>NC_058368.1:73702842-74302842 GCF_018350175.1 Felis catus
CATTTCAAGGTTTATCTGAATTGTGTGTTAACCTTGAGCCCTGTCATCACGCTAAGGGCAATCACTGACCTTGAAATAAGAGCGTTAATCATGAAAAGCAATTCAGCAATTGGCATGTCACTAAATAACTGAGGGCGGGGGGCAGAGAGAGAGGGAGAAATATTATGGTTTAAAAATGTGAAGCTAATGATTCTGTGTAAATAATCCCTGTGCTCTGTTTCTTTTGAAGGTGGGATGGGCATTCACTGAGCCACCCATATTTTCCTCTCAGCTTTCCATGGGCTTATTCCAGAACTCTGCCTGTGGCTGCACCTTTGTTCGGGGTAAACTGGCCTGTCTGGGGATGAGAATGGCTTGTGTTGTGCCTGCTGCTCACTAGACAGGAAACGCATGGGGAACTGACTGGACTCCATTTCCCTGGGTTCGGGCTCCAGAGAAGAATGTTTGGTTGCACTGCAGCCGGGAAAGTCAACTGTGCATAGAAACTCACGATATGACTTCTCCTGTTTTGTTTTTAATCCTTAAAAAAAACCCAAATGTTCTTAGTTTCTCTAGGATAAGGAAATTATCCTTAATGTAGAAAGGTAATTCTCACATTGTTCTTCAAGGCACAAAATGATTCTTTCTTCCTCCTCCCAGTACTGAGAAGTACCCCTTACTGTTAAAGCTGTGGGTTCTGCAAATGGTCCTTAATAACACAGAAAGCACCAGGTCTCTGGAAAGGGCATCTTCCAGTATGTGCTGTGGTGGGAAGGCGGGCAGTTAGAGGCGCAGTCTACTTGCACACCAGGTGCGGTTCACTCCTCCACCTGCTGTCCGGTCTCTGTTCCTCTGTCCGCTGAAAGTGCCCGTGAGAGTGCGCTCGGTCCCCACCTCACCTCTGACATCTGTGAAGAGGGACTTGTAAGAATTCCTGCCAAGTAAGCTACAGAATGTAAAGTGGTGTATGAATATGTAATAGCAGCCATTATCAGTTGATGCCCCTGTCTTTGGAAAGAATCATTTCATTCACTGTGGAGAGAATGAGGGGCAATTTGAAATGGCCTGAGGTAAGTGGCATTTCATATATTGCCAATCAAATTAACCTTGAACCTTTCTGTGCTACTTAGAATTCTTGTTCTTTTTCTTCTTTCTCCATCACTGAAAATTAAGATGATGCGTATAAAACCACTTTTCACTCTACAATATTGCACTCTCTCTTCCTTTCCCTCCCTGGGGAGGAGAGAGACGAACAGTTCTGTGTGTCAATCAAACTGACGGTGACCTAGAGTGGGGGAAAGTGAGACTGTCACGCAGGTGGGGAGACCCGATGCTGTGTCCGGTGCTCTGCTTCTCGCCTGAGCGTCAAATCCGTCGCTGCAGCTGATCTGAGCTGGGACGGGTGATCCTGGACCACAGCTGCCTGACACGAACATGGAGCGTGGATCCGGGGCTGTTCTGTCTCCTGATTCTCACACACACCCTGCATCTGTGTTGGAGGTGGGGGGGTGGTCTCTTTGGAGCTCGTGGCCAAATTTCTCTGTCTGAGCAGAAAGCAGCCATTGTGTGAGTGTATGCAGTAGTGGACTATTCAGTACCTGCATTTTGTTTGAGCTTTAGTAATTGTGCACTGAATAACAGATATTTATTTTCTTTTTTGTAAGTTTATTTATGTATTTATCTTGAGAGAGAGAGAGAGAGAGAGAGAGAGAGAGAGAGAGATTGAGAGAGAATCCCAAGCAGGCTCTGTGCTGTCAGTGCAGAGCCCGGTGTGGGGCTTGATTTCACAAACCATGAGATCATGGCTTGAGCTGAAATCAAGAGTCAGATGCTTAACCAACTGGGCCACCCAGGCGCCCCTTGGGTACATTCTTAATAAGATTATAGGTAGCCTCGCCCACTCCCATTGCTATGAACATGTACATTTTCCTTTCTCAGTCCAGGCTCCTCAGATATATATCAGAAGTCTACACTTTTTAGACAGGACAAGTCTTACCCCTAAATAGACATTCTGCTGGTTTGAGTTACTGTTTTATCCCAATTATACTCTCCACTTTTTAACTCCTAGACCTTATTTGTTTGTTTATTTATTGTGAGAGAGAGAGCACAGGCGAGATAGGGAGGGTCAGGGAGAAAGGGACAGAGACAATCCCAAGCAGGCTCCACACTGTCAGTGCAGAGCCCGATGTGGGCTCTGTCTCACAAACCATGAGATCATGACCCGAGCTCACATCGAGAATCGGATGCTTAACTTCCTGAGTTACCCAGGCGCCCCAATCCCTAGACCGTTATGTATGCTGTTTCCACCAAAAAGCCTGTTCCTCAATATCTCTGCCATTATCTAACCTCATTATACAACCTCCCAAGAACCAATTACAGCGCCATCCACCATCCAGTGCCAAGTCTTCTCTTATCATCCACCCCCCCACCCCCATGGAAATGATTTCATCCTTCTTTTGAACTGTAATAGCACTTTGTCTCTATTTCATGGCGCTTGTTGTATCATGTTCTGTACCAGAGACCTGTGGTTTGTTTTCCCTATTCTTCTAAATTTTAAGATCTATGCAGGCAAGAATCATCTTTGGTTATTGGTGTGTTTTCCACACTGTGGCAGAAGGATCTAAGAAGGCTTACAGGGGTTTAGAGCAAAATAAAAGAAATTAAAAATAGATTAAAAAAATGAAGCCAAGGAATTTTGTTTGTAACTTTATAGGATCTAGTGCCTTTCAAGCAGAGGGTTGCAGATATTATGAGTCCTTGGGACGGAGGTATTTATTCTCCAAGCTTCTGCAACCCAAGTGCAGTGGAGCTACTGGCCAACAGCCATAATCTTCGCAGGCACACCAGGGTTTGGGGAATGCATTTTGTCACTGTTTATCTATGTTGAATCCAACTTATGGTTAATGTATTTTTACTTATGGGATCTGCCTCCATTGAGACAGAATGAACTAGGATCAGTAAAACCAAATGAACCAGTGGTTCTTGATCTTGATGCCGGATAAAGTGATAGCACTTGTTGGCAGACAAGAGCCAATTCTTGTTTGGGGAATAATTTGGACATCTCCATAAAAGCATCACCAAAGAAGATATGTGGTGTGTGTGTGTGTGTGTGTGTGTGCGTGTGTGTGTGTGTGTATGTGTGTGTGTGTATGTGTGTGTGTTAGCTGGATTAGAAGGGTCAGGTTGAGGGCTTCTGAGAAGCAGTATATTTACTGGTTATTCTCACCAAGTCTGAGGAACATCAGATGAGGGAGGTAGATGAGATGGTTTTAAGATAATACATGCATTTATTATGTCATTGTTCTTTCCCTCTAAACACTAACCCACTAAAAATTAGGGTGATCAAATAATTTGTTTTCCAAACTGGTGCACTTTTGAGGGTGAAAGATGACACTGTTAGGACAGTGGGCATGATCCTGGGCGAGCCACGATACCAAGTCACCTTGTGATGGTGACTGATCTGTATGTGCAGCCATTAACAGACCAATGTGATGCTGAAGCTTTTCTTATCCTGAAAATATTTTAGGTTTATAATTTCCAAAAAAAAAGCCTGACTCAAAAAAACAGCCTCTCAGAACCACATCTGGTCACTATCTGTTATTCTCTATATTAGGGACACACGGTTGCTTTCCTGTGGTGTTTTCCAGACACCCATAGGAATTTTGTATTACCACACTGAGTTTCTTCATATTTCTTCTGCGACTTTTCTCTCCCTCTTGACTTCCATCTGCATAATCTTCACGTGATTGTTTCTCTGCTGTCCTCGCTCTTCACACTTCCATTTCAAGAAGTTGTATTATGACGAGCGTTGCTTTAATCTATGGCTATGTTCTTGCTGACTTTCTTCAGCCAGTTAAAATTCAATAGGGCTTGAGGTGAGATTTATTAAAATAACCAAAGAGCCGGATGTGGGAGAACCTATTTTCACTACTCATAAGGAAAATTAATAACAACAGTGCATTAGAGTCCACTAGTTTGGTTTGGATAGAATATGCTGCTGTAAGTGTGGCGATTTGAATGGCAGGTATGTCTACTGAAAAAAGAAAAAGCAAGGTTTCACCTTAAAGCTTTGTCCACACCAACAAAGAGAAATATAGTTATTTATCTAGAGAATCCAGGCTGAAAACTTACACTACCAAGCACTGAAATTATACTATCTTGAATCACCCATATTGATGGGCAACATTGATTAAATTTCCTGAATTATTGCCTAAATCTTTATTTCATTTATCCAGCATAGAAAATAATGCAGAGGTGCTCTTTGTCTAACACTTGGCCGTGGGAATAATACTACTCAAAAGGGTTTCAGTCCCTTAAAATTTGCCCCCCTCTCCCACCCCTATTTTGGGAGTAGAGAGTAGGAACACTAGTAGTCAAAACCCTTAGGATGAAGTTTGGAAACTGAGAAATGACACTTTTTAAAAATCTTATTAGAATTTGGAACTGAAGGGGCGCCTGGGTGGCTCAGTGGGTTAAGCATCCGACTTTGGCTTAGGTCACGATCTCACGGCTTGTGAGTTCGAGTCCCGCTTTGAGCTCTGTGCTGACAGCTCAGAGCCTGGAGCCTGCTTCAGATTCTATGTATCCCTCTCTCTCTGCCCCTCCCTCACTTGCGCTCTGTCTTTGTCTCTGTCTCAAAAATAAATAAACGTTAGAAAAATTTAAAAAAAAGGAATTTGGAACTGAGACAATGTTATTTTAACATTTGAAAGCAAGCTGGGAAGAACTGAAACTCAGGAACTCACTGATTTTTTTTTTGCTGTCACTGTTGCTCAGGAAAGGGGAGGCAGCTGAATTGATGTCTTACTTGTCAAGAATGCAAGAGAGTTCGCGCATAAATAGCATATTCCTTGTTTTACAGTATATAATGATCTGTAAATGGATACTGATTTACTATAAAAACAATTATCCCTGTACAAAATGTCTCAGTAGGTTTATTGTGGTTGCTTCAGATCAAGGATCAAATCCAGTTGCATAAGAGATAGGTACAGTTTGCCTACTTAGGCGATTACTGCCTGAATCTGAGCTTCCCTGACGGCTGAACATTGGATGATAATAGACACTTTAGAAATATGTCAAAGGAAGCAGAGACACGGGCTCTGACAGCACGTCCTCTTACCAGTGGCAAAGACAAGGGCTGGCAGGAAGAATCCTTCTCTTTATGTACTTATGTCTGGAGAGCTCCAACAAAGCATAATGATTTTTTGTGCTTTCATTTTTAAAAGCCAAATGCTCTGAACATTTAATGCTCAGTTCATAATCAGTTTTCCCATTTTCCATTACTCAGAGGAAACGGGAAGCCTGGATTTTAGATACAAACAATCAAAAATGGTTATTCACTTTTCATATGTTGCTGTTGATTCCTGGTTAATATTATACAAAGCAAATCGGAGGCCATAGTGAGGAGGGTCAAAGTGGTCTAGGGGATGATGTCAGCTCACAAACAATGGGAAAGAGAGAAGTTTCTGTCTTTAGTGGGAAGAAAAATTGGTGAGCACTTTGTGATTTGGTCAGGAACGTGGTCATCTCTTGATTTCCATGCCTCTCAATTCATACCTTGCTTTGGACAAGGACTAGCATCAAAATGGTGATGGTTTAGTTCTACCTACCTGATCTGCTTGGAAAATTTGAATATGCTAATGATGTCTCTTGGAGCGTTTTCCCCCTTTTGTAAAAGTTATGAAAGAATGAAGTACTTCTTACGTTGTGCCTGGCTTCTTCAGTTGTACGTGATTCCTTACTAAAATCACAACAATAAACACAGATAGACAGGTCTTCAGGTAAGGAAAGGAATTTCAGATTAGAATCTAGCTGCTCACTCTCTCAACAAATATTTACCATTTCTTTTTTTCCTGCACCTAACTTCTGTGGTAAGAGGAAATATTTGGAGCCAAATCCTCAAAGATCTTAACCTCTAATAAGAGAAAAAATTGTGCAAGTTATACACATCACTATACTAGAGATATGGAGTTCTGCAAGAGAGGTCCAACCTTACATGATTCTAGGTGCATTTCTATCCAGGTGGGCCAGGAGTCATCATCACTTCTACTGGGTTCTGTTTGTTAGAAGTGAGCCACTAAGTCTACCCCAAATTCAAGAGGAGGGAAATTAGATTCCACCTCTCCTTGGAAAGAGTAGCAAAGTATTTGTGGACATATTTCTAAAACCTTCACAAAGGGATTGAGGAAGATGAGGGGAGAGCATCCAACTTGGGAAAGGGAACAGACCATGGCAGAAGTGAAAATTTAGAGATCTGTGCAGGGAACATGAACTTAAGGCTAAGCTTATTGGGGAAACAAGACAGGAAATGGAGAGAGCAGGAATTTAGACACCGTAGGGCTGGCTGGGAATCACGCAAGGCTTTTGAGCAGGGTAAGAAGAACAATTACGGCTATATTTCAGGGAGACTGGTGTAGCAGCAGTGAGGGTGATGGTTTGGGAGCATGGAGAGCAAGAAAGAGGGGACTAGTCAGAAGGCCATTCTGGTTATGGAGGGGAATGGACTCGGAAGGGGATGGTTGGAAGAAGGTTCTAAAGCAAATGCTACTCTCCTTTTTCTTTTAGACTCTACATAGTACAAATAACTATAAAGTTTAATACTTTTTATGTGTCTGATCCAACTGTTAATGGAATCTGCCTGTGTTTTAGATGCTGCTCCTTATGGAGCTTTTACTGGGTTAGTGAATTGAGCTGTAAGCTTGATGCACAGCAGCAATTCTTTCCATGCTGATTGAGTGCAGTTTGTCCCTAGGATGGCAATTGCACCTAATGCCCACAGGGTACATTCCTAATTGAGTCTGTCTCTTAACTGTGGGAAGAGCCTGACATTATTGCTAGACTAAAACCATCCTAAATTGGAATTCTTCATGGCAAAATTGCTACCCTTTCCCCCTTTGGTTACCAACATCTCTATTAACAAGAATTATATTATTCTTCTGTAAGCACTTCAAGTGTTCATGTACTCACCTCGTATATTCATGTACTTCATTTGCAACACAGAAACTGCCCGGGCTTCTTGAAGATGTCCATTTCTACCGCATAGGCAACCCAGGGCACCCAATAGGCAAGTGTCCAATGAGAGTAAGACTTCCAACACTGATGCTTTGACTTACCCCATTGTTCTTTAGGGAATCCAATCATTCCAGACTATAGGAATCTTTTCTCTCTCTCTCTCTTGATTTATATGAATTTATGAGTCTCCAAGAGTTTGGCATTTAGTAATTTTCCTGATTGTGGATTAAGTGCTAGTTCATTTTCTCAGCAACCTGACTACAAGCTCATAGATTGTATGGACCCATATTTTGGGCATCTTATTTTTTAAAATTTTATTTATTTAATGTCTATTTTTGAGAGAGAGAGAGAGAGAGAGAGAGAGAGAGAGAGAGAATGAATGAGTGGGGGAGGGACAGAGAGAGGGAGACACAGAATCCAAAGCAGACTCTAGGCTCTGAGCTGTCAACACAGAGCCTGACACAGGGCTCAAACTCATGAACTGTAAAATTTTATTTATTTAAAATTTTTTTAAAGTTTATTTATTTATTTTGAGAAAGAGACAGCATACATGGGGAAGGGGAAGAGAGAGAGGGAGAGAGAGAATCCCAAGCAGGCTCCATGCTTCCAGTGCAGAGCCCACGTGGGGCTCAAACCCATGAAACCATGAGATCATGATCTGAGCTGAAACCAAGAGTTGGATGCTTGGGACTGACTGAGCCATCCGGGCGCCCCTGGGCATTCTTCCAAGTGTGAGTGGAGGGTTTGTTTGTGCCTAACACATGGTGAGTGTTTACTAAACTCTCATCTGAAGAATACCACTTTAGATGAGACTGGTTCAGTTTATTTTATCTTTTCAACACATATATCCTCCACACAAGTACTTTATTCTTTCCCTTTGTATCTCTAAATCTGAACTGCGGTTTAAAGCAAGGATTGTAATTTATAGCACTTGCCCACCCTCTTCTTTATCTTGGCGGCCTTTTTGACCTTATGTAATAACTAGATGAAAACTTGAAGTAACCTTTAATGTCCTCAGTGTCCACTCACATGTGGATAATTTAAATGGTGATACTATGCTGTTTTGCAAATATCTGTGATTCTAAATATTTGGTTGTTTTTCTTCATTGTTAATTGTTAATATTACCTAAGAAGTAATGCAACATAATTTATTGCCCATTCATTAGAGCTTCCAATAATATCTTAGATGATTCTTTTTAAAATTTTTATTTATTTATTTTGAGAGACACAGAGACAGCACAAGTGGGGGAAGGGTACAGAGAGAGGGAGAGGGAGAGAGAATCCCAAGCAGGATCCACACTGCCAGTGCAGAGCCTGATATGGGGCTCAAACCCATGAAACCATGAGATCATTACCTGAGCTGAAACCAAGAGCCGGACACTCAACTGACTGAGCCACCCAGGCGCCCCAATATTGTAGATGATTCTTAAGGTGTATCCCAAGGTTTAGCAATGAAACAAAAGCCCTTTTTCATATGCTTTTTGTTATTGCTTATCACTGGTGGAGTATTCTGAAGCCCTCAGAACATCTTCCAGTGCTTGGACTATCAGATACAAACTGGCGACAAGGGGATTATGATGCGAGCACCCCTTTCTGCCTACATCATTATACAGGTAAGTTGTACAGTTTGCAGGAAACCATGAATAACTGTCTTATTCTGAGGAGATCAGAGAGCCCTCTAGCATAACCCTGTCACTTCAGACGTAAAAGAGGAATAAGTTGCGGAGATGTGGAGTGGTTTCTCAAGGGTGTCAAGTTCTACAGATTGTCCATGGCTTAACCCAACTTTTCTGGGTTGTGTGCTCTATCTAATAAAAAATAAAAGGACCTCTCACTTATCAAAAAATCCCTCCAACTCCCTTCTTCCTAAGCCCAACAATCCAACACCAACTAAAACCAAGATCAGAAATCTTCACTTGCTAGTTTCTTTTTCTTCTGGAGAGTTTCTTTTATCTTCCAAATCATTATTTTCCATAGACATGGTAGAGTAGGCAGACAGCTGTTCTCTTTCTACCTTTATGTCCCATTTCTTACCTTTCATGCTTACAGTAAAGAATATTAATTACCATTTACTAGGTAATTGGATTCATAAGAAGTTGTATTCAATAATATAGAGTGGAGTCGGGCGCCTGGGTGGCTCAGTTGGTTGGGTGTCTGACTTCAGCTCAGGTCACGATCTCACAGTCCATGGGTTTGAGCCCCGCATTGGGCTCTGCACTGACAGCTCAGAGCCCGGAGCCTACTTCAAGTTCTGTGTCTTCCTCTCTCTCTGCCCCTCCCCTGCTCACACACACACACTCTTTCTCTCTCAAAAATAATGAATAAAACATTAAAAAAATTTAAAAAATAATATAGACTGGAGTAATGGACATAAGCAACTAAATTACTAACAGAAACATGTTCAGGTATAAACACATAAAATATATTTTTGAAATGTAAATATTTTGGAGGGTATGTTCATGCCATAACAATGCTGATTTAAAAAAAAATAATTCTAGAAATAGTGCAAAAACTTTTATAGAAAATTTGAGCTTATAGGATGTTCTCTAAGAAGGAGGAAGAGGAAGAAGAAGAGGGGGAGAAAAAGAGGGAGGAGGGGGGAGTAAGAGAAGTCATAGAAGGAGAAGAGAAGGAAAAGAGGAAAGAGGAGTAGGAGAAAGAGGAGGAAAAAAAGAAGAAAGAGAAGGAAGAGGAAGAAGAAGAAAAAGAAAAAGAAGAAAAGAAGAAGAAGAAGAAGAAGAAGAAGAAGAAGAAGAAGAAGAAGAAGGAGTTGGAGGAGAAGGAGAGGAGGAGGAGGAGGGGGAGTAAAAGAAGAAGAAAAGAAGAAGGAGGAGGAGGAGAAAGAGAAGGAGGAAGAAGGAAAAAGAAGAGAGTACTTGAATGATGCAAAAGTGATAGGCAAGTATTTTTCTATAAACTGAGCCACAAGTGGATGGTCATATCATTAGTGTTATTAGGGACAACTATAAATAATATAATTATGAGCTCTATTTGTGTCTTAAACGAAGATATAGTTCTATCATGGATTATGTGGAGATCACAGTGGTAGAAAGTTGAAGTGAGCACGTCTGAGAAGGTGAGCAGCAAGTTGGACATTGCACACAGTGGATTGGGGATGCCTCTACTGGATGGTAATTGAGAATGGAAACTCCTAAAATGGAAACTGGTAAATTTGGCCATGGTTGTTTAGGGGAGGACAGTAATCAGGTACTATGGGTATGGAGATCCTTGTGGGCTAGAGGAATATGGGTTATACAGTACTAGGGGCAGGCAATAAGACAGTCCCCAGTATTATGGAGGAGACACAATATGGACTTGAAGCAGGAAAAATAGAATACTGGTGAAGTCATGGATCACAAAGGATGGCAAGGCCTGCTGGTCACTAATTTACCTCTCTAATGCCTAAAACAGAACTTGGCACCTGGTAGGTACTCAATAAGTATTTAAAGAATAAATAGACTAGAGATTTGTTGTAGCATCATGGAAGGCCAGAGTCTGATAATATTATGGAAGAGGAGAGAAAATTTTCAAATGGGAACAATATACAAAGTCAAAAGGGTATCTTAATTTGAAGGTTGCCAAGATGATGGATTTAGCTATATTTCCTTAAAAGCTGATGATATTTGAGGGCAACATCATTGGAGTTAGGAAAGAAAATATTTAGGGGGTCTGAGAAATAATGCACCCTCAAGCAGTCGTGTTTCTTTCTAGGGTCAGTTCTAGAACCCATTTAAGTACATTTTTATGCTTCAGCAGAGTCTTAGAGCCAAAGACCTTGTTTTTTTTTTTTTTTTTTAAGATTCATTTCCTATGATGCAGTAACCTCTAGCACAGTGATCACGTTCCAAGATATGCTTAATATTTAACATGCTGCTGATTTACTTAATCATCTTTCAATATCAGAATTCTGTGCTTTATCAGATAAGCCTTTTTAGCTTATGGCAGGTGATATTGTTTAATCCAATCACAAAGCATTCATCTCTGGTGATGTTGTCTTCAGTGCTGATTCAGGAACTTCCACCAAATTCAAATTTCTCATGTCTCATCCGTTGCTCAGGAAGGAAGTTGGAAAAAGGTTACAAGGTGAGTATTGATTTGATATCTCACCCTGAAATTCTGTGATTGAGTCTCTGATAGAGTAACTGTGGATTGCGTCCTATGGTTGGTTATGTAACATGATGGTGTGGCTATTTGCATATATTTTCAGCCTCCTTAAAAGAACTTGTGAAATATTCCACTTAAAAAATTATTCTAAGTAATGTGCAAAACAGATATCACTACTTTATCCCCAAGCTTTATTCTATTACTGAATCTGTCCCTTGGGGTGGGGATCAAGGATGGGGTCAGGGCTGGAGTAGAGTTCAGTTTCTGTTATTCACATTATTGGATAAAAAAATAGTGCTTTTAACATTTTGTCATGTTCATTTTTATACAAGTGCATAAATATGGAAGCATTGAAATGCTTGTGTCAAATTGTCCTTTCTGCTTTGTCTCTAGATAAAAAGAGACAGAGACAGTTAAAAAGATCCTCTTAATTTTCTCTAGGGCATGGGAGTTTCTAGGACCAGTTTCTACTTTCGCTCTATTTTATGGTGACTCTATAGTTAATTCTGATCCAGAACTCATATTCTTGCTAGTGCTGACTTGATTACCATGATGTCACATAGTGCTTAGTCATTCAGTCTTGAACTGGACTGGTTCTCTTGATATGCGGTCTAGAATACTCCCTTGACCTCAGATTCTCTATTGCAGAAGGTTTTGAACTGATGATTCAGCTATATGAGGAGAAAGTCAGGCCATGGTAACAGCAAACTATATCCTCTTGTGTCTTGCTAGGTAGGTTTGGTCTATAATGTAAGTATAAATAACAGCAGTATATGACATGGCTACATGATTGATAATGCTTCTACCAATATTATATCATTAAGTGTAGATGGAAGGGCTGTTGTGAGGGCAAGGAGCTCTTTCCACTTAAAACATCTTGGAGGGAAAGTGGGTAGGGGGATGGGTTAAATGGGTGATGGGCATAAAGGAGGGCATTTTTTGGGATGAGCACTCGGTGTCATATGTAAGAGATGAATCACTGGGTTCTACTCCTGAAGCCAAGACTACACTGTATATTAAATAACTTGAATTTAAATAAAAAAAGAAAGTTAAAAAAAGAAACATCTATACTCATTAAATTACACCAATGGACAAGTTTTTATCTGTCAATGAAACATCAAATATATCTGAAACATACAATAATTATAACAATTGGACTGTTTCCTTGTCTTTATGTATAAGTGATAGAGGAGTTGGCAGGGTCCCAATCAATGTATTCCATCCCTTCAGGTCTTCAGGGGCTAGGCTTGCACTGAGCTAGATTATTCCGACCCTCCTCCTCCTCCCCCCCCAGGCAGCAGCTATGTGGCAAAGGTCCCTGGAGGAGGGTCTGTTAGATCTGGGCCCTACTTCTTTTCTTAGCACCAAACAGTTTGATTAGTTTATACTCTGCATGACTCAATGCATATTAGGAACATCCAAGTCAAGTTTGGAGAGTCAAATGAGACATTGAGGCAGCTGGAATGAAGAAAACATTTTTGTTATCTTTTTTTCCCCGTTTTACTCTTTGATGACCATTTTTTTTTTACTTTTCCTAGCTTTATTGAGATATAATTGACAAATACAAATTGTATATGTTTAAGGTGTACATGTGATGATTTGATACATTGTGAAATGATCCCCACCATCAAGCTAATTACCACATTTGTCATCTCACAGAGTTACTTTTTTAGTGTATGTGTGTGTTAAGAACACATAAAGTCTACTCTCTTAGCAAATTTCTGGTATATAATACAGTATTAACTATTGTCATAATGCCGGAAATTGAATCTTCAGAATTTATTCATGCTGTGTAACTGAAACTCTGTATACTTTGACCAATATCTCCCCATTTTCCTCTCCCCTCAGCCTCTGGAAAGCCCCATTCTATCTCTGATGTTATGAGTTGGACTTTTTTGATTCCACACATAAGTGAAATCATGCACTATTTGTCTTTCTGTGTCTGGCTTATTTCACTTAGCATAATGTTCTCCAGCTTCATCCATACTAACACAAATGGCAGGATTTTCTTATTTTTGAGACTGAATTACAAATTCAGTTTCCTTTATCCATTCATCTGTCGACAAACACTTAGGTTGTTTCCATATCCTGACAACTGTGAATAGTGCTGCAGTGAACATGACAGTGCAGATATCTCTACTGATTTCATTGCCTTTGAATATAGACCCAGAAGTGGGATTGCCCCATCACATGGTGGTTCTATTTCTGATTTTTTGAGGAGCCTCCAGACTGTTTTCCATAATGATGTACCACCAACAGTACACAACGCTTTTCTTTGTGTCCTTGCCAATACCTATCTTTTGTCTTTTAGATAATAGCCAGTTAACAGGTGTGAGTTGATATCTCAATGTGATTTTGTTTGTATTTCTCTATTAGTGATGTTGAGCACCTTTTCTATACCTGTTGGCCATTTAGAGAACTGTCCATTCAGATCTTTTGTCCATTTTTTAACAGCATTGTTTTTTTCCTACTGAGCTGTTTGAGTTCCTTTTATATTTTGGATATTAACCCTTTATCAGATATATGGTTTGCAAGTATTTTCTCCTATTCTGTAAGGTAGGTTGTTGACTGTTTCCTTTGATGTGCAGAAACTTTTTGGTGGTGAAATATCATTTGTCTGTGTTTGGTTTTGTGCCTGTGCTTTCCAAAAAACAACCAAAAAATCGTTGCCCAGCCCAATGCCAGGAGGCTTTTTCTCTATGCTTTGTTCTAGTAGCTTTACAGTCTTGGGTCTTACAGTTAAGTCTTGGATCCACTTTTAGTTGATTTTTGTAAATGGTGTGAGATAAGAGACCAGTTTCATTCTTAATGGATATCCAGTTCCATTTTGAAGAAACTGCCCTTTCCCCATTGTGGGTCTTGGCACCCTTGTTGAAGATCAGTACATGGTGAATGTGTAAATTGTGTATGTGTATGGTGTGAGGTAAGGGCCTGAACTTATTATGTGTCACATGGATACATAATTGTTCTGGTGAAATTTGTTGAAAAGACTATTCTTTCCCCACTGAATTGGGTTGGAATCTCTGTTAAGAATCAGTTGACCATAAATGTAAGGATATTTCTGAATTTTCACTTCTGTTCTATTGAACTATTTGCATATCTTTACTCTGGATATATTTTTATGTTAGTCTTTAGTCAGAACTAGGTTATTACCAATTAGTAACTATTTCTAAAATTTGTGACACTTTCTATCTTGAAAAGGCACTAATATCTTTTGTATTTTTGTTTTCTTTTAGTAACAACAACAAAATCCCTTTAGAATTCTCCTCTGTCATGCACTCACTGTATAACGTTTTCTCATTTCTTGTTAAACACATGCTTATATACATTTTGAAAGAAGAAAGACATAGGTGATCTGATTTGGGTTCAGTGGAATGATTAGGGATTGATCTAGCAGTTTGGGGACTTCCCTGACCAGTTAAAACGACAGATAACCTGTCAGGACATCTTAGCTGGTTGAAGATGGAAATTAAAACCTCTGGGGTATTGTTAGATTTTTCTTGTAAAATTGTTTGTGCATTTTTTTTCATTATGCTTACATGTTTGCTCAAGTTTTGAATAGTTGCCTTATGACAAATTCCCAGAATTTGAAATACCAAATCTAAGGAGGATAAATATTTCATTATGTCAATGTGAAAATAAACATTTATTTTTCTGGCTCAAATGAGCCAGCACATGTCCAATATATTATAAAAAAGTAAAGAGATAGTTATGGATATTGAGAAGTATAATGCCATTGACATTGTATATATTAATTACGTTATGTACAAATTAAAATATATGACTATAATGTAATGAAATTGATATAATGAACATTTTTGTCTTTTGGCACTTATTTTCACATGCTCTCTAGACCAAGGTACATCTTTTATGTGGAATGGATTTTAGCTGATAACAGGCTTGCAATGATCTCACCCACTTTTTGTAATTGTCTTCATTAAATGGCATGAATTTTCAACAAATATTCATTGAGTGGACACTGTGTTTTGGGTACATCCCAGAAGGCTGGGAATACAGCTGTGAATACAACCAGGATCCTGTACTCATAGAATTAACACCCTAACAGGAAAGACAGATAACATGAACAAAGATATGTGGTGATAAGGACTATGAGGATACCCAAAGCAGGGAGGGGAAGGTGTAGAGAGTAACAGAGTAGAGGTTGCAGGTGGATACTTTATTTTTTTATTTTTTTTATTAAAAAAAATTTTTTTTTACATTTGTTTATTTTTGAGAAAGAGAGAGAGACAGAGCACAAGTGGGGGAGGAGCAGAGAGAGAGGGAGACCCAGAATCCGAAGCAGGTTCCAGGATCTGAGCTGTCAGCACAGAGCCCAACGCGGGGCTCGAACTCACAAACTGTGAGATCATGACCTGAGCCGAAGTCGGACACTCAACCAACTGAGCCACCCAGGCACCCCTGCAGGGAATATTTTAGAAAGGGTTGCCAGGGAAGGCCTTTTGAAGGAACATTTGAGTGGAGACTTGGATGAAATGAGGGTGTGAGCTGTGTGAATACCTGGCAGTAGAATGTTATAGTCAGAGTACAATATGCAAGTGGTTGGATATAAGGTTCCAGGATGGGCAGTGGATGGATCATGTAGGTTGTTGTTGGTCATGGTCAAGAGTTTGGGTTTTATTATGAGAGTAGTAGAAGGCCACGGAGGATTTGGTGGGTTCAAGAGTGACATCATATTATTTGAGCTTCTAGAAGTGTTCCACGCACCGTGTATCCTTTTGTCTGAAGGCAGACAGAAGCGGAGGTGGGAAATGTAGTCAGGAGACTATTTCATGGTCCAGGTGGGAGAAGTTGGCATCTTGGACTAGTGTGGCGGAAATGAGAAGAAAAAGTTTGTTTTTGGTTAGGTCTTGAAGGTAGAGCCAATGGGATTTGTGGAGGGTTTGGACATGGAGCATGAGGGTGAGATAGCAGGGTTTTGGCCTGAGCAACTGTGGGGGTGATGGTGCCATTTCCTGAGATCTGAAAGATGGAAGAGAAGCATATTTGGGGGCAGAAATGAAAAGGTGAGAAACTCTGTTGTGAATGTGTGGAGAGTGAAATTCTGATCATGAAACAAAAATCAAGCTTAATAATGTGCTCTGGAGGAGAAGCTAATGTTTTGTTGAGAGAGCTTTTGAGGAATTACTCAATGGTGGGATTCCATTCTCAATAAATTGATTATGTGAAGTAATTTATCCTATTTTAAAAAATAGTTTATCCTATTTTTTAAAAAGTAGTTTATCCTATTTTCAAAGTTAGTACACTTTTTATCCTGTCAGATTACAGAATCATTTGTTTATTGGACATTTCACTTTAATAGGATGCTAGCTGCTTGTTTAAGAAAAAAAAAAAACAAAACTACAAGTCTGGTTTTCTTGGGTCAGTGATTTTTATGAGGAATATATGGACTTGAGATATGTTGATTTTATCTTAATCTGCCTTTATCCTCTTCAGTCCCCTGGAAAACATAATAATAATCTGGAATCAATGATGGATATATGTGGTGTTTATTGACTTTTCCTCAGGCTTTGATTTTGTAGGATTTGGTTTTGGACCTAACAGCATGAACTGCATGAATATAAACCCATAGTTGTATTCAAACAGACTAAGGAATCCTGCCAGATGGAAATGTAAAAAAATTTTTATGTGCATTAAAAAAGAATGCTTTCTGCTGTCTTTTCAATTAGTTTCTTAAAGAGCATACACTCCTTTTGAGTAGGTGGGATAACCTCCCTCCTCCTGTAGAAGACAGAAAGTCTTGCATGGTGTGTTAAGCTTTTATGATCTTGAATGGAGAGTGCCCTGAAAAGATATATAATGACCTTAAAGCTAATTATCACCAGAAATAAGGGCCACAGATCCATATTCTAAAACCAAAGTTACTATTTTGAGTACTCGCTCCTCAATATCTAATTGGCCCACCAAAAATAATCCAAGAAGAATTTTATACACTAGAGGGTTTGCTTTACAGCTTGTTTGGGAGGGTGCTTCTCATTGCTCTAAGTCAGGTGTTGCATGGGTGCATTGTTGAGATTTTTCTCTGAGCATGGTGAATTATATTTATACCTCCTCTGAAAGCTTTCTAGCCTGAATTGTTGTGACCAGGAGAGAGGAGTAGACCTCTGGGTTCTGGGGTGCTCATTTATTTTTATGATTCATAATAATCTTTTCAGAAGACTCTTGGTCCTGCCTGTAGTAGTTAGGCTTCAGCTCAGGTCCTCGGAGAGAAGCAATGGTTTTCTCGTCAAACATGGATCCTTGTTATCCTCCACAGTTTTTAGAAGGAATGTCGGCTTTACCCCCAGCATGACTGGGAAGCCATATGGGTTTGTACCTAAGGAACAACCCAGACTGACTGCCTTGATATTTTTGAGAAACTCAATGGGGGGGTGGATTTTGAAGACTATGCAGCCCATCTGTTCCTTGTGATGTCTAAAATCTCTCAGGTTAAGTGATAGCAGCTACAAACCGGGTGCCCAGACCTCCTAGTCCTGGCCCCCTGCAGAGATGCTTCAGTATAATTTTGGTAGGAAAGTCTTAGCCTATCACGATGCCCAGCATGAAAGAGCGCCATTTGAAACTTACAATTATTTCAACAGTAAGGATGGAGTTGAATATCTTGCTCACTATAACACCAGGACACGAAGTCTTTTCCATGTCTTCTTGTTCTTCCCAGCTCCCCACAGACACAGTTGTTCTCTAATTTCTCAGAAGCTGGAACAGATTTTCAGGTTACAATCTGCTCCCATCTAAGAACCTTCAGTTCTCCAGTTCTATTAATTAAAAAAATATTTTTTCTCAGGGGTTCTCGCTTCCATTACTTATGGATATGGATTTCCCCTCCCATTTTGTTACCGTACTTGGGAGATAAAGGTGGTAATTTGTTTCTTTCCTCACTTCTAAGATTCAGACAAAAAAGATTGTATTTTTGGGGCACCTGGGTGGCTCAGTTGGTTAAGTGTCTCTTGTTTTCAGCTCAGGTCATGATCTCACGGTTTGTGGGATCAAGCCCCATGTCAGGGTCTGTGCTGGCAGTGAGGAGCCTGCTTGAGATTCTCTCTCTCCCTCTCTCTCTCTGCTCCTTCTCTATTTGCATGTGAGTTCTCATTCTCAAAAAATAAATAAACATTAAAAAAAAGATTGTATTTTCTCCCTTATTGTTTACAATGTCTTGGCTAAGTTGCTAAATTGTTTTTTTTGTTGTTTGTTTTCATTTTCATTTCTTTGGTTAATTACTGAGGTTATTTTTTTTTTCAAATATGTATAAACCACTATATGTCCTCACTTATGAAAGTCATGCTCATGGACCATTTATCTACTGGATCTTAGTGTATTATATTACATAACCTCATTGTATATCAAGGAGCTTATCTTTGGTGCAACATAATTATGTAAATATTTCACTTTGTGTTATATCATCTGATAAGCTTGTATTTTGAGAAATAGAAGGTTTACATTTTCATGTAGTCAGTCTATCTTTCCTTTTGTGATTTCTTCCATTGCTTTTATGCTAGTTATCTTTTCATGCAATTTAAAAAAAAATGTACTCCTTGAGGGTTTGGACACGGTGGTATATAATTTTTCTAGGTTTGTTCCATAAACAGGCCTAGTATAGTGCTTAGGGCACAGAAATGCACAATAAATATTTGTTGATGCATTGATAAGTTTTACTTGATTAATTTATGAAGCTTACATTTCCCACAAAGTTATAATGCAGATTTTAACAGAAACACATTATATTCATTTGCATCAGCATTTCCTTTTGGACACTTACAGAGAATTTAAACAAAGACATGCTTTTTGGGCAGCATTAGCAGAAAGCTGCTGCCTTATCACTATGCTTGGTTGAATAGAGGGAGAACTCTTTATCATATCTTTCGATTTGCCTGGCTTACCAAAAATCTCATCTCACTTGTGTAAGGCTCTTGAGTCCAGCTTTACCATGTGAAGCACCTGGCCCCGATATAGGGAAGGATTAAGCTGTAACATGATTTCAGATCTAGTGAATAGATTTCTATCAATTATTTTGTGCACAGCTGTGGGATTGTTGAGCCAGTTAGTATTACATTTGGGGTCCCAGAAGACTAACTCCCGGAGAGGAGAGAAATCCTAAAGTTGGACAGAAGATTCAAATCTTAGCAGAATTATGATTCACTGGGGGAGTGGAGCAGAACAGGAAGGAACCAATCCCCAAGAATCCGGAAGGAGAGAAGGGAAATTCATATTTTGCAATGAAAAACAATAACATTACCATTCTTTTTCCTCACTTCAGTGTACTGGTTAAATGTGAGGAGATGACAGTTTTAGAGAAACCAAAGTCCCTAATTCTTGCCACATCTTAATAAAGTGTGTAGGCAGAGTAAACTGACACACATATTTTAATAAATATACATATATAGTAAAATCAATATATTATTGACTAATTGATTATAATAAACTCTAAGTTTGAGAAATGACTCTATAGAAAACTGAGAGGAATTCTTATGGGTACCCTGTCTTGCCCTTGGCCTCTTCATACATGTCCGATCTTGGGTCTCTTACCAGCTGCCCTCAACTCCCCCTTCCTAGGCCAATGCTCTGGAGAGAAAGGACATCTTCTATTCAGTTGATTCTCCCAACAGTGTGAATTCCTTACATCATGAATTTGGTCTTTATATTCTTCCTAGCTTTTGAATGACTTCTTGCTTCCAGAGGCCACCTTACCTGGGATTTGGCCTTTGGTTTTCCTTTGCAATCTCAAGGCCATCCTGCTGACTGCCAGGTCAGACTTTACCTCTTGTTTGAGTCTCACTGTCCAAGGTAACAGGGAAGGCAGGCAGGGTTTTCTCAATGCCTTGTGGTTGTCCTGGGGCCTCAGAGATGGCTGCATCAGGCAGCCTTTGCTCCTTTGGTGCCCTGTAGCTTTAACTCCCATTTACAGCTGAGGGCTTCATGCAAACTGTCTGAGGGCAAAGGGTTTGTCGACCGACCGCTTGCTCTCGTGTCCTACAGTGGCTAATTGCAAAACAGCAGTGACTCCCAGTGTGGTCCAGATCTCAGCCCCTTCCACACGTGTTCATTCCAAATGACTGGCCACTGGGGGTTGCCACGTACCTTCAGTCAGAGTCACTGTTATCAATCAGGACCCAGCAGATTTTGCATCAACCTTACCACTGCAGACCCAGAGACCCTATTCTCTGCATCTACTCTCTTGAAAATGAGTTTGTGTCAGTCCATGGGATGTACCAGATCTCCAGTGCAGTGAGCAACAGTTAGGGTTACTTTCTTAAACCAGACCTTTAGGGGAGCTCTGGGGTGTGGGCTGTTGGAGAGTGGCTGGTGGTGTCCCAGTCCAGGAACTATTCGAGGCCACTTGTGTGTGAACTTCTTTTTGAGTTTTCAAAATTTATTTATTTTCTTTTCCAGCTTCAATGAAGTAGGGTTGTCAAATAAGAATGGTATATGTGTAGGTTTTACAGCATTCTTTTCAAAGGTACACAGCATGATCATTTGATATATGTACATATTGTAAAAGGACCACCACAATCAAGTTAATTAACCTGTCCATCATCTCACATAGTTACTCTGTGTGTGTGCATGTGTGTGTGTGTGTGTGTGCATGTGTGTGTGTGTGTGTGTGTGTGTGTGGTGAGAATACCACATTTACTCTTTTAACAAATTTCAAGTGTATTATATGGCATTATTAACTATAATTGCTACACAATACATGAGATCCCTAAAACTTATAACTGACAGTTTGAATTTCTGAATCTAAACGTTATCCCTGCTCCCAACCACTGGAGGACAGAGTTGTGGCTGGTAACACACCCTTCTTGGGGAGTTTCTAATTTCCTCCTTCATCAGGCAAGGCTGGCAGGGAGGCTCAGTGGCTGGTAGATCCCAGTCTGAGAATCCTAAACCCTGTATTAATTTCTCCCAAAAGGCAGCCTCATAAACAGTAGAGAATTGCTTACCTTCAAGGCTGCTTTTGAGATACAGAGGCTAGTCTAGGGCCAGCTGACATTCAGTGACAGTGCACTGAGACTGTTGCAGCCCCAGGCAGCTACAGCAAGCTGGAGAACACAGTTCATAACAAAAGAGGTCAACCTTTCCTATTGCTTTGAGTTTCCAACCTCTATACTGAGTTGAATAGTGTTCTGCCCAAAATCATGTCTACCTGGAACCTATGAATACAACCCTATTTGGAAATGGGTCTTTGCCGACATACTCATGATCTTTTTTCTTTCTTTTTTAATGTTTATTTATTTTTGAGAGAGAGAGAGAGAGAGAGAGAGAGAGAGAGAGAGAGAGAGAGAGAAAGGGGCCGAGAGAAAGGGAAACACAGAATCTGAAGCAGGCTCCAGGCTCCAAGCTGTCAGCACAGAGCCTGACGCAGGGCTCGAACTCATGAACTGTGAGATCATGATCTGAGCTGAAGTTGGACGCTTAATCGACTGAGCCACCCAAGCGCCCTGTAGGCATAATCAAATTAAGGTGAGGCCATTCTTCATTAAGATGGGCACTAAGTCCCATATGACTTGGTGCCCTTATAAGAAGAAGGAAATTTAGGCACACAAGGAGAGTGCCACAGGCAGTGGAGGCAGGGATTGGAAGTGATGCACCTTGAGCCAACGAACCCCCACGATTGCCAGGAACCAGAAGACACTGAAAGAAGCAGGGAAGGATTCTTTTCTAGAGCCTTCAGAGGGAGCATGGTCATGCTGACAGTTTGATTTCAGACTTCTGGCCTCCAGAACAATGAAGAATACATTTTTGTCATTTAAAGCTGCTCAGTTTATGGCAATTTGTTGAGGAAGTTAATACAGCCTCCCTCAGCAGATGCTTATCTGGAAAAATACGGTTATTCGGTTCGACTGCAGAGAACAAAAACCATTCATGTTTTTGGCACAGTCAGCTCTAGGTTCACGCAGGTAGCTGCTGGAGAAGGGCATGATGCTGGCCAGGCCTGCTCTGTAAGCTAGGTGATTATGACCTGGCCAGTTACTGTGGCCA
The DNA here is from genome assembly GCF_018350175.1 of Felis catus. Lineage (NCBI taxonomy): Eukaryota > Metazoa > Chordata > Mammalia > Carnivora > Felidae > Felis > Felis catus. Next base: position 73,724,929 of record NC_058368.1, read on the forward strand.
GTTATCCGTTCAAGGTCATTGGATATTCATGGCCGTGTGGAGTTCTGTGGGCCCTATGTTAAGGCAAACTACAGATGTTGCATTGTGCGCCACCTGTGTCCAGCATAAGGGCCTATAATGAGGAAATCTGGAATACTGTTAATGCGGACTTTTTCTCTGGTCTATCCTTTTTGTATGTATAGCTAAATATTAGTTTATTTATTTTCTCTCTGTGGTTCTAACACCCTAGCATAGGGTTGGCCTACCTTTGTGTTTCTTGCCCCAGGAAAATTCTGTGGCCCCAGGGTGGAAAGCAGAAGCGGTCTACAAAATTCCTTTTGTTGTTGTTGTTGTTTGTTTGTTTCTAAGAGCCAAAGTCCCAGGGGAAGAAATGCCTTTTAGAAAGCAGCAAAGTGCCTTGGAAGAAATATGACGAGAGAAGAATTTTCCCCGGAGTAAAAGAAGTTCCTAAAGCTGGTGGGTGAGAGGGGCAGCAGGAATTTGCATGATCCCCTGAGCAGCACCCAGGGGATGTCTCCTAAAAGGAATGACTGCCTGCTGTGTCTTGGCAGAGTGAACTCATAAAGAGTTTCCTCAAACATGTCCCTGCCCCAGGCAGGCACAGAAGCTGAGAAAGTCTGTCGGAGAACGAGGCAGAGGTGAAGGGCACGACTCGGCTGGCTTCCTGTGTAAGGCACTGAACCATGAGCAGCCCTGGGCTACCAGAGGGACCCCCGGAATGACGGAGGTTTCCTCTGAGTGTGGAAGAAAGTAGGCTCACAATCGCAATTAAATTGATTTATAGAGAATAAAGATATGTGCCATTTCTTGCACGGTTGATTTTGTGGACTGAAATTCACAAATTGATTTTGTGCACTGAACCCCCCCCCCCCCCCCCCGCCACGTGGTATGTTTTTCTGGTGGAAGCTGACACCTACTCAGAGGGCACACTTCATTTGCAGCGTCCGTCAGCCACAGCAGATGTATTCTGTGAGGGCTTCCACAGCCCTAGACTGTGTACCCAGGTTTCAAACAGCAAACCCTATTGGTCTCTTGATGTTGTGGGGCACTCTTTGAGGCTTCCATGTTTGTGTTTATTGTTCACGTCTCCCATCCATAAACAAATGGCCCCCCAAAAGCACATAAAATGGGGACTTGATAAATCCTTGTTATGGTAATGCCTTTTAGCTATTGACCTGTGTACCTCAAAGTAATGTGAGCTGCACCCCATCCATTCAGATACTGCTTTGGCATTACACCCCACTCCTTCTTCCTACTTCATAACACTGTCAACATCCTGGAGGGCAGCCAGTATCTGGGTGAAATACAGGTGTCTTAGAAGGGATCTGGAAGTCCATTAGGGAAGACCCAATATGCAAAGTGGGCCGGGCGGTGGAAACATGTCTGGTTCTCTCCTCATTACATCAACACCAGCTTCTTACGCCAGAGTTTTAGAGTGTTTTCTGGGACTCCTAAAGGTGGAAGGAGATCATCTCTGTGGCCTGTAGATTGCAATTGCCCTTCTTATTATCCACTCTATCCTGCTTTCCCTGATGCACTGAGACCCTGCTATTCACTGAAGAGAGAGAGAACAAGTCCAGACAGTACTAGACTCCCAGTAACATAGCATGAACAGTCCATCAGGAAGAGGGCTTCTTGTTGAAGGGATTAGGAGTCCCCCCAAGGGATTTACAGAAACCCAGACCATGATTGCCATGTAGTTGTGGGGTGGGCGGTGTGGTGTTGTTTGAACCAACACTCCCCAGTACCTCCTTCCCTCACTCCATGCTTCCTGGATGGCACACTAAACATAGGCGATTTCATTTCATTTCATATCCTGAGCATATGCAATTGCAGGTACTGCCTGAATCACATAGTTTGGCTCTGATTCCTTCCTTCCTTCACTGATTATTTATTGGATGCCTGTTATGTACCAGGCACTTTTTCTAGGCCATGAGGAGGCATTAGTGAAAAATATAAATGTTGTCTTATCTCTTCCTTATGAATTTGACATATCTGAACAGTTTCTTACTTTCTGAGGCCACCTTATGCATATTTGCCTTTCCTTCTCTCTCTGTGAAGACAGATCCAGCTCCTGAGATCCCAGCCTAGGCTAGAGCCCTGCTCTTCTTGAGGTTCCAGATGAAATGCTTGACAGATCCTAAAGCATACTCAAAGAAACAATATATGAAGACATTTGTAAGCCATGATTTTTGCTCTGGGTTTGGAAGGCATCTAGAGTCTAACTAGTGCTAAGTCATTTATTTCTCTGGAGAAGACTGCTTAAGAGTGGAACAATGGCTTACAGAAGGATCCTTGCTGGAAGTTAACAAAGGCTTTCTTCTGTTGAAGCTTGAGAGCCAAAAACATTAATTCTGTTCTCCTCAGTGCATTTGTCACCTTAGCACTTAGATGATTTATGTAAAAGCCTTTTGTTGTTTCTCATAATATCACAGAACTTTCAACCCAGAGAGAAAAAGGGAAAGAAAAACAAGGATACTTCTTGTTGAGATGGCAAGAACACCCAGCCAGCCTTCTCAACCTTCACCCAAATGAAAATTTTTTTTCCTTTTAATAAAGTATATGTACTTTCCTAGTCTTTCAAAAGAAAAAAAAATGTATGGGTGTTCCCTTGGGTAAACTTTCTGTTAGAAAAGCAAATAATTGAAGGAGGCCTCTGATTCGAGAAAAGATTTTGTAAGTACTTCCCAGAAAGACCTGCTGTACTGGAGAGAGAACTGAAATGTGAAGTTTTGAGGTAAAGGAGAACGTTGTTTGTCTGCTGAGTGTTCTGATGAAATATCTGTCTCATCTGAGTCCCTACTGGGCAACTCTTGTCTGCAGGGTAACATAGAGGTTTGAAATGCCCCTTGGGATAGTTGGTAGGCTTTACTATGCCTCCTCATTGCTGGGATCTGAATCCCACCGGGGAAGTTCATTTCACTTCTACTCAACAATTATTTATTGAGCAAGTACTGTGTTCCAGGCTTCGTGCTATTGATAATTTGGAAGGCGAAGCTTTTTTCTCATTATGGTTTATGAGCAGATATAAAGTGACGTTGAAATAGTGCTGCTGGTTAAAACTAAATTACCAAATCTGAGATAAGAGGGTTGTTAAGTATCAGATGGACACTTTGTTCAACAGCCTGCCGAAATCCTTGGGTGAAGTATATGAATAGATTTAAGAGTGAATATGCACCAAAGAAATAACATTGGATTAAATAGAGACAAAACAATTGATCATGGAATAACAGACCCAACAATTTCCAAAGCTGCCAGGAGTCAGCATCTTTCCAGCACCATGATTGACATGTTTTTCTAAAGCATCTGTTTTGAGGCGTGTGAGCTGTTCATAAGTTCATGCACATTTTTCTCTATAATGAGTGCATGATTTAGCACATAATCTGCAGGTGGCCATATGCAAACAGTTTACTTTAAGCCAGGTGTAAAGATCAAGTTTAAGTATTGCTGAAGAAGTATTTTGTTGATTTGTTTGTGTCTATTCTTTAAAATCTGAAAGTCTCTACATAAGGAATTGGAGTCATAGATCCTGGATATGAAGAGGATGAGGGTTGTTAGTAGCTCGTATGGGCCATGGAAGCACCCCAGATTGCATGAGGGACATTTACTTGGCCTTTCCTGCCCATCATAGACAGGTCTCAGAAGATCTTGGGTCTGAAGGCATCCAACCCAGCAAGGTTCATTCTTTATTCCCCTGCTAATGCTCATAGAAGACCACTGGGTAGTTCCCAGCCTGCAGGAAATCTTGAGGGGGCAGAGCTGGGTGAAGAATTTGGGAGTGGATTCTCACTCTCCTTATATCTCTTTACTTATCTCTGTTCTTAGAGATAAGCCCAAAGAATGTCAGGCAGCATCTGGTTTCTTCACCTTTCCTTATGAAATGGGAGGCCAAAGGGATTCTCACTGCATGAGTCACGTTGGCCAGTGCTCTTTAGTCAAAAGATGATGACTTCTCAATAAACAGCCAACTTAATTGTTCAATTTGGACTTCCTGTTTCACATTTATGATCATGTGAGCAAATTCAGTCAAGTAGTGTTCTCTCCTAAGGAGTAATATATAATATCGGATGTCTATGGGATGACATATGTGGGAAGCAACATACGTGATGGGGTCAGAATCTATGGACCAGAAACCACGACGTTCACCTCTCTCTGATTCTGCTGCTCTTCTGCCAGGGCCTCTGGAGGGTGATAAGAAAGGGGTAGGATGATCTTGCTAGTGGAAAATAGCTAAATGAGAGGTGAGCCGACTGATGAGAAAGACCAGGGTGAGCAACTGCTCTGCAGCAAGAAAACGTTTCATGCAACTGAAGGTGTTCATTAAAGTTTCAGAGTTGAAAAGGCCATTCCTGTAGTCCTTTATTCTGTAACCTGCAGAAGAATGACACACGGTTACATAAAAAGAGAAAGATCGGTGTGGTAGGAAACTCCTAAGATAGGGAATAAAAATCTGAGTTTCAATCTCTCTTCTGTCACTTACTGATTGTATATTCTTGGGCAAATCACATCACCTCCTGTGAGATCCAGCTTCCTTCTCTGTGAGACGATGGTTTTAATCATGTCCACTTTATAAGATTTTTAAAGCAATAAGTATAAGTGTACAGTGCTTTGTAACATAGAATGTTTTCTAAAATGTTTGCTATTCTCATTCTTACTAATAATAGTGATAAAACCTGATCAAGAGAGTCTTTGAGATAGACCTCAACCTCATCTTGTTGAGGAATGGAAGTATCCTCGTAGGCTGCTATTTTAGTTAGACCAAACATCAACATCAACATCCATTTCTTGAGAGGTTTAATCTCCTTCACTTCTCAGCCTTGTGCAAAGCTCAGTTTAATATGGGTGTCATATTAAATGGCTACTGGCTGGGCTCACCTTTTAGTAAATAAGATAAATAAGATTTTCTCATGTATACTAGGTCTTGACACATGTATTAGTGATCGGGTACATTTCAGGGTCTACGTAAGAATTTGGTTTTACGTGTCTGGATTCAGTTTGGATAACCCTGGTGAAAAACCCTAAACACCCAAGAACCAGGATTAATCCTTTAAAATGTCAGTGTGTCCTTTCATTTACCATCAGCGTTACATCTTTTTACTTCCACAGAATAATCTGCTAGTAAGAACATACTGTGGTCTTAGAGAGGGTTAAAGTAAAATATTTTGCATCTGACATGAATGCCTGACTAAATAATTTAATAACTTCCTTCTTTTAACACATGGAGCTAATTGCGCGTCTTCTTGAGAGAAAGTTTGTTTTCTTTAGCTAGGCTTCTGTGTTTGGCTTTAGCATTCTGTCACCAGCAGCAGCCCCCTCCCCCAACTATTAAGCAGAAACCCCGGCCACGGCACTCAACAAAGAAGTGGCAACCCTCCAAGAAATATATTTCCCACAAAGACACAGCTGAGAACATTAAAAATTGGGTAGGTCTGGTTTATGTTTGGTTCACCTCCAATGTCTCACGTATAACTTTGGAGTTGAATGAACCAGTGACAATTCAGTAAAATCACTCAGGAGCTCTGGAATCACTATTCTGACATCCACCACTTTAGCCTTTGTCTTACGTGAGAGCCTAGGGTTTGCTGACAGGGCACATCAAAGCATGGGGACTAGGCTGAGGACAGTTTGCACCGTCTTTAATCATTTGGTAAAAGCTCAGGAGGATTTGTTCAAATTCAGCTAAGTAAAAACCCTCCACTTCACCACCTCGTTCAGACAATATGAGAACCAGATGGGTTTCCACACGCTGCCTGATTGCTACTGTCTGATGTAGACAATCGGAATTCTGCACATCTGTGCCATGACATCAGGGAATGCCACAGCCCTTCATTTTGCTGGGTAGACCACACCAGAGCATTTTTTTTTCTAGTTCATGTGGGAACAAAACCGTCATTCAGAAGGCACCTTGTCCTAGCCATTTGTAAATTAATTTGTTAATAAAACATTACATCAGGGTAGCACTTTACAGTTTACAGAGTGCTTTCATTTCCTCATTTAATCCTTAAAATAACCTTGAGAAATCGGCAGGACTGTTGAAAGAGGGCTAAACTGTTGAGGAGAAAATCCGACATGCTACTATTCCCGTCTTTAAATGTTTGGTGTTAACTTATATACGGACTAATGTTGACTCATAGCAAAGAATAAAATATGTGTGAGCCCCCCTAGAATGCGTTTCTTCCTCAGGGGCATATCCTTTTCCAAACATTAATTCATGGAGCGCTGGATTTTCTGACATTTACATTGTTGCCCATAACTGTATGCAGGAATGACTTTGGCCCCTGGGAGTGGGGGGTTGAGGTGGGTGTTTGGGGGAAGAGTTTGAATCGCAGGTTTTTAATCTTGAAATATCATATTGATTTTGAGAAATATCTACAAGTTTATTTTTGCCACACTGATTTGAGCAAAATTGACATCCCCGGAGGATATGCCGTACTTACATGCACCTGGGTATCCCAGTTTGCCAAGCTTAGGTTATTTGTTCAAACAAGAACAGGTTTTCAGACGCTACAAGGGGCCAGCTCCCAATAATAGAGTAGTTTTGGGATGGATTTTTCCTTAGATTGTTTGGGTCTGCAACCAGCCTTTGTAGTGAAGATGACCACATTGACACTATGGCTATTGAAATAATGGTGAGCTGGCATCTCCATGGAGAAACACTGCATATTCTTCAGGCTCTGCTGATTAGATGCAATTTTCTTCAGTCAGGGGTCTGAGCTGGGCTTTGCAGCAGCTCATACAAGCAAAGATGGTAATGATGCGTCTCTTTTTGCAATTCTTTGTGGTATCAAGTCCAAATTTCTTTGCAGGGAACACAAGACTCTTCATCGTCCCCTCTTCCTTCACGTGTCTATTTTCATCTTCTGCCACCTGTGCTTTTCTCTCCTCCAGTACCTGAGTTCCTGTAGTCTCTGAACACATGAGAATCTCTCGTGTTTCTGTACTTTTGCACGTATCCACATACTGTTCTCTCAAGCACTGTCTTGTCCTACTAATGATAATGGCAAACTGCCCATCCTTCAAGTGTTACTTCAAGCGTGACTTCTTCCTGTTAATCTCTTCCTGACACCCTAAAGCAGACTAAGGTGTTCTTTCATGTCTCCACTACACGTGTACATCTCCCTATGGTCCCAAGCACCATATTTTCATTGCTTGTTTGTCTGTCTCCTGAGTAGATTAAAAAATATGTGAAAACGGAAGGCATCTATCATGGTGCTGGGCACAGAGTATGTACTCAAGTGATTATTGAAGGAATGACCATGTGATTCTGTAGTAGTCATTTTAAAGTGGCTTTTTAGAAGTCATCCTAAAATAGCAGTAAGGAAGAAAATATACCTTGTTTTTTCTCTTGAAGTTATGGAATATATTATTCATTTTGAAAATTATAATCTTAAATATCACATTCAAAAAGTTATTTGACTGCACTCTTATTCCAGAAGGAAGATTTTGATGAAATGTCATTAGGAATGGCATATAAGGATAAAGGGTGATAAGTATCTTTATAAAACACTAAGTTTTAACAAATCATAATATGCTCACTAAATTATCAATTAAGTGGATTCATTGATAATAGGATTTATAGGTTAAGACAGAGAAGGAGAGATCAAGTTGTAGCAAATACAATGTCGTGTAAATAATATGGGTCATTTTACCCAGATTGTTTCTTCACTCTGTTGTTGTTGTTAAGAATGGAGCCCTTGTAGGAACTACTTTTTCTCAATTCTTCTAATATATTATCCACTCATCTCTCCCCTCTCCATTCTTCCATTCATACATTATCCATCCATCCATCCATCCAGCCAGCCAGCCAGCCACTTTTGTCGGGTATAAAACAAATAGAGGAAAGGAAAAGATATACCAAGATTATGGTATGTATTCATTCATCCATCCATCCATCCATCCATCCATCCATCCATCTATCCATCCATCCATCCATCAAACAACATAAAATATCTGTTCTTATAAAACCTTAAATATCAGGAATAGGTAATTCTCATTTGATTATAAAGTTATAAATAGGGAGGCATTTTACATCATTGGGTAGAAGGATGCACATATTTTTAAAAAGTAGATTAGCCATTGTAGTATTTCTATTTTCCAGGGCTTCTGTGAGGATTCAAGAGATAAAACACCAAACAGTTTAGCTTGGAGTTCTCAGAAGAAAGATGCCAGTGGAACAAAGAATACCACAATTAATGCTCTCAGTAACTTACAGTTATGGCCCTAAAGCAAAAACCGAAGCTGATAATTCAAGTCCAGAGTACTAACTTCCATAATGATCCTCCAGAGAGGAAGAAATGGAAGCAAAGTTGTGCCAAAAATGATTTATTCTAAATAAAAAAAGTAAATTATTTTTGGCTGTGATAGTTTCTCTCTGTCTGTCCATAAGAATGGGGATGGTTGGCCATTATTGGTTGACAGGAAGAAACTGAAGCAAGCTGCTGAATTTACAAGTCGCTTTTCAAAATAAGTTTTACAGCCCAGGGAATTGGAGTAGTTTGTCTACTATTCGTGGTCCCTGTTGAAACTTGGATACTTAAAAATGCTGGGAAAAGGTGAGGAAATGAAGTAGTTTTTTAGGCTCAGGTTCAGGAAAGAAACCTACCCAGACTCTGGATGTAATGTCTGATAGGAAACAGTGTATTCCCTCGCTGCTTGTGGAAATGCCACTTGATAATGAGTTTTGACCTAATTTCTTTCCTCATTACAGCACAGTAATTTAAATCACTGGAGACACATTCTGAAGCCTTAAAAAAAAAGTTGTTCTCCTGGATTAAACAAAAATAGTGTCCCTAATCCAACCTAATCTTACACGGGATCCCATTCTCAGTATGTTTATTTTTTTTAATTTTTAATGTTTTATTTATTTTTGAGAGACAGAGAGAAACAGAGTACGAGTGGGGGAGGGGCAGAGAGAGAGGGAGACACAGAATCCAAAACAGGCTCCAGGCTCTGAGCCATCAGCACAGAGCCCGAAGCAGGGCTCGAACTCGTGAACTGTGAGATCATGACCTGAGCCGAAGTCGGACGCTTAACAATCTGAGCCACCCAGGCGCCCTCTCCAACCCCCACCCCCCGCCTTTCTCAGTATATTTGATTCAAGATTACAGTGGTCTTGACTCACAAAATATTAAACCTGAGACCAGTTGCCTTTTAGGGTTTTCCTGGGACTCATTCCTGGATATGTTACATAGTCATGAAAATTCTATTAGCATATTATTTGCAGACCATTTATATATGTTCACCTAGATTGATTTTTATTTTCCCTTCAGGTTCCTTTCAAGGTAAATTGTGACCAATGGTATTCTTAAGGCAGTTATTTCCTGACTGAAATATGTTGACATTTTCATTCATTCATTCATTCATTCATTTTTTTTTAAATCTTTCCCAAATAGCAGATGGGGAAACAGGAAAGAAACACTGCGCTTTCACATAGTGAGGACAACTAAAAATCTTTACTGGTTTGTGTTTTTTATAAGCCTTTTTTTTTTTAAGAGTGTGCAATGCGATTCCCATTTATGTGAAGGCAGCAAGGTCAAGTTTTGTAAAGAGTGTCTAGTTTTAATTTGGGTTCATTTGGAAGAAAGTGTTTGCAAGGAAAAAAGAGAACAGATGGGGAAATGTTATCAGAACCAGTGGGATCTAGTGAACAATGACTGGATCTGAAGGCAGGTGAGAGTTGAGGGCTGGCGCTAACTCTTGTTGCCTGTATGCGAAGCCACGTCTCAACCTCTGAGCCTCGTCTTTCTTATCTGTAAAATGAAAGTGGTAATTAAATGGGCAGGAGAGACCACAGAAATGTTTCCCAGTTTGCAGGTAGATAAGGATGACAAATCAGATGGCTTTCACATTGATTTACTACCAAGCTAGGAAGGAAACTGGAACAAGGATATATGCAGTCCTTGGAAGTTCTGTGCTGCCTACATTATGTGAGAAACCTCCCTTTTACTTAGGGTAGCAGTGTGAGCGGGCTGCTTCCCTAGTAGCTTAATTAATTAATTAATTAATTAATTAACCTTGGTTCTCCAGCACTCTCTGGACCATTCCTCAGCCACTTTGCATTTCCTGTCTTCTACTTGCCTTGGCTTCCATTGCCACATACATTCAGACAGCCACGTACATGCGGACAATATTCAAATGAGCCTTGATGTCCTCATTCTGTGCAGCCACAAGTTTGGAAATTACCCCACATTCCTCACTGATCTTTTCTTGTTCAGGCTACCTCTGTTTCCACACTAGCTCTTTTCTTTCTTTCTTTCTTTCTTTCTTTCTTTCTTTCTTTCTTTCTTTCTTTCTTTCTTTCTTTCTTTCTTTCTTTCTTTCTTCTTTCCTTCCTTAAGTGTCTTTATTTTGAGAGAGAGAGAGAGAGAGAGAGAAAGCGCTCACACAAGCAGAAGAGGGGCAGAGAGAGGGAGAGAGAAAGAATTCCAAGCAGGCCTCACACTGTCAGCAGAGAGCCTGACACAGGGCTCGATCTCATGAACTATGAGATCAAGACCTGAGCTCAGATCGAGAGTCAGATGCTTAACCGACTGAGCCACCCAGGCGCCCCCTCACTAGCTCTTTCTTGAACTCCTTCTGTATTGCTGCTGCAGTGATATTTGTAATATTCAGTTTAAATGGTATAGTTTCTTTGTCTAAAATGCTACTATGACTCTCCACTACCCTAAGGACAAAGTCCAGATTCCAGGTCCTCCATAGTTGGACCAGTGCCAGCTGTCTTGTCACTGTTCCCTGACACCCAGTGTGTAACAAATGCTCTCTCTATGGCCAATGAACACAGTTCCTTGGGCTCAGCATTTTCTCCCTCACTTCCGAGCCTTTTTTCACCCTGCCCCCTCTGCCTTAAGTGTCTTTCTCTCTTTTACCCCCATGGCCAACTTCCTCTTGTTTTCAAAACTCAACCCAGGGTGTCTTTCTTGCTTTCTAGACTCTCCTTGGCCAGAATTCCTATTTTCCTACAGCATTCTTGAAATACTTCTTTCTTTTTCTTTTTCAGTTTATTTACTTATTTTTTGAGAGAGACAGCGAGAGAGAGAGAGAGAGAGAGAGAGAGAGAGAGAGAGAGAGAGAGAAGGGGAGGGGCAGAGAGAGAGGGGGAGACAGAATCCCAAGCAGGCTCTGCCCTGTCACTGAAGAGCCCCATGCAAGGGTTGTACTCGTGAACTGTGAGATCATGACCTGAGCCTAAATCAAGAGTTGGATGCCCAACCGACAGAGCCACCCAGGCACCCCTTGAAATACTTCTTTCAAACCACTTGTCCTGCTGCCTTGCAGGTGCTGGTTAATTATTTTCTCTCTCTCCCTTGACTTTCAGTGAACACCTTGACAGCAAGGACTCTCCTTTCATCCATTCATCCCTAGCCCCAAGCGTATTGCCTGGCACATAGTAGGAGCTAAGTAATGGTTTTTTAAAAAGTGAATGGGTTTAGTAAAATATCACCCGAGATATCGCTTGCACTGTTGTTTTGCAACTGTGTCATTATTAACATTTTGTTTGTGATAAGGTTGTATACCAAACTGTATCAAAAGCCCGTGGGTTGTAATTTGTCATATGCCCTCGTCATACGCCAAACAGGCTCTTGATTTTTCTTTTTGACGAATGAGAGTGAATGTTAGGTGACTGAGAAAGAAGCAAATAGACAATATCACGAGCTGGTCTGAAGCTTCAGCAAACCTCTGCCACTGTCTTCTCCCACTGCTGCTGCGAGCGAGGCTGCCTGAGAAGGAATTTCACCCCTGTTTGTGCCCCAGCCCATCCACCACCGGAGCTGCAGGGGTAGGTGCAGGAACAGAGGGAGTAACTGATGGGCTAGGACCGTAGACAGTTAACAGGAGGAGAAACAGAACAGGTTAGCGGAGGCTTCACTTTACCCAGCATTGCATAAAGACAGCATCAGAAGCAGTAGCATTTCATTTCCAAATGGGTAGTTGAGCACGAGTGAAGGGACACGGGTCCTCGTGAGGTGTGCTGATCAGGCTTTATTTGGATCAGTTTGAGCAAGTTGTGCAGAGGATGGGGTGTTAAGGGAAAGGGCTGCCTGCGGGGCTGGGTCCCGCAGGAAGCTGTGCCGGCCCTCACCCAGCGCCCAGACAACACAGACAGTTCACGTGGTAGGGACTGTTTTCATAGATCTCTTCAAACACAATTAGGTGGATCTGAAATAGAATTTTAAGCTCTCACCACACTTTGACATCAGAAAACCATGAATAAATAAAATTACAAAATCAAAATGCAATTCAAAAGGGTTCCATGTGATAATGCCTTTTTCAATAAATGCTGCAAAAAGAAAACTGGGTGATAAACCATATCGTTTCAATTTTCTCCTCGGGGATTTTATATCCATATGCTTTTATGTGGAAAAATGTGATTTAAAAAAAACGCTCTGCCATCATGACTCCTAACTCCCTGGTAGGTGTTTGCCATGGGACCAGGCAGGGAGGGGCTGCGGGGGGCTGGGCCAGCCCGGCTGCATTTCCTGATGACATTTTCTGGGGCTGGAGAGGTTCTGCCACTCACTGTTCCCTCAAGGGACTGTCAGTTGCATAAGATTCTCCTTCCAGGGAGTGCGTGCTTGGGTTAAGGTATATTTCTAGGAAGTCCAAGTTAAATTACAAAATGTCAGCAGAGACATACATATAGCACACTAATCCAATAGGCATAAAGATCTTAATGTAAATTTTTCTAAAAGGTATCTCACAGGATATTATCTCTGAGAAATGTATGTAAACAAAGGAGTCTATGGGCAGATGGGTTTTGCAAACGCTTGGTTAAATGGGAACAAATTCTTTTTTACTTTGCTCCTCCTCTTCCTTCTTGTCCTTTTCCACCTTTACTCTCTCCTCTTCCTCCACCTCTTTCTTTTTCTCTTTCCTCTTCTTCTTCTTCTTCTTCTTCTTCTTCTTCTTTTAAGCTATAAATTTCCCAAAGATTTTAGTATGTGTAGAATAGATCTCCAAGAAAGAAATACAGTCAACAAAATTTCCAAAACCTATTTGAGGTTGAGAAGCTTTTTATTTGTTCAGAGAAACACAGTTTGGAAAATTCTGTCTTTGTTTTATTTTTTAAATTATATATATATATATATATATATATATATATATATAAAGTCTATTTATTTATTTATTTATTGAGAGACAGAGACAGAGACAGAGACAGAGAAAGAGAGAGAGAGAATGAGCAGTGCAGGGGCAGAAAGAGGGAGAGACTCCCAAGCAAGTTCTGTACTGCCAGTGCAGAACCTGACATGAGGCTCGAACTCACAAACCGTAAGATCATGACCTGAGCTGAAATCAAGAGTTGGATGCTTAATTGACTGAGCCACCCAGGCGCCCTGGAAAACTTCGTCTTTGTAACAGTTAGGTTGTCACACTTGGAACCCGAGAGAGTAGATGGGGGAAATGAAGGTTCTGATGTCAAGTGAGGTGGGGGCTGCACGCACATCACAGCTGCAGAGGGTGGGCCTGACTGTGTCTGCAACAAGGAGGCCGGGGCATTGGGAGGGGAGAGTTCTGAGGGTTAAGAAGGGAAGCTTTGCTTAGTTTCCAGTTTTGCTTTCTGAGGAATGCCAGAGGAAGGGGCAGGGCAGAAGAAACAGGAGTTAACGTATTTGTTCTGGACTTCAGTTTCAGATCTGCTTTTGACTTCCACTCGGTAACTGCGTGGGAAATCTAATCTGAGAAGTGTGCATCTTCTCCAAATCAACTGTTTCTCTTGGACAGGGGATTGGCCTAGAGCTTCTTGGGGTGTTTTGGGCCCAGGGAGGCCTCACCCAGTTCTCCTGAGGTGGCTTTGGGTTCCTAATGTCACCTCCAGGATTATAGGCTGGGAAGAAGACAGGCAGGCAGCATGACATAATGAAAAGTTCATGGTTTGGGCTTTAGAAAGGACAGATTTTAAGACTGGACTCATGTTTGAGTCTGAGCTCCACTGCTTACCCAAGACATGACCTTGCTAAATTCCTTGAACTCTCTTGCCTCCATTCTTTTCTTTGGTGAAATATGAATATAGAAGCTTAGGTCTCAATGGATTCATCTGTCAGATAAAAGCATTACACTAGATGACCTGTAAACTATCCCTAGTTCTAATGTCCTGAGTTAGAGTCTATAGATCTGTGTCTATATACATATGCATATGTGTACGTGTGTCTATAGTACATACATAAGAATACATGACTTAACCAATTTTTTAGTAATGAAGAAATGATAATGTAATTTCTTTGCTCTGATGAATATAACATTTTCTTCTGCTTATATCTCAGATATATTTTGAATGACTATGATAAAAACACAGACTCTGAGAAAGAAAGGTTACTTTATAAATTCGAGGTAACATCCATTAACACGATTTAATGAAGCAGGAAACTTTTAGGATTTAAATATCTAAATTTTAAGTTTATTCTTTGAAGAACTCATGTGTAGCCCAACGATGACATTCTGAGTTATGATTCCTAAAGTTTCCTGATCAAAAATGCTTAATTTGTAAAGGTTAGTTGCTCTGCTGACCATGAATACTTATTCATAATGGTTGTGTGTCTCAGCATACTAATTTTTATGTTTGTGTGATGCTATTTTTGCAGGGCTCCCATTATTCACATATGCTGTCTCACTCATTTACAAATAAACTTATGAGCTTGAGAAGGGACTGTTCGGCTATTCCTATTTTGCTAGATGTGGAAGCAGGGCCATGTAGCAGCAACTTTCTCGGAAACTTTGAAGTTAGAGATAGCACTTGGAATTAAGCCAAACTGAGCATAGTTCTTCCAGCTTCCTAATCTTTGGCCAGCCCATAAGTAAAGACTTAGTGCTCAGTATTAATAATGAAGAAGACAATGATTATCATAATAATGCTCAAGTTTCTTATTTTGAACAGTCCAAACTGCTCACTCCAAGCCTCTTATCCATTTTAAAAAAATATGAAGACAAGAGCTAAATTTAGGATTCAAGCTGACTCTCCCTCCCTTTATTCCCTGTCACTGGATACTTTTGTGCTTGTCTTAGAAATCACCCATTGGATTTGCTCTCTTCCTCTCAGTGCTAAGTTTAAGATCATTGTTTTTATCACATTATATATGGATTGTAGAAACAGCTTCTCAGCTTGCCTCTCTGCTCTCAGCCTTATTCCGTTCTATTCCACTCTGCACATGATTACCAAGGTAACATTCCAAAGACACCGCTTTCATTTTGCCACTCCCCTCAGGAAACTACCGCCAAATCCCTCTGTCTGATTTTTGAGGCTTTCCCTCTTTGGAGCTTGTTTTCATCAGCATGGATTGCCAAAAAAAAAAAAAATATGGTAAACTGGTAAACTCAGCTTAAACAGCAGAGCTTCAGAGTTCTGGCGTCCCGAAGTCCAAGATGAAGGTGCCAGCAAGGTAGGTTTTATTCTGAGGCTTAGAGGTGGTGCCATCTCTCTGAGTGCTCACATGAACTCTTTGGGCTCACATGGTGTCTCTTCTTATAAAGGCACTAATCCTTTGAGACCAAGGTCCCACCCTCTTGATCTCATTTGACTTAACTGCCTCCCAAAGACTCCATCTCCAAATATGATCACATTGGGAGTTAGGGCTTCAATGTATGAATTTTGGGAGGATGCCAACATTCAGCCCTTGACAGGGCTCCTTCAGCCTCCTCAGCCTTACTTCCGTATCTCCTGAGATGTAGCCTTACCTC
This sequence comes from Felis catus, assembly GCF_018350175.1. NCBI lineage: Eukaryota > Metazoa > Chordata > Mammalia > Carnivora > Felidae > Felis > Felis catus. Next base: position 73,740,598 of record NC_058368.1, read on the forward strand.
CAGTTTCCTCCCAGCACCCCTCTTCCAGTCCCAGTGCTTTTACCTGTATGTTCCTGCATCTTGCTGCCCACTAGCCCCCTCTCCCCCAACCCCTTCCTACCTCTCTTCTCCAGAAGACTTTCTTCTTCCCTTGTACTTTCTCAAACTGGACACATCCTTCAAGGTCTACCTCAAATTGCACCTGCTCTAAGAACACTTTCTAATCTTCTATAATCCATACAATATCCTTTTTCTATGAACTCTTATAGCCATACTATAATTTAGCCCTTAATTATTCTCTAATTCTTTTATGATAGTAGTGAAGTATCCTGTTGGGATTTATACTCTACAGAGTACTTTCGTATCTATAGTCTTCTGTGATTCCCTCAAAAACCCAGTAAGGTAGAAATTATTATAATTTCCATTTTACATGTATGAAGATTGAAGCTCAGTGAGGTTAAATGGCTTACCACTGGTTAGAAAGCCAGTAAGTCAGGAACGCAATGCCGTTTTGTGACTCTTGAAACTCATGATCTATCAATCCATTCCTTACTCCATCTTCTGTATCTTTACATGAGTTTTCTTCTCTCTCACCCATTCTAATTTAGGTTATATTGCTGTGTTTTATGTATCTCTATAGGCCAAATTTTATTCTTTTTCAGGGGGAAAAAGAGAAATACAATTAATTTTCATGAAGAATTTCAGAGTGAATTCCAGTTGAGTTTCTTTCCACTAAATCATAAGCTAAGTAATTCTGTGATAAATAGTAGCCTCCCCATTTAATAAATGAAGAAATGGACAGAAACAAGGACTTAATCTCTGCATACCATCTACTGCATTAGGCAATTCCTCATTATTTTTTCCAAGTAAAAAGTGTTAATGAGAAGCTTTTGGCTAAGATAACACATGTATTCAACAGCACAACATATCATTTTTGTTTTGCTGTAATTGCAATGTGTAGATATAACTTCTGCAGTGCGTGATCTCAGAATATTTTGGCCTCCCACGCTGAAGATGAACTCTGAGGTTACAGCCATTAGCTGGGGGTGAGGGAGTGTGAAATAATTTAATAGTGGAAGCTCACCAATCACACCTGACCCCAATCCGTCCAGACATTAGTGCAAAGAAACCACTTACAAATTCCTTTAGAGTGATACCAAATCAGAAACATTTAATGTGCACTGAAAAAGCCAAGTTAAGAATCAAGTTCAGACATGCAGAGGTGTGATATCTACAACCGGAGCCAAGTTAGAAAGGGGTTAGTCCTTCCAATGGCCAAATTAAACAAGACACAATTGAGGGTAACTCATCCCTCTGGGCACTTATAAAACCTGCACGTGGGAACTTTTGAAAATGAAGTTAGCGCTGATTGTGTCTTATTTTGTTTGGCCATTGAATGGGCTAACCCTTTAGGAATTTGGCTCTGACTGGAGATATCACACTTTTATGTGTCTGACCTCCCCCCACCCCAACTCCCTTTTTGTGTGTGCGTGTGTATATATAGAATTAAAAAAATCAGATATGGTGTTAGATTATTAAGTTTAATAAGAGTGAAAGATAAAAGCAAAGCATGGAAAAGAACTGAATGTGCTGAAATAGAAATTAATTAGACTACCAAGGACATACTGCTTTTTTTTTTCCTGGTCTCCTTTATATTTAAGGGCTGAGTAGCATAGTACTGGTTAAGGCCAACAGTGAAGTTACTTGGGGGAATTCCTGAACCCAACCTCATTGATTCACTGCCACTATTCAGTGAAGCAGGCATGCTTAAAGAGGACAGCTGAGGGGCGCCTGGGTGGTTCAGTCGGTTGAGTGACCTACTTCGGCTCAGGTCATGATCTCATGGTTTGTGAGTTCAAGCCCCGTGTTGGGCTCTGTGCTGACAGCTCAGAACTTGGAGCCTGCTTCGGATTCTGTGTCTCTCTCTCTCTCTGCCCCTCCCCCACTCATGCTCTGTCTCTCTCTGTCTCAGAAATAAATAAACATTAAAAAAAAGGGGGACAGCTGAGTAAGGGGACACAAGAAGGCACGTGTGGAGAGTCACACAGTAGACAGATAATGCAGTATCTGGACAGTAGAGTCCAAAGATGGCTCTGGTTCAGCCTCTTCAGTGTTTGAAGCTAACAGATTGCACGTCATTGCTGAAGAGCTGGAAGTTCCTGGGGCTGTGGGCATAGGTGGGAATGAGGATACTGATAACATGATGAAAAAAAAATTCTTTCAAGGCTGTTTTCCTACCAAGATGTTCTGTGTCATACCTGTCAGCAAATTCCCCTGCTTTGAAGTTGTAAATTTAAATAGCTACTTGACAATGCGGTGTGAGCTGTGTAGATCATCAAGGAAAAATTTTGTGGCATTTGATTAACTTGTATATTTTTATTGCGATGCAATAAAGGAGGCATCTTTAACTGAAATTCCTTCAGCACCCAATTGTGACCCACTATTCCAAGTGACCTCATACTGAGATACATTTTTCTAGAAAACCGTATCTTTGGGCCAATAACCAAGTCATTATACTTTGCCATTGTTTTCACAAGACATCCAGGTGAAAGGAACATAATGTTTCCTAAGTGAAGATATATATTTACCCTTTTGTTTTCTGGAGTTAGGTCTTACCAATTTGTCTTTTCCCTTTTAATATTTGTTTCTCATCATCACTGGACCTATGTGAGAAAAAGTCTCAACTTTTCATGGTCTGATTGAAGGTCTTATCGTGGGGTTGATTATGACACGAAACTGATGAAGTGATTTTTTTTTACTCTCAGACATTAGGCAAGATCCAATGCTCAGGAGAGGGCGCTATAAATATGTGCATTTGACTCTGTGCTCAGTCTTCTGACCATTGTGTAGTTAAGGGTACTTGTCTTAAAAATTTGTTGGCACTTTTTACTTGGCAGTTTCATGCTGAGGTAAATGTTGGCAAATGAACAAACAGCTTCTGTTCCTGCTTCCCTATGGTTCTGTTCCAGGTCAATCCCAGGATTCTGGCATAATTTGAGAAGTTTCTGCTGGCCTCCACCATTCTTGACCAAGGAGACCTCTGGGAGGCCAGTTAAGAATAGTAAGTGCTCTGCTGATCCGTGTCTGTTGGGTGACTAACTTGGAAAGCTGTATTTCTCTGTGCAAGTTTCCTGGATCTATCTGTCTACCACTGAAATTCCTAGACAAAAGACACCAATTTATGACTTGACCAGTCATTGTTTTGTATGCATGTGTGAGTGTGTGTGTGTGTGTGTGTGTGTGTGTTCCATAGGGAAGTTGGGTCTAGTTTTGTCAAGCATCTGTTATATTAGTCTCAGTCTACATTCTCCAGGACTAACTTCTAAAAATCTAAGACCCCTTTGAAGTGGCTCCCACTGTCAAATGACTCAACCTTTACTTTCTCTTTCCACAAAGTTCGCACAATTTTTCTACTGCTAATGGTCTTTATAACTTTGTACAATTGGTTTCTCTCCATAGCAAAGCTGTTGGTGTGCCAAAATGTACACTAATAGAGAATGATAGTGTACTGGAAAGATCTTCATGTAGAGAGATGAAAAATTAAAGGAATTTTTATGCATTCATCAGATATTAATTATACAGCTGCTCTGTGTAAGGTGCGTAGTGAATGCATGTTTACATTTATATTTTAGAATCATCTAGCTACTGTTTGAGATTGATTGGAATGTCCTTTATTCAAGTGAACATCATGACGGAAACTATGTATAAAAGGATTTCACAGGAGAAATGAATCTGTTGCTTGAATTTGAGAAAAGCGGTTTCAGTTTGGCAGAGACAGAGTAAAAAGAATGTTTTCTAAGAGTGGGGAGGATGGGAAAACATAGTGAAATAAAAGTTAAAAGGGCAAAACAAAGGGTGCCTTTCTGGTGCAGAGGCTATGACTAACTGAGATAAGCTAAGATAATATAGGTGATGTCTTGAAAGATGGGAGAGGATTAGAGAATGATGTTGGAGAGGCGCTTTTATAGGACACCTTCAAATACCATGTACAGGAAGTTCATTTGACCATATCGCATTGTTGTGAGATTGAATATAAACTCTTTTCGTTAAGTTCAGATTGATTTTTGAGAGTGCATTGTGTTCCTCTTTGATTTGTCAATCAGATCATCTTAAGAATTGCAAATGACAGTTTAGAGGACAAGAATTGCAAATGACAATTAAAAGACAATATAGAGGATCCTGAAGCAAAGCAATTGAGGTACTCCCAATGTCTAGCACACCGCCTGGGATATAGCGTTTGCTCAATAACTAAGTAATGTTTAGATGAATGACAGGTCTGGGCTGAGCTCACCTCCTGGGCATGAGCATTTGTCACACACACTGAATAATTACTACGCCTTATATTCTGTAATCCCACTCTTAATCAATTCATAGAGACTCAGAAAGTTTTCTAAATAGAAACACTCCATCTGAGCGGTGGTAAACAAGATGTTAAAGTCTGTATAACGGAAAACAAATTATGCATAGGAACTGTGAGCAATGACTTAGAAAGAGAAAAAAATTTCTCACAATTTTTAGTCCACTCCTGCTTCTTTAATTGTTTTGGCATGTGAGAATCAGAGTCACTCAGGCATGCAAATATTAGCATCCCCGAGGACTGCCACTTGGCTGCCCACATCCCTTTTGGGTATACCTTTATGCTGAAGAATGACTCCAATAGCACAAAGCAAGCAAATGTTAGGTTTGAAATGACTGAACGTGTTTTTGAACCTTTTCACTGAAGCGAGGGTCATGGGTTAAAGACTTTGACCAAGACTGGAGTGAACCATAAAATCATCTCCAGAAGCCGGCATATTGTTCATAACTGAGGTTGGATGCCCATCAATGATTACAAGGTGATATTTGACAGTAAAGACTTTTCCATATCATTTGTTTGGGTTTTAAAGAGTGAACGTGTATATTATAAATGTTTCCTTCCTTTTGTTATTATTGCCTTCCCATACTTTCCTTTTGTGAGTTTGGAAGCAAAACTTCAGAAAAATGCAGTGAGGAGACTCTGTGAATTTCTACATAGGGTTTAATGGGACAGCTAAGATTTCTTAAATAAAGAATTGTCTCTCACCACCAACATGCCCGTCCTCTGGTTATGGCTGAAAGGGGGCTGCTGGCGACACCACAACCCTAACAATAGCAAAAACAACACTGAAAATAGCTGATGACACTGTATGCCACATTTGCGGCAGCTGGGGCCAGTAGAGGGCAAACAGAAGAGCCAAGGTCACACTGCTGCTGCTAGTAAGTAACAAAGTCATAATTTGATTCCAGATCTTTGAACTCTAGACCACTACTTTGCCTTTATTAAACAGATGTCTACAGAGTGGCCCACTATTTCTTGGCATATGTATGATACTGCTCATACTGGTGGTTGAGTCATATAATATAGGACATAGCCTTCTTCTTAAGAAGCTTTTTGTATCGTCAGGGGCATGAGAAATGTCTAAGCACAAATTATAACCAAAATGAAAGGCTCTCAACAAGACATGGAGAGTTAACAGGAGGAGGAAAGTGGAGGAGAGACAAAAAGGAATAGGCAGGCATTTCTTGAGGAGAGAAGACAGCATTTCCATGAATGCTACAGCTCTGAAGCATTTCTGCAGACTCTAATATGATGAGGGTGGGGACTCCACAGAAGAGGTGGGGCTTGAGTGCGACCCTGAAGGAAGGGTGAAATCTGCATAAGTAGTGAGGCCAGAGGAAGACATTGGAGGACAGAAATGGTTCATATTGAAGTGGGGAGTCAAGTACCTATGAGGAGTCATTATGAAATATTGAGTGGATTGACCTTTCTGGAGAATAAGTTTTCCCCTGGGAAAGTGGTGGAAGCCAAGAGTAGAAATTTGTAATGACCCACAGCGAGCATCTGGCAGGAAGAGGGCAGCAGAATGCCCAGGAAGGAGAAGATATACAATTCATCTCACAGGATGGCCTGGGGGTGGCTCTGCTCACATATTAGTATTTTTGTTGGGATCCTTCCTCAAAAATTCTTATTTTATGATTGAGCACCAAAGCCCAATGAAAGCTGAAATAATTATCTGAAAAAACAGGGGATAAAGATTGGGAATTACTTCCACAAACAACAGAGTATTTCCTGAGGCCAAAAAAATGTGAGTTATTTCCTGTATTATTTTTAATGCTTTACTAAATGGCCGCTAGACTTTGGAGGGTCAAAAAATAAACTCATTCTTCAGTCGTTCTTCTTATCTTTGAAACTTATCTGATAAGAGCATTTTCAACTTTTGAGTTGTAGGAACAAGCATCCTTAATAAAATTATATGGTGCTTTCTTTGATAATTGATTTCTATCTGTGTTTGTTGTCTTTCTTTTGACATTACTATTACTGGATGCTTTTAAGAAACAGGTCGCACAGATTTTTTTGTTCTTAAGTACATAGAAAACCATCAAATTAAATAAACTTCTCTACATATGTATTATACAAGAACAAGAATAAGTTTATATATATATATATATATATATATATATATATATATATATATTCTCATTTGAAACTGATTACTCATAAATAGTAAGTCAGTTTTGGGTTTTCAGGAAGTAATAGCAGAAAAGGAAGGTATTCTGTTTCTAATTTTGATTTTTCTTACTTTTCCACTCTATTTCCTGGCTATCAGTGTAAGCATTTAGGAAGCTCTACTTATAAAGCTTCTCTTGGGTTTTATGCTTCATGTTAATCAATTGGTGTAGAACATACAGTGCTCTCTCTTTTCAGGAGCCTGTTATGTGTAGGTTTTGTTCTGCTTTAAAATTTGTTTCCTTTTTATTCTTCATAGGAAGCATATAAGGGCAAAATGAAGTATGTAGAGAGTTAAAGAAATACCTAGTCCTTTAAATCACTGTAGTCAGTCAAGCAAAAAGACCTTAAGACATAGTGTCCAGGATTATGTAAATCTAGCTGAGGGAAAAAGACATATGTGCAAGAAATAGTGCAGTGACAATGCACATTAGAATGCCCAAATTTATTACTATTGTGTAGGGAATGTTATAGGAATTCACAGAAGATGGACGGCTAATGGGGGACACAAGTCATTTTAGACATCTATTCAGGAGGTAATAGGGCAAACTTTGCATGTGTGAAAAGAGGGAGGGGTGCTTTCAGAGCTAGAGAAGCTTGATTCTGGTGTGCTTAGGGTAAGCTACCGGGGACAGTGAGGAAGTTGGGACATAGTAGACAAAAGTTAGAGTCAGATTATGGACAGATTTGAAGCCTGAGTTGAAACGTATTAAGACAGGGGTGACTGTTACGAACTAAATATCTAAGGACATGTTATGATAGAGCACTTATCCATTACCCATCCATCCATTCATTCATTGAACAAATAATGCTTGGCTCCTAATATTTGTGGACATGCTGTCAAATGTTGGGTGTACAGGATTTTGAAGGGAAGAGAAGCTGGAGGAAGGAAAACCAAGAGGCTAATGTAGTTGTCTGGATATGAGAAAATGAGGGCAGAGTTGGAGTATGGTGGTGGAACTGAAGAGGAGGGGCTGGGTTTAGGATGCTAGATGAATTAATATGGAGTTGGTCATTGTAATTAGTTGGCTATAGGGGATAAAGGAAAGGTAGATTTTCAAGCTGGACTGGCTTGGAGAATGCCATTGATAGAAAGAATGGGATTAGGTACATGGGTCAACTTTGGTAGGAAGAGCACAGACATCATTTTACAGTGGTCATTCCCTCCATGCAATTAGAGATACGGGACTAGAGCTCAAATTAGAGCTCAAGGTTGGAAATGTAGGCATTAGAATCGCTAACAGGGTAAAGTTAAAGTTGTTGCATTTAACTTAATGAGACATATTACTTATTTACTGTAGTTGATGATCATAGGGCCGAGAAACACATATGGAGATGGCCACAGCTGGTACGGGGTGCCACCAAAAGGTGAAGAGAAGACTCATAAGGAGCAGGGTAATTGGAGGAAATGGGAAAAGCAAAAAGTTTCAAGGTCAGTATTTTCAACAATAGATTTTCATAGACTTTTATTTAACAACATCATTGGGTACCTATTATGAGCCAGGCACAACTTCAGGTGTTAAGGTTACGTAGCATTGAGTATGAATGTCCCTGACTTCATGGAGGTTATGTATAGATAGGGGGAAATCAAGGGAAGTTGAATATTCTAGTTTCATGTGATACAACACAGACATTTTAAAGAACCGATATGCAATATGTTATGAGGATTCAAAATATGGGCGTAACCCCCATAGTATAAAAGATATTTTTAAATGGAACATTTTTTCCCCTTTAGGTTTACGATTCAGTAATCCCAATGACAGTAAAATAGAGTCATAAAAAGGAGATAAGGTGGAGTGAGGAATGAGCAGAACTTTAGGATTATGACTGATGTACATCATCGTCATTAGATATAATACAATTTCTTTACAAGTCCATAAAATGCTCAAGTCCTTGAAAAAGGGAGTTGCAGAAGAGGTGGGGCAGGGAGTAGGTACATAAGGCATATTACCTTGGAAATGAAGCTGCTGACCAGATTTTAACTACCAGACATGGCCTTTTCTGAATTGTCAGAACAGAATGTAATTAACAACGGGAAGTGAGCTTCGGGAGATGACAACGCGTACGAAAGTTGTAATAAAAGATCTCTCCTTTGCAAATATGTAACTTGCTTTTGCAAAGGTAGTGTTGTTTCTCGTGGAAGACATCTTCCCCATAAATATCAGGATCCCATTTGTACTAATTAGACACATGAAATGCATAATCATACAGTTTGCCCTTTGGTAACTACTGTCATTACTTGTAGGTATTTCCAAGGATTTTGTAATTCAGTTAAGAGATACCAGCTGTAGATAAATGCTTGTTTGCGTAGCCAGGAAACACTGGGGATGAGCGAGAAGGTATAACTGTAAGTGGGCTGCACTATACACTGTAAGCCAGTGTATAGTTTGTGAATTATGAAATAATATGCTGTAGGACTAATGGTTTTTGAAACACAGAAATAAGAAATCTTTGGCCAGGTGGTATGAAAAAGGAATAAAAATACTTTGAAGTTTTAAAAAAGGTCTATGATACTTTAAAGTATCCATTATTCAATGAATATTCATCAAGCCCTAACTCTTCATGAGGCTTGGAGAAGGAGAGAGAAGACTAATCAAGCAAGTCTTTGGGAAGTGCCACGTGATAGAGCAGATCATAAAACACTGTGAGAGTACAGAGTAATAAGGAGATAACCAAGTCTGAAAATTAAATAATTTTCACCATCTTAGTTAATGTGGTGTGTGTTATGTAAGACAAAAGGATTCCTTTAGAGATGCTGGTTCATGGTGGACAAGTGCTTTTGTTTTCACCTCCTCAGGCTCTACATAGATGGAGGATTCTCCCAGAGGGAACCTGGATTTAAGAGCAGCTTCCAGCAGTGGACTTTGCCCCGTGGCCTGTGGAAGGCATCAGTGTTTGGTTTGAGGAAAATTTCTCAGGTTCCACAGGAGAATCTCCAGGTGAAGAAGAAAGAGACCAAGTTTTTAGTGTCAATGTTGAGGTGGGGGCTAGAAGTTTGGGAAGACAAGGTATGGGGCATTTAGAGACCAAAGGTAGCAAAGCTCTTTATAATACTGGTGAGTCATTCATGGCCCTTTTTATGTCATGAGAATTAACACCTGGGTTATAAAGTTAATCGTATTTTATCACTTCAGCATTTTGGAGAACATCATTTGACACAGAACATTAAAAATTCCCTGACATAATGAATACATGACTTTGGGATTCTAGTGAGGTCTAATGAATAAATGTAACACTTAGACACATTCCTAAGAATCTAGTCTAGATACACTTGATAAACCAGATAGACTCACTCTTAATGGGTTTATTCTGCTTGGAGTTAATAATGAGTGCTTAAAGTAGTGCCTAATGTGTATTTACTCAATAGTCAAAGAATAGTCTGAATCATGACTCCATGTGCAGCTGGAAACCCAATCTAATAAATCTGTATCTGAAGCTTTCAAAACTACTATGCACACAAGAATTATGTAATTTTAATTTTTGTTTTCTATCCTTCCAACCCCACCTGATGCTATATGGTAGGATTTTGTTTTTGTTACAGCAAATAGTGTAATTATCCCTTAAAAATTTGCACAAGCTGGGGAGAATTAATAAAAATTATAATCATGCTGGGTACACAGTGAAATATTACAACTCATAGCTTGGGAGTAACTACTTGGAAATAATTAAAAAAATTTTCCTATTCCCTATATCTGCAACTTCTGTTTATTACTTTCAGGTTAAGTTTATGGGGAAGATTCTTTTGGCTGAAAAATAAGCAATATTTTTCATAATCTGATTCAGGGCCAGTGTATTCAATTTCATAAGTATGTCTTGAGCTGCTTTTGTGGTAAGAGATATGGAAAATTGAATGTTATAGTCACTGCCTTTATGGAACTTGCCACCTTGTGCCCTGGGCAAAACTTAACATGATGAAACTTTTATCTTTTCAGTGCTCTACAACTATTAGCCTCCTCTTGTCCACCGTACTGCTTCCTCAGATGTTTGCATGGGGACCTTTTACCCAAGGCATCTCCCATTATATTAATCACCAGGTGGGTAAGTTAGGAATGCTTATAGTTAATACATATGTTTGTGTTTGTGTTTGTGTGTATTTTACCTGCAGAAAGGACAATCATTCCTTAGCTTCCCCTACCATCTTTATAACACTGACCAGACTTTTGTTTTTATTTAACACTTTTTAAATGTTTATTTTTGAGAGAGAGAGAGATTGAGAGAGAGAGAGAGACAGAATCTGAAGCAGGCTCCAGGCCCTGAGCTGTCAGCACAGAACCCAATGTGGGGCTCGAACCCACGAACCATGAGATCATGACCTGATCGAACTGCAGTCAGTTAAGCTGCAGTCGGACGCTTAACTGACTGGGCCACCCAGGCGTCCTTCATTTTAGCTATTTTATTGGGCAAGCAGTAGCACCTCATTGTGCTTTTCATTTATCCAACTATTAATGATGTTGAACATCTTCTCATGTATTCATTGGCCATTGCCACGTGCTTATTTGCTTCATTGCCACTCTTTGCTCATTTGTTCAAATTCGTTTGTTCATTAAAAAAATTGACTTACTTTCCTTCTTATTACTGGGTTGTAAGAGTCCCTTGATATTATAGATGAATTATTTTTAAAATATGCTTTTTATCTTGTCATATGTTTTAAATATACTTTTGAAAACCTTGGAGCTGCAGAGTTAGCTCATCTAATTTATGAAAAATGCCCTTTGTATTTCATAATTAGCAAAGCAGGGGCCCTTCACATGCCAATCTGCCAAATCAGACTTTCTGTCAGAAGGAAAAAACACCTGACTTCATTTTTCTTTTTTAAAGATGTTTATTTATTTATTTAGAGAGAGGGTGTGTGTGAGAGTCGAGGAGGGACACAGAGAGAGACAGAAAGAGAGTCCCAAGCAGGCTCTAGCACTGTTAGTGCAGAGCCCAATGGGGGGCTCAATCTCATGACCTGAGATCATGACCTGAGCCAAAATCAAGAGGCAGATGCTCAACCGACTGAGCCACCCAGGTACCCCTCATTTTTCAGTTCTGACAAATGCATAAGTATAGGTTTGGATCACCCTCCAGAGTGATGCTTTTTGGGGTAAAAAGTGGAGGATGGAAGTGCTAGCATGTTCATGGAAATTTGTCTCCGCTCCCACCCTATAGTGTTTCCATATTCGAAATATTCCAACACAGGGAAAAAATGTCGCTTCTAGATTCTTAAATAAATACGTAATCCATTAAAAAGATAAGAAGCCTTTCACAGACACTAATATTCTGAATTGTTCCTTCAGCTCGTGTCCCCCAGGTCTGTCCACCACAGGTAGATTAGGGATTTCCTGTTCAAGGGGGAGAGCCCTGCCAGGGGACGCAGAACCCAGGGCCAGTGGAGCACTGAGGCATCCCAAGCATGGAAGTTTTGGGAAAGCACACATATGGAAAATGGAGAAATGGAAACGGATTCCCTATCCATGCCTTCACATTCCTTGGACAATTTCCTGAACTCCCAGGGACAATTTCCTGAACTCCCAGGAGTACTCATACCAGAATATGAAGACTCTTGTTCTAAATGAATGTGGTTTTTGAAGAAGGGAATGCTTGACAAGCAATGGGCTGTCAAAAATTCCAAGAAAGATAAATTGTTTCCTGCTGGAGGAGAGTAATAAGGGTTCCTGGAGGGACAACAGGGTGATGTCTTTGAGGCGTCAGATGAGGCTCATGTATGGAATTTCTTCAATCCTGTTGGTGAAAGATTTTAGTGTACTAAGGCCATCACTGGAGTCTCTCCATGTCTCTCCAAGTATATATGAATGTACACATATATATTCATAGAGAATATATATGTTACTCTATATTTTTCATAAAAAGTGATGGTGGTTTTATTTATAAGTATGTGTCATACTTTTATTATTATTTTAAAACAGCTATAATTGTCACACTGTTTTTAAGTCTTTGATTAATGTTTCCCCCTGTATTATTTGCTTGGGGACAAACCTCAGTCTATATCAGTGGGAGACCTAATTACTGGAGGATTCAATTAAGAGTTTCTTGGGGCGCCTGGGTGGCGCAGTCGGTTAAGCGTCCGACTTCAGCCAGGTCACGATCTTGCGGTCCGTGAGTTCGAGCCCCGCATCAGGCTCTGGGCTGATGGCTCAGAGCCTGGAGCCTGTTTCCGATTCTGTGTCTCCCTCTCTCTCTGCCCCTCCCCCGTTCATGCTCTGTCTCTCTCTGTCCCAAAAATAAACATTGAAGATTCTCTCTCTCTCTAAAAAAAAAAAAAAAAAAAGAGTTTCTTTCAGGGACTTTTCAGAGAACAATTTCATAGTAGAGAAACTCCACCTTATTTAGATCTCTCCAACTGAACAGTGAGGAAATCTTGACACTTGTCACAAGGACTCAACTAGACCAAACATTACAAAAATTATTTGCATTTATTCAAGCCTTTAAAATAAAATATTCATTTAATATGATACTCACAGAGGCAATAAAATACATAATTTAATAGGCTTTTCAAGCTCATTTAAAAATAGAGAGCTGTCATTTTACAAAGCTCAGCTATTTTTCTTCCCTCTAGCACAACTCACACAATACCACACCATGTAAGAAAGCCAAGTTTTGTCTCACATATTTGGATCTGCAGGGAGGAAAATCCTGCCTGCTGCAGCTGCTGGCTTCCGGACCCTTGTCTGGCCATGCTGAAATGCTGATATGAATTCACAGTGGCCTTAGCACACCTGCCTGTTTTCTGTTTGATGAGGAAAGCGTAGGAGGCACTGAACAGACAGACTCAAAGTTTTCCTTCTGCGCCATCAGAAGCATATTCTTTGACATTCCTTGATAGAAAATCTATACCACCTCTCCCCTACTGGCCTCTAATAAAAAGCTGTAGTCCCTTTTAATAAATCTAATGATGAAAAAAAATATAGGAACTTTATCCAATCGTAAATGTGAACCTCATCTAAAAAGGCATACATATTACGGTGTTCAAAGCAGACTCCCTCACCCCCTATCGGAAGCTAAGGGTTGACGTTCATGTTCTTGTGATGCTGAAGAACACCAGCGGGATCTGAACTCGCTTCACCCAAATGCCAAAGGCCGTTTGGAGCCAAAACATTTGAAAGGAAATCTATGAGGCAGGGAGAATTTCCAAATGGAAAATGGAACAAAACCACCGTGAACTGAATTAAGAATGTGCCCCCATGTTGCCGCAGAATGAAGGAAAAGAAATTAAATCAGACCCAACACGCGGCCAGTTGTTTCCCCCTTGACATTAAACCCCTGGTGACATTGATCAAATCCTCCCTGCTTCCTCTTGTGACACTTACTTACAGCATCCAGAGAACCCATCTGGCAGCGCCCTTCCTACTTCTGGGCCCTGGGCATGTCGTCTTCTTCCTCAAACATTCATGTTTCTTTTTATCGATACTCACTTGTGCACATCTAACTGACTCATGTCCTGCATTTCAAGTGGGTCTTTATTATTTGTGCTTTTCCTTGCGTTCGCCATGACCTCCCATTGAACTAAAATCACCGACTGGAGTAGTGGTGTTTTTTCCCAATGCTTCTGCAACCTGCCCGCTCCATAGCTGTCACGCTAGCCAACGTTGACCTGCCCCCTGCAGGCAGACCTTGAGGAAGCCCCTCTCCAGGGCTTGAAGAGCTCTTTGCCAAATTCAAGCCATTGGAGAGAATTGTTTTTCCTAAAAAAAAGAAATCTAGTGGCATTGTTGGACTCCTGAGGCAGAGCAACCGATGTATAACATCGCTGATGCATTATGGACTCCTAATTTGACGATTGATTTCTGTTTAGTAACTCTTTTCTCTTATTTTTGCCCTTGGACTGTCACTGGAGAAGGCTAATTTTTTTTTTTTTAATGCAGGAAGTCAGCTACTTGTCCATGTTACATGATAAAGTCATATAAATAAATAGGTTGCAACATTTTCAAAATAATAATTAACATGTCAGTGGAAGATGTTCATTTCAATCTTCTTACAATCATAAATACTGAAGAAAATCTTGATCACTTTATAACAATAATAATTCGTTGCATCTATCTTAAGATACATAAAGTCAGGTGCTCATCTCTGCGTTTTGAGATTCTGAGTAAGAATCCGGTTTAGGAGTTAAGAGGTTCTCAGTGTTACCAGTGTCAAGTGTAGTCTGTGGTCTGAGGACATTTCTCGGGCATATTTCAAAGACAGTACATATATACATATAAATATTTGTCACATTAAGGATTTGGGCCACCAGTCACTTGGTACCAAAACCAATATATGGATTCAATTGGAATTTAAATTTTCACCTTAACCCTTTCCTGCCAAGTATCCCAACAAAAACAAACAGATATTGTTATCGCAGAACGTGTACTTTAGAATTCTTCTTTTTTGTCCACTTGGTGTCTACTTGTTATCTGGCTGAAATCCTCCGTTCACCTTTGAGAACGATGACCCAGAGACTGTTTCGATGTCTTTGCTTTCTGGAAATTCCATGTCGTTCTTTCCATGACATTTCTTGTATGCCACATAAACTAGAAGGCAAGACACAGGAGGTTAATCAAGGTTCGTATCAATTAGCTGCAAACTTTCTTTGGGCAGTGATCATAATCTATGGCTCAGATATCAGCTTGCACTTCCTGTAGGCTGAGGGCTGCTTAGAGAGAGCAGAAGCCATTCTTAGGTTGCACACCAGTCATGGTACTTCTGGAAGACCTGGAGCACAGCCATGGGGAGCACTTGCTCACATGGCTTCTGCAGGCATCAGCCCTGCGGTGGGTGCTCGTCAAGAATGACAGCAGGCACGTATTCTGTGCCCACCACCTCCTACTTATTACAGTCCTCAGTAAATAGGGTCCATGCTACGGTGCAGGGTCCAACACCTAGGTCTAGTGCTCTGTGTGGGAGGACTTGTGCTGGAATCACACTCCGTCTCTCCCTGACTTGACTCCTTTCTTCCCCCGAAGCGGGAGCCTTGGCTGAGCTGGGATCAGCCTTCCTCTCTTCTGGGAAGCTCTGGTCTCTGGTGGCAGTGCGTCTATCAGCGTAGTTTTGAGGCCAGCTCACCTGGGCACACTGGCCGGCAAGGGGAGCAGAGCAGTGTATGTGTGTAGACAAGCGCTATGGGCCCATGTATGGGGCAGGGGAGAGGGGTGGTCTTCATAGGCCCCGTTGGTTTTCGAGCCATATTTTCTAATTAAGTTTTATCTGAATGAGTGCTATTTTGTTATCTAAATATATGATTTTTTTTCTTCTACTTCTCATTGGTTACAAAGTCAACAGAGGAAGAAAAAGTATTATATCATTGGAACTTCACACTTAAAATCGGTACATAATAATGTCTATCTCATAATGCAGTTGTGAACATTAAGTGAAATAAAATAGTAAGGTACCTAGTATGGCCCTGGGAGAATAGTCAGTGCTCAGGAGTGCTTCAAAGGTCTTAGTATGTCAAGATCCATGTCTCCTTGTTGGTCCCTGCACTTCTATAATACATTAATTTTGAAGCCACTGAGCTATTGAATCTATTGAATTGAGCTTTTGGTTAATTAAAATAGCCCAACAGTTTTATTACAGGACCCCTTCAACACACATACACCACTAATTCTATTTAACCAAATTGTTTATTCTCTTTCTTCTTTTTTCTTCCCTTCCCTTCCCTTCCCTTCCTTCCCCCTTCCTTCCTTCCTTCCTTCCTTCCTTCCTTCCTTCCTTCCTTCCTTCCTCTTTCCTTCTTTCTGTCCTTCCTTTCTTTCTCCTTCTCTTCCTCCCTCATTCCCTTCTTTCCTTACTTTCTTTGTTCCAAAAAATTCTTTCACCAAAATATGTTTCTAGGCATTGTATGTATCAACAAATATGGCTTCCTCATCTTTATTCTTACTTATAAAAATGTGGGAAAGTATAAGACCAATACCAGTACCTGCCTTCCCATCATTCCTTCCACTTATCTACTAATCCCTTTTGAGTTAGTTATTCAACTAGTAAATTCACTTAATTGTTCCATCAGCCAGTCTGCTTTCTCTGGCTTTCTAGTAGAAATCACTAGCTAATTATGTGGAAAAACCTCAAGGTACCCAAATTGCCTATATGTCTTTATCATACAAGACAACAGAGTAGTTAGGCCATGGACTCCTGTCTCCTGTGTCAGTGATAAATCAGTGGAAAGTTTCAAATGGATCCAGGGAGTCTTTTATACTAGAAGGAAAACTCTGCTTTGAGGATAACATTCAAGACAGTAACACAGAGAACGATTAGTACCCATAGGCAAGTTGAATATGAGAGCTTGAGAACTTGAGAGCCAAGTGAAAAATTAAACCAAACCCAAACAACACTGGACAGCCAGGCAGTCTATAACATAACATTCCCATTATTTCTGTCATTCACCTTCACTATATAACCTCTCTTAAATTGCTACGAAGCATAAAATATCAGTCTCGTTTTAAAGAGAAGATAAAATTTAAAAATAGAGGCTAGACATCATGAATCCTTGGAGAACGAAATGTAAGGAAAGCTTCACCTAGGTGAAGGCCAGCAGGTGGCAGGGGCCAAGGATCAGAAGTGTATGTGACAGCAGAGTAAAATTAAACATCAGATTAGGGGCACCTGGGTGGCTCAGTCAGTTGAGCGTCTGACTTCAGGTCATGATCTCACAGTTTGTGTCTGAGTCCCACATCAGTCTTTGTGCTGTCAGCACAGATCCCGCTTCAGATCCTCTGTCCCCTCTCAATCTGTCCCTCCCCAGCTCGTTCTCTCTCTGTCTGTATCTCTCTCTCTCTCAAAATAAATAAATAAACAAACAAATAAATAAACTTCTAAAAAATCAGATTAGCTATCCCTAGTCCCTAAAATAAAGAACATGTTTGCCTTAACTCTTCTAATTATATGGATGTTACATAATACATGTACACGTGCACATGCTCATGTATCTGTCTTCTAATGTAACTTAGCCTGATAAATATCTCTTGAATACCACTTTTGTGAAAAATATCCTATATTTACAAAGCATATGAAGATGATGATTTGGAAAAAACAGCCAGTTCGGGGTTCTTAGAAGCATATAGAAAGACACACAGTAAAATGGTCCTAACAGGTTAATATGCCTCCCTAATTACTGGAGAAAAAGAAAAGTTCGTGGAGATGAATGAACCTCTCTTACTTTTCACTTAACAGTAATCTTTACAAAAATCTTCTGATAAAATTGCCACCTTTTCATTAGCTGTTGGGAATTCATGGTAACACTAGAGATGACTTTTCCCACCCCTTTATTTCTCCACCCACGAAAAGGAACTTAATTTAACTTCTACGATTCACCGCCAAAAAAAAAAAAAAAAAAAAGAAAAAAAAGAAAAAGGTGATCGAACACAATGCCACATTATCCACTCGAGGGTCTCTCAAAGGGGAATATCACCAGGGCCATGTGATCAGCATTATTCCTTACTGCCTAGGAAGATTCCCGCAAAGGTGAGCTGGAAAATGCTGTAGATGAGCGGGAAAGTGAACACGACGTTGAGCTCCTCCTGGGTGAAGGAGAGCTGCACGATAGTGGAGCACAGCTGAGTGTTCTGCATCCCCGTTTCCAAAGCAACTGTTCGGCACCTGCAAGACGCGTTGAGAGGATTTATGCTCTTACGGTCATTATTTTGTGCTTTGTTATTGCATGGCACTGAAAGCAGATACAATGAGAACAAGTGCTTATATGTGTATGTGTATGTAGCTCGCTATCTGCTTTTAAGGTATATATTTATTCAACATATTCTTTTACTTATACTATATGGATAAATAACTTCTTAATATATATGATTATATACAGTATGCACAAATATTCTCTCTCTATATACATAGATACAATCTTGGCTTAGTCACCTTTTATGATTGTTATGATCGTGAGAAAAGCGATATAAAACATCACAAAAGTTAAAAAAGCATATGCAAACAAAAACCGGTGTTGCTGTTTTCTCCTTTCCACATTAAAGAAAATTTAGAGTTTTTGACATCATTTTGTCCAGAGAAACACAGAACACTGACTAGCTTATTTTGCCCATTGAGCAGTGGAATATATCTATATGTCTATGTGTGTATGATATATACATATATAATATGTACGTACACATCTTATATATATGTACATATGTGTATATGCATGTATATAACCTTATATATAAAGATAATATTTATTTATATTATGTTATATAATAATATTTATTAACAAATAGTATATTTATTCAGTACAAATAAAATTACATGTTGAATAAATGTATACATTTATCTTTTATTTATTTTTTAGGTGAACATGTTTTTTAATTTAAATTTTAGTTATTTAACATACAGTGTAATATTGCTTAAAGCAGATATATATGTAAATAAAAATATACATATGAAAAGAGCAGGATCATTTATATTAGTGTTCCATGAATTCAAAGGGGGCTCCTTTCATTCTTTCCAATTATGCCCTTGGTACCAGTGCAGAGCACAGAGCAGGGGCTGAGAAGACACTCAAGATAGAGTATTTGTTATAGTTGCTTCATTGTTAAATTGGCTTTGTTTTTCTGATGAAAGCTGGATAAAAGTCTGCCAGGAAGGTGGTATTGCTCCGTTCTCCAGACGAGAAAAGTCAGAGGAAGAGTGAATGCCTGCCCTGGGGTTCCCAAGGTCAGTTGGCGGTGGGTCAGAGTGCAAGCCCAGATCAGCCTGACGACGTGTAACACCCCCCACTGCCCAGCCCTGCTCGTCTCTTTCTCAATGTCTGGCATGCTGCAGCTGCGACACCTGCTTTTCTTTCTGCCTATTGGCTCAGATGGTCTGGCAGGGGAGGAAAAGTTTTTACTCGGTACTAGACTTGTCCATGCTAAACCCAACTCTGATGTTTGCACCTTGGGTCATTGATGAGCTCCGCCTGTTGCTGGACGGAGGGCCCCTTGTCACCAGGCCACCCTAAGTGCTTTTGTTGAAGTTATTCTGCCTGGAGAATAAGGACGTGAGACAATGGAAGGACTCAGTCTGCATTGTGTGGGGAATGGTCCCCAAGAATCTGAGCAAAAGAGTCGGTCAGTATTTTATTTCTGGGGGACCTGAGTCTATTTAGAATGATAGGGTGAATGTTATTACAGGTGAAAGATTTTGAATGTCTTATCAGTATTTACAGCTGTTATGGTTGAATTGTGTCTTCCCAAATGCATATGCTTCAGTCTTGACCCCCAGGACCTCAGAATGTGACCTGAGTTGGAAATTGGGTCACTGCAGATATACTTGGTTAAGATAACATGATTAGGGTGAGCCCTAATCCAGTATGACTGGTGTCCTTATAGGAAGGAGAAGTTTGGGCACAGAGACACTTCTAGAAGAAAGACAGTGTGAAGACAGCCATCTTCAAGCCAAGGAGAGAGGCCTGGGACAGATTCCCCCTCACATCCCTCCAAAGGAAGCATCTTGCTGACACGTTGCTTCTTGGACTTCTAACCTCAAAACTGTAAGACCTTAAATTTCTGTTTAAGCCACTCTGGCTGGGGTACTTCTCTATAGCAGTCCTAGCAAATGAATACAACAGCCATTACAGAAGCAGATTCCCAGTCTGATTGATCAAAACACCATACCTGTGCCAGGACTGACCAGCTATTCTAGCCAGTAAAAACCCTAGGGAGTAACCAGCCAAAGGAAATAACATCCCTATGATCCACAGTTTGGGAGCGATGGTCCAGGCGCTCTGGTATAGAATTCCTCCAACGACAGCTATGAGCACGATAAGGATTGCACCTGTGATGGACCCGATCTGGAAGGAAGACACAAGCAGACCCGAAAGCTGTGATCGAGAACAAAACCCACTCAGGAAGAATTGGAACACCTGGCTTCCAGATTGAAATCTTCCTGCTCTCCTTCCTTTGGTAAGTCTTACAACGTCTCTTAGTCTTGCTTTCCTCATGTGTACTTGAGGATAAAGTCTTGCCCAAGATGCCTTTTGTGATGATGATAATGAGAAAAGGGACATAAAACTCTACAAAAGTTAAAAAATCATATATAAACAAAAACCACTGTTGTTACTGTTTTCTTATTTTCACAGCAAGAAAATTTGGAGATTATAACTTTTTTTTTGTCCAGAAAAATAAAGAACACCAACTAGCTTATTTTGTCTTCCAATCAGTAGGATATATATATATGTCTCCATCTATATATATGTATATCTTTATCTGCATTTATTTCTGTATTTATATCATCTGTGTCTATATCTATACCACTTTATCCATATCCATACCAACTAGCTAGAATATAGTTCCTGAAGGGGAATGAATGGTTACTAATGAATGGTTACTAATTACTAATGGGTACTAATATCTACCAATTGCCAGATGCTGAACTGGCCGTATGGATTCAGAGGTAAGAAACATCTGATCTATTTTTGAAAACAGCTGTCTAGATACATTTTATAATACAATCCCACAGAACAGAGATCAGAGCAAGGTGTCCTGGGAGTAGAGGGTAGAGTAAAAGCAGGAGGTGGCATTTGAGTTGGATAGAATCCTGCCCTGTAGGTGGGACCAGGAAGGGCACTCTGGAAGAGTGCGCTGCAATGTCTAACAACCTGAAGTCTCGCTAGATGGAGGTTTATGATATACTGAAAAAACCGGTTTCGTCGCTGGAAAGATCAATTATTGAAACTCACACTGTGGAGCATTTGCAACCTATGGCACGGGGCACTTACCTTAAGAATGATCTTGGCTTTGTGGGGCCATTTGTGGTTAACAAATATTCCAATGGAAACGGGAACAACAAGAGCGACCAAAGACGTACCTGAAAATGACAGGAGAGCAATTTGATCAACAAAATACGTAGCCCAGGAAAAAGGAAGACAAAACGGTAAGCAGCCTGCAAAAGGCTTAGGTAGTATATCAGTCCCCCTTCTTGAATCCACAAAACAGACTCAAGCAAAACAGTAATAAAACTCTCCTTGATCCACCCTGGCAGAAGATTTAATCTTCCTGGTGAAGCATTGCTAACATGGATGGTACAAATCCCTCTTAGGGTTCTCTACACTGCCAATCTTTTACTTTCAGTTTGTCAAAATCTTGGCTTCTTTGGTCTCTGGATCTTGATATCCTGGGAAAAAATACCTTTCTAAACTTTGTGTGTGTGTTTATGTTCTTGGGGTGTACATGGGTATTTTATGTCTGCCTGTTACATCACGGCAGTGGAAACCAAACAAAAAGTTCAGAATTCTCCAGGCATTCTGTGGGCTGATGACTTCTGGTTAAGACTGAGTTCGGGTCTTCAAATCTACAGCAGAGAGGTGAGAGAGGAGGTTGAAAAAAGCATGCTTTAAATTTTCTGTGAGATAATATATTTGGCGACCTCTCAAGCAATTATAATTCTTTGCAGGAACGTGCTCACCCAGCCAGATAAAAGAGCCATGCTTCAATTTCCCCGTGTTAAATTTACTGCTGTTCCCATCACATGATAGTTTGTTACCCCATGTTATTTAACTATTTTTTGTCCAATCACTGCTTTTACATAATTGTGTGCCAACAACCTCAACTTCTCACGGGCTGTTTCTTTGTCAAATATCCCTTTAAAGCAGGAGGGGAAAGTGCAATCGAATCATGAAGTTTCGAGGGTGGTCGTTGCTCTGCATTGGAGGAGATTCGATGAGGACCGGAAAATGGATTCTAGATCCCAGGGCTGCAAACATGAATTTAAAATGAACACAACAGTGATGAAAACATAATTTCTTTGTAGCCTTCTGGTCCTCCTGGCAGTGTAAAGGTCAGCAGTTACTTTGTCCCAGAAATTACTCAAAGGGATTAAGTAATGGCCGGGAAAACCTAAAACAGGAAAAAAAAAAAAAAGATGGTAGGAGAAAATGGTGGAACACAGGATATGGAAAAGAGTGGTTGATGGTCATACTGGTAAGAGCTTCCAGAAAAACCTCCTTTGGGTATCCTTACATCCTGCTACTTTGGGAGGAGACTTCTTCCCTGGGGTGTCCAGACTATTCCCTAAATTGTGGCAAGTTTGTAGGCCTCCAGTTGAAACCGTCTTGATCCGAATTGATTGTATTCTGGTAGCTTATATCCAGGTGCAGATACTGTGCTTGGGATGCCAGTGTGGTTAGGGTATAGTATATTTTTAATGTGTCCCTTCTGTGAAAGGGGCTCCCTTCCCCTGCTGCCCCACCAGGCTGGGGCCCCTCCTGCTGAGAGTCTTTACCTCTCTGGGGAGGCCCAAGGCTACAAGATGAACGCACAGACCACCTGCCCAAATTGTGTTTCCTCTGCCAACCGGGTGAGGCCAGAGACAGTTTTTCTGGGACCAGAAGTTGGCCATTAAAGACACTCTTTGCCCTTCCTCAAATTCAGTGTGTGGTTCTCACCCAGAAAGGTGGGTTGGTGTGATTCTTGACTCCCCGTGGGGTAAAGTTTCTCTCTCCTTCTCCCCCTTCCTCGTGTGCCCGTGCAGCACGTGTCTAACGCCCGTCCAGTTTGATGGGAAAGCAGTTGGGCCACTGGAACTGTAACGTGGCCTTTTTGTTTTGAGTTCCCAGAGCAGGTCTGGGAGGAAAGAAATTTGGATAAAAGCAAGAGGAGGACAGTCATGGACTGGAGCCAGAGGGACTGGGGTCCGAACCTGACCAACTGTGGGAAGGCTGCAAACTGTACAGCCTCTCTGTGCCCTGGTGTCCCCCTTTGTGAAGCAGGTAGAATTATAAGTAGCTCACGCAGCTGCCATGGGAATTAGGTGATGAAGCAGGTGTACGGTTCATAGCGTTGGGCACTTTTAAAAAGACAGCAGAGGGGAGCAGGGACAGCACCCCGCAGCCCCTGGTCTCCGTGTTCTCGGTGGCACAGGCTGGGGAGACGCCCTCTTCCACCCCAACCCCCTATGGGAAGGGCTTGGCTATGGTGCTGCACCTGCACAGTGGGGTGGGCATTGTGTGGAACTTGGGCTGGGCAGTGCTGACCTCAGAGAGAATGTGAAGGCCAGGGGGCATTTCCAGCTCAGTGCTCATTTGGGGCAAATTAAACCTTTACCCTGGGCCTTAGTTTCCTTGTCTAAAAAGTAACGAGCACAACTTGGGAAGTGATTGGGTTGTTGTCTTAACGGACTAGAAAAACCAATAGCAAGAAGGTTAGGTTGGAAAACAGGCCTGGGTAAAATGGTGAATAAGCAGAGTCAGTATCTTTGTTTTTGCTAGCTCATTTAACAGTTTAAAAAATCTTGCCCTTTTCTCTTTTCTTTTTGCCCTGACCTCTTTCCTGATGACCGTTACCTCCACGGAGGTGCTAATTACTCTGTCTCATTTTCTGTTCCTTTCAAAATTTAATCACATTAAAGGAAGTGCTGAGCACCTGGGTGGCTCAGTCGTTTAAGTATCCAACTCTTGATTTCAGCTCAGCTCATGATCTCTGGGGTTTGTGAGATTGAACCCCTTGTCACACTGTTCACTGGTGTTGTGGGGCCTGCTTTGGATTCTCTCTCCCTCTCTCTGCCCTCCTCTGCTTGCTGCTCTCTCTCTGTCTCAAAATAAATAAATAAACAAACAAATATTTTTTTAAAAAAGGACGTGTTATAAGTCATTCACACTACAGTTAGAATTATTCAATATAGCCATGAAGTATTTTCCAGAAGGGAATGAATATCACGAAGAGAATTTTCTTTTAATGTTTATTTTAGAAACAGAGTGAGAGACAGAGTGCAAGAGGGGGGAGGGGGCAGACAGAGGGTGACACAGAATCCAAAGCAGGCTCCAGACTGAGCTGACAGCACAGAGCCTGACTTGGGGCTTGAACTCATGAACCACGAGATCATGACCTGAGCCGAAGTCAGACACTTAACTGACTGAGCCACTCAGGTGCCCCTCGACGAGAATATTTTGAAGCTTAAATTATTTTGTTAAACAATAAGTAATAATAGAATTAAAAGTCCTTACTCAAGAGACAGGTTCTCTGAGAGGCCTGCAATGCAGGAAGTCTACATTGTTTAACCTGAAAAAGGTGCTTTCCAAGGGAGCAGACTGAGAGTTAAGGAGCATGAGGCATAGCAGGGGATTCTGTGGAGTCACCCTACAACCTGTTTGCAAGAGAACTATCTCACCTATATCTCATCTTTTATGACTACAGCTGTGTGGGAAATGCCTGGTTTGAGAAGGCCAGGAGCTGTCTTGTCTTACCCTTGACCCTATGTTACACAAACGACTTAATTTCTCACCATTATCTGTTGAACTGGAAACTGGGAAAAAAAAGCCCCTTTGGGGTGGGGGTGAACATCTCGGAGCAAAATGAGTGGAGACAGAGTCATGACTGGTAGATTTGACTCCTGGCGCATCACGTACAGACTACACCAGGCAACGAACTTCTGAGTCAAGATGTGGCTCACAGTCGAGTGTTACCTATATTACGTTTCGTTGGGTAGTTTCCCAGCACCACACCCACGATTGCTCACTAGGTGTCCTAATTTTATTTTTTTTTTTCAACGTTTTTATTTATTTTTGGGACAGAGAGAGACAGAGCATGAACGGGGGAGGGGCAGAGAGAGAGGGAGACACAGAATCGGAAACAGGCTCCAGGCTCTGAGCCATCAGCCCAGAGCCCGACGCGGGGCTCGAACTCCCGGACCGCGAGATCGTGACCTGGCTGAAGTCGGACGCTTAACCGACTGCGCCACCCAGGCGCCCCTGGTGTCCTAATTTTAAATCATTAGTGGAATGTGTGTATATATATTTATGTTATATTTCTTCTATCTGCGTGTCTGGGAGCAAACTCATGTTCCTGTGAACTATGGTGCTGAGCGTTACGGGAAGGACATAGCCTCTTGCGCATCAGCAATTTTGGCTTCCTCAGGTCCAGACGGCCGTGCCTTGAGTCAGCCCTCCCTCTGGTACCTGCAGTGGAGGAAAACCAGGTTCTCCCTTGGGGTCAAAGTTTGGGGTTTGGATTCTGCCAACTCTCATTCAGTCGCAGGCATGACCTGTAACGAAATCCTGATTGGGTAAAAACGGCCGCTGGTTTGAGAGGTAGACACTAGCTGGGTCTGGGCCTGGCCCGAGGTTAACAGAGAACAGGAGGGTAATATTCAGAAAGCTTGCAGAGGAATGACTTACCTATGTTATCAAAGGGAATTATGATGGTCCCAGAGTCGACCCACATTTTGGTATAGATAAAGAGGCACAGCGGCATCATTCCCAGGGCAAGCAGCGTGGAGCATGTGGTCATACTGATGCTGGAAGGAAATGGGCAGGTTGATACGTCCGCCTGGGTTTTCTAGGGGGAGACTTAGTTTCATCTTGCAATTCGTGACTAGGAAATCCTGCGGAAGACTCAACCAGCAGCATCCTCTAGGCTGATGGACGGATGTGTGCATGCGCCCATCTTTGTACAGGTCCCAGCTTTGGGGAAAATGCGGAGATCTGGATTTGTTGTTTTTCTACTCTGTCTTGGGCCATTCCTCCCTCTCCACTGGTTCTCGAGGATCAGAGCAGACAGTTAATGACTGTTTAAATTCATTATTAGAAGAGGTACAGGGTTCTTGGACACACCACGCTTTGGACCTCCAATCAGAGAAAAGCAAACACATCTATACCAGCCGAAACTTTAGGGGCTTTGCTGTGTCTGTCCGTGTTGAGATGGGATGGGACTCCCTGGTCTCTCGGAGGAGAGCACATGTTCAAGGGAGGGAGCCTCAGTGTCTTTTTTAAGGCAGACAGATTACTGCC
Source organism: Felis catus (assembly GCF_018350175.1). NCBI lineage: Eukaryota > Metazoa > Chordata > Mammalia > Carnivora > Felidae > Felis > Felis catus. Next base: position 73,766,778 of record NC_058368.1, read on the forward strand.
CCAATGCCTGTAGCTTAAAAAGAAAGAGGAAGCTGACTTGAAGAACTAAAGAAAATATGCAAGCGGGGGTGGAGGGGTGGTGGGCCTGGATTCTATTTCCACTGAGAAATTTACCCAATGTGTGTTCAGAAGGACTAGGGTTTGATACTATTACTCCTGAGAGCATCTGTGTTTTAGTGAGCGGACTGGCTGGGTGAGTGGATTTTGGCTTTGGACCTGGAGGAGTTTACATGGAATGGTGCTATCTTCTGCAATGTGACAATGGATGGAAGACAGGTGTTTGGGTGGCGGGTCTTCCTGGTTCCCCTCAAGGGGCCATGTGCACAGAGGCACATTCTCTTCCTGGGGAACAGACCTGTTAAATGTCTGGGCCAGGCACTAAAGCCAGACACTGCTGGGGTTGGAAGCAGGTGTAGCCACTTACTACATAAGTACTATGCTCTTTGGGTAATTTACTTGACTTTTCTTGGCCAGCTTCCTTATCTGTGAAATGAAGATTATAACTATTGCCACCTCATAGGCCGTGAGGACTAATGACCCAGTGAGTTCAGTACTTAGAATAATGCAAGACTCTCATTAAAAGTCAACTACTGTATTAGCTCTCCAGCCATAGTGTGTGTGTGTGTGTGTGTGTGCGCGCGTGCGCGCGCGCACATGTGTTGTGTTCCAACAAAATACAGGATCCAGAAATGAGACATTTTTCTGAAAGGCCTTTCTCCAAAAGCTGTAGCATTGAGACTATCAGAGTAGTAATTTCTTAAAGGTATTATATGTGGACTTGAAGGAAAATGCAGAATTATTTACATCACCTGTGACCCTGCCCTCTGCTGTGCTCCACAAACACCAAAACCACACTACATAGTGCTAAGGAAAACAGCTGGGGGGTGAGGAATTTCATTTTAATGCATCCAACTAAGCACAGTCTTGGCAAAAAATAAAGGGTGGTGGCAACGCTTAACGGGGGCTTAACTTGGCTAATAACCATTTTTTTTTTTAAACTGGGAATGATCTCACTTAAGATGTGTTTAAAGAATTTAGGATAAAAAAAAGAATTTAGGATAAAAGTACTTGTCTTCATGGAGCTAAAATAGTATAACACCAACAAGTGCTGGAGATGTATGTGAAACATTTCTAAGAAGTTCCATCTGTTATGGGACAGATTAACTTAATTTAGATACAAAAAAAGGATGCTAAGGCAGCATCCTAAACCAGAATAATAATTTTCAGAAATAGTCTTGCTTATAATTAAAATATTGGAGTTTGTAAGCTCTCTCCCTTCCTTTGACATTCTCTCTTTTATCTTTTATTTCAAAAATAAATTAGAATGGATTTAAAATTATCATCATGGGGTGCCAGGGTGGCTCAGTGGGTTGAGCAGCTGACTTAGGCCCAGGTCATGATCTCATAGCCTGTGAGCTCAAGCCCCACGTCGAGCTCTGTGCTGACAGCTCAGAGACTGGAACCTGCTTCAGATTCTGTGTCTCCCTCTCTCTCTCCCCCTCCCCTGCTTGCACTCTGTCTTTCTCTCTCTCTCAAAAATAAATAATAAAAACATTAAAAAAATTAAATTTATCACCATAATAAAATCATTTTATTCCAGTATGTCCAGTGTGCTTTCCAGAGTAGAGGGGATGTGAGGGGTGCACGGAGGGGGCAGTGTTTTCTACCTGGATGATATAGTAAAGAGAAGGGTAAGGACTTTTTATTTTAAACTCTGAGAACAACTGTTTCTCTCTTTGTTTTTTCTTTCAAATTTCCTTGGGAAAGCTTCAATTTTAAATTATTGCTAAGACAGTTTATGAAATTGTGTTATGGTTTTGAGTTTGGCAAGAGTAGTTTCTTGAGGCCCCGAGGTAGGACATGGCAGCAGCTGGAGAAGGGAATGGTCTAGCTTTAGTGGGCCACCTTGACCATGAGGCACTGCAGAGGGGCAAGAGAACAGGTGGCCGGAAGTTGATGCCATTTGAACTAACATGAGAACAATATCAAACCACTCAAAATGAGATGAAAAACAATTCACAGGTAATAATTTTAGGGAGCAGTGTAGGGGAATAGATCAGCAAAAGAAAAAAAAAATCCTTTTATGAATAAAATCTGAAGTTTTATAAGAAGCATAGATATCAACAATAGAAATACTACCATGAGTTTATGCTGGAATGAGGAAAAAGGTAACAAAAGAAAAAAAAAATCTCTTGTCTTTAATTTTTGGCTTTAGCTCTATTCGCCACCAGGGAAATTTGTTTTCCTTTCTTTTCTTTTCTTTTGGAGATAAAGACAATAAATGAGAATTCACTAAATGTTGAGGAATTAGGTGAAGTCACTGATGAGGAAAGTAAAGACTGTTACCATATTAGAAGTAAAACACCAAATTTGACAGATCAAATGAAGTGTATGTAGGTGGTGCTAGAAAGTGGGGACATGGTAAGTGATAGAAAAAATGTTGAACAAAGATTAAGAGTCTGGATAAGGATACCTGGCTAGGTCTGGATTCAAATCTGTCTCTGATATGTACTGCCTCTGTGACTGGGGTTAAGGTTATGAGCCTTAATTTTATCATCTGTCAAGTGCAGAAAATAATAGTACTGACTTCAAGAGGATTATCTCGAGGGTTAAATACACCAATGTATGTGGAATCCTTGTACTGTGTGTGGCTCATAATGGTGAGCTAATACATACTAGCTAGTAAAATAAAAATAAATGCTACATAAGAGAAACAAAGCTTGGTGACTTTGAGGGGAAAAAGAGAAAAAGTCAAATACTATTGGGTTAGTTCTCAGAGTAGAGAGAAACTGGACATTTATGTGATTTAAATGGGAGAGGTTGCTTCAAATTTGTGATAAGCCAGAGGGTGGAGGATCTTGAACAACTAAAATAACAATAAACAATGAACAATGAACTGACCTGGAAGATGAAAAATGTAGCAATCTTAGCCAGAGAACAAAGGATGTGGAAGGAAAATCTAGAAACAATTAACACTGGAAAATAGTATAAGGGAGTGTAGCTAGTAGATGGCAACTCCAGATGGAGTTGGGGGGAGTGGAGGAAAGGTACATAAGCAGGGATCCCTCCAAGAAGTCAAAGAAAGGAAAATGACAAGGAAAAGTCCTTGCATGGTGTGGCTGAAAGGAGATTCGAAAATGGGGGATCTCTGGGAATAGAGCCTCAAAGGAGGCAGGTGTCTTTGTGTCCTCTGGACTATGGGTCCTGCCACCGGCAGATTCGCCTGAAAATGTCACCTTCATTTCTCCCAGAAACATTTTGTGTATAGAATGCGCACAGCACAGCTAGAACAGGTGAAAATACCTGTACTCTACTCACATTCCTGCAACACTTTTCTAGGCTGGAACAGTCTGAGAAGGAGCTCAAATATCACTTGCTGTATTTCAATGAGCAAGGACTATAATTTCGTTAAGGATAACTGTTAAGTTTGTTGTTGTTGTGGTTGTTGTCTATTATTTTTTTTCACTGGAGATTGCAAAATGCAATGGCTTGCCAGGTTCAGAAGAAATGGTGGCAGGGGAATGAGGGGATGAGCGGGAGAGGGGGAGACAACAGTGTTAGGGGGACAATGGGGTGAAGGGGAGAGGGAGAGGGGGCTGGGTGGGCTGGGGGGGTTGATTTGGTTTCTTCTCCCAGAAAGCACACCCAGGAAAGTCACTGTAGATGAAGTTGTTTTGCTTTCATGGTGTGGTATCTGTTCTAGCAACTGGTAAGCAATGCAGATACCTGTTGTGAAACAATCATATCCTGGCTGCGATTGGTATGGTTCCAGTGGAAATGGAGAACGTAAAGTTCTTAATTTTTTTTAAGTTTGTTTGTTTGTTTGTTTGTTTGTTTAGAGACAGAGAGCGTGCACAAGTGGAGAAGGGGTAGAGAGAGAGGGAGTAAGAGAGAATTCCAAGCAGACTCTGCACTGTCAGCGTGGAGCCCCACATGTGGCTCGAACTCACAAAACTGCGAGATCAGGACCTGAGCCCAAGTTGGATGCTTAACCAACTGAGCCACCCAGGCACCCCGAAGGTAAAGTTCTTAAAGCACAGAACTGACTCCAGAAGAATAGAAAGTGTTGGAAAACTGGTTCCCAAAAGCTGAGGTGATACTCTCTTAACTTACTCTAAAGGAATATTTGACCAGTTCTTCCTTTAACATATGCAATGCATAATGTCATCATCGTACTGAGCGGCATAATTTAACTGCTTTCAATGATTATGAGCCATTGTGATAAACACTATTATTTGCTCCGCTAAAATACAGCGATGTCTTCTGGGCATTTGTGTTTAGAGAGCTGTTTGTCCCTAGATTAAGGGACGCAGCGGCTGCTGTGACTTTGTGAGTTGCCTTCTTCGTTTTGTGGGCATTTTTGGTCCTCTCTCTTGAGGTCAGGCTTTTGGGGCCACTTGATGCTGTGGGACACAGAACCACCCCACTAGCACCTTGCTCCCCACCCCACTTCTTTTTTTTTTAATGTTTATTTATTTTTTGAGAGAGCGAGAGAGACAGAATATGAGCAGCGGAGGGGCAGAGAGAGAGGGAGACACAGAATCCGAAGCAGGCTCCAGGCTCCAAGCTGTCAGCATAGAGCCTGATGCTGGGCTCAAACTCACAAACGGTGAGATCATGACCTGAGCCGAAGTTGGACGCCCAACCGACTGAGCCACCCAGGCGTCCCTACCTCCACCCCACTTCTTATATCTCATCCTCTGTGCTGAGAAATAGTGCAACAGAGCTCTAGGATTAGGAGATTAAGAAGGTCCTGTGCAAGGAACATTTATGACATTAAGCAGGATTGAATCTTTTCCTGGGTTTTGTTTGAGGTCTGGATAGGGGGCATGGCTAGCAAGGTGACTGCTGGACTGGAGAGCTGTTGGTGTTACTCACAAGACAAGGGGCATCTGTGGAGAACACACTTTCTAGAATGAAAACGAACAATTTCACTGCCATATGTCCCATTTAGGGATTATTCTGACTTGCTGAAGGATTCACATACACTGATTAAGCTGGCTGTTTTCCACCAAGGTTTCAAGTTTTACTTTAGCTCTTTCTCCTAAATATTTTTATTTTTTTACAGGAATTGTTATACGAGGTAGACAGGATTACATAATCATCTGTTTCAAGACAAATAAGATTTCCTTGACACCACAGAAAAGTGTCAGTTGGAGCTTAGATTAGGTCCCTGCAGTTTTTGCCCGCAGGAAGAAATCTGTTCCAACAGCCAAATAACCCAGCCTCGTGCATACTTTTCTGTTTTACAAACGGATTACACGTGGGGCATTCTCTTGAGGTAGAAGACTCTTCCATTTTATTGAAAAGTTACAAATACTCTGTAAAAGCTGTTTGGTGGAATTCAAAGTCCCATATTCAATTTGGGTCACTCCCCTTGGCTTAGTGGGTGAATTGTCACCTCTGTGTGCTTATGTCCAGATCAGCCCAAGTTGAGGTCTAGAAGGGCCTTATGGCTCTGTGGTGGTTCACAGATTAACTAAACCTGAACAGCGCTCGCCATCCTTTGTTCTTTACAAGACTTCCTTAGGGGGAAAAATCTATTGCAAGGAGAGATGGTATTTCCTTAAGTGAAAAGTATGTGAAGTGAAGCCATACAGGTTGTATGGCTTTTCTGAAGCTTCGGGGGGACCAACCCCAGCTGAGATGACACAGTGCTCAGTAGGCACCGTGTCAACGCGGAATAAAGCTTTACATTTTCCAGTGGTTACATTTCTACGCCTTAAGCTTCTCTCTTCTGAGCATAGTAGCTGGTGATTAACAGAGCCGACTGCCTACTGTATAGTATTTAATAAGCACGCGTTACATTACCACCTGGCTGCTTTGCAGAAATGCATACCTTTCCCAGGAAATGAGGAATTGTCAGGTAAGGAAAAAGACGTTTTTCTATTCAACGTAAGGCATTAAAATTCTCGGTCTCATCACGTTAATGCTTCGTCTTATTTCTATTAGTTTTTTTTTTTTTTTTCCGGTGCTAGTTCAGACTGGCACAGGATGAATTGGGGAAACATTGCAATTTAGATTACTCTGTGGGAAGCAGAGAAGCCATTTTCTGTTTATTTTATAGTAAGGTAAGCATAATTTAAAAAAAGCTGCTGCAGGTTTTTTTTTTTTTTCTCTTTTAATGCCAGTAGAAGCGAAGCGAATGTACAAATTCCTCCTGAGGCTTTATACCAAGAAAAAACTTGTTCAAAGAACTGGCTGTATTTGGTGAGTTGACCAACTATTGCTATTGTCTTAGAATAGATTCTAATGTGTAACGAACAATTGGATCGCGTGATTCCACTCAGAGCTCCTCGTCACCACAAAGAAAGGTCTGGTTTGTTTCTCGTTTTGTTTTTGCTGATACCAACAGGGCAAACTTTCTCAGGTGCGCTCGTGGCTTGGACAAACTTCTTTTTTGAAACACTTTGAGTCTTTCCCCAAAGATAAATGGCAACTATCCAGCTCCCTGTTCACTGAGTTGGATTAGAAACCACAAATATAAAGTATAACCCCCAAATTCCAATAGCTAAGCAGCTGTACAGGAAGTTGAGGGAATGCACTTACTGTCTTCTGTTTAGTTCCTCAGCTGTACCCTAGATCAGGCTGGTCAGATGGACATCACAGTGACGTGGGCTTGTGACAAGATTAATTCAATGTGATTACAGTAGGAGAGGCTTAGATAGCTTACCTCAAGTCCATGTCGCCATCCACCCAGTAGGCCAAGATATTGGAGGCGGTTCCTCCGGGACAACATCCCATGATGAGTACCACTACAGCTTGGACAGGAAGGATGTCAAAGGCCACTGACAGGATGAATCCTGTGAGGGGCATGATTCCAAACTGACAGAGGAAGCCAACGCATATGCCCCACGGCCGCTTTATGTGTCCTAGGAATTTCTTGATTTCCACATTGCATCCCATGGAGAACATCACCATGGCCAAGAGGATGGTCAAGACAGTGCTCAGGACCACGCTGAGGATGTTATTGAAATTGCTGTCAGTCAGCACACAGGACGACCCATTGCAAACCGTGGCACTGGCTGAACAGCCTGTTGAATTATTCATTGCTGGATTTGGTGCCCAAATGGTCACACGCGTCCACAGAAGTACCAATCTTCTGCTCCTCACCAGACGAATAATGCCTCATCCAGCCGTGTCCAACTTTTAAACCCTTCTCAAACATGTGTCACTTGAGTCTCTTTCAAAAGCCACCTCAGAGAAGCAATAAAAAACAATAAATGCCAGTATGTCAGTTTCCAGAGGTAACATTACAACACAGCACAAATTATGAATCATAAAAGTCCTGCCAAATTGTTGGTCCGGCTGGAGAATTATAATTAATCATTTATTGGCATGATAATGAACCGTACCATATAAAAAGAGCCGTGTTAATGTTTAATGCTGAGGAGGTTTGTGAAATTTCAGTTAAGTGACACTTAAAAACAACTAAGAAAAACGAAAGAACGTTGGAGGGTGTAAGCCATAGGAAAGCACATTGTTCACTCACATAAGGGAGATTGGGTCCTGAAAAAGTCACGTCCTGTGCTGAGTTAAATTGCAAAATAGTGTCAGGCTCTGAACTGGGACCTAGACCTTGAATTTCCTCCCTCCAAGAGCCTTCCTACTGAATCAACTGGTGTGCTTGTATTGGTCTATAGTTTTCCTAAAGTACATGTAAGTTTCAGAAATCTGTAGGGTCTTGATGCAAACCTATGGGACAGTAACATGCAGGAGGGTGGACTGTTCTCTATGTGGTCTGGCGGGAAGGGAGCTGATGAGTAGAGCCACCCTCAATTACAGAAGCGGTTCTGTGTGTGTTGCCATGGTAACAAAGCCTTTTTTTTTTTTTTTTTTTTTTTTTTTTTTTTTTTTTTTTTAGGTAGAGACAATACAATTATTTAGAGGAATAAGCCTCAGAGGATTAGGTCAAGGTAACAGGCTGGTGGATAGAGGTTCCAAGGGAGGCTGATTTTTATGAATGTCAAATAGTCAACCTCATTGCAGACAGAACACTGTATTTGGTGTGTAAGGAAGGTAAAGGAGGGAGAGAGGGATTGTTCCTGTTCTCGGAAGTTTACAATCCAATGACTGCGTCAAGATGTATGTGTTGTCTAATTTAATCATGTTAAATTAAGGAAGATGAGCATCCCCATTTTACGGATGAAGACTTGAGGGTCAAGGAAGTGAAGTGCTTTATTCAAAGCTACCCAGCGGATACCTCGACATCCTGAAACTCAGTCTGGCTTGGTGAAAATTAGCAGTACCTTAGAACAGAACTTCTCAAAACTCAGTGTGCACATGAACCCTCCAGGGGTCTTGTTACAGCACAAATCCCGATTCTGGAAGTCTGGGGTGGGCCTCAGGATGTCTGCATTTCTGACAAGCTTGGCATTGATGGCGATGATGCCGATCCAGAGGACCACACTGTGAGCATCAAGGCCACAGAATACCAATGTCAGGGTGACTACCATGGCACCCAAGGTGGTGGAAACTGAGCTTACCGGTCACAACTGAGAACAGCGTTTAGAGAGTGACTCGATACGGGGAATTACCTTTCTCATCGCTTGAGTACACATGAGCTGTGATCACCCGGCAAAGGGATCCATTTGTGTCAGATGTCCCAGCTGCTGGGGGCCTAGGGGCACTGTCGCTTTAATCTGGAATTGAGCTGCTGGGAAAATGTCGAAGAGTGTCCTTAAGGGGTGACCATGATTCACACTCCTTATGGTGCAGCTTCTGTCCCCAGAGTGCTCCTCTCTAGCTGTCATGCTTCACAGCCGCCTTTGCTGGCATGGGTGGGCTCCCATTAGCTCTGCCTGGCTGCATGCCAGTTCCCGGGAAATCGTCCCGACTCTCTCACTACCCTTCCTGCTCCCACAGGTAAATGATTAGCTAGGGAATCCCCACAAGGGCTCCCCTCTCAATCCTGTGTGTGGAATGACTTGGTCCCTGCCCTGCAAGCATCTCCTGGCGCTGACCTCTGATCCACTTCTTGGCTCAGGTGCCCGGCAGCCGAGGGCAGGAGCTGAACACTCCCCCTGCTGCCGCAGCTCGGCATCTGCCAGCTCGGGCTCTGCCCCCCAGTGCCTGGGCTGGGCTGGGTTGGGCACGTCCACAGGACTGGAGATCAGCTTCCAAAGCAGCTGTCCTGCTTTTACCTCCAACAGCCCTGGAGAGTGAAAAAGCTAGCCTAGGACCTACCCCCCAACAGCCTCTTCGCTTCACCAGGTCTGGTCTGCGAGGGGAAACTCCAGGGTGGCTGGGATTTTTCCCAGGATGGGCTTCCTGTTCTGGGCTTGCTGCTGGGTCGCTGGGTGAACTCCCTACTTAGCCTTTCTGCTGGAAGCAGAGGAGACAAAGTGTAGAGAGTAGAAAGCAGGTTCAGAACAAAGCTGTTCTCAAATTTCAGACGGCTTGCTAAGGAGATTTGAGGCTCCCAGGGGCAGAATGCTTTGCATATAGACAACTTGCAAATGAGCAGTCTGTTTGACTAGACAGAACGCTACAGTTCTGGTTAAAAAAAATGTGCCAATGCATTTCTAATTTTCACATTGTTTTTACATAAATTTGCACATTAGGCTCGAGAGGCCTCATATTCAAGTATTGGAGGGATTCACAATTAATTAGTACCCTTAACTTCAGCTGCATTCAAATTCAGGCATCAGACTGGATAAATGGAAAATACCTAAATATGCAAAAATCATTCTTTTTAATTACAATGCAAGATCAGGGAACAGATGAGCACCTGAGTGTCACTGTCAGGAGGCTGGGGCTTGATTTCCACTGTCACCTTCCTCAGTCTATCCTGATCACTTTCTCCACGCACGGGGCCATTTTCAAGAAGCCAGCTGCACATTCCTGCTTCAGCCCCCACAGGTAGAGACACAGGCAGGTTGTGGGTCAGTTCAACTGCTCAGGCTTCCATTTGGTTCCCCTGTATCGCACTGGAGTAGTGAACGTTTAATAGCTTTCTGAGCCTTTGCCGTGAAGATTGCTGTGAAAGGCAAGCTTTCTGTTTCCTATTGTGTTTCATCAGGGATGGCTCTGTTGAGATCAACAGGCATTTGGGACTTGAGTGGTTGTGTTGAACAGCTCCCTGTGGCCGAGATGACCTCCCTTGCTCCTGTCTCCCATTCCTTCCTGCAGACTGGACTTTTATGGAGCCCGGAAGTCCCACAGTCAGGGTTATTGTTTGGAGTTTCCACTGGCCCTTAGAGAGTCGCCCACGATCGGACTGGCTGGCCATTCATCTGAGTGGGATCAAGGGCTTGGCCACCGCACACCAGTTGTACGTCTATCACGTCAAGAGGCTCATGTTCAATGGCACTTTGTAAAGCAAAGTTCAGGGCGATAATCTCTTTAATAGAACCTATACCATCCCAAACCGCAACAGTGGGATTCTGGTAATAGATCTCTCCAAGCAGCAGGGCAGCTGATTAAACAGATGAAGCAACACAGGGATGTGCCCTTTGGTTACGTTGCACTTCTCAGATTTTAACCCTCTGGATAAACTGGATATCATAGCCTCATGGCCTCTTTGCCGTCTCCAGGTACTGGACCTCCTGTCCGGCTTCCAGCTCGAGGGGAAACTAAGAAAAGTGGATGCACGACCTGTCACACTTTCACACTTCTGACATGGGTTTGACTTTTCAAAGGGAACTTTATTGAATACTAAGAGAGCAGAAAACCAAATTAATGATAGGCAGGAAAGCCTAATATCACACAAGTTGTCTGGGCTTTTTAAGGATGCAAGCCTGGTGGGGGCGCCTGGGTGGCTCAGTCAGTTAAGTGTCTGACTGCTCAGTTCATGATCTTGCAGCTGTGAGATCGAGCCCTGAGTTGGGCTCCACTCTGGGTGTGGAGCCTGCTTGGGATTCTCTCTCTCCTTCTCTCTCTGACCCTCACCTGCTCTTTCTCTGTCTCAAAATAAATAAGTAAACATTAAAAAAAAAAAACCCACGAATGAAAGCCTGGTTTCTAGGCTGAGGAGAGATAGGGACTGAGGCAGCAAAGGTGGTCAAGGGCATCTTCTTAAGATATCTGAGTGATGTGTGAAGGAATTTGGACCTCCTCCTGCATAGGGTGTTTGATCACAGCAATGGAATCGAGGAGCAGAATGGGATTGGAGACACTAATTAAAATTAAAAACAGGGAAGTCTTGATAACTAGATGCCTTGTTAAGATGGGAGTCAAAGATAAATTTAAATTTCAAGTTGCAATTTGCTAAGCATGCCTCATCCTTGATGATACACACAAGAAAAGAAGGATCCGGTAAAAAGGATAAGGCCAGTCCTTTTTTCTTTCTTTCTTTTTTTTGGTACGTGTTGAATATGAGCTACTTTTAGGACATTTGGGGTAGAAATAACTCATTAAGGAAGTAATTTATCTTTTAAATTTCACTTTAAAATTTTTTACAAGTGATACATATTTATTACAAAAATTTCAATGAATGCGAAAGGGTTCGAAAAAGGAAGCAAAAACACGTCCAGGTTATTGCATATTTTGTTAACATTAAGTAAGCGTCAGTCCAAATGTGTCCCTAAGCAGATAAATGGAGGGAAGGGAAAGGTCTTTCCATCAGCATAAAAAGAAAGCTCACAATGGCACCGTGTCTGCACACTGTGGTAACAATTAGATGTATTAAAATTATTTTACATGAGTTTAACAGCAAAATATCAAATAAAGGCCTGAAAGAGCTTCAGAGAAATATTGAGAGGGAATTATGGAAAGCGTAAGATGGTGAATGCATTTATTTATTAAAAATAATTTTTTTTGGTAATGTGTATTTATTTTTGAGAGAGACAGAGTGTAAGTGGGAGAGGGGCAGAGAGAGAGAGAAGGAGACACAGAATCCGAAGCAGGCTCCAGGTTCTGAGCTGTCAGCACAGAGCCTGACGCGGGGCTTGAACCCACAAACCACGAGATCATGACCTGAGCTGAAGTCGGATGCTTAACCGACTCAGCCACCTAGGTGCCCTAGATATTGAATGCATTTAAAAACATATATTGAATTTTATGCAATGTTAACTCTCTAGCATAAAATATAGGAAAATGAACATTCTCACATTTCTTCTCTGCCTGCCCTCCAGCATCTAAATTGTATTTATTCATCTATGTTGAGCCCCTACTCTGTGCCAGAAACTGTTTTAGGTGTTTGGGTGAATAAAATGGACAGATTCTTGCTCTTGTGGAACTCATAGTATAGTCAGGGGGAGATAGGAAATAAATAATGAAGGCGAACATGATAATGATTTGGTAAATAAAAAATAAACAAATAGAAAAGCAAAGGGTAGGAAGAATCATGTGTGCCAGGTGGAGTGAGAGAAGAAAGTTGGACTCCAGTCATTCATTATGAAGGAGAAGAGGGTCAGGAGTTGATCAGGTGTCTGGGGTAATCATTCTCGGCACAGGAAAGCTGGATTGAATCCCTAAGGAAGGCCTGGCAGGTCCGGGGGCAGTGAGGAGGTCGGCCTGGTTGGAATGGGGTTGGTAAAGAGCAGAGTAGTGGAAGAGGAGAGAAAGTGTATTGGATGGAAGGACTGATCGGTTAGAGCCTTAGAGGCCATTGTGAGGACGTGGGCTGATACTGGAAGTGAAATGGGAGCCATTGTTAGTGTGTCGTTGTTGTTGTCGTTTTTTAAATATATATTTACAAAGTTTTTATTTTTTTATTTTGAGAGAGATAGAGACAGTGCTTGTGGGGAGGGGAAGAGAGAATGAGAGAGAATCCCAAGCAGGTTCCGTGCTGCCAGCGCAGAGCCCGACATGGGGGCTCTCACTCACGAACTGTGAGATCATGACCTAAGCCCAAATCAACAGCTGGACGCTTAATGGACTGATACCGTTCATGATAATATTCACATTATTCTCTATAACTCTAATCTTCACAGAATGTTTCATCTTTTAAAGTGAATTTAGCGCTTATTATCAATCCTTCTCTGGTTAGTGTTTTAGTTTTCTAATGCTGTGTAACAAAATACCCCAAAGCTTAGTGATTTAAAACAACAACTGTGATATCACCTCCCATGATTCTGTGGGCTGACCAGAGCCTCCCAGATGGCCCCCTCACAAGATGGCAGCCCATGCTGGCGGGTGGCTGGAAGCTCAGTGGGGGCTGTCCACTGAAACAGCTATGCGTTGCCTCTGTACATGGCCGAGGCGTCTCATAATGACAGAAAGTTGCCAGTTGTTGAAGGCTGAGCCGGGAACTGGCACAGCCAGCTCCATTTCCATGGAAGAGTCCACGTAGAAGGGGGAAAAAAAAATCCTACTTTGGAGAAAAAAAAAATTGTAGCCAGTTTTAATTCACCATAGATGACTTCTCTGTTTTTTGAGTTCTTTTATGTTTTTTTTTTAATTTAAATTGCAATTTTTGATTGTATGTATTCCACTGACTAGTTTTATCTAGAAAGACTCAAGGAGTTTTTATCCCCTGTGCTTTCCTATTTGTGAATATTTATCTTTTTGCTTTCCTCTTGGAAAGTAAAATATTCTTTTTTTTCCCTTTTACTTCCCTTTTACTTTTGAGAGACAGAGACAGAGCATGAGTCGGGGAGGAAGACAGAGATGGAGACACAGAGTCTGAAACAGGCTCTATGCTCCCAGCTGTCAGTACAGAACCCCACACTGGGCTCAAACCCATGATCTGAGATATCATGACCTAAGTCGGACCCTAAACTGACTGAGCCACCTAGGTGCCCCGGAAAGTAAAATATTCTTATTTCACATTACTTCTTAGACCTTTATGGACATTACAGTATTGTCTACTGGCACTGAACATTGATGTAGAGAAGGCTTGAGCTAGATTATTTTTTTTTCTCGATGGCTTTTTTTTTTTTTCCTGCTGAATACTTGAAGTATTTATTCTTTGACTCTGAAGTTCAGGACTCCAGTCAGAACATGACTCTGGGTTGGTCATACTATATTGACATGTCTTAGAACACTATATCCTCTGTTTTGATTCAATATTCCTTTTGATTAGGAAAGTTTTCTTATATTTTATCTCTGGATACTTTCCCTGTTTCATATTTCAGCTTTCATATTTAAGAAAAAGTTAATTATTTATTTAGAATAAGTATGTTGGCCCTTTCTTTCTGTTATCTATTCTATTTAAAAAAAAATATCTTTTGGGGCGCCTGGGTGGCGCAGTCGGTTGAGCGTCTGACTTCAGCCAGGTCAGGATCTCGCGGTCTGTGAGTTCGAGCCCCGCGTCAGGCTCTGGGCTGATGGCTCGGAGCCTGGAGCCTGTTTCCGATTCTGTGTCTCCCTCTCTCTCTGCCCCTCCCCCGTTCATGCTCTGTCTCTCTCTGTCCCAAAAATAAATAAAAAACGTTAAAAAAAAATTAAAAAAAATCTTTTGCCCCATTCTTTTAATTTGTGGTGATTATCTCCAGTCTTGTACATATCGGTTTGATTCCTTACCATTTCCGAATTATTTTTTACCATGGAAACGATATACATTTGTCCTTGAATTGTTTACTTTGTTCTGGAATGTCCATTATCATCAAAGTCTGTATTTTTAGCATTTAATCTGTTAAATTCCATTTCATTGAATTTATTTTTAGTTATTCTAAAATGTAGATTTTCTTTCAGATTACATTCTTTATGTTTTGCGTGCACTGTTCTTTTCCTTTCTCTTCTTTTCTTTTCCTTTTCTCCTCTACTTTCCTGTCTTTTCTTCCTGTCTTCAACCCTCTTACATTTTCATATATAATACATTCTGTTTACTTTTCAGATTTTGCTAAATATCTTTGCCAGAATTTATTCTACTTTTTGAGAAAGGTGTATTCTACCCTTGAATCATGGATTGTTCTCCAGCAAATTTAGAGTGTATACTCTTAAATACACACACTGCCACAGCTCCAAGTGGTTCACATCCTCACATTCACTTCTTTCTCTTGATTCAAAATATCTCAAGATAAGGCACCAGGGTGGCCCAGTAGTTTGAGCATCTGACTCATGATTTCAGCTCAGGTCATGATCCCATCATCCTTGGTGAGTTCTGTGTCATGCTCTGTGCTGAGGGTGGAACTTGCTTGAGATTCTCTCTCTCTCCCTCTCCACCTCTCCCTCTGCCCCTATCCCCTATTCATGCTGTCTTTCTCTCTCTAAAATAAAATTAAAAAAATCTGAAAATAAAAAAATATAAGGGTATTGCTTCAGCTTGCTTGGTTCCATATTTCAGAATATTAGTGACCAATTTTAGGATGTTGCCTCATTATTACGGGAGAATGGATGGCATTTGGTTGGGAAGTAGGATTAGGAACCCTGCTACAACAGAATCTAGAGTCTTCTTTTCCTTACCCTGGATCCTACAGGTTGAGTTTCTTAGCTTTGGGTTATGTATCTCAACTTCTTTGTTTCCAGCTGATTTTTTGGGGGGTGGGTGCTGGATTTTACTATTTTTGAGGTAAAATGTGACATTTTGAGATCTGTTCCTAGGCATCATTACTTTTTCTCTTGAGTATGGATCACATTTTCTTGTTTCTCCCCATGTCTAGGTTCTGTTTTCTTAAGTGCGTGCTGGACATTGTAAACTATGTTGCAGATTCCCTAATTAAGGAATCTTCCTCTGCAGAGGTTAATGCGGTTGACCCAAGTGGCGGTTGCCCCAGTGGGCAGTTAAATTATTGGTTTATTACATTGAGCTTACATGGGCTTTTTAACTGTGCAAGGATAAGCCTTTTGGTTTTGCACTTAGTCTAGTCTTCGGGTTTTATTCTTGAGGCATGGCCCTTCTTCCACAAAAAGCCTGAGTTTTTGAGATTCACAAAACCCTCTCTAATTTTCAGGAATTCAAATCTAAAGCTGTGTCTTCTCTGGTGAGTAGGGGCTGAAATGTATGATCAGCTCTTTCTCTCTGCTTTCCTCTTTGGAGTCTTCCTTGCACCCGAGCTACTCAGGGGCCAGCCAATGATTTAGGGGAGATTACATGCAATTGGGGAATGTCCTTATATCTTCTTCTGGGATTTCTCCCCCAAGTTGTAGCTTCTCTGACAATTCGACACATTTTGCTTCGACATCTCAAGTATGTGTGGATTTCTGCTTTAATTCCACCACCGCATGCTG
This sequence comes from Felis catus, assembly GCF_018350175.1. Classification (NCBI taxonomy): domain Eukaryota; kingdom Metazoa; phylum Chordata; class Mammalia; order Carnivora; family Felidae; genus Felis; species Felis catus. Next base: position 73,782,831 of record NC_058368.1, read on the forward strand.
CATGGACTGATGGCTACCTTGAGGGGAAGAGCTTTGCAATCACAGATCTCACTCAGAGTGGTTCTCTTTTATCAAGGATCAAATACCTTCCAGTTTCGTCCTGCCTTTGGTGGCTATTCATTACCCTCAAATAGTTCTTTTTAACATTTTTTTGCCAGAATTTATAACTGATATCTGTAAGAGGATGAATTCCCCATAAGCCACTTGCCATTACCAGAAACGGTATTCTGTGATTCCATTTATTTAAAAACAGAACAAAATAAACTGCCAACTTTGGGGTGGCATGCTTCGGTGGCAAAATATTAATGAAAAGCAAGGATGTGATTACCTTGCAAATCATAAGAGGTAGAGAATAGTGGTTGGGAGAACCCACAAAAGGGCTCTTCTGTGCTGGTGATGTTGTATTTCTTAACCTGAACAGTAGTTTATGAATGTTCACCACTGAGTTGTGGTAGACTGGACACTAATTCTGTCATGAGAGCTCACCCTCCACCTAGGACCTCATTTAAACTGAATTACCTCACGAAGGACCCCCTCCAAATATCATCACATTGGGGGTTAGGGCTTCAACATATGAGTGTAGGGGGGGGTGGAGACAAAAACTTAAATTCCATAACCCAAAGGCATAGACTGGTGAAAGGAAAAGAATGGAAGATATATCATACTACCTTGTGTAAGAAAGCTGGTGTGGCTCTATTAATATCATCTAAACTAAACTTAAGAAAAGGAGTCATATTATCAATAAAGGAAATATTGCATAACGGTGAAGATTTTATTTGTTCTGGAGATGTAACAATCCTGAATGTATATACATCTACTAACAGCAGTTCAAAACATATGAGATAAATATAAAATGAAAGGAAGAAATACAGAATCACACCTGGTAATTTTTAATATCTCTCTCAGTAATTAATTAATAGAACATGCAGCTAAAAATTAAGATTATAGAAGATTTGAGTAATATTATCAACCACATTCACCTAATTGGCACTTTAAAATACTGGACCTGATAACAGCATAACACACATTTTTATTTCCTAGTGCATATGGAACGGTTACTAAGATCAGATAACAGGACAAAAGATGTGTCAGTAAATATGAAAGATGAAATCCTCTGTAGTATGTCATCTAACCACAGGATAATGCCCATAAGAGAGCTAGAAAATTTCAAATATTTGGCAATGAAAAAAAAATCTAAATTATCCATGGGCCAAAGAAGAAACCACAAGAAATATTTAAAGCATTGTGAAGTGTACGCAATTGAAAACACACAGTATCAGAGATAGACTGTAGCAAAAACCGTGGAGTTACTAGCTTCGAATGCTCGCAATAAAGAGGAACAGTTTAAAACTAATGATCCAAGTTTTAATATTACAAAGATAAAAAAGAAAAATACTATAAGTTAAAGATATTTATGGAAGCGAATAAAACAATGGAGAAAACTAAATTGGTTTTTTGAAAAGATCAGTAAAATTGATAAATGGCTAGAATGTGTGATCAAGTTAGAAAGAAACTTGATGATAAACATCAGGAATGAAAGATACAATACCACCACTAATCCGATAGACATTACAGGGATAATAATAAACAAATAGGAAAAATTTTAGGCCAATAAATCACACAACTTCGATGAAAGGGACATGTTCCTTAAACAACACTGCTTATCAAACTAGTGCAAGAAAAAAAAATGAGAAAATATGATTAGCTTTATAGCTACTAAAGAAATTGAATTGGTAATCAAAATCTTCTCACAGAGAAAACTCCAGGCCCAAATGGTTCCACCGATGAATTATCTTCATTACTTAAAGAAACACTCTCCAAATATACTTTATGAAGCAAGAGTGAAAGTGGCAGTAATTTTCCTGTTTTGTAAAATTTTTTGTCAGGTTATTCATTTTACTTCTCTGCTATCTTTTTCCTCATCTCTTGAGATGGATATAGAACCCTTCTCTTCTAATATACACATTTTCACATCTTTAGTTGCATTCTACAAGTTTTGATAGTTGCATTTTTAATATCAAAGAGTTAAACATTTTTCCAGTTTTAGTTTTAATTTCTTCTTTGATAACAGGATTTAATTAGAACTATCGATCATTAATTGACAAATATATGAAGTTTCCTACTTATAATTTCTAGAAATTGGTAGCTTGAATTATGGTTAAAGAAAGTATTTGCGGGGGCCCCGGGTGGCTCAGTTGGTTAAGCATCTGACTTTGGCTCAGATCATGATCTCACAGTTCGTGATTTTGAGCCCCGCATTGGGCTCTGTGCTGACAGCTCAGAGCTTGGAGCCTGCTTTGGATTCTCCGTCTCCCTCTCTCTCTGCCCCTCCCATGCTCATGCTCTCTCTCTCTCTCTCTCTCTCTCTCTCTCTCTCTCTCTCTCTGTCAAAAATAAACATTAAACAAATTAATTTAAAATAAAAATAAAAAGGAACATATTTGCTTTTATTTTAATTCTTTGAAATTTGTTGAGATTTATTTAATGAATTAGCATGTGTTTTATAAAAATGTATTTTCTGCATGTATAAGAATGTATTTTGAGCACAATGTTATTTGAATAACATTTGTTAATCACATTTTTCAGATCTTCTGTATTTCCACTATTTTTTGTCTACTTGTTCTTCTAATTATACAGAGGTATATTAAAATATCCTACGATAATTGTGAATATACTTATGTTCTTAAACTCCTGTTAATTTTGGTTTTTATGTATTTTAAGCTATGTTATTAGATTATAGAAATTTTGAATTATATCTTCTTGATTATTTGAACCTTTCATTATTACAATGGCCTGTAGTGCTTTTTGTTATAAATTTTATCACATTTAATATGACTACAATAGACTTCTTAGTGCTTGCACAGCGTAGCTTTTGGTATCCTTTCATTTGTAACCTTTCTATTTCCTCATATTTAAGATGTCTTTCTTGAAGGCACTTATTCATCTTAAGTTTTATTTATTTGAAAATCACTTTCTCTTACATTTAATGTAATTTATTATATACATGGGTTCAAATACTTAATTTTATTAAATGCTTTCTGTTTGAACACATACTCAATGTTCCTTTTTCTTTTTTCTCTTGCCTAATTATGGATTTATTATTTTCTATTATTACATTTTCCTTGTGTGTTAGATTGGGAGTGCTAACAAGTTATCATTATCATTTTGGTGGTCACAGTAGAAACTGACAACTGAGTTACCAAACACAATTTTCTTGTTACTTTTGTCCTATCCCCAGATAACGTAAGTAACCACCCTGACATACGCCACTGATGTTGGGAATTTTATGTGTCTCTATCATAAATAAAGCATTATTTTCACCTGCATAGCCAGTATTCATTAGCCCTTAATATTTAATATATTTTATTGCTCTTTATTATTTTTTGCATTTCTAAGCATCCATCAGGCATGACTGTATTTCTGCCCCCAAATGGTACTTAACATTTTTCGTAGTGAGAGGCTTCTAGTAGAGAATCCTTTTAGTTTTGATCCGCTTCCCCATTCTTGAAGGCTACTTAAACTGGGTCTGAAATTCTATTTTGGCAGTTATTGTCTTTTAGCACCTGGAAGTTATAATTCCAATTGTTCTGAATTCCAATGCATTTGTTGAGAAATTATCTTTGAGTCCTACTGCTGATCCTTTGAAAATAATTTTTCTTTTTCCCCCTCATCTGGCTGATTTTAATATTTTCTCTATCTTTGGTTGTCAGCATTTTATGATGTGCTTACATACACTTATATTTTTATTTATCTCGTTTGCTCTTCGTAGTCCTTTTGAATATGTTGTTTGATATCGTTCCTCAAGTTGGCAAACTATCAGCCATTGTTTTTGTGACCTTTCCTTCTGTCTGTCTGATCTTTTTTTCCCAGACACAAATTACATATACTTTAAGGCTTCACATTGTGACTTCTGAGTTGCTTCCTGTCTTGTGTATTTTCTATAATCTTCTGTTTATTTTTTATTTTGAATCTTTTCTTCTGGCCTATCCACAAGTTCACCAATACTCTCTTCATTTAATTGTCTTTATTCTGCTAAAGTCATTCATGTCTTTTTAATTTCAGTCATTGTACCTTTTATTTCTGGAATTTTCTGATGATAAGTATCAATTTGGTTTGCATCTTATTGAAAACAGTAATAATACTTTTAAAAATACAAATTCTACAATATCTGGAACCACCATGGATCTGATTCTATCACCTGTTTTGTTTTTTTTTTTCTCCTACAGGGTTTCATTTAGGTTGTCCTCTGTCCTTGAGTTCTTGGTTATTTTTTATTATGCGTTGGACCCCAGTCACTGTATTCCCTCCCTAAAAAGCTGTCACATGTGCAACTAATCCTTTGCACTCTCCTCCAGAATTCTAAGGACCTTGGGAAAAATGTCCCTCCATGCTTGCTTAAACTCCTCTTATCTATATTTCCTATCTTATTAGCTTTTATATTTTCAGTTTCAAAAAAAGGTGTTCACACCTATTTTAATCTTTCTGGGATGTTGGCTGAAGTTGTTGACTCTGTGGTAACTTTGGTACTTTTATGTTGATAAATTACCAAGTATTTATTTAGTCTTCTTTTTCATTCTTTTCTCTCTCTCTCTCTCTCTTTTAAGTTTATTCATTTGAGAGAGCGAGCGAGCAGGGGAGGGGGCAGAGAGAGAGGGAGAGAGAATCCCAAGCAGGCTCCGCACTGTCAGCACAGAGCCCAACGTGGGGCTCAATCTCATGAACTGTGAGATCACGACCTGAGCCAAAATCAAGAGTCTGTTGCTTAACCGACTGAGCCGCCCAGGCACTCTTTGTTCTTCTCTTTTATTGGTTGACATTTATATGTGAATTTATTTCTGTGAATGAATTAGTCAATTTTGAATTGGTAATTCACATGCAAACTTTATTTCAAAACTACTGTGGCAGCCTGTTGTACTAGAAAGTACCATCTCAGACCTGATGTTATGGTTAATTGCTGTCTGCTGTCTTTCACTCTTATCAATGCATTTCGCTTCATGCTCATGCAGTCACTAAAAATTATAGACACGACTGGATTTAGATCTTATTTTATCCTATCCTATTTGTTGGACAGAATTGGAGGTGGTTATTGCATATCTTGAGGAAGATTTATCTTTTCGAACTACTCTTCTCTCACCCTCAAAGATGAGCTCATACGGGATGCCTGATTTCAGTCTGGCAATGGACAGGAAAGAGGGGTTGGATATGGAAACTTCTCACTTTTATTATGAGTTGATCGTCTAGTCTTCTTACTATGTCATCCACCAGTAAGCTTGTCTATAAAATGCATTCATATGAATGACCCACAGTAAGAAACCATCATTCTCAAGGTTTCTACAAAGAAACATGAGAGAAATAAAGAGGAATACGATATGTAACTCAATGCTACAGAGAGCAAACATTTTAATTTTTATGCATTAACTGTACTAAATGTTGTCACTATTGCCAACCCCTCTGGCATTTGGGACATGCTATTGAATCTAATTATAGAGCGACAGAAGCTGATGATACTGTGTAAGAAAGCCTTGTTAAAAAACATTGTTGAGTTCTGGTAAAATGTATACTTTCAAAAATCAATGGATGTCAATTCCCATAAAGAGATGTGAAGGCACCACGAAGGCACCACAGTTTACTCACACGTGGGCTTGATTTTCCTGTGGCGGATCTTGTTTCCACAGGCAGAAAACCTCATTGATTTGGAAGTCGTCCATCAGAATGCCCTTCCCAGTTCCTGAGGACCTAATAGAAAGAGCAGCACTTCTTCGATGTGGTAAGAACTCCAAAAAATCTGTGCCACATCTTGAAGAATATTACTCTGGAATTTTGGACTGTCTGGAAAGTTGCTGCAACATCAATAAATGTTTAAATATTTAACTATAATTTATTCCATCTGGCTCACTGAGGATTATCTTAACATTTGATAATTATTGAGGAGAGCATTTTGAATTTTTGTTGCACGTGTGGCAGGATGATTTCTGAGATACTAATTTTTTCTGTTTCTGCTGTAAGAATTCTAACTTTATTCCAAGCAGTTGGTCACTTTTTGGGTTTCTATACATCAGGAAGTGGTAGAGAACTTGTACTGCTAAGTAGGAACATAGGTGATAGCCATGTGAAGGAAGGTAAAATAAATGGCCTGGGCCCATTTTGTCTATGGATCTCGCCTTTTACCTTGTTTTCTCAAGGCAAGTCTTAGGATTGACGGTATTCCTTTCTTTCGGCATGCTTTCTCCTTGGGCTCAGCCTTCCCTGGCTTTTTGAAAAAACAGAAGGCAACGATTAGATTAGGTACATATCAGAACAGAGCTGAGGAGACGCATTGAGCTGTTTTAGATGAAAGGTTATGGAACAAAATGTTGAAGAGATACAACGTGATTAATGTAATTTTGTATATCTTTGTGTTTTGTGGTGTGACCCTCCCCCTCTGTCCCCACCTCATCAGGCCTTTTTGGAGTTGGTTGTAGATATTATTGATAACTGATCAACGCTACAATACAGAATCTTGGTCATTCCTATCTATATTCATCTGAAGGAATGAATAACACACCATCCTCCTCTGCCCCTCTCCATCAGTGACCGCCAAGATAATGGGCAAACCAAAAACTGCAAACTCATAAAAACTTAGAAAACGAAACAAAAGCTGAAGTCAGTGACAGATGACTGTTACAAAATCCAGCCAGAGAGGTCAGAACTATTTATGATCTGAGCTTCTGACTTGCCCGGGTTTTTGATTCTGAACTTTACCTAGCCAACCTTGGCCCAGCATACCTACTGATGACCTTATTTCCTTCCTTGACATTTGATCATTCTAACACCTCTACCGCTAGAGGTAGAGAACAGTTCGTGGGATCCCATGAACTTAACTCACTGGGGTGTCTAATTGTAGAAGTTAAGGCTTAACATATGAGAACTCTAGGAACTCACTGAGCAGAATTAAATTCATGGTGAGGTTGATTTTGTATTTATTCCTGAGAGTTGCCCCTAACAAAGGAGAGGAAGACAGGTTCTCATCAAGGGCTAACGGGGAGGGATGGCAGGTAGGATTCTTTCCTGGCTGGAGAGGGCCAAAGGGTGTCAAAGTCATGTCTGTCCTGACTGGTGCTGTTCTCCTGTCTAGCCTTGCCTATCATGGCTTGGGACTGTTTAAGAGATTTCTTCATTAACATTTTTTTTTAATGTTTTATTTATTTTTGAGAGACAGAGAGACAGAGTATGAGCAGGGGAGGAGCAGAGAGAGAAGGAGACACAGAATCCAAAGCAGGCTCCAGGCTTTGAGCTGTCAGCACAGAGCCCAACACGGGGCTCGAACTCATGAACCGTAAGATCATGACCTAAGCCAAAGTCGGACGCTCAACCTGGCTGAGTCACCCAGGCGCCACTGATTTCTTCATTTTTATTGGGAGTCCTGGGTTTAACTATTGTGCTCATTTTCCAACATAAGCTTTTTTCCTGCACTGTTCTGGCTTCTGTCCTTTAGTCTCGGGTTGAGATAAATTTGATCTTTATAGCCTGGGGTAGATCTTACCACTTAGATGAATTCTTTACAGAGGTTGGGTAGGTAGATAGATAGACGGATAGATAGATATCCATTGCCTCTATATGGAAGTTAGGAATTGAAGATAAACCTATGCTAGGATTCACCTGCTCATGGAGTATGCCGTCAGTGGAGAATTTTGATGAGGTCCCCTGCATGTGGTCTTGTCTTCTGGTTTGCTTGTGCTGGAGTTTATAAACCTTCCAAAGACTAACACCTTAAATCAACCCACAAGAGAATGATGTCTGAACATAATGGCAAGCTGTTACTGACAATGGAGAAAATATATTTCCAGTGGCCTCAAGCCAATGCCTCCTTTACAGTATCAGGGTAACTCAGGGGTACTCAAAATTCTACTTTTCGATATTGTACAAAGAGAAAGAGATCACCTTGAGGACTGTTTTTTTCCAGGCTCTGGAAAATCCAAGGCACTCTCACTGCCTTTCATATTTTCTGGCTCTAGAAAGAAGCAGAGTGTTCCTGCCTTGATTTCAGTATTGCTTTTTTTCTGAATCATTCTTGACAAACACTGGAAAATTTCTCTGCTTTGCACTTGTCTATCTTTGGTCCCTTGATGTTCACAGTTCTGTAGAATAAGAATTCCATCGATTACACAAAATTTTCTTGATGCCCAGTTGTGATGGTTAATTTTATGTGTCAGTTTGAGTGGACCACGGGTACCCAGATTAAATATTGTTTCTGGCTGTATCTGTGAAGGTGTTTCTGGATGGGATTTGCATTTGAATAGGTGGACTCAGCAGGGTTGACTGCCCTCCCCTGTGTGTGGGTGGGCATCTTCCAAGTGTTTGAGAGCCTGAATGGAACAAAAGGCAGAGGAAGGAAGAATTCATCCTTTTTTTTTCCTGCCTCAAGTAATTAAACTGGGTCCATCTCATCTTAATTTCTCCTGCTCTCAAAATGGGATTCACAGGCTTTTGGACTGAGGCTTTTGGACTCAGACTCAATTATCCCCCTGGCTTTCCTGGGTCTCCCACTTGCAGATGGCAGACCTTGGGACTTCTCAGCCAATTCCTTGTAACGTCTCTCTGTCCTGGTTTTCTTTCGGGGGCGGGGGGGGGGGGGGAAATGTGGTCCTGACTAATGTACAAGTCAAGTTTTTACTGGGCTAAGTACTGGTTCTTCAGAATTCTACCTAGAAACATTAAAACTTGCCTTTCCCCTGACGTGTTTATTCAGTAATATAATTCATAGGAGATACCTTAATTTTAGATTTTAGGTGAGCATTTCCTAATTCCATAAGTTGCATTTATAAATTACTGTACACATAAAAAACATATCAATACACATTTCATAACAAATATCCCCAAAGAATCTTTTTTTTTTTTTTACCTAAAAATATCTAAGTTACTTTCTCCAAAGAAGAGGGGAAGGAGATCATTCCTTTGAAATAGAAATTCTGTTTGTGTCACTGACAGGCTTTCTTGCAATAAAGCTGGGATACACTTAATTATTGGAGGAACCAGCATATTTCCCATCCTAAGGTAGTAAGTAAAGAATAACCAGGGTTGGTTTTATCTTTGGAGGACTGTATAGAGCAACGCACACAGGCCTGCCCTGGTCTTAGCAGTGACACTAATGTGTGTAGGAGGAGTCAGAGCAAGGTTGTTGCCAGATGCCCCTGGATAGTGTTAAGAGCAAATTCCCAGGAGCCAGAGTTGGAAGCACTGGCAGTTGAAAAGAACACATAGGGATATAGTTAAAAAAAAAAAGGGGAAAACTTGAGATTTCTCAAAAAATTAAAAATAGAACTACCGTGTAATTCAGCAATCCCACTCTGGGTGTGTATCCCAAAGAACTGAAAAAAAGATCTCAAAAATATATTTGTACACCCATGTCATTGCAGCATTATTCACAATAGCTGAGAGGTAAAATCAAGCTAAATGTCCATCGATGAATGAATAGATAGAGAAAAGATAGCATATACAGTAAAACCTTGGCTTGCAAGTAACGTGTTCTGTGAATGTTCCACAAGAAGAGCAAACATTTCTAATAAATTTTAACTTGATAAAGAAGCGATGTCTTACAATATGAGCCAATGGTTCTTCTCTCTAACTCTCTCTCTCTAAGGGATTGTGGGTGATCGTCTCCCATGCTCGGATGCTTGGTTTTAGGCTACAGCGTTTGGCAGAAATCAGTGATTTCTCAGGACATTGGAAGGTGCCCACAACTGATACTAGTGTATTTTTTGTCACTTCAAAGCACCTATGGACAGTCTTTGCTTTTCCGTACAAGAGTGGGCTTAGGAATGCTTTGCTTCATTCTAGGTCAGGCTGCCTGCAGATAGAGACCATTTCCTCTGCTGCCTTATTGCCACTTACATTCAATACAGTACATGACAAGAGTCTGTTAATACTGCACTGTAGTCAAGTCCATGTGCGTGTATACAATGGCGCCCATGCAGAAAAAGGTTGGAAAGAAAGGCAGTAATAAGATGATTACAGTAGAAGTTAAGAAGGAAATCATCGAAAAGTACGAATGAGGTATGGAGTGGCCGAAATTGCAAGATTTTATAAGAAACCTACATCTGTATCTCGTCTGCAAAGGAGGAGAAAAAGGAGGAGGAATCCCTTCAAATCACTTCAGATGAGATTAGGGAGACGCGTAAAATGTGGGAAACTGAAAAACTTTGTGGAAAAGCACTACCCGAGTAAAGCTTTAGCAGTGATAGTGATGAACCTGTTTAATGACAATGCAGTGTCACACTTCCGCGAAATCTCAAAAGGAGGCAATAGCAAGTGTCATTGGATAGGTTCCTTGTTAACGTTGCAAGAAAAGAAAAAGATTGCATTGAGCCAAGAGATATCAGTGATTCCATTAGTGGTAGTGAAAATCCTCCCACACGATAACCCTCCTCTCTCTTGTCTCCCTCACACTAGCCACAAAGGTTTTCAAAGGGAAATGTAGGTTAATTTGTTTCTTTTTCCTTATACTTTGTATTTATCTTAATATTTTGTATTATAGTACAGTATTGCAATCATTTTACATGAATATTTTTGGGTTGTGGAATGAATCATCTGAGTTTCCATTATTTCTTATGGGGAAATTCGCTTTGATGTACAAGTGTTTTGGATTACAAGCATGTTTCCAGAAGAAATTATGCTTGCAAACCAAGGTTTTACTGTACATAGAATGGAATATCATTCATCTTCAAAAAAGAAAGAAATCCTGTCACAGGCTCCAACATGGATGAGCCTTTAAGATGTTATACTTAGTGAAATAAGCCAGTCATCAGAAGACAAATACTGCATGATTACAGTTACACGAGGTATCTGAAGTAGTCAACACTTATAAACGGAAAATAGAATGGGGGTTGCCAGGGGCTAGGGAAAGTGAAAATGGGGAGTTGATACTCAATGAGCGTAGGGCTTCATTTTTGCAAAAGACAAGTTTCTAGAGATGTGTTGCACAATAATGCACCTGTAGTTAACCACTAATGTACTGTTCCCTTAAAACTGGAAGAGATGGTACATTTTTATGGTATGTGTTTTTTTACCACAACTGAAAAAAAGTCTCTGATCACATGGCTTTTTCTCAGCTCTAGATGTAGTGAAGACACTCCTTACCCTCCTTGGGAACTCTGCACTGTTCCCCTTGATCCACACCTGTTCTTGACCTTGCTCTCATTTTCATACCAATGTTCATGTCTGTGGTTCTCAGTTCACCCAGCTGGGCTTCCTCAAAGGTACAAGTTCTTTCCAAGGCTTCAAGGACAAAGTCAAAAGAGGTCAAAAGAAAGATGTCAAAAGAAAGATGGAAAGGGTTGTTTCTTATGGGACAGGTGGAAACAGGTCCCTTTCAAAGTCGCTTCCCAGTCTTTGCCCCATTTTCTTGTTCTTTGTCAGTAAGTCAACTTCAGTGATGGCTTTTGAGTGGAAACGTAGGTACAAACTTGGGGGTGATATGTACAATCACCTATACTTGGACCAGAGCTGTCTAAATGGGGGAGAAGATGCTAGAGAGTGTATTAAAACTTGGGGTAGTAAACTCAGTAACCTTTAAAGTTTTTTCAACCTCTGAGATTCTATTATTCCCCCAAACCGATTTATCTCTTATTGTTATAAGCACAGGCTTTTGTGACCTGTTTACTCAAGATGTCTCTGTTGACATTTTATATTTTTCTAAATGTCACACTATTATCAATTATATATGAAGCTCCCATTAATTTATATGGTGGAGAATTTGTCCAAAGTAAGAGAATTCCATATATTTTTGAGATTTTGAAACTTTTGATTTATATGAAGTATTAAATTACCATAATTTACTATGATAACTTCCCATTTCTGCACTGTCTTCTGACTCAGAAAGTGAAAGAGGCCTTTGGCTATGTTTTAGTTCAACGACCTTAAAAAAATATTAGTGAAGTCTTAGCTTTGGTATCAGAATGCTGCCTAGGGACAAACAGCTCTTCTCAATAATTTTACTTGTTTTAACACTGTAATTTATTGGCAACAATTACACTGAGCCAAACTTCCCCTGATGTACTGCACCAAATTAAGTGGGACACAAACACTGAGACCAGATGACCACAGCTTCTGTTATTCATAGTGGAAGGTGATTTCTTGAAGATGGACATCTCTTTGTATCCCATGTAGTTGAAATTTAAATCATGACATATTTGCTAGAAGTCCCAGCCACCAAGAAGAGGGAACAGGCAGTATCCTTTTTAGAGAATGGGGGTTTGAGCGCCTCCAAATTAATCTCTTATGTTTTAAGTATTCTCATTTTATGCAAATAGAAAAATGGATATATTTTTATGTTTATTTTAGTTTTTGAGAGAGGGAGAGAGAGAGAGAGAGCACATGCACACACGCACATGAGTGAGGGAAGGTCAGAGAGAGGAGATGGGATCTGAAGCAGGCTCTGTGCTGTCAGTGCAAAGCCCCATGTGGGGCTTGATCCCATGAACTGTGAGATCACGACCTGAGCCGAAATCAAGACTCAGACACTTAATTGACTGAGCCACCCAGGTGCCCCATAAAATTGATATTTTTAATATTCATCAAGTGGGCTTCTCCAGGTCACATTTTGGAGGTCATAAGATTTAGAGCATTAGGCACACTCGAGTTTGTAATTTTATAAGTCAGGTAACAAGGTTACAATCCTCCATCCCAAGTACGTCTCTTGGCACCATGTTTGGCTTTCTCTAAATTTCTTGCTGCACGTTGAGGAATGATTTTACTTTTTCTAACTGCATGATAACTAACTTACAGTTAAACAGTTACTTGAAAAGGCTTTCATGACTTTGTTGTCTTAGATCGATCGGGTCTGCTGTTGTCTAGTAGTAACCAGGGATGTGCACCGTGTTTGCACTTGAATCCAGGCTTAAACCGTAGCACAGACCAGAAGGATTGGGGCAGATAATAATGAAGGGAAGGGTCATGAACTAACTTACGCTTTCAGTGTGTGAGATTGCATTGTGTTAGCCTCCTTCTTAACATTTCTTCCCTTGAATTGTCTTTGGGCCTATGTGGTTCTTTTGTGGATCATTAGAAACATAAAAAGGATTGCTTGTTTTAAAAATAAAATGATAGCAAAAGAACAAATAAAGTGTCCACAGAAAATTCCAGAAGCTTATATAATTTCCATTTTATTATTTTATATATTTTTTAATTTTATTTTTTATTTTTAAAAATTTACATCCAAATTAGTTAGCATATAGTGCACCAATGATTTCAGGAGTAGATTCCTTAGTGCCCCTTATGCATTTAGTCCATCCCCGCTCCCACATCCCCTCCAGTAACCCTCAGTTTGTTCTTCATATTTATGAGTCTCTTCTGTTTTGTCCCCCTCCCTGTTTTTATATTATTTTTGTTTCCCTTCCCTTATGTTCATCTGTTTTGTCTTTCAAAGTCCTCATATGAGAGAAGTCATATGATTTTAGTCTTTCTCTGGCTAATTTCACTTAGCCATCCACTCCTGTTCCATCCACATAGTTGCAAATGGCTAGATTTCATTCTTTTTGATTGCCGAGTAATACTCCATTGTATATATACACCACATCTTCTTCATCCATTCATCCATCGATGGACATTTGGGCTCTTTCCATACTTTGCTATTGTCGGTAGTGCTTCTATAAACATTGGCGTGCATGTGTCCCTTTGAAACAGCACATCTGTATCCCTTGGATAAATACCTAGTAGTGCAATTGCTGGGTTGTAAGGCAGTTGTATTTTTAATTTTTTGAGGAACCTCCATACTGTTTTCCAGAGTGGCTCCACCAGCTTGCATTGCCACCAGCAGTGCAAGAGATCCTCTCTCTCCGCATCCTTGCCAACATGTTGTTGCCTGAGTTGTTAATGTTAGCCATTCTGACAGGTGTGAGGTGGTATCTCATTGTGGTTTTGATTTGTATTTCCCCGTTGATGAGTGATGTGGAGCATTTTTACATGCGTCGGCTGGCCATCTGGATGTCTTCTTTGGAGAAGTGTCTATTCATGTCTTTTGCCCATTTCTTCACTGGATTATTTGTTTTTTGGGTGTTGAGTTTGATAAGTTCTTTATAGATTTTGGGTACTAACCATTTATCTGATATGTCATTTGTAAATATCTTCTCCCATTCTGTCGGTTGCCTTTTAGTTTTGTTGGTTGTTTCCTTCACTGTGTAGAAGCTTTTTATTTTGATGAGGTCCCATTAGTTCATTTTTGCTTTTGTTTCCCTTGCCTCGGGAGACGTGTTGAGTAAGAAGTTGCTGCGGCCAAGACCAAAGAGGTTTTTGCCTGCTTTCTCCTCGAGGATTTTGATGGCATCCTGTCTCTTACATTGAGGTCTTTCATCCATTTTGAGTTTATTTTTGTGTCTGGTGTAAGAAAGTGGTCCAGGTTCATTCTTCTGCATGTCGCTGTCCAGTTTTCCCAGCACCACTTGCTGAAGAGACTGTCTTTATTCCATTGGATATTCTTTCCTGCTTTGTCAAAGATTAGTTGGCCATATGTCTGTGGGCCCATTTCTGGGTTCTCTATTCTGTTTCATTGATCTGAGTGTCTGTTCTTGTGCCAGTACCATACTGCCTTGACGAGTACAACTTTGTAGTATAGCTTGAAGTCTGGGATTGTGACGCCTCCTGCTTTGGTTTTCTTTTTCAAGATTGCTTTGGCTATTCGGAGTCTTTTCTGATTTCATACAAATTTTAGGATTAATTTGTTCAAGTGTTGGGAAGAATGCTGGTGTTATTTTGATAGGGATTGCATTGAATATGTAGATTGCTTTGGGTAGTATCGACATTTTAATAATATTTGTTCTTCCTATCCAGGAGCATGGAATCTTTTTCCATTTTTTTGTGTCTTCTTCAATTTCTTTCCTAAGCTTTCTATAGTTTTCAGCATATAGGTTTTTCACCTCTTTGGTTAGATTTATTGCTAGGTATTTTATGGTTTTTGGTGCAACTGTAAATGGGATTGATTCCTTGATTTCTCTTTCTGTCGCTTAATTGTTGGTGTATAGAAATGCAACCGATTTCTGTGCATTGATTTTATATCCTACAACTTTGCTGAATTCATGGATCAAGTCTAATAGTTTTTTGGTGGAATCTTTTGGGTTTTCCATATAGAGTATCATGTCATTTGCGAAGAGTGAAAGTTTGACCTCCTCCTGGCCAGTTTGGATGCCTTTTATTTCTTTGTGTTGTCTGATGGCAGAGGCTAAGACTTCCAATACTACGTTGAATAACAGTGGCGAGAGTGGACATCCCTGTCTTGTTCCTGACCTTAGGGGAAAGCTCTCAGTTTTTCCCCATTGAGGAGGATATTAGCATTGGGTTGTTCATATATGGCTTTTATGATCTCAAGGTATGCTCCTTCTAGCCTTACTTTCTTGAGGGTTTTTATCAAGAAAAGATGTGTATTTTGTCAAATGCTTTCTCTGCATCTACTGAGAGGATCATATAGTTCTTGATCTTTCTTTTATTGATGTGACGAATCATGTTAACTGTTTTGTGGATATTGAACCAGCCCTGCAACCCAGGTAGAAATCGCACTTGGTCGTGGTGAATAATTTTTTTAATGTATTGTTGGATCCAGTTGGCTAATATCTTGTTGAGGATTTTTGCATCCATGTTCATCAGGGAAACTGGTCTATAGTTCTCCTTTTTAGTGGAGTCTCTGTCTCCTTTTTAGTGGGGTTTTGGAATCAAGGTAATGCTGGCTTCATAGAAAGAGTTTGGAAGTTTTCCTTCTTTTTCTATTTTTTGGAACAGCTTCAAGAGAATAGGTGTTAACTCTTCCTTAAATGTTTGGTAGAATTCCCCTGGAAAAACATCTGACCCTGGACTCTTGTTTTTTGGCAGATTTTTGATTACTAATTCGATTTCCTTCCTGGTTATGGGTCTGTTCAAATTTTCTATTTCTTCCTGTTTCAGTTTTGGTAGTTTGTATGTTTCTAGGAATTTGTCCACTTCTTTCAGATTACCCATTTTATTGACATATAATTGCTCATAATAGTCTCATATTACTGTTTTTATTTCTGCTGTGGTTGTGATCTCTCCTCTTTCATTCTTGATTTTATTTATTTGGGTCCTTTCCTTTTTCTTTTTGATCAAACTGGCTAGTGGCTTATCAATTTTGTTAATTCATTCAAAGAACCAGCTTCTGGTTTCATTGATCTATTCTACTGCTTTTTGGTTTTGATAGCATTAATTTCTGCTTTAATCTTTATTATTTCCTGTAGTTTGCGGTTTTGGGTTTTATTTGCTGTTCTTTTTCCAGCTCCTTAAGGCATAAAGTCAGGTTGTGTATCTGAGATCTTTCTCCCTTCTTTAGGAAGGCCTGGGTTGCTATATACTTTCCGCTTATGACCACCTTTGCTGTATCCCAGAGGTTTTGGGTTGTGGTTTTATCATGTTCATTGACTTCCATATACTTTTTAATTTCCTCTTTAACTGTTTGGTTGGCCCTTTCATTCTTTAGTAGGATGTTCTTCAGTCTCCAAGTATTTGTTCCCTTTCCAATTTTTTTTCTCGTGGTTGATTTCGAGTTTCATAGCACTGTGGTCTGAAAATATGTATGGTGTGATCTCGATCGTCTTGTACTTAGGGCTGATTTGTGTCTCAGTATATGGTTTATTCTGGAGAATGTTCCATGTGCACTGGAGAAGAATGTATATTCTGCTGCTTTAGGATGAAATGTTGTGAATATATCTGTTAAGTCCATCTGGTCCAGTGTGTCATTCAAAGCCATTGTTTCCTTGTTGATTTTTTGATTAGATGATCTGTCCATTGCTGTGAGTGGGGTGTAGAAGTCTCCTACTATTATTATTAACTTCCATTTTTAAAATCACCTCTATCACAGAGTGGCAACACAGCATTCTGAAGCCAGGCTCCTGGGTTTGAATCTTAGTGAAGCCTTTATTATTGGTGTGATTTGGGGCAAGTCAATGAACCATTTTTGTGTCTTTGTTTCCTCTTCCATGAAATGGGATATAAAGAGTACCTTGTTCGCTGAGTAAGTGTGAGGACTGAGTGACCATGCGAAGCACATGAAGTGACACCTGTAACATTTAGTATGTTGGAAAAGGCACCATTTCTCACCATAAAGTGAAGCAAACAAAACTCAAGCTTGGGGTTATCTTTCTAAAAACTCCAAAGGAGAACAAGTGAATGGGATCAAGAAAAGCGCTTCACTGCACAAAACAAACACAAGTCCTACTGTAGGTGAAGTGTGACACCAGGAAGAGGCTGAAAAGTAGAAGATATGTCTCCAAATGTTAATATAACATAGAGTTAGATAGGACATACAGGGACAGTCACGCTGCCATCCTATAAGGATGCTTATTTATGGATTTTCCGATGTCCCCTGTGCATCTCTCTTGTGACTTTTTCTCCCCTGGATCATTATCACCCACCTCCAAGGCCATCTTCTACCTGTTAGCTATGGACTTGGTTTTGCTTTTTATCCTCAGTACCCAGCACAATTCCTGGGGGAAAATAGCTGCTCATTACATATTTGATTGGGGGGTAATGAATAAATGCATGAATCTTTTCAAAATAAGATGGGTATGGAAGCATTCACTGAAGAAATGGGATTTGATCATGGCTCGAACGATGGGAGAATTTACCTAACAGCAGAGCTTCCAGATAAAATACAGCAGATTCAGTCTGAACATCAGAACAACCACAAATAAATACTGTAAGTATGTCCCATGCAATATTTGGGACATACTTATACCAAAAAAAAAAAAAAGATTCATTGTTTAAATTTGAATCTCAGGTGAATAATGAATCCTTTTTAGTACAAATTTCCCAATATTTCATGAAATATACTTATTACTAAAAAATGGTTATTTATCTGAAAATCAAATTTAACTGGATGCCCTGTATTTTTTATTTATAAAATCTAATAACCCTAATAAGAGGAAAAAAGAATAGAAAGATTTTTAAAAATTTTTATTTGAGAGAGGGAGGGGGGTGGGTAAGGGCAGGGAGAGAGAGAGAGAGAGAGAGAGAGAGAGAGAGAGAGAATCCCAAGCAGGCTCCATGCTCAGTGCAGAGCTGGATGCAGGGTTTTCCATCCTATGAATCTGGGATCATGACCTGAGCTGAAATCAAGAGTTGGAAGCTTAACTGACTGAGCCACCCAGGTGTCCTCAGAAGGAATTTTTTTTTCCCTTTTTTTTTTTAATTTTTTTTTCAACGTTTTTTATTTATTTTTGGGACAGAGAGAGACAGAGCATGAACGGGGGAGGGGCAGAGAGAGAGGGAGACACAGAATCGGGAACAGGCTCCAGGCTCCGAGCCATCAGCCCAGAGCCTGACGCGGGGCTCGAACTCATGGACCGCGAGATCGTGACCTGGCTGAAGTCGGACGCTTAACCGACTGCGCCACCCAGGCGCCCCCAGAAGGAATTTTAAGTTATGGAAATGGCAAGAGGAAAAGATGGGGGCATATTGCTTTTAAGAAAATCTGAGTCTTCGAATAAGAATATCTAAATGGAGAATTATGATAGAGGACAATGCCTGAAATCATCCCTTTTTCCTTGCTGATTTTCTTTAAAAATGTATATTCCAGTTTCTTTCTTTCTTTCTTTCTTTCTTTCTTTCTTTCTTTCTTTCTTTCTTTCTTTCTTTCTTTCTTTCTTTTTAGTTTTTGAGAGAGACAGAGAGAGAGAGAGGTAGAGAGGCAGAGACACAGAGAGAATCTTAAGCAGGAGCGTAGACCCCTACAAGGGGCTTGATGCCATGACTCTTGGACCATGACCTGGGCTGAAATCAGGAGATGGTCACTCAACAGACTGAGCCACCCAGCACCCCTATATTTCAGTTTGTAAAGACCTTTCTTTCACTCAACCTTGTTCTTTTCCCCCGCAGCACAGAAATGCTGTATATGGTAAAGGACAAAGGGTTTTTAAGACACTTAGCTTTTTGGTCATTGAATCTAGAAGGATACCTCAAATATCACCAACTCTACAACAGATAGGTACGTGGCTATGTGTTCAGGAAATGAATTACAATAAACATCCATTCAGAAATTTCAAACGGCTTTATTGGAGCTTTTTAATGTTAATAACTGACGGTATTGTTTTCTTTAGATACACTCAACCCTGGACTTGGACAAGTGCTGTGTAAGTTACTTGAAAGTCTTCCTTGCTTTTTCAATTTATTTACTAGAGGAGACAGCTTGAGCTAGCCTTCCCCAAATCAGTATTTCTCCCTCTCTTCCTCCTACGTTCTACCCCTTCTTGCCTTTTTTTCTTTGTTTCTTTCTTTCCAATTGGTTCAGCAATTCAATGTCTTTTAAAGAATCTGGAAACAAAAACATTGACAGTTTTTATCTTTATCACACTGTCTGTATTAAATATCATGGGTTTATTATAATATGCTGGGTTCTGATGAGCCTTATAAGAATCCATTTAAACAAAAATAGTACATTCTTCCAGGTGTTCCTGTTGAGAAAAAAGATGACACATTTAAAATAGCTCTCCAACAAACATTCCCTTGCTTTGTACTTAACTTATTGATTACAGAGTCATAGTACCCAGCTGTCCTCATTAAAATCATTCTTCTCAACTTTTCCACCTTCCCACTTTTTGATCTTAAGGCATTTAAGAGGCACAAATCCAGAGAGAAGAAACCACAGAGACCAAGAAGCCAGGCTCAGGGAGGAAAAGAGATAGGATTTATTTTCTACCAGCATCCAGAATTTCTTATGATGAAGCCTAATTTTTTTATTCTACATTTGTAAACTGAATTGTTTACAATGAAAAAAAAAAAGGAAGAGAACCCTGAATCATGGGGATAAAGGTCTAGAGATAAACCGAAGGATAATTGAGAAGTATGGTCTCAAAGAATAATAATACAACCTTGTGTTTAAAGTTTTATTTTATTCCAGTGGAGCCATAGCCTCGTGCATTATGCAGGTTATCTGAGAACCTGAGAAGCTTTTTCACTTTCACCTGAAATGTAAAACATGAAGATTAAATACAAGGCCTGGTTCTCCATTTTTTGTCACTCTTTCTGCTCCTTTAGCTTTCCACATACATACACAGTGTGTTGAGAATGTTGTCCATTGCCAGTAACAGGAACAAAGCAGGGAAAAGATATATTAAGTTGATATGGTCGGTTATACTTGCAAAATAAAACAAAATAAATTTAAACAAATATAAAGTAACTCAAAGGATATTTATCCACAGTACAATCTTT
This sequence comes from Felis catus, assembly GCF_018350175.1. Taxonomy (NCBI): domain Eukaryota; kingdom Metazoa; phylum Chordata; class Mammalia; order Carnivora; family Felidae; genus Felis; species Felis catus. The sequence continues at coordinate 73,803,012 of NC_058368.1, forward strand.
AATTCCACTTGAAAAATGTTTACTCAGTGTTTTCAGCATGCCAAGCCCTGTATTAGGCCTGGCAGGGGATACAACGATACTGTCTCTACCCTCAAGATGAATACGGCTTGATGGTGGCAAAGGACACAATTCAATATGTGAATGATTATAATGTATAACTGAGTGGAGTAAGGGCTCAAGGAGAGGTAGACTCACAGTGCTGAGACAGGTTAGGTGCAGACAGATTATATCTCATTGCAAGTGTGGGGGGACACAGTGACTGAGCTCAGAGAAGAAGCAAAACTAAATATGGAAAATGAGTAAGATGGGAGGAGAGACGAGTAAAGAACTTCCTGGTGGAGATAATATCACAAGTCATTGAGAAAGATCACTGGGGACCATCAAATATGCCACCCTTGCCGGAGTGTGTTATGCATGTGTGGGCCATCAAAGGAGATCAGGCCAGAAAGGTAGGTTGAGGCTGATGTGGGAAGGTCTTCAAAGAAAGGAAGCTGGTGGCTGTGGCCATGGCCGTGGAGAGTGGAGAGTGTATGTGGTCATGAGGTAGGCTGCTGCTGCCTTTCTAGGAGGCCTGGCTAGATGCAACCAGTCAACTGATTGTTGCTTCTGGTTTAGGGGTGTCTCATTTCTCTTCCAAACCCTTCCTCCGCTGTTCTGGGTTTTCTGGGAAGCAAAAAGGGGAACAGGAGTAGAGCATGTGCCAAGGCTGCTATCTTGTTGGCGGCAAATTTTCTTTCTACTTGATGTAATGACAGCGACATTTAAAAAATATTACTTGTTTTTCTTTAAACTGCAAAGTGATGGCAGAGAGACAGAGTTCAAACAAAGTCCAAAGATGGGTCTGTGCTGCTTTGCTTCACCACTGCTCAGGATGTTCGCCCAGGATGCACTTGAGCAGGTACCTCTTGTGCACAGGGGCCTGAGCATCTTCGTTTAGCTGTCTTTGGGAATGGTGTTATGAGGGGGGCACTGGAGGATGGGTATCGTGCGAAGTTACTCAAGACAGAAGAGGTTGGAGTCAAAGGACGAGCACAAAAGCGTGTCTATGGGGAGTCTGAGAAGTGGGATCACAGAAGTCAACCTTGTCAACATGCCTGGGTACCAGAGAAGATAGAAAGCCTAAAAATTCAGGAGTCAGCTCATGGTAGGGATGTCACCAATGAAACATGATGTAATGACATAAGAATGTCTGGGGTTAGGACACCTGGAACATGGTCCTATTGGGTCCTGGATCTTTGGCTAATCAGAATGACTAATATTGAGTGTTCACTTTATAATATTGAAATGTCAGATATTGTAACCTGAATTTTTTTCTCTCTCTGAGGTGACATTTGACATGGGTCCATGCCTGCCTCAGTTCTGAGTGCTTTTCAATGTAGCAACACTTCATTTCTTTCAGCTCCCCTATGAGGTTGGGTCTATTATATCCTCACTCCACAGATGAAGAGATTGACACAGAAACAGGTGTAGTGACTCGCTTAAGGTCACAGCCTGGAAGGGGCAAGGCTGGAATTCAGCTTACAAAGAAAAACTTTACAGGAAAGAAGGCAATTGCATAGGTAAGTAGTCTAGGAAGTAGAAAAATAATAAATCCAATGTTTCAATACTGAAGTTGTAGAAAGGCAGGTAAAAATTACACATGGATATCATGAAGGACCCATTTTATTAACATAAATGAATAGTTGCTTAGATTAAGAATTAGCAAGATTAAGATTCAGTTTTCAAAAGGTTTTGTTTTGTTTTTTTAATTTTAGAGAAAGAGAGAGTGTGCACCAGTGGGGAGAGAAGCAGAAGGAGACAGAGAGAGAGAGAGAGAGAGAGAGCGAGAGATAGCGAATCCCAAGCAGACTTCACGCTCAGTGCATAGTTTGATGCGGGGCTCAATCCCACAACCCTGGGATCATGACATGAGGTGAAATCAAAAGTCAGACACTCAACTAACTGAGACACGCATGTGCCCTACAGAATTTTTTTTTCAACGTTTATTTATTTTTTGGGGGGACAGAGAGAGACAGAGCATGAACAGGGGAGGGGCAGAGAGAGAGGGAGACACAGAATCGGAAACAGGCTCCAGGCTCCGAGCCATCAGCCCAGAGCCCGACGCGGGGCTCGAACTCACGGACCACGAGATCGTGACCTGGCTGAAGTCGGACGCTTAACCAACTGCGCCACCCAGGCGCCCCATAGAATTTTTTTTTTTTTTAAATCAAACTACATGCATGCATGAACATGTTAAAATTGGTGTAAGGGGTCTTTGGTGTAAATTCGTGTGACCTTGTGACTTTGTTGGCTTTCTGACTTTGATTTCAGTCATGTTAGGTCTTAACAATACAAAGATATTTTTTCCCTCATCCTATTTCCAGACTACTATACTTTGCCTGCAGCTCTGTAACGAAACAAATGCATTTGTCTCTTCAATAAATGGGCTCTCAGCTACTGGGCATTTGTTTGGAAGGACATTCAAGATGTAAGACACATCAAGCGCGGGGCCCTTGTGCATCTGTCTGAGTCAGCTCTGCCAGGGCAAAGCACTCAATAAAGAAATGGGTGCCTGGGGCGCCTGGGTGGCGCAGTCGGTTAAGCGTCCGACTTCAGCCAGGTCACGATCTCGTGGTCCGTGAGTTCGAGCCCCGCGTCCGGCTCTGGGCTGATGGCTCGGAGCCTGGAGCCTGTTTCTGATTCTGTGTCTCCCTCTCTCTCTGCCCCTCCCCCGTTCATGCTCTGTCTCTCTCTCTGTCCCAAAAATAAATAAACGTTGAAAAAAAAATTAAAAAAAAAAAAAAAAGAAATGGGTGCCTGAGACAGCCTGGGGAGGAACTGTGCTTCAGGAGGTGCACTGAGCCAGGGGAGGGAAAGTGCTCCTCCGTGACTAGAAAGGGATCCCTGGTGTCCAAGAGAAGTGAACTGTGGAGTAGTTTCCTGGTTCTTTGAGAGAAAGAGTCGGACTCTCTCCCTGATAAGCTGGACTGGTACTTTGCGCTAACCTCCAAAGGGCCAGGAGTGTCAAGTTCTCTGCCAGAGTGTCATCTGGTAGAGATAATAATAATGATAACAATACATCTACAGAGTTCCTTCATAAACTGGATAAACATGTTTGCTGAACACATGTTCATTTAGCATTGACCTTTTATGGAAAAGCTACTGCTTTGTACAAAGAAATGCCTTCTGGAGCTGACAGGTCGAGCCTAGCTCTAAGCCCGCTGTAGAAGTCTGTTTGCCCTCAGCCCATGAGTAGATCCTTAAGGCAAACTGGGTCCATCCTTAAGATAGTGAATTACCAGGCAAATTTCCAGAGACATCAAACTTGCATTATTCTTTTTGCCTTAAGAATTAAAATTCCCTTTCAAAGCTGTGACAATCTCTGACTGTTCCCGTGAAGCATGGCTGTCTTGTCTTCCCTGTGTCCTTCTCTTGCTTGGATTTTATGTATAACTTCTCTCATTGCTGCTGTCCTTCTCTGGTAGTGAGGGGGGAATCCAAAGGGCAGATAGATGGATTAGTGGAGGTGGGGTGCAGGAAGTGAATGGTAAATGGTAACCTGCATCCCAGAAATGGAAGGTATGGTTGGCCCAAAGGTGAGGCTCATGTGAATTAAGTGAGCATGTTGGATACAAAATGGTTGGAGCAATTTATTGTGAATAAGGCTGTTCTCAACAACCTAGACAGAGTAAGATGTGCCACCACTCTCCTTCTATCCATGTCTTTGTTTCTGGAATCCTTTCCAGTACAATGCTTTAGCATCGTGAACTTTAGGTTACAGTGGGGCAGGAGTCGAAGATGATTGGCTTAGTGAACAAGAAACACTCTTTCTTGATCTGATGGCATATCACTTATCATTACCACTATGGAAACCTTCTACGTTATTATAGGACATGCTGTTGATTCTTATTTATTTAGGGAATTAATATTCATTTTGGGGTACATGAATCTCTTTTCTTCTTCCAGCTGACATATTTTGACTCTTGTCTGTTTATTAGCATTTCATCTATAAACAGGGGTAGTAGAAATAGAAGGAGATCAAACTTAAGTTATTAAAGTGTGGCAGATGTTGTGGCCAAGAGAAAATGAAAGGTTTTTGGAAAATAAGATGGAGTTATTCAATCATTCATTTCAATTATATTGTTACCTAGTATCACAAATAATTAAGTTGGCTGTACATAGGAACTTAATCAGAAACAGAAGCATTTTTAGTGAATGCCTACTCATAAGGTTTACCTTGCTTGCATGCAAAACCTTCATTTTAAATAATAATAATATTAATAATACATCAAAAGTTCTTGTGATCAGCAATTGAAATTTATTTTCAGTTATAAGGTTAATTCAACAGCTGAAGGCATATACCTTGAAGTATGAAATTTATGACATAAGCCACTATCTCATTGGATATTCAGGGTAACAACCTCATTAAAACTACAGTGTGAAAAAGAGATTCATGTTATGTTTCACCAAGGTTAAAGGCAAAGGGATAGACTAAGTATGAGAAGAAGACAGTTAAGCAGAAAAATGCTCAGCCTGACATGTTATTATTTTTGTATATTTTGTATCAATAAAATATCAGATGAAAGAGACAAGTTACTTACCACCAGATGGGGGCAGAGGGGAAAAATATCAGGTTATATGATCTAGAGCTTATGTGATCATAGCTATAGTGACTCAAACAGCAATGTCAAGAGCTATTGGCTGATTAATGGTTTATATATATTTTTTGTTTTGATCTAGAAACATTTATTGAACATCTACTGTGCCAGGCAGTACACTAACATGATTTTTCACCTGCTAAGTTATATAATTCTTCAAACAACCTTGTGATTGCTGACAAATGAGAACATTTATTTTTGTTGACACTCATTAATAGATGCAGTCAGTATTTACAGTAGATGCAACCAGTATTGATCAAATGTTGGGATATTGATTATAATATGCAGATATAGATCTGAGGAAACAAAGAAGTAATATACTAAGATTGTAACTGAACCAGCGTGAGTTCACTCCTCAGTGAGTCCGAACCTGTCCCAGGTTGAGTTGTCACACAAAATAACTTCATTTGCAGAAAATAAGGAGATGATGGGGAATAGCTTCCAAAGCCATGACTCCCTGAGTGAGAGTGAATGTGTTCCTTTGATTTAGGGTTAGGATGTATACTTTGATTGGGATGCCTTGTCATCCTATGTTGAGGTGAGCATAAGGTTGTGCATGCGCCTTAAGGAAACATGCCTATACACACATTGTATGTTATGTAAATGACACATGTGTTCCTCTTTGGGTGGAGATTTTAGTATTATAATGGGTAAAGTTGGTTGTCAGTCACTCTGGGGGTCACTCCATCACCCATTTGTGCAAGTGCAAATCAGGGGTTAAGCTCAAATTGGTCTGGGTGGTCTGGGCCAGCTGGAGGCCTTGTCAGGGAGGTCGCTATTGCTCGAGAGGTGGTTTCACTTTCCATTTGCCTGAGTTCAGAGATAAACTGGAAAGAAGAGCTTAAGGAAAAATGTGGGACCAAGGTCGGTGAGCACACACAGGGGGGAAGTAAAGGTCAAGTATGGGGTCTAGATGGTGACCCGATGACTTCAGAGCACTTTCCTGGACATTATACTCAAATCTAAAAACATGTGTGAACCATTTATGATAGTACAATACAAAAAGACAGCTGGTTGGTGATGATCATTAGTTTAATGGTTTTGAAGGATTATTAGCATCACTCTATTTCATCTACAGACTCTATCCTTAGCAGTCTGTCCTTTAAATATTTATTCTTGGTAAATAAGGAACCAGGTGTGGCGATTTAAAAATCTTCCCACAAATTCTTTGACACTCTTTTCTTCAAAAAGTCAAGCAGAATTCTGCTTCCCTTGAGTGTGGGCCAGACTTTGTAAGTATGGTGAAAATGAAGGTGTGTGACTTCAAAGAGTAGGTCATAAAAGAGATTGCATCTTCCTCATTCCTCTCTCTTGGATTACTCACACTAGAGAAAGCCAGTGGTCACACTGTGAGGCCACTTAAGCAGCCCTACGGAAAGATCCATTGTGGTGAAGGAATAAGACCTTCTAAGGCCAAGAGGCAATGAGAAATGAGGCCTCCTGCCAACAGCCATGTGAGAGCGCCATCTTCCAGCCCCCGTCAAGCACATCCCCCAGCCCCCGTCAAGCCTTCAGATGACTGTAGCCCTGGATCATATCTTAACTGCAACCTCATGAGAGACCTTGAGCCAGAGCCACCAGATAAGCCACTTCTGAATTCCTTACCCACAGAAACCATGAGATAATACACATTTATTGTTTCAAGCCACAAAGTTTTGGATAATTTATTATACAACAAAAACTAATTAATATACCAAGACAGAGGATACATGTGTCAGCACCAATTAATCTGTATTATTGGAAGGAAACAAATTGTTTGGGCTTGAGAAAACAGAGCCTAAAGTCAAGATTGCATGCTTTTTTTTTTTTTTTTTTAATATTGGAGATACAATCTGAAGGAAGCAAGAGTGAGGGAAAAAGAAAAGTTAGGCAACGAAGACAGGAAAAAATTCAAAGTGGTGCTTAGCAAAGTTGGCTACAGTTACTCAGGATGACAGAGTTGATTGCTCAGTCACAGGAGGTGTCTCTAGAAGGGTGGAGAGGTGATATGATATCATTGTGCCTTAAAGCAATCAAGTGGGGAGGGAGGGAGAGGAATTTATCTGCTAGCTTCTTCCTGTCTGTCTCAGGTCAAAGTACTTCCTATGGGGCATTAACTCTTCACACGCCTTAGTAATAGCATTCTGTCACTCTGGACAACTACTGGGAAAACTAGACTCTCCAAGGCTCATGTCACGTCGGATCTGGGTGCTGGGACTCTTGTAGTTCTTGCAATGGTGAAGGTATAGAAGCCATGACAAAGCCTGACTCTTGTGCTCTGGAGAGGCTGAGAAATTTGTTGGTGTCTGGAGACAGGAAGAGAGGACTGCAGAAATATATGTCTTGACTGGAGCCATTCTGGCAAGGAGGTGAAGAAAGTAGCTGAGACCCAGGGGCAGATGGAACTGGGTGGATCTGGGATGAGGCATGTGCTGGGCTGGTATCCAGTTAAAGACACACCATAGTTGTGTACTAAGAGTAGTGCTTTGACAGAGGACACAAGATTATCCTTGCAAAAGCAACATCTGGTAGCAAGTAGGAGTTTAGGTTCTGGAGTTTGAACCGCTGCCCCTATATTTCCTACTTAGGTGACCTTGCATACACCGTATAACCTTTATGGATCTCAGCTTTCTCATCTTTAAAATAGAGATAATAATAGTACCTACAACCTCAGGAAGTTTAAATGAGTTAATAGACCTACAATACTTGCAATAGTGTTTGACATAGAGTAAGTGCTACATAAGCATTGGCTATTTCTGATATTACTGCCTACCAGGAGCTTACACATCTTAAGAATAGATAGACAACAGCATAAAACATGAAACTAATAAGTAAGGGGATTAAACACTTACAGTGAATGGAGATCAAAGCCAAATTAAAAATTTTGCATGTAAAAGGCAAGGTAGATATGTAATTAGAGTGGCAAATGAACCACGGAGTGCTTCTGTTAACTTGCATTTAGGGAATACAAATATGGTGGATTCTTATGATTATTTCTGACTCCATGATGAGTGATTGGTTGAAAGTACGGAAATAACAATACATTTATTAGCTACCGCCTGTGTGCCAGGGATTGCATAAGGTATTTCACAGGCTGATTTGTATAGACTGGCCAAGGGGGAAAGTCCACATCTTTTATGCTCTATTACTAATCTGGTTGGACTTGGGATATGATATAGTTAAAAATCCCCAAATCAAAAATCAAGTAAAGGAGATTGGCCTTAACTCACATAGGCCTCCATGTGAAGAAAGCAGGGGCAGGAAACATGGAAAGTAAAAAAGAAACTTAAGCCAACCTGCCAGTCACACCTGGAAGGCTGGCCGCCCTTGGTCAGGAGTGAAGAAGAAATTGTGTATCAATTCAACAAATATTTCATACTAATGCTCATTACATACCAGGCATCTTGCTAGACTCAGGGTCTACAAATATGAAAGACAAAAATTCTCAACCCTACCATGGTCTAGTGGGGTGTTGAAGACTAATTCAAAAAATGGTTCTATTTCAATGACAATTGTATAATGATTGTGTATACAGGTGCACATAAAAGTGACATGGGACTCACCATCCTCTGTAATCAACTATGACACCAGTCAAATGTAGGAAATACTGCTCTCAGGTATTTGACAATAGCGCCGTCTGAAGAAGGAAAACTAACAACGTGAATCCTATAGTGGTCTCAGATTTCTTGAGAGGGAAAACAAACAAAACATACTGGGCGCACTGAGCTGAGAAGACAGGAGGAGGGAGCTGGAATTTGCAGAGCAGAGCGCTAAAGAAGGAAGCTGCTGGGAGGAAGAGGTCCAGAGATCTGCACATAGGTTTGCCCTTGATCTTTGGCTGACCACTAAGCCGCATAAGCCAAGGATGAAACTCCACAAGGCTGGGTGAAGGGTAACTAGTATGGGACTGTGAATGAATAATTCCAAGAGCTGACACAGCATTAGGAGAAGTCTAATTTCTGACAAGTCAGAAGGAATACCTCGGGCGTTCAGTCAAGCTTTCAGAAGATCATGCCTTAGCAGAGACTCCAAGAGTTCATGCCTCAGCCCTGGAGCTAAGATAGCCCCAGAATTAAGGTTACCCTGAACATACACTTATGGAGCCTAAAAAGTATCTGGAGGTTCAAACTGATGTTTAAGTACCTGCCAAAACAAACACAATACTCCTTAAGGAAAACAACAACATTCAGTAGTCACATAATATTCTCAAAATCCACCACCCAGTGAAAAATTATTAGATATGAAAAGCAAAAAAATATGACCTATAATTAGGGGGGAGGTAGGTCAATGGAAATAGGTTTAGAAATGACAGAGATGGTGGAATGAACAGGCAGGAATTTTATTTTTTTGTTTTTTATTTAAAAAATTAATTTATTGTCAAATTGGCTTATACACAACAGCCAGTGCTCATCCCAACAAGTGCCCTCCTCAATGCCCATCACCCATTTTCCCTCTCCCCCTCAACCCTCCCTGTCCACCTTTAGTTTGTTCTCTGTATTTAAGAGTCTCTTGTGGTTTGCCTCCCTCCCTCTCTGTTTGTATCCATTTTTTTCTTCCCCCATGGTCTTCTGTTAATTTTCTCAAGATCCACATCTGAATGAAAACATATGATGTCAGATAGGAACTTGAAAACTACTAGCAGAAATATGCTAAAAGACTTAAAAGAAAACCTGAATACAGCAAGAACAGAAATTAAAGATCAAAGAAGAACCAAATGTAATTATAAAACTGAAAAATACAATATCTGAAATACAAAATGAACGAGATGGGCTTAGGAGCTGATTGGACACTGCAGAAATAAAGGTCAAAGACCTTGAAAATAGCAGTAAGAACTATTAAAACTAAAGCATAGAAGATGACGATTTTGGGAATTATCACAAAGCCATGAGATACACGTCAATATGATACCCATTTTACAGGTGAGGAAGCCGAGGCATGAGGCTGTTGAGGAGCTTTGGGAAAGGTCACACGGTTGTAAGTGTGGGGTTGGGGAGAATGCTCGGTTGCAGGGGTGAGAGGGAGGGAATAGCAGCGAGGAGGTGAGTGTTACCGGCCCTGAGTCTGGGAGGGCTATGTTGCCTCTCAGGGAAGAGAGGAGTGGAATTCAGGCACAGGAAGAAGAGAAGACAGAGAAGCATGAAGACCGAGAAGGACTTATTCTCATATTTTAGGTTCCCCAGTGAGTTAGATAGCCATGCCCATTTAGTAGAGAACCAGGCTGGTTTTATCCACCTCAGAAAATATCCCCTTCCTTCTTTTTCTTTCTCTTTGTGATGTGAACCTTAATATTCTCTCTGGCTCCTTCACCGAGCCCACCAGATGGCTAGGTGTGGATGGAGCTTGGTGCCCCGGGGGAGTCACCTTCTTGGGCCCATGCTCTCCGTGTACATGCTGGAGGGTTCCTTGTGCCCTGCATCTGGTTCCATAGCCCAAACCTCAACATGTAGAACGATTCTCAACAGGTAGAACAGCGGGTCCAATGTTGAAGAATTTCCATGCTTGGCTTGGCTCTCCCTGAACCCAGAGGAGGAGATATCTTTTATGTGTTTTTTTTTCTCAATATATTAAAAAGAAAATTTTTTTAATTTATTTCTGAGAGAGAGAGAGAGCATGTGAACAGGGGAGGGGCAGAGAGAGAGGGAGACACAGAATCAGAAGCAGGCTCCAGGCTCTGAGCTGACACCACAGATCCCAACGTGGAGCTCAAACTCATGAACCGCGAGATCATGACTTGCACCGAAGTCAGATGCTCAACTGACTGAGCCACCCAGGCACCCCTCTCAATATTTTTTTTCTCAGCTCAAAAGTTATAAAATTTTAAAATCCAAGATTAATATCATCTTTTTGAGATCTTTATTCCAAGTTTCTCAGAATACATAAAACCCATTACCTCTTGCTATGGACAGAGTCCCACTCCAAATTCATATATTGAAGGCTTGACCCCCAGTGTGACTATATTTGGAGATGGGGCCTTTAGGAGGTAATTAAGGTTAAATGAGGTTGTGGTAGGGGCACGATCTGATAGGATTGGTGAGCTTATAAGAAGAGATACCACAGGGGGGCCTGGGTGACTCAGCTGGTTAAGCGGCCAACTTCAGCTCAGGTCATGATTTCTTGGTTTATGAGTTCAAGCCCCGTGTCGGACTCTATGCTGACAGCTCCGAGCCTGGAGACTGCTTCGGATTCTGTGTCTTCCTCTCTTTCTGCCCCTCCCTCACTCACGCTCTGTCTCTCTCTCTCAAAAATAAATAAGCATTAAAAAAATTAAAAAAAAAAAAAAGAAGAGATACCACCAAGAGCTCTCCCCCTCCCTTTCTCTCTCTGTAGCCTTGGAACATGGAGATCCTCTCCCCACCAATATCCCCATTTTCTACAAGGAGAAACTGAGGGTCAGGGTGGATGAGGAACCAGTGGATAATCAAGCGGCACAGGAGGTCTGTTGGGAGTCTGAGGCCTGTGCTCTGAGCCACCATGTTACCTGGATCCCAAGCACAGAAACGAATTTTGGAAGCAATGGTTCAACATCTGCTTTTTGTTGGCGGCTGCCAGCCCAGGACATCTCCTTTTTGTCGTGTTCTGTGTCTGAACGTTTGGTGTAGCACTTGGAAGCCCATGAGCCCGATGCTGTTCATACATGTCAGTTGTATGACATGTTGGCCAGGCGTCCTCTGGCCTCTGACAGTCCCCTGTCGTGTGGTGAGGGGAGGCAGACTGCTGTTCGTCTGGACTCTGACCGCAGCGCCACAAATGCTTTGTCATCTGTCGAAAACCAGTGCCGTTTTGTTAATCAGACTGTCATTCATCTCAGGGCGGTGTGGTGACACGCGCATGGCGACAGTTACCTATTAATTTTAGTGGTGACATAGGTAAGGAGTGTTCATTCTCAGGGCAGCACTGAAGCTGGTGTAGACCAATGTGAAACACAGAGCCACCCACCTGGACACAAAAGGAAAAAAATACCAGGAGATGAGGCAAACTGCTTTTGCAAATATTTTCAAGAAGAGAGACTTTGAAGTCATGGTCCTCTAAAAATTGCATGCAAACTTCCGTGTGTATATACCTATGTACTACCTTTTTTTAGAAGATTATTTTTTAAAGCTGTCTGTGACTTATAAGAGGTAAAAAAACCCCAAAAAACACGAACACTTCTGCTTCAGCAAGAAGCGCTATGGATTCTTTGCTTATCACAGCTGAATTCAGGTTTTACTTGCTGAACTAAAGCAGTTGCTTGTCCCGACGACAGACATTTAGAGAGACGCAGGCGCCATACCTGTTGGAGCCAGAAAGGCTAACATTTAATACTAGATGCAGAGACAAACACGAGCCTACATAGGTCCTGCCCTCTACTGGGTTACATCCTGGGGTGTCAGCCCCAAAGAACAAAATTTGAGACCTGTTTCAAGATTCTACCCTTTCCATCTTTATATAACTATATGCTATAGATATATAACTACCATATATATAGTCATACACTTTAAACATAAACACACATCTATACACGTACACACACATACGCACACATATACACATGTACACACATACATACAAATATACATACACATACATATACACAGACACACTTACACACATACACACATTCAAACACATACACACACATACACACACATATACACGTACACACGTACACATGCATACATATATACATACACATATACACACATATACATGCCTACACACATATACACAGATATATACACACATACACACATTCATACACATATACACATGTACACATACATACACATATACACATATACACACATAATATACATACACAGATACACATGTACACACATATACACATACACAGATACACATGTATATACACATGTACACATACACAGATACGTACACACACATACACATACACACGTACATATGCATACACATATACACACACATATACACACATACATATACACATACACATATAACATGTACACACATTCATACACATATACATATATACACACAGACACAAATATACACATGTACACACATACACAAATATACATACACAGACACACACATACACATATACACATGACACAATACATATACGTACACACATATACACACATATACACATACATACACATATACACATGTACACACATACACACATATACACATACACATATATACACATATACATATACATACACATATATACACACATACAAACCTATGAACACGTACACACATACATACATATGTTCGTATATACACAAACACACACTCATGTACACACACATATACACACACGGACACACATATACACACATTTCCTAAGTGTATGTATATTCCCGTGTGTGTGTGTGTGTGTGTGTGTGCACTACTATAGTACACATACTATATTTACAGTCTCTTTTCCCACTTCTATAGGTTTCAAAATGCAGAAACGTCCCGGACACGCCACATGCCCCCTTGTGAAACGATGGATGGGTAAGCTGACTGGAATGTCCTGGCAAAGGACAAAGATGTGAAATAACCGGTTCAAAGTCACCCTTCAGGTCTGGGAGAGAGCCTCAGCTGCCTCTGTCGCTGAAATTCTTCATTCCCGAGGCAGGGTCAGCCCTCTCAGAGCAGAGTGTGGCACGGGACCAAGGTAGAATACACAAAACGAAGGGGCTTCTGCTCTGCCGGTTCATGAGCGTGCGTTGTGCATCATATGAGAAGTTATTTCTCCTAAGGACCATCTTTAACTTCAGCAATATGTCCTAAAGATGTCTTACAAGGGCAATCAAGATTTAGCCAGGGGGCTAAGTGGGAGGAAGTTATAATGTACAAGGTGAGTCTTTTGAGACTCTGAAAAACCCATTAACGGAGAAGTTATTAATGTCTTTTTTTATGCAGCCATAGTGCAGAGGCAGACCCCAAAGAAACCAATCCACATTATGAAACGTTTTACAGAAATCCATTTTTAAAAATAGGAGAATGCTCTAAATGGAGTCTGGAGGTGGGAACGGAATACGTGTCTGGCCTCCTGGGCCAGCTGCAGATTTTCTAAAGAATAAAGGGAAATTCTCCTTAGCCTTCACTTTGAGACAAAGAAATAGAATGAAAACTCCTACTGTAAGATTTGGTTATCTCTTCTATTTTTCTTGTTCTCACATTTAGTTTTCTTCCTTCCTTTCGTGTACTTCCCCTACCCAAACCTAATATCTTCAGGCCTCTGTTAACTTGGATTTAAGTTTAAAAATAGCAAATTATTAAACCTTCATTAGGCATGAATGTGATATACACTTAAGCGAGTTCCTCTAAGAATGGTAGAATATAAGGGCAGGTTTTCCATCTGTAAATATGGCGCCTCTGGACTATTATCAGAGGGAATGAATGCACTCAGACGTGTTTTCCCCCACAGAGGAGAGAGATTCGCTTTCATTTTCACTCAACTAAAATCTCTTCATAAACAGAAACTGTGACTTGTTCATTTTTACCTCCCTTCCTCATAGCACAGCCCTGGTACACAGCTGGTGATCAACAAACAGTTACTGGTCAGCTGAAGCAATTCTAAATTCATCAAATCTACAGTTCACCGTTACAGCCAGAGATTTCCTTCTAGAAGCCAGACTCTTTGCCAATTGCTGTATCTTCAGAGACGAGTAGGATGTGGCTCTTAGTGTCAACGACCTTAGTGTTGGGTGGAGTCATGGTGAAGGGGGGCATTTCTGCCAGTGGTGGGGTCAGGGAGAGACAGGAAATACAGGCAGTTGGTTGCTAGGTAGACACAGGAGGAAGGGCATTGTGGAGAGAGGGTCATAGATAAGGCCAAAGCCAGGAAGGAGTCAGGCTGCTGTACACAGAGGGTATGTAGACACCTGACCGGCCAACATGCCTGGTGACCATGTAAGAGAGCTGGTGAAGGCTGACGTTGGAGACCGAACGTGCGGGGGTCACAGCGGAGGGCCTGAGGATCTGTGAACCGCGCCCTGACACCCCAGCATGTTCTGCTCAGATCTTTTCATGCTCTTGAAAAGCATCTTTTTAAATGATAAGATGCGCACGGGCACAGAGAAGTGCATGAAACGACAGAATCAGCTGCTCAGTAAATGCAAAAATGTTTCTTGAATCCCGTTCTTTTAATTGCCAGGGTGTAGCGATAGGTGGAAAGAAAAGTATCAAGCCCAAAGAAACACCAACTAAAATTTAAAAAATCACTGGAATTTGCTCAGGGTTGGTCCAGTGGCCATGGCGTGCTTTTGTGTACCCACAATATCTTCAAAGGCAAACTTTGAGGGAAATACGGTCTGCGAGGAGCCTGTTCGTGACCCAGTAGGTGATCCTTTGATCACTCACCAGGGCTCGCTCACCCGGAACAGGTTTCTGGCTGCTGGTTTGGGGAGTGATCAGCAGAAGTTTAGCCATGGGGTCTTTGATAAGTCACTAATTATTTCCACAAATTAAAAGAAAGTGTTGGAGGGGTGCCTGGGTGGCTCAGTCGGTTGAACGTCCGACTTCAGCTCAGGTCATGATCTCTCAGTCTGTGAGTTTGAGCCCCGCATCGGGCTCTGTGCTGACAGCTCAGCAGAGCCTGGAGCCTGCCTCGGATTCTGTGTCTCCCTCTCTCTCTGCCCCTCCCCTGCTCATGCTCTGTCTCTGTCTCTCTCTCTCTCTCTCTCTCTCTCTCTCTGTCAAAAATAAATAAACATTAAAAAAAATTAAAAAAAAAAAGAAAGTGTTGGAATAAATGATCCCTTTAGCTCTCAAATTCTCAGCCAGTAGCAATTTCTTACTTGATCCTCATTTTTCATGAGAGAATAAATAACCTTTATCTTTTCTCTTTATCTAGAAGTTAACTTGTCTTCTACTCCATGTTCTGCATTTTCCCTTCTCTTCTTGGCTTTTCCCATTCTTCTCCTTAAGTTTCTTTACTTGGACCCAGAAAAAAATAAAAGAAAAAAGAAAGAGAAACTTCCCTTTGGTGACAGCTAAAGTTAAAACACATATATGAGAGATTACCTTTAATGGTTAAAGCTGTGCTGGAGAGTTTTAAGAGGATATTTCTGAATTCATTGAATTTTAAACTTACTGAAGTGGGTTTTAACCTTTTATTGAGAATTTGATAAAAAAAAATCGGTTTCCATCTCCGCTCGCTCCCCCCAATTTTGCATCAAGTAACAGGAAACCGTCTTTCTCCATAAACCCACTCTGGGAGCTCAGGTTGGAAATGCTTTGCATCCACAGGCATCGAAGGTGGAACAGGGGTGGATGATTGTCCACGCACATGTTGAGTTCATTTAAAGCACACCCTGATTTTGTTTTCTCTCTTTTGCTTTTTTTCGAACTCCCCTCTGCAGCCCTCACATGGGGGCAAGTCACAGTTTTGCCAGGTGGCTGGTTGGAAAGAGCACGTGTGCTGTCCCGTGGCCCCCGCTCTAGGCCACTCAGCTGGGAAAGGCCTCTTGTGGATTTCAAGCTGCAGGGGAAATGCAAACCAGGTTTCTGGGCTCTGAAATAGTAATAAAATGTGGCCAGGAACTCAGCTGTGGGTAGGTCTCCCCATGTAAACCTTTTTATTTTATGACGTATCCGAAATGGCCTGCTCTGAGTTTTATAGTATGATCAGTCAGAAACCTCAGATTGTACCTACTGTGTGGAAGAGGTGGAGGGTCAGGTACACGTTTCGTGGTTGTCTTTAGCACAGTAGGGATTCCTTGTGCAGTAGTGAGTGTTCCAGGTGGGTGAAGTTTGTAGCCTGTACATTTAGATAGCGGTTGCTGAACAGCAGTGTGTGTTGGGGGTGGGGGGGATGACTGATGGAAGTGCACGTGCATGTGTGCAAGGGCACGTGTGTGTCTTGTTCACCAGCCAGGCTCTACCTGCTGCGAAGGAAGCTCCGGGAGCCCTTTTGCTTCATCATTTTTAAATGTTCAAGTTTAAAAAAAAATGAGCACTTGAGACATTAAAATAGCATCCAACAGTACTCAACCATCTGGTTCGTCAGGGTGACTTTTAGGAGATAAAGATTTTTTTCTTAAGGACTAAATGGTCTCATTTGGCAACTTCAACATGCCAGCAATGATCAGCATTGTTTGCGTGGTATCTCTTAATGCTGGAAATAACGCAAACAGGAAAACAAAGTCATTTTTTGTTGAAAGAACATCCTTGTAAATACCACACGGCGTGAGGTTTGGTAGGTACTCCTCAAGTGTTCCACAATATTATGATTGAAAGAAGATTATCTTTCCATTTTTCATCAGGTTGCATTAATTTTGCAACTTTTGCTTTTTTATTATGTCCATTTTTGTTTTGTTTTGCTTTTTGGGAGAGTGCAAGCAGGGGAAGGGCAGAGAGAGAGGGAGACAGAGGATCCCAAGAGGGCTCCGTGCTGACAGCAGAGTTCTCATATGCAGATGTGTGTGAGAAGGGAAGATCCTAAGAGGTCAAGTGCACTCCCGTTGTCTGGACTGCCAAGGGGTCCTCGTAGTGATCGTCGGGACTCTGGGCCACTGAGGAATTTAAGATGGTTCTTTGAGACTTCCTGCTATGCCACCTGCAAGTCTGGATGGAGGGATCATTGATCTGATTGATCAAAGATCCTCATCTGGGTGACCTCCTTCAGAATCTCCAATTGTCCCCACCTTTGCTCTGAGCACTGCCATACTAGCAATGCAGTGGGAAATACAGCAGAGTGGGAAATGATGTTATTTTCTCCTGTACCTGCTTTGTTCATTCTCTCAAGATGACTTTAGGTGGTAAGGTGCTGTTAGTTGAGCTAGGCATATGTGTTAGTTTCCTATTACTGCTGTAACAAATGACCGCACACTTAATGGGGTCAAATAAAAAGCAAATGTGGACTTAGGTAAGGAGGCACTTTATTCAAAAGGATTATTGCAAGAGAAGTGGAGGGACTATTGAAACAGGGAGAACATTCTGTCCACGAGATCTGCAAGCATCTTCTAGGTCAGGCAGGAAAAGTATTCTGTCTTATAAAGAGGAGTGAATAAGGCTAGTAGAACTGGGTATGTGCAGCAGGATGATAGGACAATAGAGCAGAGAATGTGTTACCCTGAGGCCAGCCTGTTCATAAGAGAGAAAGAGGGGCTCCGGTTGAGGGTGGGTCAAAGTTCAGGGACCTGGAGGAAAGAGAGAAACTTAACTGATGTTGGGTTAACATGGATTTTGCTCCAATTGTCATTGTGGACAAACAGTCCATTGAATCATGTAAGGAGCAAAGAATGTGGATTTGGAGGGTCTGCGTCTGGCCTTGTCTTTGGGAAACAAGAGGGGCATCCTCGAGTCTTATCTAAGTCACTCGATGAAGAGAGGTTCTTTGCTGTTTCCCAGAGCATAAAATTGTGTTTTTTTTTTTTTTTTTTTTTAACATCATCTGTTTTTCCGGACTACAGGGTTCAGGTCAAATTCGAAGTTGTCAGTGCCTGAAAACAATGCAAATTATTATCTTACATTCTGGGAGGTGGAAGTCTTATGTGGGTATCGCTGGACTAAAATCATTGTGTTGGCAGGGCTGTGCTCCCTTCTGGGGGCTCCAGGGGAGGATGGGGAGGATTTATTCCCTTGAATTTTTCAGCTTCTGGAGGCTGTGCCATTCCTTGGCTGTGTCTCCTTCCAGTCTCCAAAGCCAGCCATGGCTGGTACAATTCTCCTCAGGCTACGTCACTTTGCCACTGACCCTCCTGCTTTGCTCTTCCACTTGCATAATCCAGGATAATCTTTCAAAGTTAAAGTCAGTGGATTACCAACCTTAATTCCATCTGCAACCTTAATCCCTTTTTGTCACATAAAGTAACAGATTCCCAGGTTCCAGGAAAAAAGACTTGGACATCTTTGGGGGTTATTATTTGCCTAGCACTCTACATCTCTCAAATAATTCATGGAAGGTACAAAAAGATCTATTTTACCAAATACTAATTTTTGGAGTACTTATAATTTTTTGACTCAAGGCAGCAGCTCTCAGACTTTTTCATCTTGGATCCTTTCTACACTCTTAACATTCTTAACGACCCCAAAGAGCTTTAGTTAATGTAGGATGTATCTATTGATGTTTAGTGCATTAGGAATTAAAACTGAGAGCGGCGCCTGGGTAGCTCAGTCACGTGAGCAAAGGACTCTTGGTTTTGGCTCAGGTCATGATCTCATGGTTTGGTGGGTTGGAGCCCTGCATCGGGTTCCATGCTGACAGTGCAAAACCTGCTTGGGCTTCTCTGTCTCCCTCTCTCTCCATCCCTCTCCCACCCACGCTGTCTCTGTTTCTCTCAAAATAAACAAATTAATTGAAAAAAAAAGGAATTAAGGCTGAGAAAATTTAAATACATTTATTGATTCATTTTAAGTGTCTGTAATAAACATTGTCTTAATGCAAATAACATTTTAATTTAAAATAAATATATTTTCTAAAAGAAAATTTTAGCAAGAAAAGGAGCATTGTTTCACATTTTTGCAAATCTCTTGGTCTGGTTTGATAGAAGACAGCCAAGTCTCACATTTGATTCTTTATTCAATCTTTCACAATATGAAGTGTATAAATAAAATCCAGACTCACACAGATGTGTAGTTGGAAAATGGGGGGATGGGTGTTGCAATTATAGATAATTGTGGATATACTCCTTTCATACTATGCCAGAATTTGACAAGTGAGACAGGTGGTAGTTTTTATTATTTATTGATTTATTTACCTATTTATTAATTTTTATTAAAATTTTTTTAAAATATTATTTCTGAGAGAGAGAGAGAGCGTGTGCACACAGGAGTGGAGGAGGGGTAGAGAGAGGGAGACATAGACTCTGAAGCAGGTTCCAGGCTCTGAGCTGTCAGTATAGAGTGCAACTTGGGGCTTGAACTCACGAACCATGAGATCATGACATGAGCCGAAGTCGAACCCTTAACCGACCAAGCCACCCAGGTGCCTCTATTTATTTTTAATATTAGAATGTTTTTTCTTTAAAAAAATTTTTTTTTTCAACGTTTATTTATTTTTGGGACAGAGAGAGACAGAGCATGAACGGGGGAGGGGCAGACAGAGAGGGAGACACAGAATCAGAAACAGGCTCCAGGCTCTGAGCCATCAGCCCAGAGCCTGACGCGGGGCTCGAACTCACAGACCGTGAGATCGTGACCTGGCTGAAGTCGGACGCTTAACCGACTGCGCCACCCAGGCGCCCCTGAATGTTTTTTCTTTTAAAGAGAGAGAGCAGGCAAGCTTGGGAGAGGACAGAGGGAGAGAGAGAGAGAGAGAGAGAGAGAGAGAGAGAGAGAGAGAATATTAGGCAGGCTCCACGATCAGTGTGGAGTCCAACATAGGGCTCGACATCACAACCGAGAGATCATGACCTGAGCCAAAATCAAGAGTCAGATGCCTAACTGATTAAGCCACCCAGGTGCCCCACAGATGGTAGTTTTTAAAAGTTTAATTTCTAAGCACACTTGGGTGACTCAGCCGGTTAAGTGTCTGACTCGATTGCTCAGGTCATGATCTCACGGTTTGTGGGATCGAGCCCTGAGGTGTGCTCTGTGCTGACAGTGCAGAACCTGCTTGGGATTCTTTCTCTCCATCTCTCTGCCCTTTCCCCCGCCCCCCCCCCCATGCACACTCTCTGTCTCTCAAAATAAATAAAGATTAAAAAAATAAAAATTTAATTGCGATGTGGACTATGAAAACACGTCAACGAGCATTTTGTGATCTATTACTCTAACATCCAATGGTCTTGCATTTTGAATAAATCTTTCACATATGCATGATTTTATAATACTGTTCATGATAATTTGGAAAATATTGATTCATAGAGTTAGAAAGATCTTCCAATTGTCAAATTTTTAGCACAACATCAAAAAGTCACTTTCGTTAACATCACTACTAATTTTATCAGAAAAAAACCAAGCTTTGAAAAGCTCACACTGACAATATGAATTTTCCAAATTTCTGTTTTTCTCTTGAAAGGTCAGACTTTATTACTGGCAACAAATCTGCCTTTTCCCCTGTGTGGGCACTTGTACTAAAGGTGCAAAACCAGCAGTGAATGAAATGGTCGGTGCCTGCCCGTGAATCATGGCAGTGACAGCAAACTGAACAGTCATAGCACTCTTCCCCACCCCACGCAGTAAAAGCAAAGAAACAAAAATCATTTTCACTTAAATAGGTTCATGATGAAATGGCAAAAATTATTAATTTTATTAAATCTCAACCCTTCAGTGCATGTTTTTAAAACTATTCCTTAGTAATGAAATGACAAGTACATATACTGACTTCTGCCATGTATGATGGTCAGCCCCAAGAACAGACCTTGTGCTGCTGTGAGATTTTTTTTTTTTTGGTAGACCTGAAAAAATGAGAGACAAACTGTAGTTCTTTAGACTTGGGTATTGGGCAGATATTTTCTTAAAAATGAGCGAAATAGGTCAATCACTTCAAGGAGAATAGTGAACAGTGAAAAAGGCACACAATATCTCAGCTTTATTATAAAAATATTCTGGCCATATGGAAAGTTCTTGGAGACTTCCAGCGTTGCTGTAAAATACTCTTGGAAAACCTTTTTATTTTTTTCTACAGGAGAAGAGAAAGAGTCTTACCTTTGCTTACCTTAGGACCACTGCATTTATCCAATTATCTAGTCATCAGATTATCTTTGTCATGAGAGAACCAGGGAGGACAGAGGCAACTTATGGTTAGGAAATCGGAATCACAAAAGGCTTGGGGAATGAATGGGACCCAAGATAGCAAGATAGAAGGACCCAAGTTATCTGCTACCATAAAGATACTCTAGCCAGGAGCCAGCCTAAAGGCAGCAGATTCCATGTAAAGTTGAAAAGGATAAGGAAACTCATGACAAAGAAAGGTTCATCTTTGTTCGCTTTGCATGACCCAAGTGGCTGAGCTTTTGGGGACACGTCCTTCTTCACACAGGTGGAGAGAATGAGGTCTATCTGATAGTCTGATTGCCAGAGTTCAATGAGATAATGAATATAAATGGACTGGCACAGAGTGGGTGTTCAGTAATGGAACCTGTTATCAGTATGACTTGATGAGCTTACACTATGCCTCTGTGCTCTCTAGATCTTTCTGCAGACAGTGCTCTGTGTTGTTTGGAGACCCGTGGTGTTTAGGACCCACATGTGCCAGATAAACCATTCCTTCTTCTCCCTGGACCCTGACTCTGCATCACACTGTGGGTTTGTCTCTGCATCACACTGTGGGTTTGTCCCATCCTAGCTCACTCCCTATCATGTCTACCCCACGTGATTCCTTGCCTGGGGAAATACACTCATCAGTGCTCCTCTGAGGGGGGTTCACCCCCCTGGATCAAGAGCAGCCCCCCACCCACTCACCCACCCCAAGCTGCTAGCACACCTTTGTCTTTACCAATTAGCTTGTGGCTTGGGGCAAGTCAGGATCTTCCCATGTCAGTGTGATTGGTACTTCTCAGATGTAGGGTCAGAACTTCCCCTTTTAGTGGATTAAACTGTTGTTTATGATAGAATGTAATCTTGAAGCTATATGCTCCTCATGAAGGAAGTGTCAGCCCCATTTTAGAGACTGTCAACAAGAACCATACCACAATTTTTACTCACTGTAACTACCAAAGTGCCAAGCACTTCATGGATGTCGTCTCGTTTAATTCGCCTGAGTCCCTGCCGGGCAGATGTGGTGATGCCCTTTCCACGCGGAGCCTGGGGTTCTGGGGTTTGGTGAATGGGTGAGAGCCAAACCCTGAGCTTGTGAGAGCTGGTTTTGAGGAAAGTTGGATTTCCAGCCAAAGCTTGTCTCATTTTTACAACACTCTGCCCCTTTTCCCAACGACAAGCAAGTTGCTATGCTTTATTTCACTTACTTTAGTATAGTCACAATTAAAATTCACATTTCCTTCTGGAGTGCTGTTCATCTTTGCTGAAGTAGCAGCTTCCCGACATAATTTCTGACCAGAGACTCTCCGTCAAGTTTTTAGCTGTTTTGGGGAAAAAAACCCTTCAAACCTTGTCTCACTCACGGTGTGATGTCCGCCTGTGCCCGTGCAAGGTGGCTTCATTCATCCACCGCGGGCATCAGGGGTTGGCAGTGTCTTGGAGACACGGTCGGGGTTGGCTTGCCGCTGGAGTCCCAGCTTCCAGACACCACGGTTGCTCAGCTGGCCTGTCCCGAGTCAGCAGTGGTGAGGCAGCAGTCAGCTCTGGGGTCACACTTGGGCAAGCTGGTCCTTGCCCAGGGTTCGCAATACCGTTAATGTGTGAGGGGTCACAGTCATTGTCCCTGGACCACAAGGAGAAGGTTTGCATAAGCAAACTCCCTGGTGGGGAATGTGTTTTTCTTTTTTAATGTTTACTTATTTTTTAAAGAGAGAGAGAAAGAGAGAGAGAGACAGAGATGAGTGGGGGAGGGGCAGAGAGAGAGAGAGAGAGAGAGAGAGAGAGAAGGAGACACAGAATCTGAAGCAGGCTCCAGACTCCAAGCTGTCAGCAAAGAGCCTGATGTGGGGCTCAAACTCACGAACTGTGAGATCCTGACCCGAGCCAAAATCGAATGTTCAACCGACTGAGCCACCCAGGCGCTCCTGGAATGCATTTTGAAAGCATTGCTGGCAGCATTTCTGCACTGAAGCTCCATTGAGGGTCTGGATTTTCCTAATAAAAATAACTCCTGGGCTAGGAGGCCTGTTCTGTTTTGCACTCTGACTCTTGCCCTGCTGATGTCACCAGGCTTAGCCACATCTCTGATGGGCTCCGGCCAGCCGACACCGAAGTCAAATGCTACCCACTTCACACAATAAATACAATGCAGCCCCAAGGGAGTTTATTTATTCCACAGCCAGATGTTCAGGCCTCAGTACCTCTTCCTGAATCAGAAAAGAAGTGTTTTCCCATTTGTCTCTCTTCAACTAATCTGACATTCTTCAGGCACTAGGTGTAACTGCTGAGTCGTAATGCTTCCTTTCAAACTTTAATCAGGTACACGAGGCAGATGTGCTGGTCTCCCGTGAGTTTCTCGTCATTTATAAGTGCCAGTTTGTAGTTTTAATATCATCTCAAATGTCAGTGTTCTGGCATGATTCTAATTTTAGTCCCTTTCTATCTTTCCTCCATTGTTTATGGAAATGGCATAAACACCCCCCTGCTTGGCAAGGACGTGCTAAGCATTTGGTCACATGTGTCTTCATCTGCCTCCTTGAAGACTTTTACTTTTTTTTTATTTTTATTTTTTAATTTTTAATCTCAAGGGAGATTACCTTCTCGACAAGAGATGTTTCGTTGGTTCCTGCGAGCAGATGTTGGGAGAGCAGGATACACTCTATTGTACGAGTTTTCATGCTTTGGATTCCTCGGCACCGTGAGGCCATGAATGTTATTAAGCTGTAATTAATGAGCTGGTGCGCTTATTGGATGTGGTAGTTGGCTTGTCATTTGACTTCATCAAGTAGCGCTTTCTTTCCTCTTGTGGCTCCAGTCCAGGATGGTCTGGTGGTTCTGTGGTGTCCTCCTGTCATTGCCCTTTTATCCTTACCTTTCGGGTTTTGTCTTCCCTCTCATGACCTCCTGGGTGCAAGACGGGCAGGACGGAGGCTTCAGCACCAGTTCCACATTCATGCCCTGGCCCGGAGGGAGAGGAAGAGTCAGCAGGCTGCCTCCTTCAGGGGCTCTATCTGTTCTTATGTGGGAGAGGATGGCGTCTCCACGGGTTCCTGCCTCCCTCACCTGGGGCCAGAACCATCTCGTGACCCTTTTCCCCACCCCTGCACCCCTGCCCATGCATGGGAGCTGTGAGACTATTTCCGGCAGCACTGACTGCTGCCCTGAACAAAACTGGGATTCTTCAGGAAGCAATCGGAGGGATACGGCTGTACCATCTGCCTAAGATCTCTGTCTTAACTTAATCCTCTTCTGAGCCTCATGATCAATCTTCCTTTCATCTGGCCCTGCCTTTGGGTAGTCTTGGTGTTCCAGTTTCTGATATATGCTTCCCTGGACTCTCAGTGTTTTTCTCATTAACCTTATGCCATTTGTCACTCAGATTCCTTAACAGGCGGAACACGGTGCAAGAACCTCACGTATCTAGACTCCATCTTCAAGGCTACGGGCGCACTGCCCTGCCTATATCCACAGTTCTTCATTCTGGGAACAAGATACAGCCCAGGCTTGTCTCTTGTCCACGACATGAACCTCCTCATTTTCCAGTCCATGTTTCCATATTGAGCCCCAGCATCTAAATTTTTATGGGATTTATCCCCTTAGAATCTCAGCACTTGTATCACTTGTCTTGAAGTTGGCTGTGTTCTTCGGACCATTGGAAAGCTATATATCCCATGACCTATAAATACCTCTTAGAAAGTCTCAAAAGCTTAAAGCAGTGGTCCCCCCTTGGGGCCACAGAAGGCGGAACTCATGCCAGGTGTTTTCTGTATTATGTGCGTAAACGCTGAGTACACTCAGACCACGTGCCTTAATGTATTTGAATCGTCGGGAGGACCTGGGAGAGGGCTCAGATTGAGGATTTGTCCTGTAGTCAAGCTGCTATTCTGGTGTGACCTTGGTCAGGGAGGGCTGATGCAATGATCTGGACAGGAAATCCGAATTGGTGAATTTCTTTCCAAGTAGGACAACTGCAGGGTAGAAACTTTGGATTCTAGAGGTAGAAGGGCATCGGGACACCACTGGTCAAATGCCTGTGTTTCACAGATGAGGACACTTAGCCTCAGGGAGAACAAATAGAAGTCAGAAGTTGTACTGGTAATCAGGCAGGTCTACGCTTGGGTTGCAAGTGTTTTCAAGCCTGGTCGTAGGACTGTGCCCCGACATTGTTTTTTAGGTGAAAGGTTTTGTCCTTCTGCCCTGTCCCCTTCCCCTAGTGATGCCAGAACAACCAGAAAGCCTGAGTAGCTGAAGAAGCAGCAGATACCTCCGAGGCAGCCAGCCACCTGGTACCAGTAGGTAGAATTAAAACAGTTGTGAAGGCATTGAAGGATCTCAACCCAATCTTACCTGTTCTATCCTGTTGAGGGCCTTAGCCTCTCCTCCTTCTGCACTTGAAGAGGATTTTGTTGCTGTGTGTTATATCGTTGCAATTGCTTTATATAATTAACCTGGAAGGGGGGGAAAAAGATGTTGGATTTCAAAAGAAAGTCAGAAGTGTGTTTAGTTCACCTTAGTGACTTCCTTTATTTAGTGCAAAATCTTCCATATACAGAGAGATCAATCACATCACAGGTTTTCTTAATTGCACTTTACTCTTGAGTGCAATTAAAAGCATCGGTGCTGGCCCGTTTCATGCTTATATTCTAAGACTTCATTAGCAGTTGCTGTGGATGGAGTCCTATGCTTCAGAAAGTGCTTTTAAAAGATAGAGACCTGGATCTCACTTCCCTTTCCTACACCCTGCAGATTCTGGATTAATTGGTCTCAGGTGTGTGCTGGGCATTGGAATTATTAGAAGATAATGAAGCAAATAGTAACAACAACAAGACAAACTCCCCAGGTGATGCTCAAATGCAGTCAGGGAAGAGATATGAATTCTCATGCATTTATCAAAACATTACTTAGATTTAGGGAATCGATTCCATGAATCAATTTTCATGACCTTTAATATGTATTTTATTTATTTGTTTATTTAAAGATTTTTAATGTTTATTTTATTTTTTTGAGAGAGACAGAACACAAGTGGGGGAGGGAAAGAGAGGGAGGGAGACACAGAATCCGAGGCAGGCTCCAGGCTCTGAGCCGCCAGCACAGAGCCCGATGCGGGGTTCGAACCCACGAACCACGAGATCATGACCTGAGCCAAAGTCGGACACTTAACCGACTGAGCCACCCAGGCTCAGTATTTAATTTTCTTATGTGAAATGCTGTGTATAGACGATTTAGTCTGATTTTTCTGAATACAGACTTAGGTGATCCACGATAAATGTAGATAATGTGCTCAGTGTTATCTCTTCTACAATCATGGTTTGTTATTGCTGCTTTTTAGGGCAAATGAATCAGACTTTACAGAGGGAAAGCTGGACTGAGCTTAAGTAGAAAAGGTGGTCAGATTTCATGTGTCATTAAATTATTCAAATCATTATTTAACAAAAATAATTAGTTCTCGGCAGATCATGATGGTTTCCCCTCAATATTCATTCCCCCTTCTTCTTTAATCATAGAACTTCCACTTGCTAGCTGGGAACATAATTTCCCAGGACAAAAATGAAATTCCCTAATCTCTTTCACAGCTGGTATGGCCATATAATTAAATTCTAGCCAAAGTAATATGAGCAGAGTGGTATAGGCATCTTCCAGTAAGGATCCCTAAAGGGAGGGAGAATACACTTCTGCCCTTTCCTCTTCTACTTCCTTCCGGACACATTGCGAGAGCTGAGGCAGCCATCTTGATCAACAGGGTCTTTGCCATGTGGTGAGAATGGCAGAGATCCTACTGATTGTGGAGCTCTCATACTTTGTCTACCTGAGAGAGAATAAATAAGTTTTTGCTTCAGCCACTGTTATTTTGTGTTTTCTGTCCCATTGAGCTCAAATCAAAGTCGGTGCCCATTTGGAATTATAGTTGGATGTGTCACTATTGATTAGGAGAGAAGCATCCTGAACAGAGGGTCTAAATCTATAAATGTATTCTGAAAATATTAGGGCCCTAAGGAAGCCATTTTGGTGCTGTTGGTGCTTTTTTTTTTTTGGAGTAAGGAGCCTTCATTCTCCAGTCTGTTTTCATTATATTTTGGCTTCTCTACTTGTCTTAATATTTCCTCTTTCCATTTTGATGAGTTCTGATCAAAGTCGGCCAGACCAAAAGGCAGAAGAGGTGATAAAGCCTGGTGTCTCAAGAAGGTGAAATTTTGCTTCTCATAGGCCTCAGATACCACATCCTCAAGGCCCACACCTGTCATATGGGTTCTGAGCACAGTGTGTCTCAAGAACAAAATGACCAATCAAATGCACTAGTACTGAAGATTAACAGAAATTATTTTTCAAATTAGGTCCGGCACATGTGTCCTAAATGGGAATAAACACAAAGTTTTGGGTTTGTGACATCAGTGATTGCATAGTGGCTTTGATAAATTAGAATGATTGGGTATTGAAACCAAAAGCACACACATAGGGACCGATATAAAACTCAGCTGAAGGGTATTGAAATTACCTAGACAACTATGTCACTGGATTAGTCAAATAAGGGTACATCACTGGGTCAGAATCAGTCACTCATTGTCAGTGCACAGAAATCAGACGTCTGGGCATGGAGACACAAACGGTGAGAGACAAGCTGTTCACTGTTCACTCCCACGGGCCACCACAGGACTTGGCACATGTCATATGCTCAGTTTGTATAGAAACACTAGATGAATTAATGTATTAGAGAAAATGTCCATCTCAGAATTTAGAAAAAGGTTGGAATCCACAGAGTGTTAAACATGAGCAAAAAATGCATTAAGGGTTAAGAGGAACAAGTTGTAAAAGCAATGGAAAGATCTCACAGTTTGGAGAGAGGAAGTTTAAGACAGGATAATGGTTTCAAAGCATCTGTTGACATGAAGACCTGAACAAAATAGTATGAATTAAGATGCATTGCAGACTTCCTGATTTACACAGAGTAAATAAGGTACATGGGAAGACTGAATATGATGGAAGAAAAAAAATCAGAAAAAGATTTCACTATGGATTGATGTTTGAAATTTAAAGAGATTAATCAAATTATTTCGACAACAAATGATTCACAATATTTTGATTGACTCAAGCCTGTGGCTGAGGTGAACAGTTTATCATAGAGAAAAGTTACGAGACAGCAGAAACTATTTCACTGAATTCGCTAGGTATGTCTAGCTCAAGTTTTACAAATACCTGGGAAACTGCAAAATTCTTCTAATTTTTAGGTACTGAAAGTCAGAGTAATGATTAATTAGATTGGGAATTTGTCTCTATAGTAAAAGATGATCTTGACAATAGAGGGAAATAATGGAGTTTCTATTCTAAGAAACATTCTCCCCCAAGCAATCTTGCCTTTACTGGGACTAGGTAAGCAAATTTTGAAGGTATTCCCTTTGGATTCCCAAAGAATAGTGAACTCGTGAAAATGAAGAAATCTCAGGTTTAAACTCTGAGATAAGGAAGAGATAAGGGTAATAGGCTTGATGAAATCCAAACCCATCCACTGGACCTTCAGTTTTATTTTACTGAGGAGAAGGGAATATTTTCTTGACTGTGTCTACCCAGGCACAGAGAATGAAATTCATTGAGTCAATTACTTAAGTCACGTATTTTTGCAAGCCTGTTTGGGGGCCACAATTGAGGCAGACTGCCATTCAGATCCCCTGTACACTTTTCCCTTTAAAATTTATTTCCCTGCATAACTGAAGACTCTACATAATGACAACAAACTGATTTGTTTTCAAAAGGGGCAAAATCAATGATCATGTTCTGCAGAAATAGATGTGAATTGATGAGTATCTGCTTAAGCTTCTCCACCTGAACTTGAGTAGATGACAGCACTTAACTCTTCTCTCTCCTTTTAAAATCCACACAACAGAAGGCTTTCTCAGGTCTAAGCAAAGTCATGGACACTACCCTCTTCCCCTTTTTATAAAACTCAAATGATATGGATCTTTCTCAACTCATCATTATACATTCCCTGCATTGTCAGGCTGTATGCAGAAACTTTCTTTCCCAGCTCTTTCAAATTTGTATGTTAAAGCTCACTTATAAGACCTGCTTTTCCCGCTGAACAGTCCAGATAATTAGTAGAATTTTCAGATATATTCTGGGCAATTATTTACACGCTTTACATATTAATATAGTTTTAGAATGAAGTGGGCAACTTTCTTCACCGTCCACTTTACTGAAACAAGAAAGGTAAAAATATACCATCAAACTTGACTAAGGATATAGAGATTTAAAATTCACGGTAGACCATCAATAGCCTTAAAAATGGTTTAGGCACGGGGTGCCTGGGTGGCTCAATTGGTTAAGCATCTGACCTCAGCTCACGTCATGATCTCATGGTCAGTGGGTTCGAGCCCCGCATCAGGTTCTGCGCTGACAGCTCAGAGCCTGGAGCCTGCTTCACGCTCTGTGTCTCCTTCTCTCTCTGTCCCTCCCCTGCTCATGCTGTCTCTCTCTCTCTGAAAAATAAAGAAACATTAAAAAAAAAGTGGTTTAGGTACATTTAGACAATAATTGTGGGAACTTGAATGTTGACATTGGTACGGCAATAGAATCATTCATAACCGGAAGTCAGTTAGAGATGATCTCTTTCAAGCTTTCCATCTATTTTTGGATTAAAGTAATATTTATATTATTATATCACCTTATAAAACATTTGAGAAGCACAGAAAAGTATAAAGAAGAAAACACCACAGAAATCTCACCTCCCTGAGATGCGACAAATATTTTCCACATTTTTTTCCTGTATCTCTCCCTTTCTCCCCTACTCCTTCCACATTTCCAGATCACAACCCGGAAAGTTATTACACTACCATTGGCAGTGATGTGTTTGATCACATCTCTACCAATGTTATGGTATCATATTTGCAAGTTTAATTGGTCCGAGTAGTATTTCATCGTTGAGCAAACATTTCTTTAATTACTGGCCATGATGCATTTCTTTCCCCTCCAAATGTTTAGCCATTGTAACCTTCTCTTTCGTGAACTTTTGGTTCTGTCTGTTCTCCAGGTGCCTATCAGGATCTTAGTACTTTTGTAACTAAATTTGTAATTTGTCACATATGTTGCGTGTACTCTGTGAAAATTGAAAACATTTTAGTTGGTAGTGTATTTTATTGTATTAGTAATTACGTCATCTTTCATTCTTTGCCTGTATACAATGCTTCTTAGCAATCCTCAATTTGTATCCTTTCAAATTTTTGTATCCTTAAAAATTATTTTGTTAAATTCCAAGCTTAAGGTTTTAATTGAAATTATGTTTAACCTATATGTCAAGTTG
This sequence comes from Felis catus, assembly GCF_018350175.1. Lineage (NCBI taxonomy): Eukaryota > Metazoa > Chordata > Mammalia > Carnivora > Felidae > Felis > Felis catus. The sequence goes on from NC_058368.1 coordinate 73,833,519, forward strand.
CAAGACATTAACACATCCAGCAACATGGACACTTCTGATGACTTATTCAGATTTTCTTTCACATTGTTTAAAACATATGGCAGGGAAAGAAAGATATTTTCTCAATGAGGCACCTTGGAAAAAAGTCTACAGTTTAAAAATAAACACTCTGGTAAAATTTACAAATTTTAATGCAAGGTTATTATTGGTATACTGAAACCACTATTGATTTGGTGTATTTATCTTATGTGTATCCGCTTGGCTGAACATTATGAATTAGGAGAGCTTTTTCAGCTTATTCATGTAGATTTTATAGATATACAGCCACATTAGTCACTAATAATGACACTATTGTCTCTTCCTAATTATTGTCATCTGTTTTTAGATTTGTAGTAGCATCCAGAACAATGCTAAAAAAGAATGATGATTACAGCCTTCCTTTAATGAGGTTGACTCTCATTGACTTAATAATGGCAATGGCTTTTGGTATGAAATTGTTACCGTGTCTCATGTTTTTAATTCCTAGACTTTTTAAAGCTTATAAAATCAAGACTAATGATTAAACTTTATTAAATATTTTTTAACCCCACATTGAGGCAACTACAAGGTTTCCCTTATTTGAGTTAATAACATTTCAATTCTAAAACCTTTATTAAAGCATCCAGGCATTTGTACTTAATTTTAGTGGATTATAAATTTGCTAGTATTTCAGTTAGGACTTCTTTACATACCTACAGAAATATATGAGCTTGATTTCTCATAAATTTATTTTACAATGTATTTCTCTCTTTTTTTAGTCTGTTATTAAATATTGGGACAGTTTTTTAATATTCAAGAATTTTTTTTGTATTATATGAACAAATTAATTTATAATATAGTTTTATAATCAAATAATCTGGCTTCTATAATTTCTGCTTTTATAACTATGGAATTGAGATTTTTTGGCTAAGTTTAATATCAGTCTGCCAAATTTCTATTGATGATTTTTTTTTTTGTAGACTGCAAAGCTTGATTTAGACTGATTTTTTTGATTGCATTATTCTAATTATCTATGTCTTTTGATCTACCTGATTGGTATATTAAAATATTCTCTCTCTCGAGGAGTCTGGGTGGTTCAGTCGGTTAAGCATCCAACTTTGGCTCAGGTCATGATCTCGAGGTTTGTGGGTTCAAGCCCCCCGTCGGGCTCTGTGCTGACCGCTCAGAGCCTGGAGCCTGCTTTGGATTCTGTGTCTCCCTCTCTCTCTGCCCCTCCCCTGCTCGTGCTCTCTCTCTCTCTCTCAAAAATAAACAAACATTAAAAAAAAAAAGATTCTGTCTCTGTATATGTATATATATGATCACTTAAAAATATAAAATATAGCGGGGGAGCCGCGTGGAGCTCTTGGGCTTGGAAGCTGTTGCCAAGGCCCTGTTCCTGTCGCTGAACACGCAGGAGGTGGCCAAGTTTCAGAAGGAGGTGGTGCAGGCTTGCAGGGGTGCAATCCAGTGACAGGAGGAAGCAAAACTTACTACTGGAGTAATCTATGTGGGCCACTTACCTCCAGCACTTTATGAAACCCAGATCCCAGCGTATTTCTCCCAGTTTGGCACTGTTACAAGATTCAGACCGTCCAGAAGGAAACGGACTGGAAATAGTAAAGCTATGCCTTTATGGAGTTTGCATCTCAAAATGTTGCCAAGATAGTTGCTGAAACAATGAACAACTACCTTTTTGGTGAAAGGCTCTTAAAGTGTCATCTTATACCACCTGAAAAAGTGCATGAAGAACTTTTCAGACGGTGGCAGATTCCATTTAAAAAGCCATCCTATCCAGCACTGAAGCGGTATAATCAGAATCGGACGCTTCTTCAAAAGCTACAGACGGAGGAGCGACTTAAGAAGAAAGAAAAATTACTCAGGAAAAGAATTGCTGAAAAAGGAATTGATTATGATTTTCCTCCACTAATTTTACGTAAAAAGAAAAAGAAGAAAGAAATGCTTCAGACACTGGTCTTCAGAAATCTACAAAAAGCCAGGTCAGGTCTTACCAAAGGCGAAGAAGAAAAAGAATTCATTCACTCCTAGCAGTCCTGAGCAGACTGTTGGCTAGCCAGGGCCCCACACCAGTTTGCACACCAACAGTTTTGGAGAAACGAAAATCTGAAGCAGCTAAAATGAATGTTGATGACAAAGAAAACGTTAACAGTTTTCAAATAGCCTGTACCTGGTGTAAAAGAGGAAACACAAGCGACTCGAACACCTACACGCTCAAGGAAAAAAAAGACGAAGAAAAGGCAGTCAGTGATTCTAAGTGTTATGATATTTCTTCTGAAAAATGTGATTTTATTGTGAGGCCTAATTCTTTGTATTGAACTACAAGCGATGGAATGCAACCATGGACAAAGTTCTTGGAGGAAAAACTGGCGGTTCGCGTCAGTAAGGAAAGCAGTCGGTAACTGGCTTGCCTGTCCTTGCTGGCGTAGAGCAGCGTGCAACAGCTGGGCTCACCCTGCCTCTTTGTCCTGGTCTCTAGTGTCCTTTGCAGATTTCATAGCTGTCTTTAGTTACTCTTCCTGGATAGAAAAGTCACCATTTACTGCAGCTTTTGTTGTTACCGTGGAATAAAGAAACTTTTGGGGCGCCTGGGTGGCGCAGTCGGTTAAGCGTCCGACTTCAGCCAGGTCACAATCTCGCGCTCCGTGAGTTTGAGCCCCGCGTCAGGCTCTGGGCTGATGGCTCGGAGCCTGGAGCCTGTTTCCGATTCTGTGTCTCCCTCTCTCTCTGCCCCTCCCCCGTTCATGCTCTGTCTCTCTCTGTCCCCAAAATAAATAAACGTTGAAAAAAAAGAAAGAAACTCTTGCTTGACTGTCTACATGGTTCTCTGTTAGACTGTGCATGGCCAACCCGTAAGGGCACTTGAACATCATGTGGTAGAAACTGGAAGTTAAATTACACGGAGAGTCAGAAGACCCTTCAAGCATATGTACGTGGTCACTTTTACCAAGTTAAGTTTTTGGCGGGCTAGCAAGTTTCAATGACTGTCATTTTGTGTTCGTTTCATCGACATGGAATTGAATTTCAAGAATCAGTGACCAGCAAATAAACTTTTTCTACATTTCATTTGTAAAATACATATATTTTGTAAAATTATATAAATATAATTTTATAGGGTTACGTATAATAGTTATCTATAATATGCCATATATTTATGATATATGGAGTGCGTATCTGTTGACTTTTTGTCTTAAATATAGATAAAACTTATACAAACAATACAACAATACAGCACGATGATTCTCTTTTTGCTTTTCATACATTTAATACTGAGTATTTTTTTGGAATTAATTTCATCTCCTAAGCTTTCCTTTTGTTGCTGTTCATCTCATATCTTGTATATCTCTTTGGTTATTTATTTTTGCCTTTTTTCCCCATCATTTAGTTTTAGACCCAAAAGTAAAGCAAAATAATAATAATAATAATAATAATAATAATAATAAAATTTAAAAAAATAAATAAAAAGTTAAATCCGTAAATCTTTGTGCTTCAATATAAATTTTAAGTTACTAGTACACTGATAGGGTTAATAACGCTTTGTTTTCTGCTTCTCCTTTTTATATCCTTGCCTATCTCATAGAACTATTGAAATGTTAACTGAATTAGTGGTATGGTTCCTGGAACATCATAAGCTCTCAGTAGACGTATAGAGAGGACAACACATGACAGTGGGTCCACATTATCTCTGAAGTCCACCTCTCTGAGTTAAAATACCAGCTCTTAACACTGTCTTTGAATGAATTACTATATTTTTCTAATCTTCAATTTCATTCCCTAAAAAAAAAAAAAAAAAAAAAAAGGGAAAATAAAATAAGTACTTTATACAATAGTTTAAGGAATAATGAGGGAGGAAAAAGCAAGTATGTATAGCACCTGGCATAGAGTGAATTAAATAAATATTAACTATTTTTATTCTTTGCAGATTCTTGAATTTTCCTTTTTTGTTATGTAATGATTTGGAAAACAGGTGTGCATCCTGTTTGTAATGTCAGTAATGAGTATCTTTTAAGTTTTTCAAAAACACCATCTAATCTAAATTTTTTTAATTGTCGATGAACAGCAACATAATCACTTCTTTTTTTCTTTTTTTTAAAGTTTATTTGAAAGAGACAGAGACAGCACTAGTTGGGGAGGGGCAGAGAGAGAATCCCAAGCAGGCTCTGTGCTGCCAGTACAGAGCCTGATGCAGGGTTCAAACCCATGAAGCCGAGTGATCGTGACCTGAGTGGGAATCAAGAGTTGGACGCTCAACAGACTGAGCCACCCAGGTGCCCCAACATAATCACTTCTTACTGTGACCTATGTAAAGCTAAACTTAGAACATCCTTTCAGCAGACTTTTACATTTTTTACCATGTTGTTAATAAATCTGAAATTTGTTGGTACATACTATTAATAGTAAGTGAGCAGGATTTTTTTTTTTTTTTTTTTTACATTTTGCCTTATTTTGCAGAAGATAATTTAACAATGTTGTATTAATCTGATCTCATTTACTACTCAGTCTTTTTTGGTGTTCAGTCTCAGATTTTTCTTTATGTTGTCCTGAATATTTTTTGGCCCTTTCATTTTGATTACATTCTTGGTCATCTGAAATACATGTTTTTTGGGCAATCTACATGAAAACTATTTTTTCACTTTCCTAGCAGGTCTGAAAAAAATCTTTCCTTCCACTTGTAAATAAATGAGCTAGTTTGATGTAGGAAATTCTTTGATTTCTTATCCAATTCTACAGACCCAACTCCATTTTCTTCTGGAATCTAGTCTGATGGAGGAGACATATGCGGCTAATATGACATCTCTTCTTTTGTTGAAAGCCAGAAATTTTGCTCTTGATCTTTGAAATTTTATGTCTTTGTCGAGTTTTATATTTTCTTCCTGAGATGACATGAATCCTTTCGATCTACGAGTGGGAGTTTATGTTTTACAGCTCAGGGAATTTCTTTTTAATTTCTAAAAAAATATGTATTTTAGTTTCTTTGCCTCCCTTTGCTACTTTTCCTTCCACTGTATCGTTTTATCTTCTTCTTTGCATGCTGAGGTAACTTTAGTTTTCCATTAAGTAGGAGCTACATATACACAGATTCTTCTCTTTAAAGATGCCCGCCTTTGGAGTCTAATTCTGCTTTTGTGGTTTTAGGGAGGGTCTAGAACTTCTCTTATCTCAGATTTAATCTCAGCCTTTGTCTTCATGTCTTATCTAGGTCTCTTTGTAGGGCAGCCTATTCTATATGATTATTTTTTCAATGGAGTGTATGATTTCTTGCCTATATCTGAATTTTCTAAAAATTCTTCCTTTTTAAAAATTATATTAGAGATACAGAGAGAGAGCAAGCAGGGGCAGAGGGGCAGAGAGTGAGAGAGAGTGAGAGAGAGATTGAGAGAGAATCTTAAGCACGCTCCACTTCTGGTGCAAAACCTGATGCGAGGCTTGATCACATGACTGTGAGATCATAACCTGAGCAAAAATCAAGAGTTGGACGCTTTACTAAGAATCAGATGGCTAACCTACTGAGCCACCCAGGAACGCCCTAAAAATTCTTCCTTTAATTGAAGCAAATAGTTTTCAGAGATATGATTCCCTGAAGTCTTTAAGATAATTGATACTCCCTTTATTATGCCACAGAAAAATCACTCATTAGGAAAATGAGGACTTAGTCCGTCCTCGTCTAGGTTTAGGAGGCATTGGTCTAGTTTTAGTGTTTGCCAACAGATGGAATACAAAGTCTCCCTTTGACTGTGCTCAGTGTCCATTTAGGTGCTTTGTTGAAAACCTGTCTCACACCAAAACCATCATCTGGTATCTTGAAAGTAGAAATTATCCAGTTACATTCTCCTAGACTTGGATGGGCTCCTCTCCTACCCTGCAGTTTAAGTACTTTGTCTGCAAGATCAAGAAACGCTACTCCCAGATCACCTGTGGCTGTGCACGGATCTTTTCTCATCGGAAACATTTGTGTGAAAAACTAGAATTTCTGTTGGACGCCAGACCTTCTCCTGTCTCTGCCTTTATGTGCACATGCCAAAATATAATAAAGCTGAGAGGTTGAATATAGAAATAGAAAATGACCAGGTGATATAAGGAGATCTATAGCAACCAGCCCAGGAAACCAGCACATTATCTAGAGTATTCAGCCCAGGAAGCCAGCATCCTCTCTGTAAGTCACACCTAACAGAAGTTTCTAGCAACTATACAATAAGCCTTAGAGCAATGGGCCCCAAATGGCCAGGACTTAATAACTGACAGCTTCCCTAACTTTTTACCAAATGTGCACGCTAACCAATCACATAGGTCACCCTGGTTCTAGCTGGCCCGCCTCCAGTTTCCCCAGGCCAGCAGCCTCCAGTCGCGGCACGCCTGGAGCCTTCCCCTTTTCCTCTATGAAGCTCTCCCATCCTGTGCTTGCCTTTGAGTCTCTGCCAGACCCAAATTGTGGCAGCTCCCTCTCTTGCTACTGAAGGCTCTGCATAAGTAGCCTTTCCTGTTCTATCTGATGGTCTTCCTTTGTTTCCCAAAATGATGCCGTCTTCTTGGTCATTAGGTTTTTGAACTTCTAGGTCTTTTAGAGTGTCTGTGAAGTGAGTATGCCAATATGCCAATATGTGTGTGTGTGTGTGTGTGTGTGTGTGTGTGGGCGGGGGGTGGTGGTGGTAGGAATATAGTAGTATGATGGTAGCCACACGGGGGTTGGGCATAAATTTTGCAACTCATGAAAATAGGTTGTGCGCATGGTCGGGTGAGGCAAGGTGGGCGGGAATGGATGCACTTTTTTTTTTATTAACTCTTTTTTTTTTTTTTTTTTTTTTTGGCAGATCCTCAAACTCTAAGCTGGCGACGGGCAGTGGGATAATGGGTAGAGGTCTGGGATTTTCCTACCACTGTCTAAGCAGGACATATTGCTCTATTTTAGGGAACAACACCCATGTAGGCCAGCAGCTTTGTTGAGTAGTTCTTCCCAAATCCACCATGATTTGTTATTAGCCTTAATTTCCTGGAAGTATTGCATGTTAAAAATTTCCCCGTGTCTTTGTAGGTTTTTCAGTGAGGGAAATTTGGAGAAGGCCAGGAATTGCTACACAAGTGCCACCTTAACGTGGAAATCAAGTTCAGTCTACCCATTTTAGAGATGTAGAAACTGGGGTTTATCTCGTGATTTGTTGTCTGCTATATCCTCTGGTCTAAGTTTTCACTTATTTTTCCATAGCTCATCAGAGTCCTTAGACAACTCTTTGGAATGAATTTAGAAAAAGTCACTCCTCCACATAAATAGCTCTATAATCTTGGACTAGTTACTTAATCTCCTTAAGCCTCAATTTTGATAATAGGATTGTCAAGGCATTGAATATGTCAGAAACCATTTTAGGTCCTTCTAAAGGCATCATTATGTAGTGTTGTTAATCTTCTCAAAAAGCCTTATGAGGGAGAAACTGTTAGCATCTGTAATTTACAGATGAAGAAACTTAGGTTCAGAAAGCTTCTATTTGCTGAAGATCATATATCTAGTGAATGGTAGGGCCAGGAAGTCTTAACCATGACTCACTCTTTAACCACAACACAACTTCTAAATCTACAGTTTCTTCTGATGCTAAAACATGGCTACATTTATATTTAAATAGTGCTATGGAGGGGCGCCTGGGTGGCTCAGTCGGTTAAGCATCCGACTTCAGCTCAGGTCACGATCTCGCAGTCCGTGGGTTCGAGCCCTGCGTCGGGCTCTGGGCTGATGGCTCGGAGCCTGGAGCCTGCTTCCGATTCTGTGTCTCCCTCTCTCTCTGCCCCTCCCCCATTCATGCTCTGTCTCTCTCTGTCTCAAAAATAAATAAAATGTTAAAAAAAAAATTAAATAGTGCTATGGAATGAGGCCAGATAGGTACAAATAAAAGGGGCCACAATATACTGGACTTCCCAGAATTGAGGGTATTCAAGGTTTCAGTAATCTCGTAGGGCCAAGTGTCCATGATGGGGGGATGTAGGGCAGCAGTGTGGTCCCAAGGGACCATTTAGGGACACAGTTTTGAATGGTGACACGACCTTGGGATATATTTTGTCCTGCAATTTCCTTAAGAATATTTCATTCCAAAACAACTCTATGGTTTGAGACGTTTCCAACCACTCTGGGGAAGAATCTGGTAGGTCTGGGAATTTGAGATTTCATCAAATCCAACATAGACAATCTAGGGGCAACATAGGTTTAGGAAGCAATTTTTACTTTCCATAGAAAGCCCCGGAATCTTGCAACTTTCTGGAGTTTTGGAATGTAGTGAAGAGAGCCTTCTGGGACCATCTGTGTAGTGTTTAGAGGCCATAGTAAAGTGGCATAAATTGAAACAATTCTGCAGTGGGCTTTATTATTCCTTTACAGTCCAGCATTTGATTTTCCTGGCTGTGCTTAGGAAACTCCCATCTTCTGAGTGTTTGTAGAGGAGAGTCAGTCTCCCGCTGCAGGAGGAAAAATGCCAGACACACACTTCCTTGTTTCCTTTTGCAGCTAAGAGGATTGACTCATGACTTCATTGTGGAGAGTTAGGACCATAGAGACTCCATTTTTGTGTGTGGCGATGGGGGCAAGATCAGGTATCCAAGAGGTGGCAGGTTGCACGTTCATATCACCGGCAGGAGCCGCTTCTGGTGACTGAGTTGTGTGTCCATTGGGAGCTGGTTAGTGATCAGTCACCTAAAAGACCCACCACCAAGTGCTGCCCATCAGACAGAGCCTACACCACACATGTGGCTTAGCTTGATTCATTCTTTCAAGGCATCACTTTCAGTTCATGACTGTAATCCTTTGTCTGGAGCCCTTTCTATTGTCCCCTATTTTATAGCTACCCCTAGAACTTCTTCTCTTGGTTCTTGTTTTCAGCAGTGAATGTAGGCATCTGAGTAGATAGGAATTGTCCAGCCAATCACTTTCCTTAGATTTCCTTCAGATACTTATCATTTCAGACCTTTCATTCATTGTTTACTTTCCAAGCCCAGATCTCCTAAGCACGGGTCTTTTTTGTCCATCTTGCAGGATACAGGCTGATATGGAGGAGGTTTACTTAAAATTCAGTGTGAATTTCAGAGCTAGAAAACTTCAGTGACAGCACGGACCTGTTACCTCCATGGCTGGTTTTCCTGATCTCAACAATGCCCTCCGAGTGTGGCCATGAGGACTAGGAATAGTCCTCCACAAGAAATGCTCTGCCCAGTGTGGGACACACAAGCCTTTCTAGAATGCTTGCTCTTAGAACACAGAACGTGGGAGGTGCAAGCGTTATTCTCAGCTTGGAAGAGTCCCATGTACACTTCCCTCGCTGATTATCAGGCAGAGATCAGCTTCTACGTGGGCATGTCCTTCATTCATTCTGCTTACTTTTTGGAACGTGGAGACGCAGGGTTTTGAATCTGTTCCTCTCCCCACCAGCCTGTTTTAAGGCAGAAGCACTCTAGCTGAGCATTGTGGTCCATTCTTTCGTGTCCAACTATAAATGGCAGTTCTAAAGTGCACCTAAGCCAGTACACTCAAGAGATAACGAACATACATAATGTTTAAATGGGAATAGATACACGCAAGTGAAAGTGGCAGGACTTTGTGTAAGCTGATGTCCACACCAAGAAGAAGGGTCCTGGGACAGCAGGCTTGGAGGCACTGGAAATGCCTGTGTTCTACCCACATTCCTCTCTCGCTGGGAGATCAACTATCCTGTGTCAGGGCAAAGCCCCCACGCGGATCTAGTCACTTTGCTCTGATTCCTCCACCTTCTCTCCCTCCTCTTCTACGGCGTGTTGTATGTTTCTCCAAACTTCCCTAACGCGGGCAGAGAGAACATTTTGGAGCCTAGAGCCTCTGGGAGTCATTTTAAGGAATAGGAGTCTGCACCCTGTTGTCCCCACCTCCCACCTTGTAAACTGAACGTGAGGGCCCAGAGGGGTCAGGGGGCTGGAAGGAGAGGGCAAGCATTTCTTGAAGTACCCGTGGCCAGCACTGGGCTAAGCATTCTACTCATATTCTCCGACTTAAGCATCACTATAATCCAATGAGAAAAGTATCATAGCACTATTTTAGAGACAAGGCAACTGAAGCTCAGAGAGACTACGTAACTTGCTTAATGTTAAATAGCTAATGAATGAAATAGTGGGATTTGAACTCAAATCAGTCTGATTCCAGCTCATTTCATCACCCCCTGTTCCATCTCTTGCAGTTTTAATTCTATTTAAGAGTCACTAAAACAGCCTCGAAGTCTCTACTTGTCCCCAGTTTAACAGGAAGAGGGATGGGAAGAGATTAAAATATCCCGGGCTAGGAAGGTTCTAGAATACAAATGGCTGCCCATCACTTTTTGTCAAGGGTGGGTGTTCAAGTCTTCCCCTGGGTGGTTGTGTTCACTACAGAAGTCTGGAAGGCCTTTTCTCCTTTGTCCAAGGTGGTGGAGGTTTTCCAGGGTTTTCCATTGTAGGAGCAAAATGATGAGATTAAACTATTATCAGGTGAAGCCACCTGCAGTCCCAATTTCAAAATATATTTTTGCCTTCAAATGACTTCTCTGGAGGAAAAGGGGCTATAAATCCCCTAAATAAATAATAATAAATGTTCTGGTCTGTGTATGTATCACAGGGAGATTACTTTGGCATGCTGGCACTTAGCAAATGAGAAATGTCAAAACAAATAAACTGCTTAATCCATATTGGATCATGACAAATTGATTTGGAAATCCTGTTTTCTCCTATCAGGTGCTGCTTCAGAGATGGATTGTTTCACATTTTTTATACTGGCTTTGGGGCCTTTGACTCATGTTATTGAGAATAGAAAGGCAATTTAGCAGTTCTAGGAGATACCTGACAAAATGCTTTAAAAAAAGTTTTTATCATCCTTTTCCTGAATTGATATTTTATGTCACCTCTGTACAGAGTCATGGTTACATCAACTTTTTATGCTGGGAAAAATACTCTATTTAAGTATCTATAGCCATTTCCGTCATCTTCCATTTTTTATTAATTCATTCTGAATATCTATAAAGAAAGTTATCTGCTTTCAAATTATGCAGAATCCTAATGACTTTGGTAGCTATCACCATTCAATTACTGCTAAAGAGGGTCTTAATAAATTATTGTATTTAAAACAAACTGGTAAGAAGCCATTTCTTTTCTTATCAAATTAAGACTCGCAAGTTATACTTATGGCCATACTTTTACTTATTTCCTTACATTATTCTTCCTCAGCCACTTTCTTAGAAGCTTAATAGAATTAATAGATAAAACATACTGCTTTTGTGTCATCAAATCCCCACCTGAAACTCACACCAACACTCAAAAATGGATGCTATTATCCCCTGCATATTGGAGAAGAGGAAACTGATACGCAGATTCAATAACTTGCCCAAAGGTCCTAGGTGACGAGTGACAACTCCTGGATTTGAATGTAGGCACTTGTGCCGTTTTCCCTTAATAAGTGAAGGAAAGAAGTTCTAAATTGTCTCTTCAGGGGACAAAAACATTTTAGGCAGTCGTATTTCTTTTTACTTTATTTGCCAACTTAACATAAACTCAGAGCTTTACAAATACAGTAAAACCTTGGATTGAGAGTAACTTCTGCGAGTGTTCCACAAGACAAGCAAACATTTCTAACAAATTTTAATGATTAACAAGCGATGTCTTACAGTACAGGTAGTACATGACACCGAACGTCACATGGTCACAGCTGAGCTAATGGTTCTTGAAATTCGCTTTTATGTACAAGTGCTTTGGATTACGAGCATGTTTCTGGAATGAATTATGCTCACAAACCAAGGTTTTACTCTACTTGGAATCCCTATTTCTCAGGCATATACTATTATTTCTTAGCAATGTTGTCACTGCAAGGGCTGCAAGGTGGGAGGGGGGTCACTACAAAGCCACATGATTTTGTAGGCAGTGTCAGTCCATGGGACGAGACATTGCAGACCAAGGAGTTCGGGATCTACTCCAGTCCTCCTTCTCAATCGGTTATGAAACACCATCAATCACATCAGCTTGTTCCACATTCACTCTGATTTGTGCTAAGGCTCAGCTCAGTCTGCTGTGTTGCTATGGCAACAGTCCCAGGATGGGTACACAGAGTGACACCCCCACACCAATATCACGTGGGAAGACAGGACCACCAACGACAATGTGAAGGGTCATAAGAAGAATGTTCCATGCCAGAGGTTGTAAACAGGTGACTGCAGGCCAAGTATGGCACATAGATGTCTTGAGTTTGGCCAGTTAAGTATGTTGCTTTTTTTTTTTTTTTAATGTTTATTGATTTTTGAGAGAGACAGAGACAGAATGCGAGTGGGTTAGGGGTGGAGAGAGAGGGAGACACAGAATCGGAAGCAGGCTCCAGGATCTGAGCTGTCAGCACAGAGCCCGACACGGGGCTTGAACTCATGAGCCGTGAGATCATGACCTGAGCTGAAGTCGGACACTCAACCAACTGAGCCACCCAGGTGCCCCTGAGTATTTTACTTTTAAAAAATTAGTGGCCAGTGTTTTAACAACTGGAAGGTTTTGCATACATACAGGTCTCCTTTTCCCCATGAAACATCAGAAGACCTGGCAAGCCTGGGTTCTCATCCACAAATGCCAGCTGATCTGGAGGCAACTGCCCAGGCCCTGTTTGGATGAACTGTTCATTTCCCAACTCACCACAGCCCCGCCATGCGCCATTTTCTTATTAACTCATTCATTTTGTGCATTAAGGGGCCAGTCATTGGCTTTCAAGTTTGCGACCCCTGCCTATGCAATTTTTTTTATTTTCTGTTCTTGTGATGAATAAATCTCCCTGATGAAATTCAATTGTCTTATGGTTAGGTTTTATACCAAAAACATTGTGGAAAAAGACATGGGCTTTGCAGTCAGGCAGATCTGGGCTTGAATTTGGACCCTGGACGTGACTGGTCTTATTACCTTGAACAAGTTCCTTGCTCTCTTTGACCATCAGCTTCTTCCTATGTCAAATGGGAAATTTACCACCTGACAGAGAACCTTGGGTACGTACTTGGCTTTGATAAACGTCCGTTCCCTCTGCCTTTGCTACTACACGTGGTGTTACAGAATCTGGGGGAGCAAAGATAAATAAGACTAGAACCTTTTCCACAATTTCACAGCCTGGTGAGGGAGCCTGTGATCTGTGTTGTTAACTTTGATCGCTTGCTTAGCAGTGGCTTCTCCACTATGAAGTTACCATTTTCCCTTTTGTGATTAGTATAAAATTTGTTGGAAGGTGTTTGGGGATGTTTTAAACATCTTATTTCTCACCAACCTTCACTCAGTCACTTTAGGATCCAGAAATAATTTTTACCTGAAGAGATTCTTATTATGATGGTGGTTAGGACAACATGTGAGCAAGGTGCTGGGACTTAGGGAGCACCATCAGCGTTTTCCCAGACAGGGTGTGGTCAGGACTTTTCTGTTCCTACTGCATCGCAGAGTACTTTTGTTACTGCTTCTGCAGTGAAGACAATCCAGCCCATCCATCTTGGCTTCACTTACTCATTTGATGACTTGGGTGTAGGTCAAAAAGAGGTCCAGTTCCCTCACTGTGATGGGGTGGGAAGAGGAATCCTGGGCGTTTTCATTTCCTTTCATTTTGGATGTGGTAGATTCACTCCCACCAAGAAGATAGAGGCAAGGAGGTCGCATAAACGCTGCAGAGATTCATGGGGCATGTCACAGCAGCACCCCTGCAACGCTCTTTTTAAAACCTTTTCACATTAAATTTCCTATCAGTCTTGAGCATTAAGTCCTGTGTGTTTCTCAATTTTGTAAGGGCCCTAAATAAGTCACTTTTACAAATTCCAAACATTATGGGGAACATTTTGTGTCAATAATTTAATTATTCACTTGCTTTCCTATGAAATATAGAAAACTCAGTTATGCATGTGAACTAGTAGAAAAATAAATGCAACAGAGTACAGAAACATTAGATTATTTTTATTTGCTTTCTGCCATTCTCTAGGTAGAGAATGCTCACAGACCTATGTTCCTGTTATAAAAATGATATAATTTTGTCTACAGAGAAAAGAATATAAATATTTCCATGGTTTATCTTGACTTCAGATCTGAATTGTTATTTCCTTCCTAATTCTTTTTTTTTTTTACAACATATTCTTTTTTTTACAACATGTAACTCTGTCCTACTTTTAATTATATGGGATATATAATTTTACCTTGCATTGTATCACAAACTAGTACCCTAAAGCTATTCCCATAAACTATTCTGTAGCCTGTATAATCCTTGCTTTTAAAATCTGCATGAAGTTTAATTGAGTGCATGTAACATAGTGTACTTAGCTACTCTTCTGTAACATGTTTGATTATTACAAAAATTTCTATAGTGAACATTGCTTTGCATAGTGCTTTTAAAGCAAGGAAGAGGTATTTCGCACTAAAAGACTTAAAAACTTTTAATGCATATGATTAAATCAATTTTCAATATACTTTGGCCGCTTTTCATTGCTAATGGTGATGTATTAGTCTGTCAATTTAGTAGTGTCACCAGTTTTTACTACATTACTCTGTTAAAAAATCCCTTTGATTGGAACTATTTATTGCCACTGATGTTGAACATATAAAAATGTTTCTTACCTTTTCTCCTTTATAAAATTTATCCTTTGTACATCTATCTAGTCTCTTCTCAGCGCTTCTCTTAGAAATGTGTTTGAACTGTTTATACATGAAACTCAAAGATTTCTACTCTCATCAGCCTCTGGCCACAAAGTAAGCCATAATCCTGAATAATTCTAGCATGGATGGGGCCATTTTGGTTTGGCTGACAGAAATCAATAACTCTCCAGTGCCTCCCAGTAGAGTTCTTCAGAGGAGTACCTGGCATTGGCCACGCTCCAGGTTGCCAGCTACGGTACAGAGTAGATATGCAACTTTGGGGGTGCTCTCTGGCCCGTGGCCATCAGACTCCTTAGAGAAACTTCATCTGTCTCTGGCTATCAGAAGAATGCCAAGGGCTGTGCCAGAGATGCTGCCTCCTAACTTCTGTTCTTCCAGGTGTAAGAGCATTGCTAGATTCAGAGGTTGGAGAGAATGTTCTTCTTCCCAGTTTATCACTTGCTTCTCCTAGACCTCAGGAGCCCAGGGTTTTTCAAATTCCATTTGGACTATCCCATTGGATTTTGATCCTTACTCCCCTCACTACAGGCTCAAAGCCTAATCTGGGAACATGGGTGGAAAAACCTTCTGTCCAGTTTTTTCTTCCTCTTTGAGGATCCTCTCCTCCAACCCAAATTCCTTCCTCACTCATGAAGCAAGAGGTGCTGAGCATATCAATAGATACAAGCATATGGCCCAGGGGTACTATAAATCCAAATCATATTAAAACATAACATCCACAATCCTTTGTCTTTCTCCACCATCTAAAGATAAAAGAATCTTGGCATGTTTAGCTACTTGGCCTCCTTTGTGCTGATCCTTGTGAGTGGTACAAACAAGCATTAGAAAACTGGAGACAATGGTCAACAAAGCAAGGGGAGGGCATACACAGTTGAAAAAATATAATCTTGGAGTAGGGGGATTTAGCTGAGCTGATCCAAAGAGAGGACTGAAGAGTGAAAAGGAAATAAGATTGTGCTAGAATTTTAAGAGCTTAAGAAGAGCCCCTGTACATTTAGAATTGGGGACGGTTTTCTGCCCAGCATGCATTTCCTTTTCCGCTTCTGTGGACTCTTGTTGCTTATAGCAAATCTGTTTCATGTGGTTTGAATTAGGTAGATGCATCTCACCTCATCCTGGAGGTGGGGATGTGAACTCAAAAGGGCCAGTCACAGGGCTCTCTGGGACATTTGCTGGAACTATTAGAGAAAGGAATGGCTACGTAGTCCCATAGGAGCTCGTGGCCATCTTTGCCACCATGTTGTGAAAGCCTGAGACTAAAACCAATGCAGAGGTGAGATGGGCCCAGTGACAGAGAGAGACACAGAATCCTAATGGCATCACTGGGAACTCTGGAGTCAGCCAGGATAGGAGGAGGTCTACCCCTGGACTTTCCAGGCATTTGAGTAAAGAAATTCTGTATTTCCTCACGTTAATTTGATGGAGTCTCTAAACCCTCTGATCAACAGAGTCCTGACCACTCCAAGGTGAGAGATAATGGCTTGGGTTTGAGGAGTTTTGCTCCGTACCCTTGTGTCACCTCACCTCACCTCACCTCACCTCACCTCACCTCACTTCACCTCACCTGGTATCTTCAACTTCAGTAAAAATACACGTTACTCTTCAAGGTTTTTGGATCCGGATTTGCGTCTCTTCAGAATGATCTTTAAAGAGGAAGCCAAAAGCTCATTCAGGCTACAAAGTTAAGAAGTGTTGGAGCACCTGGGTGGCTCAGTCAGTTAAGTGTCCGACCTCGGCTCAGGTCATGATCTCACCGTCCGTGGGTTCGAGCCCCGCGTCGGGCTCTGCGCTGACAGCACAGAGCCTGGAGCCTGTTTCAGATTCTGTGTCTCCCTCTCTCTCTGCCCCTCCCCCACTCATGCTCTGTCTCTGTCTCTCAAAAATAAGTAAACATTGAGAACAAATGTATAAAAAAAAAATGTGTTCCTAAAAAAAAATAAAATAAAGAAAAAAAACCTTAAGAAGTGTTTTCTGTATTAGTGGTCTTTGGGCTCTAGTTCAACCAGCTGGAAATACCTAAGAAATTATTAACCCTGTGGCAAATATCTTTTCCTAGACTATTTGCCAATTTTCTTGCAAAGGGATTTGGAGGGACTTATAAGATGGAACATCATGGAAAGGACAGTTGGGTTAAAAAATACGATCAGAGGGAGTAGGTGCTTCCAGACAGCAGAAATGTGTTCTTATTTATAACTAATCATTGTATTTAGTTTTAAGTTTCCCGGCAGCTGTAGACAAAAAGAAAAGATTTGGGGTTATAGTTGTTTTTCCTGACAAAATAAGTCATAGAAATTCATTCAAGGCCAACTTTAATCTGGAGCTGGATGCCGATGGGAACGTAGCATAGAAGCCCATAGACTTGGCTCACTGGATTGGGGCACATAAAGGTGTTCTGTGTTGTGTTCCTCACGCGGTGGCCTCTGAGAAGAAACTTGGTGCACAGGAAGTTTGTCTAGGTGTGTTCTTGGGATCATCACCTACAGAAGGGAAGGGAAAGGAAAATAACAGGACTGGGTGCGGAGAGAAATCAGGCCAGCGTGCAGTCTCCGTGACGCTGTAGGCAATTCCACAGTGGGCTTTCAGGCTGGAACGACCCTTCAGAGTTGTCCTGAATTGGAGAAAGGGGCTTGGGTGGCCCTGAGAAGGAGGCATGTCTTTGTCAAAACTGCTTTCTTAGGGTGCCAAGGTGGCTCAGTCGGTTAAGCATCCGACTTCGGCTCAGGTCATGATCTCACGGTTTGTGAGTTTGAGCCCCGCGTCGGGCTCTGTGCTGACAGCTCGGAGCCTGGAGTCTGCTTCAGATTCTGTGTCTCCTTCTCTCTCTGCCCCTCCTCAGTCACACTCTGTCTCCCTCTCAAAAAATAAATTAACATTAAAAAAACCCCAACACCCTGCTTTCTTCAGCCAAGACAATCCCCCGAGGGGGCGGACACTTGCAAACTCTCGGCAAGCGGGTGTCCGCAGACCTGCAAGACAAGTCCCATGTTCCTGAAGGGACCTTGGTTCCCGTCAGAGCCTCTGCGACAAGAGTATGGCCGTCTTGAAGGTAGTTTTGCAAAACCGAACGAAACCGAAACCTACAAACTTCCTGAAATGGGCCATTTGTATATCTAACAGGCTGTAAATGCTGGAGGTTCGTATCGTAGACACACGGACTGTGAGGCAGTTCCTTGTGGGAGCTTCCCGTGGCCCTTGGACAAGGCTCAGACCTCCAAAAGCAGGCGCTCTTGTAATGCTGGCCTTTATTTCTGTATTAATAACCCCCCCCCCCGCCCCATCCTCCACGTAGTATAATTATTCAAATAGCTGTCATTCTTGCCTCCCAGCTGGAATGCTAATTCCATGGAACCTGGAATCCTTGTTTTAAATCATCATTTCATTGCTTAAAAACTTAACACGGCGCTGAACACAAAGTAGACGCTCAATGAGGCAAAGCGAATAAACGGGCGGTCAGAGTACTGAGGATGAAGTAAAAATAATAACATAAATTAACATCAGGAAATAATTTTGTTTCCACCTTGGAAATATAAATAAGAGCGGAAGAACTCTCAGCAGCACTCCTGCTAGTACGGGGCCAAGCCACGTCATCTCTCAGGGCTGCTTCCCAAGCGTATCCCAGATTCTGTTAATATCGTTGGTCCCTTTCAGTGTGTTCTCAGTGGATCCATGAGAACTGCCTGTTGGAGGGTAAGTCAGACAATGTCACTCTCCTGGTGAACACCAGCAATGGCTCCTGATTTCTTTCAGAGCAAAAGAAAGTGTCCCTCCGACAGCCTGTAAGGCCCCACACAGCCTGTGCCCTCTTTTCTCCCTGACCTTGACTCCATCACTCTCCCGCACCCCCATCTTGCCCGGCCACAACAGCCTCCTTGCTGTTTCCACCCCCGGCCCTTTGCACCGGCTGCTTCATCTACCTGTGGTGTTTTTTCCCCCACATACCCATGTGGCTCCCCCTTCAACTCCCTTAAAATCTTTCCCCACTTGAGAAAAGTTTACTTTGAAACTTAAGGTTTCAACTTTTAGAATTCCCCCAAACTTGCGGTTCTTGTCCTATGCTATTTTCCCCCTCCACAGCTCTAACACGTTTTATGTGCTTTCTACATTGTCTTGTTTGTTCTTAGTCCTCACTAGAATGTGAGTTCTACAAAGGCCACAGTGTTTTGCTGTTGTTCTGTTTGGAACAGTTGTACTGCCTGGAACAGTGCTTGGGTCAACAAATAACACTGAACGATGAACAATGGACTTTCTGCTTAAAGTTTAACGGTGGGGCAGATTTCCACTTGGGTGTGAAACGGGAGATTCAACAGTCTGGGCGAGTGGGAATATTCTCTGGCAAGCTTGCCCATGGAGACAATTGGTGTGGGCCCTGAGCCCTGGGCACCTGCCTTATTCTTAACTTATCTGCAGGGTGGCTCTCTCTCTCTGGGCTTTCCCCGTCAGTGGGTGGCAAATGCTCCCCAGCCCTGCACTTAAAGTGCTTAGAACAAAGGCTCCCAGCTGTTTTTCTGCCCACATGCCTCATATCTTGGCCTCCAGAAATAATTAGAATTTCTCTTTTTTTGTTTCCAGATTCCGTACCCATGGGAGAATCTCTGGTTGCTCTCTTGGATCAGCAGTCCTACCCTCCCTTCAACTAACCGAGAGGGGACATCAGGTAGGGGAGGGAGAAGGTTATCAGACAGTCCCAGGCCACCCCAACGGCCATGTGCACGAGGCCAGTATAGGGAAGGAAAACCACCTTCTTCTTAGGAACCACATGGTCACCCAGGACATGTCTTCCTGATTCTTTCCTCCGTCTCCATCTGCTTTCCCTGCTTTCCGGATGCCTCCTACACTGTTTGGTTTTGGTTAGCATAATGAAGAAACTCAGGCAGCACTGGTCCATTGATTCTAAGGCACAGGAAATGCACTGGTGGAGGGCAGACCCGGAACTGCCTTTCTCTTTCCGACATGGTGTAGGTCTCCTCGTATTGTGTGGCCGAGGCCATAGCATCTGCCTTGGCTGTCCCTGGACCATTTTCATTCTGTCTCTTACATGGCGTGTTGGTCCTGCAGACCGTTCCCTGCCCAAGCTGGCTAGGAGCCTCAGCCTGGTCCTCAGCCTTCCCGATCAAAGTTGGGGGTGGGGGTGGGGGTGGGGGGCGGCAAGCAGCAGTCAAGTTCCCATAAGACCTGCCTTGCTAAGAAAAGGGTTGGTTCGTTCTGGTCCATGCCCTGCTGGCATGAAAGGAATTGCAGGGACTGAAGTAATGATATTCGATTGCGCCTTGTCCAAGGCAGCCTGAAGAAATCATTTCCAAGGGCGTCCGGGGGGCTCAGGCGGTTAAGCGTCCGATTCTGTGTTTTCCTCTCTCTCTGCCCCTCCCTCGCCTGTGCTCTGTCTGTCTGTCTCTCTCCCAAGAGTAGATAAACATTAAAAAAAATTTTGAAAAAGGAATCATTTACAACCACCTGATACTTCCCTCCTTTTAAAAATTAAGCTGGTGGATGAGGAGCATAGTTAGGCTTTACCGAAGCCTGGCTTCCTGCCACTTTTTTGTTTTCTTGTTTTTTTTTTCTTTTGCCCTCAGACTTGGAAACTCACACGATTATGTAAATGTGTTTGTTGTAAGTCTTGGGTGTCTCCTCTGGGGGGACCATGCAACCATGCAGGTTTGGATAAAGTTCCATCCAGGTCATTTTTTGAGCTCTTGTTCAGGTTGGACATTATGTCCTCGCCAGAGGGCGTTTCAGCTGGATGTTCCGCTACATTCCTAAGAAATGGGCTCAGATGTGGAGTTGCCCGTGGGTCAGAGAGGCAGTTCCATATGGGGGTGCTAGCAGTGCTGGTGATGAACTGAGAGGGGAACAAAGGCATTCTGACACTCTTTTTGGATTATACAAGCCACCTACCAAGTTGACTCCGTGGGCTGACTTTTTGAACACTAGATGGCGCCATGCATGCTGGTGAGAGAAAAGCACCATTAGGTGCCAAACAAGGTCCACCAGCAAAACTGAAGGATGAAACAAGTGCAAAGGTTAATACACGGTGCCCCGGGTGCGTGTGGAACTGAACTGTTTTATCTGGAGGCCCATGGAGTCAGTGGATGGGGCCTCCCTCAAGAAGGGCTGTAGCCAAGGGGCTGGATGAGAGATTCCTGGGCCCAGAGCAACAGGCAGAAATAGCAGAGCTTAGACCAGACCCAGGAGCCTCTGGCAGAGTTGAGTGGTCTGTGCCTGGGGAGGAGAGAAGAATCCCAGGACCAGGTTCAGCTTCCAGAAAACACCAGGAACCAGCTCTCTCTTCCTCTCCTTCTGGATGGAGGGGAAATGAAAAACAACAACAAATTGAATACCACTTCTGTGTTTCATAGTCAAGTTGTAGCTGTTAAAATATTTTTTTTTGTTGGTTGTTTTCACTGGAAAGGGCCCACACCAATCACATGCTCTGGGTGTTATCAAATAATCCTTCCTGCTACATCCCTAGGTGGGGCTCCGTGTTATGTATGTAATTTAGTTAAGGTGACATATGCAAGTTTTCTTTCTTCATATGCTTAAAGTTTGTGTTTAGTGATTTGAGTGTTCTGGTATAATATCAGCAATTTAAAACTTCGAGAACTAATTTATTTTGTAGGGCTCTAGGAGGAACCTAGATTTCATACTGGAGGAAAGTCACATACCCCTTCCCTCCTCTGAGCTAGGACTTGATCTATAACTTATTTTGACCTGTAACTTATTTACCAAGCAACCTCCACGAAATGCAATGGAGAAAAACAAGGCAACCTTCTGCAAGCCTATTACACTCTCTGTCAGTCTGAGTGTCTGCAGGTTTGTCACCGCGGTCCCTGAGCTCTGGCTTCTGATGAGGTTTCCTGGGGATGTCCCACATGCCAAGCAGACAGTCGTCCCCACTGAAGCTCCACCAGTTCCTGGGATTTCCTGTTATATTTGTTTCAAAAACGTTTAAACATAAGTTTGCAAATTGTTTCTATGTCACACTCAGTCTTCACAATACTCCTGGGAGTTCACAATTATTTCCATTTCATAGACATGGGGTCGCAGACGTTGGCAAATGTTCCCCAGGCCCCAGGCAGTGTTTCTCCAAAGCTCTTGGAGAGCTCAGAATCACTGAACCACTCAGAAGTAAGGCAAGACGCCTCTGAGAAGTTATTTAAAAAGTTCACATGCTAACTTTTATGCAGACTCCTCATAAGGGACCCCCCCCGCCCCCCTGCCACTGTCACTGGTTTATTACTAGGGTGATGGCTATGATTACCAGATTTCTAGCAATCCACTCAGCAATGTTCAACAAACGTTTATTGAATCAGGAGTCAAATACAAGTCTGCTTCAACCCAGAGCGAGGCGGGGAGGGTGTAGGCAGAACAGGACAGAGCGTGCCTGCCTTCATGGAGCTTCTAGCATAATGGGGAAGACAGAGTGTGAATGAAAGATTATAAATTTATTGTCAGCTTTGAGACACACCAGGCCCCATGCAGATAAGTAGAATTGGGTCCAGTGGGAAGGACAGAGCTACTCAAAGCTGATCTGCTGGACAATGTTGGCCCAACAGCAAAGACGGGAACAGAAGAGTTACGGAAAACAGACCCAGAGGCCATAGTTTTAGCTTTTTTGTGTGATGATAGCAACAGCTCTGTGAAGTCCCTATTACGCCCTTATTATTATTTACTGCTTCCAGCCAGCCGAAGAGAAAATAGTAACCATTAACGCGTGTTGGCAGATGAGAAAGCTGAGTTCCATTGGTCAAGCAACACCTCCCTGAGGTTCAAGGCCAACGAGCGAGCGAGCGGGCAGTGGTGCCCTGAGGGTGTTGCCATGACTCCCCACAGCACTTAATGCTGAGGGAGCAGTGTGGAGAAATCACAGTCCTTTTTACTGCAGATCTGGTTTCTACTGCTCGTTAGGCCCCAGTTGAATCCCTACGCTCCCTTTCCTTTCCTGCTGGAGGCCTGAGTGATTCTTACCAGTTCCTTTCCTCTGTGAAGCTCATAGCCTCCCCGTTAGCCTTGTCAGCACCCCAGCTGGCCCTCAGCAACTCGCTCCCCTAAGACGAGGGTAGGGCACTTGTGTTCTAATCTAGAGTGTTGAGCACCGTGGGGATATGGGCAGGGAGAGACTCACACACCCTGGGCAGGACCGAGCTTAGGGAGCCTTTAGTGGTTGGGATAATGGTCATGGCCACGCAGTGAAGACAGTTTCCATTGGAGGCTACATCTCACTGTCTTTTATTCTTTTATGTCTCAGTTTGTGGGCCGGTGTTATAACGGGGTCGTAACAGGAGAGGCCAACGGATAGCCACTTGATGCTTACTTCTCTCTTGCGAACACTTGCAAGTTTTAAAACTTTTCAAGGTCTTTGCTTCATAACTGGTGTAGGCTACATTGGGTGGTTTCAACCGTTTGTTTTCCTAATTTAAAAATGGGACTAGACCATTTTAAACATTTTTATTGCACCCATTACTATCAAAGAATAATCAGCAATGCTTAGAATTCTAAAAAATATTTAATCTCACTGGGAGAGGTCATACATAAATGTGTTGACATGGCCTTGTATGGACTCCATGTAAAAATAAATTCCTCAGGCTTCATGCCCATCTTTATAATTTTAAATAAGATTTTCAAATACCTTCGCCAGGGCATGAAGTTTTTAACATTTAAGGGAGAAAACTGTTATCTCCATAAATGTTATTTTGATTTACCAGGCATCTCAGAAGCAAATCCAGGCAGCATTTATCCCAGGTTTATCATTAGTTTATTATTTATTGAATGCCTCATATATGCTAGGCACTGGGGAGATCCAGAAGTGACTCAAATAGGCAAGACTCCTGGTTTCATTAAATCCATATTCTAGTGGAGGGAGATAGATAACAATATAAAAAAGAAATAAACGATTAATTTCTGATAGTGAAAAGTGAACTGAAGACAATAGGATAATGTGATAGAGGCCCAACTTAAGGCTGGCGGTGGTGGGGGGTGGGGAGAGTCTAGACTAGAGAAGGCTGTTAACAGTGGTGGGCTTTCAGCAGACACCTGAAGGAAGAGAAGTCAGCCAGGGAGAGGGCTTCCAGGGAGAGGGGCTATAAATGCAAAGTCCTTGAGGCCGGGACTGGCTTTGTGATTTCAAGGAACAGAAGGGCTCATGTGTCTCAGGCGATGCACAGTGAGTAGAGAGAATTCTGGAAAAGATGAAATAGAGGAGGAGGCAGGGCCCAGAGACAAGGTCCTGATAGGAGCTTACTCTATGTGAATTGGGAAGCCATTGGGGAGTTTTATTCGGGAAGCTGACATAATTTGACAAAGGTTAAGAAGATCACTCTTTTTACAGGGAAGTCAAATGCAAGCAGAGATGTCGTCAGGTGGTTAGGAAAGTCTAGGCAGGGTAGGAGGGTTGTTGGGCTAGGGAGGAGTCAGTGGAGGTGGGGAGAAGTGGGTGAAGTCCAGGTGCATTTCAGAAGTTAGAGCTAATGATATTTGCTGGTGGGTTGCATGTAAGGAGTGAAGGGAGGCGGGGGAAGCATCGAGGAAGATTTCCTGGTTTTTGACTCAAATAACTGTGTGTGAGGCTGGCTACAGGTGGTGTTTACTGAAATGGGAAACTGCAAGAGACGATTTGGGGTACAGATCACACTCTATTTTGCAGTGCAGAGTATGGGATTCATCAACACATTTGGTGGAGATCATGGGAGGAGAAGGAAAGGAAAGATGAACAAAGGAAAGCTGGGAGGGCCAGGTGGTCAGGTGAGTGGGGAACTAGTGTGATAAAAACCAACAGAAGAAAGTGCTCCAAGAAGGGACAGGGTGACCCACTGTATCATGGAAAAGGTGGAATACACGATGGTTGAAGACAGACTACTGGATCTCCCAACACGGGGTTCGCTGGTGATCTTCATTTGGTCAGTTTGTGGACAGAACAGAAATCCAACTGGAGCTCTTTTATAGCATTGGAAATCTGATTGGAATTCTAACGCAAAGTTGGAACTTGGCATGCAATATCAGTTGTGGAGCAAATGGGAGTAAGAGAGCAGAGATGGTCCTCACTCAATTGAAGTTATTCTGCGGGGGGAGCATAGACCTTAGCTGGTCAAGGTATTTGTGCATTAGCTGTAAAGTGGGAGATGTATAGTATATTTGTATTTTAAAAAGAAAGTTCTAGCAGTGAGGGAGAATTAAGGATGCAGAAGAAAGGGAAGATGAGATAATTTCTCATAAGAGCCAGACAAAGTCTTTGCGAGGTGAATAAGTGAGGATAGGATGCGGCGCATGGAAGGTGGGGTAGATTTTGATACAGTCTGAGACACTTGATCCAGGCCATAAAGAGAGAGGAGGCAAAGAATAAGCAGAGATAAGAAAAGGCTAGTAAACTTGGTGGTGGTAAGATAAGGGAAGCCCCTTCATGGCTTTTATTTTCTCACTATAAGATGATAAAAGACAGATCTTAAGATAGAAATACTTGTAGACAAGTTTTAGGGGAAAACTCCATTAAAAAAATGTAAAGGGGTACGGGCAGCAGGTTGGTTGCTTAAAGTGGTAGACCGTCAAGTTATCTAGGATGATCCACATCCCTGGGGTTCTACATGACTGAGGTCCAAAGCAGAGGTGTCTTGTTAGACATCAGCACCTACTGGTGAAGTCTGGACACTGCAGTTCAGAACTTCCTCCTTCAAACTCCATCTCAATGCCCCCTACTGGGATCCAGCCATCTTTCTTGCCTTAACTTTTCTGGAAAGTTGTGGAAATTTTTAGTATCAAGAAGGCAGCTAGGTGGAAACTCTGAGTATGAGAAAGACGTCAAAGGAAAAGTGATGAAAGAAACTCACTTTTTAGCTGATTTCTTAGAAAAATGTATTCTCTGAGAATAAAGTTCTTATTTTACAATTAAAATCTGTAAGGTAGAACTTTTCAGAACTGTGGGTAAATGCAAGAAGGCTTGACCCATTAATTGTCCTTCCTATGTTTTCAATTTCTGCTCAGCTGGCCTTTATTCTTCCACATACAAATATTTTCAGTCCTTCCACCTTACACAGGAAGTATCTTCCTGCTTGCTGAAGTTTGACTTGCAGTCTTGTTTTCCTTAGGTAGCCCGTAGATACTTATGTTCTTGAGTGCTTGTTGTTTGGCATTTTTCTTTCCACACGGTGTACTTTTTCTGGACAATTTGATTCACACCAAGCGCTTCAGCAATTACTTACACCCTCTGATGACCCAGCTAACTGTGGTTAGATGCCTCTTCCCAACTGGAGATGGGGCACGAGTGGCTCATGGGCATCTCCTGTGAGTACCCCATCTTCAATTTAATCCAAAGAAAACTGGATTTCTCATCCTCCCCACTTTCAAAACCTGTGCTACTTGTGGCCTGAAGGTTGCTGAGTGCAATATTCTTTACAGTTGCCCAAGCAGGAAACAAAGGAATTATGATCTCTGTCCCTTACCTGTGACATATATTTGGTCCTCGGTATCTCTCAACTACACCCCCACCTTTCCTGCTCTTCTTTGGCTTTTGTTGGTTCTTCTATATCCAGAGACCCCGCTTACATCCCTTTCTCCATTACTTACTTCTCTAATCCCATTTCTTGTTTTTCTTCTACAAGGCCAAACTGTAGCTTAACCGAACCACTTAGCTGTCTCTGAATAGGTTAAACTCTCATATGTTAGTCTGTCTAATTAATTCATCGAGCAGTGACTCCATCCATTAGTAAAGCATCCACCTTTTCCATTTATGTTATTTTACATTTTATTCATTTATTTTTTTTAGCACCCAGGCTCTGTTCTAAGGCACAGGAGAGAGGGACCCAGGAGAACTCTCACTTTACATGAAGGTACGACTCAGGATAGCATTCTCGGTGATGCCTCTGAGGCTGAGTTGGGTGTCCCTCTTCTGTTCATTCACTTCACTATTACAGATTATTGTCACACTACTCAGCACAGTAGCTTATTGTTGATTTGCTTGTCTGAGAAATGTAGGAATTGAGATTCAGAGGCTTGGTCTTCATCTCTCTGTCCCAGCCAGACACATGGTTGTGGCTCAGTAATAGATACTGAATTTGTGAGGACAAGAATGAAAGAAGGGATATTTGAACAATCTCCGTACCCCCACCCCCTTTAGTGGTTCAAAAAGTACAGAGTTTTTAATGACCCATTTATATAGGTTTCCAGATAGCTTACTATAAAAGCACTGCTATTTGCTCAAGGGCTCAGGGGGGGCAGATTAGACGGTCTGTTAAAAGTTCCCCTCATTCCCTCCTGGTAATATATCCATGGATATGGAGGGTTATCCAAGGTGATGAGGCTGACAAAAGATCTAATGCAATCCTAGGCTGCATTAATAGAGAGAAGAATGGTATCCAGTTCACAGAGGATAATAAGCTCCCTGCACTCAGCACTACCAGACCCACACCGGGAGAATTGCTATTAATTCTGGGTGTCTTATTGAAGACAGAGAGCATCTCTCTGACATCTATGTGGAGAGGTCAGTGGGTAATGAACCCTATCCTACATAAGCAATGGTTGAAGGAGCTCTGGTTGTTCAGTGGGAAAAAGAGACATCAGCACAGAAACAAGCCTTCATGTATTTGAGGTCTGTTATATTGAAGAGGAATTAAACTTATTCCATTAAGCTTTCAGAGCTAAGCTTTTGGGGAAGAAATTACACACAGAGTGGATTTCAGCTAATTATTTGAAAGAACGTTTTAACAGTTGGAAGGGTTACCTTTTATATAACTGAATTTCTCAATGCTAGTGGCATGCGGGAAGAATGATTACTATTTGGTCGATAACCTCTTCAGGTTCTTTCAGATCTAAGAGTCTACTATTTCAAGATGGCGACCGTATTTTCCTCATCTCCAAAGAGGATTCAAGAAGAAATGGGATTTAAGTAATTCAGACAATTAAGGTAGCAAGGAAAAAGAAATTCCTGAAAAACAATGATATTCATGAGTTGGTCCATCAGAAGCTTTAGGAATTCTCAGTTGCGGATTAACTTGAAAAATAGTTTGGATAGTTGCTTATTACAATAATTCTGCTACTTCTGTTCAAAATCAAGAGGAACTAAATAGTCGGGCTCATACTACCTCCAACTCACGGTTTAATCTGATCTCTATCATGTCTTTCCCCATAGCAAGGCTGTTAGTTTTAAGCACAGGGACATTTTAAATAAGACAATAACAATAAGAATAAATGGAAAAGAAATGGCAGAGGGGAGATCAGTGGTTTATCAATTCATAAACTGTATTGCTAATTAATATGTTAAGGAACGTCATTGTAGCATTTCACAGAATCCCAGAGTGCTTTGTTTTTAAATAATTATGCTTGTTTTTAAAAATTCAGGTATTTATTCACGTTGTATCTTAACTCTTTATTGTCAAACATTTAAGTATTTTTAAATGCCTGAAGATTTTTTCTTTCAACTGATTTCTGTCTTATGTGTGGCATTTATGCAGACAATTTTACCTTAAAAGATCAGCCCATTTATCATTTATTTCGGTCTTGAGATGTCAAATTCTAATTGCTACAATTTTTACAATTTATACTACCTATGCTTACTGCACACATGTAAATTCCATTATCATTAATAAGAGTTACATGATGAAAGTATTTACTCATTAGTAGCTAATACACTTCTCAAGGTTATCCTTAAGGTGCAGGAGTTTAATGAGTACCTAATGAGAACTCTAGTATCACTGATTAAGAATATCTATCATATTTGTGATAAGTATATCACAATCTAACACTGGGAAGCTAGTAAAAAAATTAAGTCCCAAATACCTTCTGTTGTTATTAATCAACTATGTGAAAGGCACTTTGTGTTGACAAAGCTATGACCTTTATTTTAGTCCGTTAGTAACTTGAAATCTGCTAATCTCCTAAGTAACTCTTATTACTTAGGAGTAAATCTAACAATTTCCATTTTTCTGCAGTATATGACACTTTTGTGATAACTCATATACCACTGGAGACAATTGTGGTTTTGTTTTAAAATGGAACTCTCACATACTAAAAAACTGCCTGGTTAAAATTGAGTTGAAGTGTTTGCTCTTGCCTTGCGTCACAATCTGAAATGAAAAATCAATAATCAGTGAATATGGTGTGAGTGAAGTCAGTCTGGATAACTCAACAACCTCATCATCTCTCGTGGGTTCTTAGCTGTACATCGTAAGGGCAAAGCATTTCTAGTTGTGGAAGAGATTCTGAAAACCCCAACTAATGGTTTGATTTGAACCTTTTAATATGCTTTATTTGCTAGGTTTTAGAAAAACCGGATAAAATATTAAGCAAAATTGTTTAAGCAGGCTTCTCAGCAACTTTATACATTTTTAGTTAAATATAATTTTTGACATTTCCATTCTTCTTGACTTTGTACTACAAGCAATGCTTCCTGTGGTGACTGTGGGTTTTTTTGTTTTTTGTTTTTTTCTTTTCTTTGCTTGCTTTCTTTCTTTCTTTCTTTCTTTCTTTTTTTAAAAGCACTTACTGGAAAATTTCTTAGCCATAGAATTGATAGGCTAGTGACTGTCCTCCTACATTATGAAATGGTGGTTGTAATGATCAGATGAGGTGATGTAATAAAAAGCCATAAAAGGCTTTGTAAGTATATAATCTGTTTTTGTTGGATATCAGTGAAAATAATTTATAAAATCTGGAGCTTGTGAATAAAAGTAGGTTGTGACAGATGTATAGAATGATCAGTTTCCAGGAAAAAGCCTTCTCGTTCTGGCTCTCTGTCTCCCCATGTTTCTGCTTCTCTCCCTATCTCTCTCTCTCTCTCTCTCTCTCTCTCTCTCTCTCTCTGACATATATAACACATATACATATTATCGTTGGTTGTACTTTTTATGTATACTTCTTGTAGGAAGACCTAAATCCCACGTGGGCTGAACTCTTGGTTAGAAAAAAATATATACTGTCATTCAGATTGATACATAGATTTCTTAACCCATAGTGATTAAGAGAAGCATGTGGAATATTATAGCAGGTGCCCCAGGAGATGGAATCTGGGAAATCAAACTAAAAGTGCATACCATTTTTATCATTTTAAAAATGAATACCAATATTGTAAGAATTAATTAGCTTTGCCATATCCTTTCTAGAGTCAAAGCAGAAGAATGAATCAAGGGGAGAATTTTTTTGGTACAACATTCAGAGTGGGAAAAAAGGGAAAACCCAGAATAAGTGACAACATCCAAGTAAAAAGCAATTATCAAGAGATTCTGGGCACATGTCGTAATTTTATTTATGAAGATTTCTCAAGTGTCATGCAAATGAGTGAGTGCTAGGCTGAATCATGGAATCCCAGTGATAATCACTAAATTTGTAA
Source organism: Felis catus (assembly GCF_018350175.1). Lineage (NCBI taxonomy): Eukaryota > Metazoa > Chordata > Mammalia > Carnivora > Felidae > Felis > Felis catus. Next base: position 73,863,463 of record NC_058368.1, read on the forward strand.
TCACCATTTCTTCTTGGGAAATACATTTTACTTCCTTCATAATGAAAGACTTTTGGTACATCCATTACAGAGGCAAAGCATGAGGGTACTTTGACCCCATTTTTTTCCTTGTCTTGTATACTAGATCATTACCGCCTGTAATGAATTTGATATGTATTTCAAAACGTACAGGATTCAGTACATGTCTCAAGTTGACATGCGTATAAAACATTCGTATCTCTAACCTATTTTAATAACTCTTCAATTTAATGGATGAATAAACCTTGTCTTGGTAAAGCTAAATGTGTTGGAAAAATAAAGTTACTGCTTAGCCTCCTATCAATATCATTTAAGAACCACTTAAAAATACTGTTATGTGTATAATTTACATATCAAAAGCATACAAAGCATAATTATATGGCCCTATAAATGTTCACAAAGCATACCCACTACCTAAATGGGGAAATGGCAGCCCTCATGGGAATACATAGAGGTGGTGATGCCTTAACTGTGACTTTACACTAAGGGTAGTTCCAATTTTCTCTCCATTCACCGTGATTCCTTTTTAGATCAAAGGATAATCAGATTTATTGAAAAATCTGATCCAGAAAAGTCCATAGCTGAAGAAATGCAAGAGTTAACAGTGAAACTTTTCCAGTCAATGACTTTTATAGCTGATAACGTTTTCTGTACGTCTGCTTGGTCATTTGCACTATCTTTAATAGTTCTGAACGTTTGGCATTTTGCCTTCAAAATGTTACGGAAATCATATCCAGATTTTTGAAAGCAAATCTGTTAGGATCAGCATTTTTCTGAAAAAAGCCTCAAAGAAATGATTCAGTCACAACTTTAAAAGTTAATGTGTTTTTTGGGGGGTGGGGACTTTCAAAACATTAATTTGTAGACCAGGTGCAATGGATATCTTGTGCTAAGTAAGAGGCGGAGGTCAACATTTCAACCTCTGTGACTTGGGGGATATTCCCATGTGTACAAAATTGTATGGTTCAAGCTGTTAAGAGCATTTATAAAGTGATAGGGCTAACCTAAAAATCTCAGCTTTTCCAGAAATTTTTGGTTTCCTGTTGAACTCAGTAAAATGAGAAAATCATGACATTCATGGGGGATGAGTGGCACAAAAAAGAACCAGTGAAAATCACTATATCCTTTTCTTGATTCTTTGCAGTAATTTCTATCCCATTGCAACACTCTTGTAGGATCCTATTTAATTTAATGCATGAAAATCTTCGCTTTCATAAGCCACTGCCAGAGCTGCGCCTTTTCTGTCTAAAGGCACAACAGTCGACTGAAAAGTGGAAGACATGGTCACTTGGCTTTTTTGCCTTTGACTTCTTTTCTTCTCTTGCTTATTGACTTAAAAAACAATAACCGGACTAAGTAATCCTTTAGGAAATCCGTCAGCGCCCAACACTTAGCCGATTTATCTTGGTCACGTTATTTCGAAAGTCTCTTAAAAGCTCTGCAGCTGCACAAACACATACAACATAATAAAACAAAACATAAATAGAAACGGTGTACTGAAAACAAAAGTAGACAACCAAGACGGATTTGGAAGGAAAGTTAGTCTAGAAAAATTCATGTAGCACAGCTTGTTTACTAATAAAGCTGCGCTAAAAGCTCTGCATTTCCTTAAAAATAAAAATTACACAAGAAAATATTCTCTGTTACAAGGTTGTTCCTGTCTCTAATACCATCTGGCTAATGGCAGAGTTTACCTGCTAGTGAGGCCAGTTTACCTGCTAGTGAGGGCTCTAATATCTGTGGACAGCTTCTTGAACCTCTGTCTTAGCCAGGTGTTTTAAATGTATTTCTTCCATATTCAAAATAATTTTCCAAAAGAGATATTATCATTTCCTTTATGTAGATGAGAAAATGGAGCCTTAGAGAACTTTTTTAATGGACACAATGTCATAGAAGCAGTTAAGCTGAGCCCTGGAGAATTGAATCCACGCTTCTCTGAGGTCAAAGTACAGGTTTTACTCTCGACAGAATTCCGCTTTTCAATCCACAACAGTAAAACACAACAACATTTTAAGCTGAACTACAGTACAATGCGCTGGCATTAAATGCGTTCCTAATGTTGTGTAACCATCCCCACCATTCATCTCCATAAGTCTTTTCATCTTGTAAAACTGAAACCCTGTAGCCATTAAACACTAACCTCCCACTGCACAACCCTACCCCAGCCCCTGACAGCTGCCACTCTCCTTTCTGGGCCTATGGTTCTGACTTCTCGAAGTATCTCATGTAAGTGTTTCACACTTGCTGCTTTCAAGATTCCCCCCCCCTCCCGCCACCACCCCCCCGCCACCACCACCCCTTTTTTCTAATCTTTGGCTTTTGAAAGTTTCATTATAATGTGTCTTAATGTGGATCTCTTTGAGTTCATCTTCCTTGGAATTTGTCGAGCTTTTTGCGTGTAAATATTTAAATGTTTTTCATCACATTTGGTAAGTTTTCAGGGATTACTTCTTCAAATATTTTCTATGCCCCTTTCCGTCTCTCCTCTGTCTGGGACTCCCAAAATGTGTAAGTAGATCTGTTTTCTGGTGCCCCACAGGCCCCTTATGCTCTGCGTACTTTTCTTCCGTCCCTTTTTTGCTGCTCAGACTTGACAATTTTCCTCTTATCTTCACGTTTGCTGATTCTTTCTCTACTGGTGCAAATCTGCCTTTGAATCTGCCTAGTGAATTTTTCATTTTAGTTACTGGGCTTTTCGGGTCTAGAATGTCTTTTTTGGTTTCTTTTTAGGTTTGCTATCTTTATCGATATCTCTGTTTTGTTCATGTATTAGTTTCTTAACTTTTTGTACATCTTCCTTTAGCTCTTTGAGCATTTTCTAAGACAGTCGTTTTAAAAAATCTCTGTCTTGCAGCGCCTGGTGGCTCAGTTGGTTGAGTATCTGACTCTTGATTTCAGCTCAGGTCATGATCCCAGGGTGGTGGGATTGAGCCTAGTATCAGCCTCTGTGCTCAGTGTGGAGCCTGCTTGAGATTCTCTCTCTCTCTCTCTCTCTCTCTCTCTCTCTCTCTCTCTCTCTCAAAATAAATAAGTAAGTAAGTAAGTAAATAAATATCTTTGACTATTAGATTTGCTGTCAGGTCTTTTTCAATGACAGTTTCTGTTGATTAATTTATTTTCCTTTAAATGGTATGTACTTGAATCCAATAAAAATGTAACTCTTGGAATCAGATTCTCCTTCTCCCCCCAGGGTTTTGTTGCTGTTTTTGCTTATTGTTTTTGTTATTCTGATTTTTGTAGGCTGTCTTTGTGTCAAGGATCAGCCCGAAGTGTAAAATTAAGGTAATCTCAGGTCTTTTCTGAGCCTGTGACTTTCTCTGGGCATATGTAGTCACTTTTTAATTTTCCCCATATTTGTAGTGGTTTTTGAATGCCCTAGTCTTTAACGTCTGGCTCCCAAAAGAGGAAAAAGAGAAAAATAAAGGGAGGTGAAACAAAGGGCACTGACCTTTTAAATTCTCTGGAAGTCACTGCAGCCGGAAGGGGATGGTTTTACAGCAGTGGAGGGAGATACAAGAATAATGGCTGTCCTCTTTGCCCCTCTGTGATCAGAAGCAGCATTAGAGTCAGAGGACAGATTTCTGATAGTTGGATATTTATCCCTTAAGAAATGGTAAGAGTCCTTTTTGCGACCCGCCCCCGGCTCCCACAAGCTGTATGGAAACAGCTGCAGGAACATAGCTGCCTGCCATAGGGGGAGGGTTAGCCAACGGGTAGAGCTGCTACTGTGCTAAGGCCTGGAATTGACCACAATTAATCAGTTTACCACCCAAGTCCTCCTCTGGAAGTTGCAAGCCTTCAATAGGCTCCAGAGTTCCAAAATAGTACAACATATAGATGCTGCAAGTGTAAGTGTTGTCTAGGTGGGGAGACAGATTCCTGCTGCTTCCTATTCTGCCATCTTCCTGGAATCTTCCTCAATGCACAGCTTTTGTATCTTCAGTTGTGTGAAGATTGTGATCATTTTTATAAGTTGACATATTCAGGCTCGAGTGAATATTTCCTGGAAGACCTCATTGCTTTGGTGTCAATATCTATGCCTAATATTAGGCAGCTGTGGATTTTTCTCCAACAATTTATCTGAGATCAAAAATCTAATAAATATATCGTCAGGAGGGATGGCAATATTCCAAATATTGCCCTGAGTGCCTAGTTGTGAAGGAGGGATTATACAGATATTTAATTTTTAGTCTTTAATCTTATAAGGCTGAAAAAGCTGGTTGAATAAGTCCTAAGTATGGAAAAATGTAACAATGAAATATTAAAATAACACTTAAATGCAAAAAATAAGAGAGCTATCAAGAACAGTATAAATTTTTTAAAAAAATTTTTAACATTTATTTATTTTTGAGACAGAGAGAGAGCATGAACAGGGGAGGGTCAGAGAAAGAGGGAGACACAGAATCTGAAACAGGCTCCAGGCTCTGAGCTGCCAGCACAGAGCCCGACGCGGGGCTTGAACCCACGTACTGTGAGATCATGACCTGAGCCGAAGTCGGAAGCTTAACCGACTGAGCCACCCAGGCGCCCCAAGAACAGTATAAAATAAATTGACAAGTCAATAATACAGGCCATAATTGCTCGAGGATTCTGGAGGAGGGAGATGTTTCCTTTTAGTAGCTGATTGGGAAAGGCTTTATGAAGGTAATAGAATTTTAAAACTCCCATCTTCAAATAAGTGCTCAGATTCTTTCTTTCTTCCTTTCTCTCTCTCTCTCCTTTCCTTCCTTCCTTCCTTCCTTCCTTCCTTCCTTTCTTTCTTTCTTCTTTCTTTCTTTCTTTCTTTCTTTCTTTCTTTCTTTCTTTCTTTCTTTCTTTCTTCTTTCCTTCTCTTTTTCTTTCCTTCTTTCTTTTTCATTTCTATAAGCTCAACATAAAACTCCATGATGGATCTCGGACCTGAGGAAATGGTGTTCAGGATATTGGGCCATGCACTCCAATGACCTTCTAGATTTCCAATAAATGAAACTAGGATGCATTGATTTTGTGTGTGTGTGTGTGTGTGTGTGTGTGTGCGTGTGTGTGTGTGCCTTGAAAATTGCAAGTAATTGTTTTGAGGTCGACAGACACACACTAGAGAAATCCATTATATTTAGCAGTTGGCAGACATGAACAACTCTAAAAGATACCCCTTGGGAGGGAGAGAAATCATATTTTCCTCAAGGAATAGCTAAGGAAATTGAAGCACAGAAACAACCATCAGTTGCTTGTGTATTCCTTTTAAGGCTGAAGAAATCAGTTGGAAAATTTAGTTCCCAATTGAATGTGAGAGAGATCGGACTGCTTGTTAGGCATGTTGCCTTTATAAAACCCATTTCAGCCATTATTTGGTTGTCTTTTGGTATGATGTATTTCATATTTCTGTTATAATGAGAGTAGTACGTTTTGATCCTTTTTTGCTTAATAAAATGAGCAGTTATTTCATAGATTAATTCCCATGCTGTTAACACCCCATAAATTAACGTATATTTAGGATGAGATCATCTTGCATGATTAGCTCTCGCCTTTTTTCCAAACCATGCTTGAACACCTTTATCAGACAGCAGTCTGAAAATTCACCTTTTTTCCATTTTTAAAGTTTCTGCTACTATAAGCTGGTAGCAGACTGAGGCCACCATGGATTTTTAAAAACATGTTAATTAGACATTTAAATGGTTTCTCAGACATTTTCCTTTCAAGTGGAGCTCTATGTGAGTAGTTTGATTATACTTTCTCATTTTTTTTGAGAGAGTTCCAGAATAAAGTAATGGAAGTCAGAAAGCCATGAGCTGGCCAGATAAATTCTATGGGATCTGAGAGGATGCTCTGGTGGGAGAAAATCATCAGGAATGGAAGATTCATCTTAAATAGAAGTCCGAGGAGCTTAGGTATTCCTTTTAATGTTCTCACAAGTATCAGGAATATCTAAAACTCAGGCAGCTAACAGAACTAAGTATAAATCCAAATTTGTTTCTTCCCCTTCAGGCTAGACAAATCTTATCTATCTTTCAAGATTGTGCAAAGGTGTCCTATGATGCCTTCTAATGACACTTCTTATGACACTTTCTAATATGATTCCAGACCACGTTTGCTTCAGACCAGCACCGTTGACTCTTGCTTCCCATATCTTGCTTACACATCTCTCTCTAACATCATTTCCACCTCTCTCTTTCACACTTCACTCGTGCCACACTGGCCTCCTCAAATCTGCTAACATCATTGCTACCCCGGGGCCTTTGCACATTCTTTCCTCTTTGTTGGTGAGTTCTCTTTGACACATTTAGTGTTCTATTCAAATGTCAAAGCATCATAGAAGTATTTCCTGGTCATTCTATACAACTTGTAACCAATCCCCACTTCCAGCATTGTTTATGTCTCTTGCACTCACAGCATATGCTGATAAACTGAATATTTATTGATTTACTTTCTGTTTCCTCTCAGTAGAATGTTAGCTGCATAAAAGAATAGCCTTGGTATCTTTTATTGACCGTTGTATGCCCAGTGCTAACAATAGTTGCTAGGTACACAGTAGGTGTGCAATAATATTTGTTGTGAACGCACGATTGTTTATGGCCTGCCTTTTGAAATATTAGCGTTACTGTATCACACAATTTTACAATTGCTCTTAAGTAGACTTGGGAATCCATGCAAGTTCTATTTAAACATATTTTCCTGCTTGCTTCCCTTCTGAAAGTCACTGAGCTGCTGTCTTATCTATCTCTGTGACCCAGGAGAGCTGCGGGGAATGCGTGCTATTTTGGGGCCCATAAAGCTCTCTTGATGTCTCTCTCAAGAAAATCAAGGATCTATACTGTAGTGAGGTGTCTGTTATCATTCTTGTTGTTTTAAGTTTTAAAACATAATTGAATTGTTAGTTCTGTGCGGACAGAGAACTTTTTGTGTGGGTGTGCTATATTGCCTTTAGCACGGATTGGCCCAAAACGGATATTTAAAGAATTATGTATGGATATAGGCCATTAGAGTATGTGAATTATTTTAGAACAACAGTGTGTTTTGAATTCTGCCAAGTAAGTAAATATTTGAGGAATTGTGAATGCCTGCAGTTTATACAACTTTGATTTGAATTTTTCAGTGTCACATTTTAGCACAGTATTTCACACAGAGTAATGCAGAGAAAACACTCTACAATTTAAGGAATCTGTGAAAATATTAGGATTGAAATTCTGTAATACGCACTTGTTCTGCTGAACTTGTTGTGAAAACACAATAACAGGAAAACAAGAAAAAGGCGATTATCTTAATTTAAACCGTCTTTGGCTTCCTGACGTTCCCTCTGGCAAACCAAAGTTATGCACTTATTTCGTGTTTAAATGTGGAAATTCTGGTAATAATACCAGGCTTTAGCGAATTCATAGTCAAAAGCATTTTGAGTTTCTTCCCGATTTGCCAAAAAAGTCATTTTCACATGGTGTGTTTGGGATTTCCTAAGTTGTACCTGTCACCGTTCATGCTATTTTTCTCTCTTAATGGAAACGTATACTTCGCATGAAATCAATGACTTTACCAGATAGGGAGTGTTTTACATTTGTAGGCCTCCTCCTCTTCTGAACCTCTTATACGGGCATCTCAAATTGCATCACAAACTTTTACTCATTTGTTAAGTGTTTCTGTACATCTGTGGAAAGTGACATCTTGTTGCTCACGTTTTCTCGAGGCAAGGAAGCAGTTGGGTCAGGTGGGTGCCTGCGTCCCAAGAGCTGCCAAGCAGTTGGTGTTGAGTGTGCTATGAGATGCCCCAGTAAAGCTCAGCTACTCCAACGTAGCCCTAAATATTTGAGATCTTACCTTTGCGTTAAAGGAAAGAATTCTTACCATTACCGTCTGTTAATGTGCAGCTATTTCTGGGGACAGTAGCCAACGAAACCACAACAGTTTATTGTGAATTGTTTGGGGGCAAGTTGAGATTCTTAGAATACAGGCACACGTCGTTTTATTATTGTACTTTGCTTTATTGTGCTTCTGACAGTGCACTTAAAAGAATTTTTTTTAATGGTCATTTATTTTTGAGAGACAGACAGACAGAGTGCAAGAAGGGGAGGGGCAGAGAGAGTGGGAGACACAGAATCCGAAGCAGGTTCCGGGCTCTAAGCCGTCAGCACAGAGCCTGATGCGGAGCTTGAACCCATGAACTACGAGATCATGACCTGAGCGGAAGTTGGATGCTCAATCGCCTGAGCCACCCAGGTACCTCCTGACAGTGCATTTTTTTTTTTTTTTTTTTTTTTACAAATGGAAAGTCTGTGGCAACCTTCAAGCAAACCTATTGGCACCATTTTTCCAACAGCCTTTGCTCAATCCATGTCTCTGTGTCCCATTTTGGTAATTCTCACAATATTCCAAACTTTTTCATTATTATTATGTTTGCCATGGTGACCTGTGATCAGCGATCACAATGTATTGAAAGGTTAAGTATTTTTTTTAATTAAGGCATGTGCATTTTTTAGATATAATGCTGTTGCCCACTTCATAGACTATAGTGTAAACACAACTTTTATATGCAGTAGAAAACCAGAAAGTTCATCTGACTCATTTTGTTGTGATGTTTGCTTTATTGCAGTGGTCTGAACCCAAACCTGCAATATCTTCGAGGTATGTCTGTCTTAAAGAGCCAAGGGGTGAAGTGTAGCATTGTACCTAGATCAATACTCCTTCATATGAACTTGGTTTGAGTGTCCTTGACAAGTTGTATAGTTTGCATTTTCCAGGAATATGTTCAGTTTAACCCACACTAAAAAGATGGGTATAATGCAATGTTCCCTCAACCGCCATTTGTAGGAAAATGAAAGTGTTCTGTGGTCAAAATAATCTGGTAAGTGATGAAGTAAATAAAATCAAATAGCGTGGTTTCCTATATGGAAAATTCTGGGATAGTCAAAAAGGTATGACACTGGGGAGAACCTAGTTGTATTTATTACAAATTTAGCCGTCAGAAATTGGGAATATTAAGGGAATGTGCTTAGATTGCTATGTGCAAGATACTATCCCATGTGGCTACTCGTGCAATGACATGAGGTCATTGATACAAAGCACCAAGCAGAGAGTCTAAAACGTGGTGGGTGCTTCCAGAATATTGGTTTTCTCCCTCTTTTACTTTTTCTCTTTTTGATCCTCGGAAAAAAAATCAAGAATTTAAGACCAGTACTAAATAGAAATTTATATTAATGAATACAATTAATATTTTGAAATTTTGACTTTTATCCATTGGCCTGCCTATCTTTCCAAAGACATTTTGTAGCATTACTTAAGTAGGAAATATTTGAATCCTTTCCTGTTACACACTTGATTAGTGTCGTGATTCTGTACAGTTTCTGTGAGGTATTTTTATATGAACTGATTTGTGTGAAGATTCATATTTAAGAGATATGGTAAACTTATCATATGGTAAAAGCATATGGTAGACTTGAAGTGTTTTGGGGATTATTACTATTTGTCCCAATGTCAATTACTTGGGTATATGCAAATTTATAAATAGAATATTAAATGGGCAATACTCAAATTTATTTAACATAGGCTATCAGTTGTCCTGGGTTGGATATAAGCTTCCTCTGCTCTAAAAGCAAACTTTTGAAGATTGCAGCAAACTTTAAAGTTTTCTTAGGTCTTCTCTGGTCATCCGAAGTGAAAACTGGGTTCCCAAGGCATGCTTATGTGTGTTTCTCAGAACTCATTCTTAAAAGAAAATTGAGGTCAATGATTATAAGAAGTGGCATTCATGAACATTTAATGAAAATGAAGGAATTCTCCAAAGTAAGCTGCAATTTTACAGTTATTGAAAAAGACTACCTGGAAAAAAGAATTGTAAATGAAAAAAATTTTGAAGCAGCAGTGTTTTCATTTTAGTGTAATTTTTTAGGGTATCTTTGGGTCGATATGGCATTTGCTGGTGGTTCAATCTAAATGAACACCCGGGCGAAGAGATTTGGAAAGATGATGGCAGTGTGCATGTGCCCTGGCCCTATGAAGTCCCTCCCCCCATTCATTTTTAATTCACTTATGGAGGTGTCATTTCCAATTGTATTTTTTAATCGTTCCAGCCATAGTAATGGAACAAAAAGTCTTTCAAATGCTCTTAAAGACAGCATTGCAAGAAAGATTGGCACAGATTCAGAATAGCTGGATGTGTATGTTCTTTTGATAAAGAAAGCAGCTTTCAGAAACATTTCTCAGCTCATTGTGCAAAATTGTTGACATTTTGCCATTGTAATCCTTTTAATGTTGTAGACCTTTGAAATTTGTGTAAAGGTTTTGCTTCACATCAAAGTAGATGAGAATATAAGGAGCAACCAAAAATAAAACCTCTGAAAGCGTGCCTGGTATTGTAGGGATTTATGATGGTATCACAACATCTATGGATCAGTGAACACCAATTTGTTAAAAAAAAAAAAAATCATAGTTACTCAGAGAGTTCCAGGGAGACTGCTTAAAGCATGATAAAAAACAAAATCCACTAGGGGAACACACTAGATTTGGACTAAGTACCACAATCTGTGGGATTTATTAAATTTGCTGTTGGCCTTGCCTCTATAAGGACATGTCAGCACAAGGCGGAATGAATCCCAGGCCCTGGGAGTTGCTTCGGTCTGATGCGGTCAGTTGTCCTGCTCATAATTGTTAGGGTTTGTTTGAATTTTTCCCATCCCAGGGTCTCAGAGCTCTGGGGGAGGCCCTAAAGTGCTGTACTTAAAGTCAGGGATCTTGGAAGAAGCTCTTGATAGGATACTCATGGGCTACCGATGCTACTGCTTCTAGTTCTCTATTCTGTAGAACCAATATATTCAGGCTAAGTCCACTTTTTCAGAAACTATCTCCTTTTTGGTCTCCTTCTAAGGCAGAGGTTACTCCTCCAGCCATGTAAACAGGTTTATTTTGAGAACCTATAAACCCGCCATCTAAGGATCCCATACTTTGTCCCTCGCTGGGACTGTGAGCTCTTCCCTCTCTTCACCAGGCATCGACTCAGGTGCTTCCATCCGACTAGCCTCTCTCTTCTCCCTGCAGCCCGTGTCACGTGATGTGTGGGGCTTAGGCCACCCCCCTCACTCTGCACTCTTTGCATTCCTTACTTCATAAGGAATCTCAAACATCCAGTGCAACCTTGTCCAACTTCTATGCATTGTGTGTAAAGGATCTAGTATGAATTCTTTTTTTTAAAATGTTGACTTATTTGTTTTGAGAGAGAGAGAGAGAGAGAGAGAGAGAGAAGGCATGAGTGGGAGAGGGGTAAAAAGAGAGTGGGAGAGAATTCCCAAGTATTCTCATGCGGGGCTATATCCCATGAACCGTGAAGTCAGGACCTGAGCTGAAACCAAGAGTTGGATGCTCAACTGACTGAGCCACCCAGGTGCCCCAAGATCTTGTATGACTTGTTGTTCATCCTGATCCAATGCCTTTGTCTCTTTTCTCTCAGAACACACCTGCCACCCTAATATCCACATGCTATGATACTGATTTGGTTTGCCATTTCTCCATCACGCCCCCCAATTTAATAGTCATTCTTAATACTGAATTCTCTTCACTCTTCAACAGTTTTTTTTTTTTTTAATTACTTGGTGTGCACCATGGATTCTGGATCTCAGCCTTAGGGCTGGATAAATCTTCCTAGTTGGGGAGGACTGTGTTAGCAGTGTTCCTGGCCTCTAGTTGCCAAATTTCAGTGGCAGCCTCCCCCAGTGTGATGAAACTATCTCCAGATATTGTCAAATTGTCCTTGGAAGATAAAAATCATGACTGCTGAGAACTACTGGTCCACAAACACCCTCTAGAACTCTCAGGCATGTCTGTTTCCTGCTTCATGGAGCTGTTCCTTTGTCCTCCGTACCCCTCCTACTGGCCATATGGCTTTCTGGGAACATCCCTCACCTGAGTCAGGAAAATGTTCAAAGCACCTGCAGTGAGGTCACCTTTTGCCCCTACTAACCATAGAACCCATGGGAAGTTTTCACTGCCTGGGGCCCACTGCCTTTAACTTGTAGCATCCTTGAGCCTTGTAGATGGTACGTTGAACAATTAGCATGCTTCATGTCCTTACTTGTATGGGTTTCTCTGAGCACAGGAGTGATCAGATATAACATTGGACAGAACATGGGGGGAAGACCGGAGAGAGTCATGATTGAATTTAATTCCTTGGGTAAAGAATGAATTTTATACATCTATTCATGTTACATCTTAAGCCTGCTGTTCTGCATGTGTAACTTTGATTCCAATTGGAACTTAATCGGAACAATAGGATGAGGGTCAAAATCTATGACGTATTTTCTCCCTTTCCTTGTGCTTCCTTCAATATGTGCCCTTGACGCATGTTCACTCCGTACCTTCCCTGTTAGTTGGTAGTTCTTTCTGAGTGCCCTTCTAATTGCATTCTGAAGTCTTTTACAGTTTCTTATTTGTCTTGTTTCCTAGCCCGGTTACAGCTGAGAATAGATTTTCCACCTGTATTTTACTGTGTTTGCTCTTGCCACTTAATAATATTTGTTGTACACGGATTATTTTTCAAGATCCCCCCCTCCCCCCCGCCGAGAGACAGGCGTGCTATCGTCTGTTGCGTTCAGACAACCGTGCCTTTAACTCTTCTGCTGTCTCTTTTGTCTCTTTGACAAATCTAGAGCAGCAGTTTGGAATATTTAGTGCTGTGTCTCTCTTTCTCAAGTTCAAAAGGAAATGTCTCTGTGAACCTCCCTTCTAAGGTTCACAGTGCATCAACGCTTCCTAAACAGCTTCTCTCCTGGGTAGAGGCAGTCGTGGGTGGAGCCCCACTTTCTCAGAGATAAAAATATCTTTGAAAGTCTTCTTAACTCTGTTCATTTTCCCCCGGATGCCATTTCTTCAGTGGACTGGAGAGATTTTAGCACCGTTCTTTACACACACACACACACACACACACACACGATATGACATCGGGATGGTATGCCCCCGAATGCACAAACAGGTGGCCTCATTTAACTGCTTGTCCCCAGCCAGCCCCTGAATACATGGCCCCTGGCTCCCCACCTCCATGGGAGGGTAGGAGTCTAACTTCTACAAGTGCCAGTTGGCAAATCCAGACAGTTTTATAGGGACCAACACCTCCCCCTGTGTTTTGTAATTGTTCACTTCTTGGCTCTTCTAGAACCCCTGCTGCTCCCCTCTACCTTCCTCCTGCCTTTAAAAACACTCACAAACTGAAGCTGAGCTCCCACTGGACTCTTTCCCCTATTTCAATAGCATTTTCAATGATTAAAATCTGTCCTTACCTGGCGTCGGGTGGCTTAGTTGTTTAAGTATCTGACTTCGGCCGAGGTCATGATCTCTTGGTTCATGAGTTCAAGTCCCGCATGGGGCTCTGCACAGGCAGCGCAGAGCCTGGTTGGGATCCTCTCTCTCTCCCTCTCTCTGCCCCTCCCCTGCTGGCTGTCTCTCTCTCAGAATAAATAAGTAAACATAAAAAAAATAAAATAAAATCTGTCCTTACCACTTCAACTAGTGCCTGGCTTTGCTACCTTTGACAATGGTTATGTAGACCCCATTCTATTCTCTATTACTAGTTCAGCTTTTCTAAAAAAGATATATTCCACATATACGTGAGATCATGAAGTATTTATCTTTCTGCATCTGGCTTATTTCACTTAACTTAATGTCCTCCAGGTTTCATCCTTATGATCACAAATGGCAGGATTTCCTTTTTCTTTAAGGCCGAAAGAGCTCCGTTGTCTTTCAAGTTTGAGTGTCTTAAGAGATCAAGAGCTATAATTCTGCAACACTCAGCTCCCCACATTTTTAGTCCATTGGTTAATTTAAAAAAATAACTGCTAATTGATTTGGCGATATCGTCAAAATTCACCATACTCTCCACTTCTCTGTGCCATTGATTCTCAAAACCCGAGCATGCTTCAGAATCACCTCCGAAGGGTTGTTACAACACAGGCTGCTGGGACCCACCCTCAGAGCCCCTGATTCATAGGTCTGGGGTGAGGCCAGGATATGCATTTCTAGCAAGTTCCCAGGAGATCTAGATTTTGCTGGATCAGGGGCCACCCTTTGAGAATCATTACTCTACAGGAATTCTTTACAGTAAGAAGGCACCTGTGATATGAACACGTGGAACAAGAGAGGTAGTTGGGAAAGCTGGATCTCAAGACAAGAAGCTGTAAGACTTGAGCCTGGTTACGTTGGGTCTGGAGATATGAAGGACCAGTCAGGACACTCTGGCCCCATGGAAGTCATGAATGGGGTGGGGGTGGGGGTGGGTCCTGGAGGCTCTTCCCCAAGCTGCTTTCAGCTGTGGACATAATTTGGGGGCCCCATGAGTTTCAGGCATCAAAGCTGGCTCCTTAGAAGGGCTAGGCCAGCGTTCACAATCCTGACTGAACTCCAGAATTACCTAGAGAAATTTCAAAGCTACCTGCACCCAGACCCACCCCAGAGCAACCAAATCACTTTTGGAGGCTGCAGTGTGGCCAGTGGGAGTTTTCAAAAGCAAATCACTCTGAGGATGACCGGACCCTCCATCCAAGATTCTGGTTTAATTGGTCTGGAAAATATACTGAAAAATATCCACCATCTGTGGTTTTTGAAAGTGATGTAGGTGTCTTAAAAAAATTTTTTTTAATGTTTATTTATCTTTGGGGGGGGGAGAGTACAAAGAGAGAGGGAGACACAGAATCTAAAGCAGGCTCTAAGTTCTGAGCTGTTAGCATAGAGACCGATGTGGGGCTCAAACTCACGAACAATGAGATCAGACACTTAACCGACTGAGCCACCCATTTGCCCCTAATGCTCACTTGGGTATAGGAGTGAACTCAGAGAGGCCAATGGGTTTTGTCTTTGCTGTCTATATTCTTAGTGTCTCACACTGTGCCTGGCTCAGAGCGATTCTTCAATAAACATGCATTGAATATGTTAATTAACGATTGTTTTGTGTCGCATTTGGCTCTTGTGAGGCTGGATACTGACAAAACAGTGTAAGGCCCGACTGTCTTTCTCTTGTTGTCAATATGAGTGCTGGGATAGCCCCTCCTCCCCCCGCTACAACTGGCTCATATTTGGATGTGAGGCAAGAAAATGAGATGCACTGGGAATACATGGAAATTTGCAAATCCTTTTTTGTTTACCCAAGGGTGGGTAATCTATAACTTGCAGGCCAAATCTGGCCCATTGCCTGTTTTTGTATACTTGTAAGCTAAGGACGGATATTACATATTTAAGTGATTGTCAAGACTCAAAAAAGGAAAAATAATGTTGCATATGAAGGTCAAATTCCAGTGTCTGCAAATTTTTTATTGGGACACAGGCATCGCCATTCATTGTCACATTATCTCTGGCTACTTTTGTGTCACAACAGAGTTCAGTAGTGGTGACAGAGACCAGGTGGCCTGCAAAGCCAAAAATGTTTACTCTCTGTCCCTTTACAGTAAAATGTGCTAACCTTTCATTGAGAGCATGGCCTGTCCAGAAATACACTGGTTGTGATGTAACATTGCCCAGATTGGTATCTCTAGGTCTTCTAGATGCATCCTAGTAGAGTTCTTTCCAAGCAGAAAAGGACAACATGATTGTTACATTCAATGAGATCCTGGTGGAACTCTTCGAAAGCCTTGTTTCATTACTTTAAAAAAAGTTGAGGGGCATTCAGATCTGTGGGCAAAAGACAACATGTGTTTCACAAACCCATGGTCCCTGAGGGGGCTTGAGTTTATCAAGAGCTGCTGAAGATGTCTTCGAGTGAGTTCTGCCTTTCAGTTTGGAAAAATAACTACTCCAATTGTCATTAAGCTACAGACCTCTATATTTCCTTTCTTTCTCCCACCCATTCTTCCTGTCTCTTGTTCTGTCCTGGGGAAAAGTGATAATGGTTCACAAGCTATCAGTGGACATTCAGCCTCTCTGAACTTTAGACAGGTCTCTTCCTGACTACAAGATCCTGGCCTGCCTTTTCTTAGAGAGTTTACTTCAGAAATTTGAAACTGTAAATTCTTTTCCTGCTCTTTGAGAGGTAGATCTCCCACAGCCAGGGGATGTCTTTCTCAAGGACCTGGGAGCCATCCCTTTGAAATGTCCTCATCAAGAATGATGGTGCCCCATCTCCCAGTCTCTGTGGGAGGGTGGGAGCCTAACTTCCATAAGTTCCATCAGCAAACACAGGTGGCCTTATCACAGTGACCATCCTTACCTGATGTCTTACAGAACTTTTCCACCAGCTTACCCCAGCACTTAAAAGCCTCCCACGTTTTGTTTCAGAGGAGTCAAGTTCAATGTCTTTCTTCTATTATAATAGTCTTGCCTTCTATTGCAATAATCTCAAATAAAGTCTTCTTTACTTGTTTAACTTGTCTGGTACAATTTTTCTTTGACCCTGGTTACCGTGGTATGGTGAGTTGAATTGGCCCCAGAAATGTATGGCACCTATGAATGAGACTTATTTGGAAAGAAGGTCTTTGTAGATGTCGGTAAGACATAAATTAAGATGAGGTCACACCGTAAAGGGTGGACTCTTAATCTGAGTGGTGTCTTTGTAAGAAGAGGAGAAAACACACAGAGACAAACGGGAGGGGAGAAGGCCATGTGAAGACAAAGGCAGAGTGTAGCAATGATGACACACGCCAAGGAACACCAAGGATTGCCAGCAAACACCAGAAGGTGGGACATGCCATGGAGCAGTTTTCACCTAGAACCTCCGTTGTGATTTCAGACTTCTAGTGTCCAGAACAGAGAGAGGACAAATGTCTGTTGTTTTGCCATCCAGTTTGGGATTGTCATGGCAGTCCCAGGAAACTTGTACACTTGGGACATAGGCTGCCAGTCCAGTCTCCTATTGCAATACCATCATCTGGCACTTTTTGTCAGTACTCGGTGCTCATATCTGGATTGCCACTCTGTGCCCTTGTCCATTTCCAGGCACTTCCCCACACAGATCTTTCTGCCTGGTACACTTCAATCTCACCCTCACACACCCTTCACGGGTGCTTGGCAGAGTCCTTCCTGTCCTTCAAGGCCCATCACCATCTCTTCTGGAGCCCTCTGGTTTCCCAGGAAGTTTGCTGCCTGCCCTCTGGGCTCCTGTGTGAGATGGTCACCCATGTACACATGTGCCCTCTCATTAGGATTTATTGGTGGTTGTGACTCTCTTTCCCCAGATTTGGGAGGGCAGGGGCCATGTCTCATTTGTCTTTGCCTAGTGGGCTCTGGGAAGACATTGGTGAGTGAGAGAAGCTGGAGCTGGAGAGGGCCACACAATCAGATGCTTGCTTTTTCTCCTTTTGACAGCAGGGAGGGACCACAGGGCCTATTGTATCATGTCAGACTTCCCTTGTCTACTAGTGACAGGGGGGTATGGAAGGGCACACTGTCTATCAGATGCCACTTTTTAAATATATAACCAGCATTTCAGCAATAAAAGGGTGTTTATCATTTAAGAAAAGGCCCAGAAATCAGCAAGGAGAGACATTGGTCATCAACTATTCCAATAAAAATATCCTATACTTTCCCACCTTGTTTGTTAAAGGGACGTGAGGTGACACATAGGCTCTTAGTACGTTCTGAACCTTTATTAAAAGGCTAAAAGAACTAAAATATAATTAGGTTGGTTTGTGTTGGTGGCTGTGTTTTCAGTTGGTACCTAGAGGACAGAGGAAATGATTTTGAAGGATTGCGTGCTGGTTCTCCAGGTTTCCAGCATTACAAGATGCATTATTCCCCCCCCCCCCCCCCCCCCCCCCCCACAACATGAGTTCTTTTGTTTTCTCTTCTGGGCCTGAAGGGGAAGAGACAACATAATGAGCAACTACTTTGGTTGAAGACCATTATTCAAGGCCTCATGACAGACTTTTGGTGCATCTGCTCAGGATCCTGTCTTCACCTCCCCGAATTCCCACAGGAATACACAGCCTTTGTCTGGAGGGGTGGCTTCAGGGCCTGTGGTGTTAGAATCCATGTTGACATTTCCTGATCTTGGAAACCTCCACTCAAGTATTCTTTCCTGCTTGTCTGTTGACAATAACTTTGCCTTCCTTCGAGGGGCTACCTGCTCCCCACTTGGCAAGGTCCTGACAGGGCTGTTGGTCATAGTGTGGCTCATCCTCTGCTCCACACTCCAGGCACCGAAACTCAGACAACCACACCCAGAGGTCATCCAGGCCTTTCCTTCTCATGCCTCAAGGACAAATGTTGCTGCAATAAGCAAGAGTAAGACCAACAGACAGGGAAAAAAGGAGGGCTGATACACCATCTTAAAAGTGGGAGGGGAGCAATCTGACAGCATCATTTGAGTGTCTTCCATTCTTGAGGGTGGACTTCTCAGTGATGAGATCCGACCACTTCCCTTTTTGCTTCCTTGAGAACCAGTTGGTTGTATTCACTTGCCTCCAAAGGGTCCTGACTTCAGGTCCCAGGGAGGGCTGTCCTGGGCTTGGGCCTCTCATGTTCCATTGAAACTTGAGATCAAAGTCTAATGAGAACAGGCAGCCACAGAGATCCCCTGAAATATTTTTAGTTGTGGTTGTTACCTACATCATCCTGAGGTTTCATTTTGCATTTTCTTCCTACTGGGTAACATGTATAAATAAATCATGTCAATACCTCCTTTTATTTATATCTTAATATAACATCAGTAGTGTGATTAGATAATTTGAAATTTAATAGAACTTTCCAGTGTGAATCAGCTAAGATATATCACGGTGAAATCTCAGAGCCTGGAGACTGGGTAGGGAGGGAGTGGAGTGCTCACACACACTACTGAGTCAGCACATAATAGCAATTTTCTGTGTCCTCATAATAGATACTTGAGAATAATTACTGACAGCCTGTGGAGAATTCATCAACCTCGGGTACCAAATAATAACTTATACTCTCACGGTAACTGTGTGAATTAAGTTAGAAATTCAAAGAATACTGATGATGTCTCGTTACTTTTTCCCCCCAGAAAAGTCAATCTGCATAATTGATGCCATAGGTAGAAAAACATTTTTTTTATTATTACTTTCTAAATCAAATAGTCTTTAATGAATGAGAGGTGCATGAACATCAAAAACTAATGGTGGCCATGTGGGACAGCAATAATGGTATCCATAATTCTTTGGCACATAAGAAAAAAAAAACGGCTTGTGTTTATTTTCTAAAACCTCAGCACACCATGTTCCAAAGAGAACTCTCCATTGACTAGATGAGATAGATGGGGGGGGGGGGTGCAGAGAAGGGAGGGTGTTGTGTTTAGGGAGAGAGACTACTAATGAGTTAGTGCGGTGAACACAGGCAGGCTGCCCAAAGAGTGGCCGGGCCTGGAGCATGGCCGTCTGGCAGCTGAGAGCCTGACTTTTTAATTTGTGTAGGCTGAATGAGGTCTCTGTAACTCATGGTGGAAAAACATGGTAGGGCCTTTTGTGATTACTAATTAAGGACTAGAATTTCTGCCTGGTAATGTTCTGTTGCTTTACTCAACAGATTCGTTAGAATCAATTCTATTCTTGGTGTTAATATTCTTTACAATGGGTGCCAAAGCAAAATTATATATATGTATATGTTTTGATCAGTAGGTGATTGATAAAGGAAATAAGTTTTATGTTCTTCCACGCAGAGCTTTGAAATATGCTTTGTCCCTCCATGGTCTCCTTTGCACAGAGATTTCATAGCTGCTGTCGGTACCAAGTGTAGACGCTGGGTCCGAGGCATTGATTCTTGCCCTCTTGGCTTCTACACTGGGCATCTTTCATCTGCACTTTTCCACCTTTCCCCTCTTGACTCTGTGGCTGGAGAGGCCGACTTGAAGAATGACACCAATGGCACCCTCGCTCTCTGGCTTCTGGTTGGATCTGGCCAATGGGGAGCCCCGGAAGAGATCTGAGAGGGAAAAGGGAGTGGGTTGGAGTCCTTAGTCCCCAGGAACCTGCCCTTCAGCTAACTCAAGCTGATTGTGCTCACTGAACAAAGGTCATGGCTCCACTCAAGATGGTACTCTGTAAGTCTCACCTTACAGGATCTGGTCTTTATTTTCTCTTCCCATCCCTTTAGCCCCCTCACCCCCCGGAGTCCCAGGATTCTGCATTCTCTAATGTGGTTTCCCAATCAGTGCCCTGCCTCTGTATTGTGAGAGGTCTTTTATCAACCACCCTCTGAATTATCCCAGTGTGTGTCATCACTTCCCTGCTTGGATTCTGACTGATAGAGGTTTGAGGATCTTTGTCTTCTTGGTTTGGTTTTTTGCTCTTCATTGCTTTGTTTTATCCTGCTACCCTTCACTGACTATTTTCCTCCTTGCCCACGGATTTTAGTTTGAACTTGACTCTTATTTTTCTGACTTTTCCCCTACTCTGTCATGTCAGTTACCATCGACATTTCAAGACTCTCATGATTACGTGTCTCCAGAAACCTTCTGGTTCTCCCCACTTCAGCTATAAATTGACCCCGGTGTTCCCATTTGCTGCTGCCAATACCACGTTCTCCTGGTTATGAAACTCATGTCCTGGCCAACATGAGTGCCCACATTTATAGAATTTTCTATTCACCACCAGCCTATGTCCCGTCTTCATATTCTGCCCTTTTTTTTCCTTCAATGTCTTAGATCTAACATTTTGTTTCCATTTCCTCTAATGCAAAACAACAGCAACACCATCAACAACAAATATGCAGCCTGGCAGCACAAGGCACTTTCTGAGTTCGCAAATTATACTACCTTTGAGGTTAGTATGTATTGATTCTTCCCCTTCACACACATCTGTTATCACTGAACAAAGCACCCCCCCCCCCCACATGTCAGCAATGCCCAGAGCAAGATGCTAAGTTGTTGGTGGTTCAGTAGAAGGAATGGACAACCCCGCCTTGGAGCACGTTTCAAAACCTTGCTTGCCCAGAAATATTTCCTAATGGCATCTGCTATGCTACCTCTTCTGAAATTTCCTCTCCAAGAATCACTAGTGGTTCAAACTACCAAGTGAAGGGTCTTGCCTTCTGACAGGTCACAGCATTTCCATATTTCCTCTCTCTCGCATCAGAGTTGTAGCCTCAAGGATGAGTCATACAAACGGAGCACAGTCACCGGAGTGATTTAGCAGGGAGAGGGAGTGGGGGAGGTCAGCCTATAATCAGGACACAGGGCTAGGGAAACACAATTCCTGATGCTCACCTTGTTACTGGTGTTAGAAAATCCAAACAGAGGCTTGTAAGCCTGATCTCTCAAAAGCAAGACAAAGAAAGATGGTGCTTCTGTTGTTTCTCTTTGCCTTTCTTCTTCTTCCCTCCCGCCCCCCCTCCACAAAATTTCTCTCTCTAGATTCTCCTGTGCAACTTACCAGTTAACAAGGCCCCAAATGTCAAGTTTAAGACTATGTTTTATAGGTTACATTGTGTGAATCTTGGTGATTTGTTATCAAAGCTGGAGTTCATTTAACAGGTATCTCCTTACTGATCTTGGTGTAGTGCTTCCACAGATCTGTACCTTGATCTTTCTAGAGCAGAGGCCTATCCTGTTTCTATCTGTAAGACTAGTAGCTTGCATCCTACTTAGCACAGAGGAACTGTAAAAAGAAAATTGCAATGGACTAGTTAAATTGCAAGGAAGTCTTTAAGACTAGTGGAATCAAGACTATTACAATAGGGGAGAGAGACTGGCCTCAACTCCACTGAAACAAAAGGTGGGGGATGAGGTGGTAGAAAAGTCTTGGAGAACATCAGTTGAGGATGGTCACCATGATGGCCACCATGAGGATGGTCACCTGTGTTTGCTGATTGGCGTGCATGGAAGTTAGGCTCCGATCCTCCCACGTAGAGTGGGAGATGAGGCACTGTCTTTCCGGTGCCTGCAACACAGGGATGGCTCCCAGGTCCTTGAGAAAGACCTCTCTGGGTGGTAGAAGGTTTACATCTCAAAGGGGCAGAGAAAGAATTACAACTACCAAGTTCTCTAAAGGAAATGCTCTAAGAAAAGGGAGGGCGTTGGTAGAGTCAGGAGGAAACCCGGCTAAAATTCAGTCAGGCTGAGGGGATGCTGTTAAGGCCTCCTTAGTCAGAAGCTTTTGGTGATCCTAATACTATTCTGTTTTGGTGTTTATGTGGCCATTTTATTACATCAGCTAGTAATGCTCCCCTTAGACTTCTAGAAAATCTTGTGTGTGCGTGTGTGTGTGCGCACTGGGGGACATCGTACTTCTATTTCTTAGACCAAATATTTCTGGGCATAATTTAAAAAATCGCTGTGCTGGAGAGAGAATTTTAATTGTTTGCATTTTCCCTGAGAAGAGATGTGTACCCACTTATCCGCCTCACCGAGCCCAGTGTTGTGGGGGGAGCTGATGCTCACGGCATAGTTGTTGCGGGTGAAGGAGAAAATATGGTTCCCTTGCACAATATCCAGCAAGCAAGCGCAGGTTAGTTTAGAATTTAATTGTCACATCATGGGAAGCACCTGGGTCTGGAGGTAAGCAGTCTGGGTTGGAGTTCTGGTGGCCACTTCATAATTGCACGAACTTGGGCAGGTCCCATAAACTCCCCTAGTCTTTGTTTCGTTATCTATAAAATGAAGCTAAGACCCATTTCGGAGAGGTTGCCCCATGAGGATTAAATGAGACCCTGCCCTACGGAAGCACCCTGTAAATCTCAGGGCAGGACACAGACAGGGGGTGCTGCTGTTTCTGCACAAGGGTGCATTTGTCTCTCCCAGGACTGCTACGTTGCAGGTAAGTCTGATAAAGGTAGTCATGGACAGCTGGCCGCGCTGCCTCTCGGCCTTTCGATTTGTAGTAATGAACCCTCATTAGGTTTTTGTATCAACTTGTTCTGCTTTAATATGTTGTCGGTGCCTTTGCTTCTGCTTAATTGTTTTCTTTTTCGTGACCCTTTGGCTTGATTCAGAGAGGGAGGCGTTTCTTTGTTTATCTAATTCTTTAATTAAGTGGCCCTACAGTGTGGTTCAAGCCAATCCCTCCGGATGCTAAATAAGAGAAGCTAATCACAACTGCAAAGCCCAAGGCAGAAGCTGCTTCAGGAATGAAATCGGTTCTGTTTTTGGTGGGGATGCTACCTATTGGAATCAGCTGGAACGTGAGGCCTGCATCCCAGACGGGCGAAGCATCTGGATGTGTTTCTTAGGCTGGGGAGCGTAACGCTTTAGGTTTCAACCCTCTTTTAACCAGTGTCCTGCTTCCATATCCTAGCAATTTCTACTTGAAGGCCACACTTTTCACCAAAATGGGTACTTTATACATTATTTAGGATTTTAGTCTTTTAAAAGTGCTTTTACATTTAACTTCCTTTACCTCCTTCAAATCTGGGTAACTGTCCACATACATCAATGTGTTCGGATGAAGAAATGGAAAGCGCGCCTGGTTTGTCTAAGGCTGATCAGCTGGAAACCCGTGGAGGCCGATTGGAGCTCAGCATTCCCAGAAACCAGCATGTAGGCCTCTCCTACACAGGAGATGTGAACGTAAGAACAGACGGACGCATTTTCTGTTCCCATTCCTTGGGCCTTGGCCCACAAGTGATACTCTTTCATGGCAGAACAAGTGATGTGCTGTCGTAACTCTTAAAAGAAGCCCAAGCCATAGGTCATTTGCTACCTGCTCCTCTCCTTCCGTTGTGTGCATGAATCCCTTACATACGGGGGCATCGGTGTACTCATGGTGTTTGCTGTTGTCAGAAGGGCCCTTGTCAGACACTTATCCGGGCAACCATTTTGCCAATCGCCGGCTACCAAGTTACTAGTCTGTGCCCTAGGTGAGCGTTGAGGGATATTAAACACAAAATCAACAAGTTGACTGAGACATAGTACTCACTTTCAAGGGGCATGGGATCAAGAAGTGACATGGGAATATTCTCAGTTGAGAACCTCAGTGCCTTTTGACTGCATTCTGGAAACAACTGTCTGCTACTTCCACCTTCCGTGTGTATGGATACTTTCAAACTCTGATCGGTGACATTCAAAACCCTGCTCAATTTGACCTGTGCCCTTCCTTTCAAAAATGATCACATGTCATATGCATTTTCTGCTGGCCACACTGGGCTCCCTGCCATCTCTTGAACATTTCGTTTCCTCAGATTCTCCTCACCTGCAAACTCCTCTTATTTACTTATAAAAGTTCATCCATTTCTTCCTTGGATTTTTTCCATCAATATGCTGCAGTAGGTCAATACCTCCAGGGCTCAGACCCTCCATAATAACATGGCAAATCTAGCTCTAACCAGTTTTCACATATATGTTTGTCCCCATTCACGCCATTAGAAGCGCCTGGAAAGGGGCTAAGAAGAAGGAAGGCATCTGTCTCTTACTGTTCAACACAGCAACTTGCAACTACATGTGTCAATGTGATTTCATATGTTCACTGAATCCCACTATAATTTTTTTTTCTTTTTGGGCAAATAAAAAAACTACATTTTCATTTTCCCTTACAGTAGGTTGAGCCCACGTGATTGGATTCTGGCTAGTGGGATGTGGGGGAAGTGTAAACTACTTCCAGGCTGGGGGGCTATTGACCACTTCCCTTCTCGTTCTGAAAGACCATGGAAGCCATGTGTGTAAGACAGCGGCAAGAAAAGATGGGAAGAACTCAGATCCCTGTGTCACCACTGAGAATTACCAAGGAGAGCTGCCCGATCTTAACATGAATGAGAAACACATCTTGCTTTTGTTATGTTATGGAGATATTAAGGCTTCATTATTATGCAGCCTAGATTAAACTATCCTGATGAATAGACCTGTAAGCTCTCTGAGGGCAGGCACAATTTCTGTCTGTTCCAATGCTGTGTCCAAAGCATTTAATCAAATAATTCAAATTATAGTAGGAGCTTAATGAGTATGTGTTGAATAAATTAATAAATTAAATACGTGTTTGTCAAGTCTCATGATCTCTTGGTGTATCACCTGGGAAGGCCACTCTCAAGACTTCACGTTCTGAAAGAAAAAATACTGGTTCATGGGAAAGCCTCTGCTTTATGGAAAAATTATTGAGTCCTATGTGGTCAACATGGGGCAAGTTGTTTTCTTTTATGGAAGACTCTACTTCTGAGGATTCTAGTAAATGGTTTTCCAACATCCTGCTGATGCCCTTTATGATTAGAATCAAGAGAATTCTGGTTTGAGAGGGATATGGTTAAGGTTGGAATCAGATCTTCAAATAAGGCTACCAATGAAGTTTTGGGGATGATGGAGGGGTGGTCTGGAGCCAATAACCAGAAAAGAATTCTTGAAGACATCCTTGGTGCAAAAAAGGTGATTTTATTAAAGCACAGAGACAGGACCCAAGGGCAGGAAGAGCTGCACTGGGGTCCTGATGGGTAACTCATTATATGCCCTCAGGTTGGGAGAGGGTCAGGGATAGAGTAAGTCTCTAAGGTATTTTGGAAGCAAGGTTTCCAGGACCTTGAGGGGCTAGCTGTTGCCAGGGAAATGCCACTTACTACCGTTTAATAAAACCTCAGTCATGAGACCCTTTAGATGTATTTTGGGGGCCATAAGTTTGGAATATGATTGTCAGCATATATCTTGGGGCAGTTGAGATAAAGGAAGTTGACTTGCAGGATCCTCAAGGTTGGGACAATGTCAAGCCAAGGTTCTCTTTTGCCCCCAGCAAAATGTCATCATCAGGGCAGCCGAGCTTCTAGAGGGAGGTCACTCTGCCGGTTTCAAGGACTTATCAGTGGGCTGTAGGCAGGAAGGGAATTTGATTTTCCATTTGCCTTAGTTTCCCACATCACCATGGCAAGCACTTGAACCCCTTTCCTTATTCTCTTGGGTGGGTGGGAGTGTCCAAGAAATATTACACAGATCCTACCTCGTGTGTGCGTGCGTGTGTGGTGTGTGTGCACGTATACGTGCGTGCCAGCCTGTATTTTGCCCTCAGCTTGCCCCAAGTTCCCTTATCACCAGCAGAAATTGAAGCATAATTTTTTTCAATTCGGATTTACTGACTAAAAACTTTATAAGGATAACAAATTGCTAATAAGAAATAAAGCCACGAGAAAATCTTAGCAATCATGGCGGCACAAGGAAGTTAACATGTGTTGTGTGCTTCCCAGTTGTCAAGCACTGTTTCAGGTCCTTCATGACTCCTGATTTCCTTTAATACCCACAAAGCATGGTGAGGAAGACGTTAGTACCCAAATTTTATGGGAACATGGGGCTGTTGATGCTCTGTGCTCTTGCAAGGTCACACAGCTGGTAAACTGCAGAACTGAATTTGAACTTAGATCTACCTGGCTTAAAACCCACTCGTGTTCTTTCTTTCTTTCTTTTTTTTCCACAAGAGAAAAGCAAGTTTATTAATATGTGCATGGTGCCTACATGAGGGAGAGCTCAGCAGTGAGTAATTGGAAGAGATTGTTAGAACTTAAGCTTATACAGCATCTTAACAAAGGACAATAATTTTGTAGAGAAGTGGCGAGACAAAGGAAAAGGACACAGCTTCTGGAGGCACTCCTTCAAATCCTGTGAAATAAAGATTAACTAGCAGTCTGCCTCGGTGCCAGGACTTTGGCTCAGGCTGAGTCGCACAAGACTTGGGGTATCCCACCACTTAATAAAGGGTCCTCTGGGGCTTCTCTGTCCTGTCTTCTGTGACAGGTCTGATAATCTTCCCTCCCTCTGCATCCCTGTGCTTGTTCACTCTTAGACGTTCAGATATGGCCTTGAGTTGTGGGTCTCGTGCTGACCTCTCGGGCCAGATGACAGATTTAGTATCTGCTTTTGGACCGTCCCTACTCAACCTCTGACATGGGGGTGTGCTCACTGGAAACCCCGTTTTGGATAATTGTCATTCTTGGTTTGGTTCTGGACCCTGGGGTGTGGATCGACTTGGCTGGCAACTTTCTGGGGCCAATTCTATTCCCCATGACACGATCAGACAACAGCTGATTAATTAATCTACTAATTAAACAAATCATGTATTATCCTGTATGTTGGAAGAAAAAGGATAAGAAGACACAATTGCTAATGTTAGAACTTAGAGTCTAGTGAAATGCCTGAAAACCCATTACACTTCAAGAATTTTCACAGGCATTCTCTGATATGATATACAACCCTCTGAGGGAGCCTTTTTATATGAGAAAATTGAAGCGCAGATTGGTTTTACTGACTTTCTCCCCATAACTTAGCAATTAAATGGGAGAACAGATATTTGAACCCAGGCCCTCTTGTTGCAAACATCTTGCTTTCTCCAAAATATCACATTGTTTGCAGAAAGCAGTTTCCCACAATATCTGAAATATTCATCTGTCTCTTGCTGTTGTCTGCAATATTGGGGAGCAGACACATTCATTCATTTACAATGATAAGGCTAAAAAGGATTAATTTGGCCAAATCCAAGTGTTACCTTGATAAAGGGTCCACGATGTATGAAGTTTCCGGGAAAACCTGATATGTCCGAGAGTAATGCTGTGCAGCTTTTTAACGATGGGATGTGTTGTTTCTGTGGATTTTTATTTTCAGAGACCTCAGAGGAAGAGGGTGGGATTTTGAGGCTGCTGCCATGATTATGATCTTTGTTACAGGAATGTTAATGTTGCAGGTATTTTTGTTTTCACTCAGCAAGATAAAAGGGGAGGTGATTGACTTTTATTAAGGTTAACATGCAGCCTGGCTTCTGTCTTTGAATTTATCACCTTTATACTTTCTCTTTCCTTTTCCTCCCCCATCTCAACATCTGCTGCCCCTCCTCATATATGAAGTTATTTGTTAGTATTGGCAAGTGTTTTGTTTTTTTTTTTAACGAATTCTGCCTGTGTTTTGACGGAGAGACAGAGTCTGTGTTACTGATGGACGGTGTGGGATGTTTGCGTTGTCACCAGCGACATTTCTAGACCACAAAACAAGCAGAGAAACAGAAAGCTCCCTGCCCAAACAAACAACCCCAAACAAACCTGATTTATAAAAAATGCCTGGTCTTTTAGCTACCTGTAGCCTAATGTTAATTACAGAATGATCTGGGGACACTAAGGTGTTAGTTCTCTTCCAGCTTTATTGCTTTTGATTAGAAACTAATCACTCTTTTCATTGGCTAAAGGCTTTTTTTAATGTTACTTATTTTTGAGAGAGCTGGCGTGCTCAAGTGCAGGTGGAGGGGGAGGGGACGGGGAGGGAAGGGGAGGTGGAGGGGAGGCACAGAGGATCCAAAGAGGGTACAGAGGATCCAAGTGGACTCTGTGCTGAGAGCAGTGAGCCTGAAGCGGGGCTCGCACTCCGGAACCACAAGATCATGATCTGAGCTGAAGTCAGATGCTCAACCGACTGGACCACCCAGGTGTCCCATTGGATAAAGGCTTTTTAAAAGCTGCAGTGGGTTGGCAAAATGCTTTAGTTCCCATATTAACCAGTGCAGAAGACTGTTTAACCAGCACCCCAGTTAGAGGAGACTTAGGCCGCTGTCCTCAAATATGAAACATTTCCAGCGAATCCAATTGTTGGGTTCATATCCTCCCTTTGTATTTCCGTGGAAGAATCTTTTATTCATTTAAATCCAGCTAGGTGATTCTTAAGCTTCCTGGTGCATCAAGGGGAGCTTATGAAAAGCGTGGATTGCCAGACATTTTAATTCAGCAGAGCGGGGTAGGCTCCAGGAATCAGCGCTGGGTGATTCTAATGCCCACCGTACTCCCACCACATTCAGAGAAACCTCTTCCCAGGACAGTGGTTCTCAGACTTAAGCAGGTATCAGGATCACTAGGGACCTTTTAAACATAAATTGCTAGTTCCGCCCCCAAAATTCCCAAGGTCTCTGATTCAGTAGGTCTGGGGCTGGGCCCGATAGTTTGCCTTGTCTCACTAGTTCCCAGGTGATGCTGCCATCCTTCCGGGGACCCCACTTTGACCACTGCTGCTCCTGAGTATTCCAGTGATGGTCGTCGGTTGGTCAGCAGATGGTCAGACTTTGACAAATACCACCGATTCTGAGGAGTATGAGGACCTCATGCCTCACTCCATAGTTTGTTGAAGGATAACTCCTTTTGGACATAGACTCCCTTTTCAGTAATCAGTCACCATTGTTCATAACAGAACTTCAAATTGGGACCCAATTGAGCAAAATTGTTAATTTTCTAAGTATAGGTTTTAGAGGGTGTGCACAATGTCCAATGCATAGACTGTGCCTATGTTGACATAGCCTATCTAAAACTGATTTTTAACAAGTTGATTGTGTTGTAAATAACGTGAAAGCACTGTGAACAGGAGGCACAGTTCATGGCTTTACTCGGCTTTTTCCAGGGCTGCCTCAAAGTTCTAATTTGAGTTAATGTGAAGAGCCATTGTCAGGGGGTTGAAAATAAAGCTATTTACATTGGTAGAGTCCCTAAAAAATATTAGCCAATTATTGCCTATTAGCCATCATATTAATTGATTAATTATCCTTTATCAGTGATTTCCTCTCTGCAAGGACCTCTGCTGGCATTCTCACTACTGTATGTATCAGCTAGCCTCATACTGACCCGAGTTATTTGGTTTAAATTTATTCTTACAGATGACCAAGAGAGCTCTTTTTTCCTAATCATCAGACAGAGAGAATCATGTCTTCCTTGAAATGTTAATGCCCGTGAGGTTCTGGTGCTGTTCAATGTGACGTGCATTTTCTCCCGTGGATATAGGCGAGTGACTTTTAAATAGTAAAATACTTCCTTACGAGATTTAAGTAGAATAATAAAAAATAAAACATCTGCTCCCTGTTTCCACTTTTGATTTTCCCAGCAAGTTTATTGCACAGTGGATGGGAGTTTAGAAGGTTAATAACAGAAAACACAAGTAGTCTGGACAATTTGTAATGCCAGAAGAAGTAGAGGAAGAGAATATTACCAAATAGTACAAAACAGCTTTCTAAGTTAAGATCCAAATGGCTAAAACCAGGAACACGGGCACTTTATTATAAAATCGGCCATCATTTATCCATAATGTTGATGAAGCTGACTAGTTGAGGAGGGGGTTCTTCCTCCTTTAGTAATTTTTCCTGCTCTATTTTGTATTTCCAGGAGAAAGGAAGAAGGAAAAAGATACACGTAGTTATGTTAATCTCGGAAAAATCTTTTCAATGAAATTTTAACCTCCGCCGTGTGCCAAATGCAATAAATATCTTGCTTTTGTGTTGGGTATACATATTAAAATTCCAACCTTCTTTTTAATGAGCCCTACATCTAAATTGCAGCCTTTGGATGATCACACTATTATACCAGATTAAAAAAAAAAGACAGGAAAAAAACACCACCACAAAGAATTGATGGTAATTGCACCTGGTCTGGGTTAGAAAAGGGCAATTATCATTTCTCACTGCTTCTCTTCTTCTTATGTGAAGTTCATCTGGATGACCTTTTGCCATTTTTTGCCCAATGACATAGAGTACCCTGTTCTTGGACGGAAAGCACTCTGGCTAATCCTGCTGCTATCGAAAAACTTCAGCAGATCATGGTCTGCAGTTACAATCAGAGCCCAGTGAATGTGCGAGCAGAATACTGTTTACTCTGTAGTGAAGAGAAGCCTTTGTCTGTCCAATTTGACCCAAGCATAGGTTCAAGTATTTCTTTGCCGAAAAAGTCAAAGTAATGTATATGCTGGTGGAAACTTCATTTCAGCAATGAAAAATGATAAATATCATTAAAAAAATAAAGTCGTTGTGCTTAGGAACCAACTATGACAAGTAGTGCACGTGATGGCTGGTAAGAGTCGATTTCAAGAGTTTCTCGACTCTGATTCAGGTGCCCCAAACCCTTCCTGCAGGAGAAGCTGGATAAGGACGTGGGCGGGGTCTGAACGAGTTCCTCTTAGAAAAGCATTCAGTTCAGGTTTTAGTTGTTGACTACCTTTCATTGTAGAGATAGACGGCCCGGTTTTGTCAAAAACGAACGATATCGGTTCCTATTATGTAAAATATGGTCATATATGCATATAGCTCAACGCCCTACTTATCTGGGTTATTCTGCCTAAACTTCTATTTTAGCCCAAATTACCTGCTTTGGGAACAAGGATGCTTTTCTCAGGGGGTAATTACCAGTGTAATCGGAGTACCATCTGCTTGCCTTATGTTCTGTAGATGGCTCAAAGGAGCTAGTTTCAGGAGAGTCCTGGAAACAGAACATTGCGGGAGGGGGGAAATGAAGATGACTGAAAAGAAAGTAATAATTAGGAGTTTAAAGACGAAAAGCATATGGTGTCGAGCCTATAACTTAGAAACTAGTGTCCTAGACCCCTGGCCCAGCTAAGATTTCCCCGGGAGTAAGAACTGAGAGAAATCCCAGCTAGAACAGAGAGTGACCAATCAGCCCGAAGGGACTCTCCAGAGGGGCCCGCGGAGAGGAGCAGCAGATTGTATTTATTCATTTGTGACTTAGTGGTGAAGGAGTCACCGCAGGCTAGGTGGGATGGCGGAAGCATGCTTTTCATATTCTAGACACAACTTGACAAGGAAAGCCTGAGTACCCTGGAGAATTCTCACGCAGGCATCATTCATTTATAAACACCCCCGTCCCACCCCAGGCAGGATGTCTTCCGCTAGGCTCTTAGAGCAGAGATGCTGATGTGTAAGTTGCGGTTCCTTCCCTCGGGGACTGCATGATGCTGTGGGGAAGGAGGGACAATAAGATATGTGCCTGTTCAGGCAACCGCCACCCATGGCACATAAATGGCACATTAGGGAGACGAGGTGTCCTGGGGTTTCACAGAGGTGCGAGCTAGTAGTTCCTGTCGGGGTGCCGGGGAAGCTTCACAGAGGATGCGGAATCTGGGCAGGAACTCTGCGGGCCGGAGACGATTTTGCTAAGCAGCGAAGAGCCTAATATGGAGTTAGGAGTCCACACAAAAACTTCAGGGACCTTAAGTAGAGTGGTTCAGGATTTTAATATTAATCTGATGAGACAATAATTATATAAATATTTTTCACGCTTTAAATACATCAGAGATGTGATTCTGCATTCTTGGGCGATTAAGCTGCGTTTGAAAAGATGTGCACAATCAACCTTCAGTGTTTCTAGCTTTAGCATATGTTAATCCCGCAGCTGTGACCCCCAGAAATAGAATTTTCGCAGGAATCGGTTTTTTTTTTTTTTCATGTCTTTAATTTTTTAGCTTTTGGCAAACAAAAGGGGAATGGCTTGAATTGCAAAAGCCATTGATGTTGTCGGATTGTCCTCCGTTTAAAGCCAGGTTAGGGTCTTGTTTGGAGAAATCAGAGCTTCTGTTGTCACCGTGACCCCCTTACTCCACATGAGTTGGTCGGTCCCTGTGTCTTCTCAGTGTTGGTGGTTGAATCTATATAATGGGAACACGCGCATCTGTCATATCTCTGCCGTCAGGTAATAAATAACATCTTTCCGTAATTTTTGGAACTGGCAAAAAAATAACATTGGGATACAAGATATTTTTTCACAAAGGCAAGTTATACAGCTACTTTAAAAAAATTTGTTTTTAATGTTTAATTATTTTTTTTGAGAGAGATTGACACACACACAGAGTGTGAGCAGGGGAGGAGTAGAGAGACAGGGAGACACAGACTCTGAAGCCGGCTCCAGGCCCTGAGCTGTCAGCACAGAGCCCGACCCGGGGGTTGAACTCACAAACCGTGAGATCATGACCTGAGCCAAAGTCGGATGCTTAACTGACTGAGCCACCCAGGCCCCCTGCCTATAGCCACTTTTTTAAAGGTAAATGGATAGATAGAAATCGCCACCCTAAGTGTAGTAAAACTGCCTTACTTTATAGGATGTTCCTTTTAGTCTATTTTCTTCCCTCCCTCAATTTTCATGGGTTCGTACAAGTCTTAGCTCTTCCCCCTCCCCACACGGGCCTCCTGTCCCTTGTCAGCCTTCAGGTCTGCTGCAGCAGGAGCCTGGGCTCTCCACAGAAGTGACTGGATCAACTGAGGTGTGAATTATGTTTAATTAGAACCTGTCACTTAGAAGTAAGTGAAAGGGCATTTAACCTCTGTTCATTCCACCTCAGCTCCTCCGAGCCTCCCAGGGCTCCATTCTGAAGGGCGTGCCTGCTGCTCTTGGCCAGAATGGGCCATCAGTGGTCCTTTAGTGTCCGTGAACTGTCAAAGGGCACACTCACGTTGCAGAATCAATGCCACAAAATAGTCTTTAATCCCTGTCCATCCTCTTGTGACAAAAACATCCAAGGTGTGTGTAAGAGACCAGGCCGGTGAGCTTCCTTGCCCTCCCTCCTTCACAGGGCTCCTTCTTCTCCTGGACACCTGACTGTCCTGCAGAATGGGTGGGTACATATCCTTGTCATCCTCACTGTGGTGGTGACTGAGGACGACTGTCATGAGATCTCCCAACTTTTCGGAACTCTCAACTCCAATCTTCCAGCTGATGGTAGCCATCTTCATTTGGTCATCCCTCTGACACTGCAGATTATGTCTAGGCCCAGCCATCCAGGACTTCAGTGGGACAGGTCGATGAAGTTGGTGATTCTGTCAGGAGAATCCTGGTGAGAGGTTGCTGGGGTTGAGCTGAGAGGGTCCATGACTCACGAGTAGTCTGAGGTCAGTGGATGGCCAGTATGGAGGGTGTGAGCCTTGGAGAGATGGCTAAGCCAACTAAGTCAACCATCAGCCGGAAAGACTAGTTGCTGGGAAGTCAGAAAGAAGCAGATGAGGTGGAAATCATGTCGGGGTGCTCGTAGGGCAAAAATCACTCTAGAATTAATGGGAGTTATCTTTATCCAGATCAGGTATCTTCTGTAGATGACTTGGCATGCCTTTCTGGGTTGGGGGAAGGCACCTAAAATTTGCAGGAATACCACACAAATTTGTGCTTATGGAAACGAACTTATTATCTTCTTTCCTTTTATCTTGTTGCCTATGAATGGCACCACGATTCTCCCTGCTTCTCCCTCAGATCCAATAGATTGTTAAGTCCTCTTAGCTCTGTCTCTGAGGTCTCTGTCACACCCTTTGGCTTTTTCCTTCCTCTCTTGTGCGGTCCATTGCCATAGCCCCCTAACCAGTCTTGTCTCCAGCTGTGTTCCACTCTGCTTTTTACACGCAGCTGGCAATCTTCCCGAACCAACCTTTGATTATTTACTCACATGCTCCAAACCTTTCAGAGATTTTCCATTCCCTTTAGAATAAAGAGCAATTTCTCAGCTGGCGTGCTAGGCTGTCTTTGATCTAGTTTCAATATGTTCTAACAAATGTGTTTCTCATCACTCCCCTTCTTCGTGAGCCATCGCTGCAGGCAAATGAAGGGGGGTAATTCTCTCCATGGCCATACCTCCCATTTTCCTACCTTTGTTGGTTTGCTTCCCTCTGCCATGACATTCTCCTTTCAGTCTGCCTCTACCACTTTCAAATGGTCGAATCCTACCCACTCTGCCCCTGTTCCAATGCCATGTTCTCTGTGAAATCATCCACCATTGAAATAGGTAAGATGGAATTAATCCTTACCTCCTCTGAACTCCACGGAATTTTATTTATACTTAGTTTATGCTTTTGTTGTGGATACATTTTATAATCCCTTGTAGGACTGAAATATCATTAAGGTTAAGACTATAGTCCATTCAGTGTCGTAGCCGCTTATCTCTTGACGCAGTACTTTGACAACAGATGATGTACAAGAATATTATTTGATTGAATTAATAAACGATTGACACAAAGTATCCATTCCTACAAATATGGGTGCTAGAAACTTGGCTACTCATACTGCTATGGACAGAAGTTTTCCGTGAGTGTAACTTGGACTGGGTGGGTCCCAGGATTACGGAAGATGCAAAGAAACAAAGCTACAGGGTGTTCGAGTTAGATTTACAAGGAGCTCAAGGGGAAGCTAAATTTGTACTTCTAAATAGTTTGATTGGAGAGGAAGTTATTTACTAAAATGCCTTCTGAACAGGTAAATGACAGCATGGTGATTCACAGAGAAGATTAATGCAAGCCATAGAGTGTATTGTTTTGGAAACGTTATTTCAGAGGATTGGGTCAGCAGACATACGTTCTGCCTGTAATTCCAAAAGACTGCCCATTTGGCCATTACTATTTCCTTTCATTTTTGCTTACCCACTTATCCAGTTCACCAAGAGAGTGGTCTTCTCTGATTGTTAAACGAAGACACTGAAATTTGCTTGGAAAGAAAACAAAAGCATTCTTTTAGTAGACTTTGTAATTCGCTGTGATCTCACTGCATACAAGTCTGTTTCCTTTTCTTATTGAGACCATCGGAAGGTAGACGGCCTAATGATTCTGGAGAGGAGCAAGCAACATGATATGGGTCCTACCATATCCTTTCTCTGATTGGGAGTTTAGGAGAAAGGGAAAAAGCAAATTCTAGATGAAAACTAGGTCATTTTAATTGATGAATCAAACAATATTTCACTTAAGTGGTAAGGCAAATGATTCCTCCAATCTTACCATATAGATGCAAAGGAAAAGGACGTCACAGATGATGCCCAAATGGGATGCTTTGAGAAGCTGTGTTAACTCAAGTAGCACAAGTGTAATAGAAATGTGTGGAAGTTCAAGGGCATTCTTGAATGCCTGGATAGAAAGAATCTAACTTCGAAAATGGACTAAGTTATGGACAGTTAAACAAGGCTAGTTGTGGTAAAGGAAATCGCTCTTGGTGCTTTCTTTCATGGAACCACTCCAAGGTGGATAGACCAGCTGAAGATACTACTGGCTTTCCACTGAGTCAAAGTGGCTGAGTTTGTAAGACACAGAGGGCAGGACACCTGGGTGGTTGAGTTGGCTAAGCATCCGACTCGTGATTTCAGCTCAGGTCATGATCCCAGGGTTGTAAGATCCAACCTCGAGTTGGGTTCCACACTGGGTGTGGAGCCTGTTTGGGTCTCTCTCTCTCTCTCTCTCTCTCTCTCTCTCCTTATCTCTCTCTGTCTCCCTCTACCTACCCCTCATTTGCATGCACATGCTCTCTCTTTCTGTCTTTCAAAAATAAATAAATAAATAGACACACAGGGAAATACTGGAGAAGAGACACTTCTACCCCAGAGATGGGTGGTCCATGCTGAGTTGGGGATGGGAAACAGCATGGTCAGGCTTAATTAAAGATAGTAGTAGTCTAGTGGGGAAGAGCTGGAGGAGGTAGGAAGGTGATGTCTATACTGGGTTTCGTCCTCCTGAATGCTCCATGGGATGGGTTAGTCACATGAGGGATGGAGTGACTCCCCGACTTGTATGTCATCTTCTAGCATTCGATCAAAGCCTTCAGTTGAATGACTACTTAAGCTTCTGGCATCCTTCAGTGTGTGTGGTCAACAAGGGGAAGACAGGAGAGGTGGTATTTGGAAAGGGGTAGCCCAGCTGAAGGCAGAAAAGAGGACCCAGTCACTTGAGAATAGAAGTTTCCTCTCTAGGCAAACGTTATCCTCTGGTTGATAAGTCTGTTTACAATGCCAGCTGGAGCATTAGCTAACTTAACATGGGTGACATCATGAACAGAGTCGAGCACACCCCAAGTTATTTGCTAAAATGCCTTCTGAACAGGTAAGTGACAGCATGGTGCTTTCTGCCTTGGGCGTGACTTGGGTCATGAGGCCTTTGCTCATGTTCAGTAGCTCAATCACAGGTGTGTACAGGCTCAGAAGATGTTTCTGTTTTATGAATTGGGGGCCAGCATAAAGGTATAACTCAGGACAGTCCTATCACATCACCTTTATTGAACGACTGGGTTGTCCTCACAAGCATGTTTGTGTGCATGTGTGTGTGAGTGTGTGAGTTTAAGTGTGTATGAGTGTATGTGTGTGTATGTGAAGGTGTGTATATTGTGTGAGTGCAGGTGTGTGTGAGTGTGTGTACTTGGGGGTTTCGGTGCTTGTTTTTATGCTTGTACAGGAGTGGAAATCTCAAAGGGAGTCATTCATTTTATGATTGTCCTTTATTGGAGGAAGGGAAGGGTATATAGATGATTCCATCTTAATAAAACTTTCTAGTTATCCGCTAATGAATTATTTCTGTTGGTGTAGATTATTTTTTCCTATAATCTGAGCTCCTGCATGAATTACTACACCGTCCTTATAAATGGGATGAGGGACAGTAATAATGATATTAATAGTGTTTCCCCTGTGGATGATTTTAAAAGTGATATTGCGTTCAGTAAAAATTGGAGCTATTTCTCTTAATCAAAGTTTGGTGTAAGTTGTAAATATTGCAAACTATTTAGAAAGTTAAAAATAAATTATTTCAAAGGCAAAGCATTGCTGAGTTTTAGAAGTATAATATTGGAGTTTGGCTAGCTCACCTCTGCTGAATACATTCCACTGTGGCATTACACATCATTTCCATATATCTTCATTTTATGATCTTCATTTTGAATGTTTTGATGGTTCAGAGGTGTGGTAATAGATATGAATTTTATTTTGACATGTGGAAGAAGGCATTTCGATGCGGGTGTGTGTGTGCACTGTGAAATGATTAGAAATTATTATGGGGTAGAAAATTTGTGATTGAGTTTGAATGATTGAATCTATTTTAAAATGTGCAGAGCTGTTAGCTTTCAAAATAATTTGTGCAGTCAAAAGAAATCAAAATTCATTTCAGTTATTCATATTTTATTTTTGAAATAAGCCAGAGTTATTTTATTATTTTTTTTAAAGGAACGGCTTAACCACAACACTGATTTTCCCAAGGAGGAAGGAATCATCTAGAAATCGTGGTGATATAGTGCTTTCTCTAAGATAAAATGACGGGGTAGTAGATGAAGACTCTGGTTGTCTTTTCATTAATAACCTGCTTCTTCTAATTTTAGCTAGTATTTGTAAATAGCTCGTGTTAACAAATGGCTAAGAGCTTTGGAGTCATGAAGAAAAAAGCAACAGGAGCTAGAGGGTAAAATGAGTAAGGGTCTGACTGATATTAAAGGTCTAGGGACTGGGGGAAGAGAAATGGCATTTGAAATGAAAAAATACAAATTTGAAAAGGTCATTTTAATTTGTTTCTTTCCTATTGCTCCCGAGTTTTCCTTTCATTTATTACGTTCCTATTTACTTATGTGTTCTCTCATATAACAATCATACGATAGAACCACAAGAGTCCTCTATAAAACCCTACACAGAGGGCTGGATGAGTGTTTGGGGAAAGAAGAAACACTTCATCCATTTAGATCTATTTATTTAGGATATGCCCATTTGTTTTCTTGTTTGCGGATAGTATTCTAGTTTTTCGGTGACCAACATTCAAGTTGCAGAGCCAGTGAAACCAGGAATTTTGACTATTGTTTCAGGAGTGTGGAAAATAACATGAAATTAGCAGAGACACAGGAAGAGAAAATGTCTGTAGCCTTGAGGAAGTGACACGTGAATCAATGTATTTATTTATTCATACCTTCATCGACCAACTTAGGAACAAGTGAAGCAATAACATTGAAGTCTGGCTCACCCAAGACGTCTCACTCCCTGTGTGCTTTCTGTAGAAGATGTCCCAGAGCAGTAGAGGGTAACACTGAGAAATGCCTCCTTTTCTACTGGCCACTGGTATGAATGCACAGCTGAGTGTCTCAAGCCATCTTTCTACCTTCCGAGGATCTCCCAGGAGTGTCTTCCCGCAGAAATTTTTTTCTAGATGTCTTGAGGTCATAAAACAGACACTTTTGTGGTCATGAAAAAGATTTTTCTTAATGTTTATTTATTTTGAGAGAGAGAGAGAGAGCAGGGGGGAAGGCAGAGAGAGAGAGAGAGAGGAGAGGGGAGAGAGAGAATCCCAAGCAGGCTCCGCACTGACAGCATGGAGCCTGATGTGGGGCTTGAACTCACGAACAGTGAGATCATGACCTGAGCCTAAATTAAGAGTTGGATGCTTAACCGACTGAGCCACCCAGGCACCCCGGTTGTGAAGATTTTTGATGGCCATTTTGGTAATTTGAAATAGGCTTTTTCCACTTTTTTCCTAAAGCTCAGAATGTCTACCATTAAAGGTAGGTTTCTTCTTTATGATTATTGCACATCAGTGGGTATTCTTTTGAGCTTTTTTTACCTTAGATATGTTTATACATATTATTTATTTATTACCCATGGTATTCGATGGCTTTGCAGTAGATTACAAGAGAAATACACAATGCCATCATTAGAACAAAGATATTTAATAGTATAACAAAAGCAGCAATAATAGCTCTACTTATTTAGCTTTAAAAAAATTTGTAGGTACTTTCCATGTATTAACTCACTAAATCTTTGCAACAACACTTGGTACAACAACACTTTATGCACTATTCATATTTTTATTTTATTTATAAAGAAACCCAGATTTAGAGAGGCTACTTACCGTGCTCAAAGTCTGTAATGAAGACAGGTAAAAAAAATGGTGTTTACTGAGTAATTACTCTATGTCGGGCACTGGACAATGCTTTCCTCAAGGAATAGTGTCTTTGCACCAAATGTAAAGTCCTAGGAAAATTAACCACCATTAAGGACAAAATTTTGGCACTAAGTTATCTGGAAAGCAAGACAAAAGCAAAGGAAAAAATGATGTTGTATCACTGTCGTTGTTTTATTGAAAAAGGCAGGATTTTTGCAAAGACATCATATCTCATTATTTCTCCGAGCCTGCCTTGTTTATAAGTTGCGTGTATAATAAGTATTAAATGAGATTCATGAGCTTCCCCAAATGCTAATTAAACTAAAGTATTAATTGAATAATTGGCCCAGAGTTGGGCTTCTTGGAGATCCAGAACTTGGATTGCCGAGATTACTTCTGGCCAGAATGGCTAACACAGCCCTTGGGAAACCAACTTTTCATCTGAACCATGACATGAACGGGAGGGCTGAGAATCTGAGGTTAAAGCCTTTGAAGCTTATCCAAAGCACAGGTATCTGAGGTGTTGTTTGTAAGGACACTCTGTACAAGCAAAGCAATGGCACTGAAGGCTTCTCAAAACCTATGTGTTTTCTTGCGTCAGATGTCCCAAAGCAATGGGGAGACTCACTGTCTCAGGTCATCATTTCACCTTTTGTGTATGTGTGTAGATAGCACGGAAGTTTGTAGCTTTCTCTGTAGATGCTTATGAAGGTTACTGAAGAGGGGCGCCTGGGTGGCTCAGTCAGTTGAGCCTCCGACTTCGGCTCAGGTCATGATCTCACGGTTCATGAGTTCGAGCTCCTTGTGGGGCTCTTTGCTGACAGCTCAGAGCCTGGAGCCTGCTTCGGATTCAGTGTCTCCCTCTCTCTCGGACCCTTCCCCTGTTCATGCCTCTGTCTGTCTCTGTCTCAAAAATAAATAAACATTAAAAAAAAATTTAAAAAAAAAGAAGGTTACTGAAGAATTTCTTTCCTGTAATGGAGGCTCCCTCTCCCTTTATATGAAATTGGCGTAAACTCTTCTTGGGGAATCATCTGGGACGTGGGAAAATTCTTGAGTCCACGTTTTGTGGATCCCTTGATAATTCTGCATCCTAAGTTCTAGAAAATAGGCCTGGAAGCTTCTGAGGGCAGGCATGGTGAACTACAAAATTTCTCTCCATTTACAGATGACTACATCAGTTGAGCGATATGGAGAGATTGTAAAAACTATCTCCAGATGTATCAGTAAATTTATGTTGACCGTACTCAGGGGTATGTAAATAATCTGCTTCCATGACATCACCCACGCTAGTTCCCCTTGTCTTAAAATCAAACCAGTGAACACTAGGGGACACCCATGAAGACAAATCAGGAGGAAGAAGACCTGGAAGACTCATGTGACCTTTGCCTTCTTACTGATTTCTCTTCAGAAGTGGCCCAGGCTGTCAACTCCTATCGGTGGAGTGAGACCGTAAGATACATTTTTGAGAAGATGCTGATCTTTTGATGCTTTTGAAATTGGTTCGCGACCGAACTCCACTCCTGCTGTAGCAGGATATAGGGCAGAGTAATCAATGGGCTGAGTTTATTCATATTTGTGTTCCACTTGAGACATTTCCTTTCTGAGCGACCCCAGGGTCCAACACGTAACCACTGGGGAGGAGGGGGGAAGGTTTAATAACTCGAGTTTGGTAATGCGCATCCTTGTTTGCTAGGAAATTTGTGGGAAGATGCTCATTTTGTACAGGTCACAGAAAAGTCAGCCCGGAGATTTGCCACTTGCTATTTATAGAGCAGGTAATTTTTCTGGGGACGCATCCCTGGCACCCATAACTGAAGTGAACGACTTAGCCCTAAAAGGTTCAAGACCTTCTCAGGCATTCTATGAAACAAAACCTTTGAATTTCTGCCCTCTCCCTGCCCCCTCTGGGATGCCTTTTACCAAGAAGGGATAGTTGCTGTTCTGGAGCAGATGTTTGCAATTTGGGTTTCAAAGACTATTATCAAAGATAATAATCCTCCTCTGTCCCACCTGGTTAGCTCTGTCTTTGCATGAAAAGAATTGCAACTCAAGAAGAACAGTAAGCATAAAAGGAATCCATGCAAAGCTCACCCCAAAGAGACAGGAACCCTCCATAGGCTGAAACCAAAAGTCAAGAGGTTGCTAATGAAGGTCTGAGGGCAGCTGTGTCTTCTGGTGCCTTCGGGGCACAGCACTTTGTCTTGGTTTCCTGCTAAGAACTGGCCTTTGAAGACATTCAGCGTCAAAGGAGAGCTGTCAGAAAGGAAGGGTCCCTCCTCTTCATGGGGTGCACTTGCCCGCCCCCGTGAGCCATTCCGGACTGGTTCTGAGCGTAAGGGACATTTTCTTCACCGTGGAAGTGACCTGTCATTTGAAAGATTAAGGTCACTGAGTAAAAAGCTCCGTGTTGCTTACGACTGAGAAGTCATTGCAAGGGTCCCTGACACCCAGGAGGGAACCAGTGTTGTCTGAAAGACCGAAAGAGGCGTAAAAAGTCAGAGAGGCGCGTCCCAGCAGCTACCTCGGAAAGAATGACCTCTTCTGTGTTTGAGGGCCGCTCATACTTATTATCAACCTCACGATCACTGGAATTTGATGAAAAAAGAATGCTGGTCTAAGGAGAACGTAAATCACTGTGCAGATTTCAATTTGTGATTAGCTGTATTTGTATAAAAATGTTCAGAGGTCTTGAACCATAAAAACTAAAAAGCATACCCAAGAAATAGCGATGGTCATCATCCTAATGAGAGAAGACGTTAATAATTTACTGCTGGAGGAAAAATGATCAAAAAGGGATCCAGAGGCCCCAGGTGCTCCGTGGTGAAAAATATTTCTGAAGAAAAATGGCAAGTGTACCTTCAAAAATAAAGATATTATTGAAATACCCTTTCTAATGGAATTATTTTTTTTTGATGCCCAAGAAGTCATGAATAATATTTAAAAACAGAAAACATACTTCCTTTATAATCTTTTGCAAATCCTGTTGAATGTTAAGCTCTCCTTAAGCTCTGTTTACAAAGAATTCCAGCAATGTTCAACTTGATATGGTGGATTTACTTGTACTATGCAATTGGAAAATTGGCTGTTGTTCTCCTGAGGTTTTTGTTTTTTCTTTAAACAAGCTGAATTTCTGAAATTCATTATTTTTTTTCAATAAATGCATAACTAATGTTATTAAAGCTATTCTACACCTTTCTACTACCTTTCATTTCCCTTGAAAGAGATAGGGGTTTGTGAGCTGATGTATAGGAAAAATCAATCAGAAAATACTTCAAAATTAGAATTCTTAGGCTGCCAGGCTCAGATTTTCCAGTAGGGGGCAAGAAAGTACTACATATAGAGTCCGGAGAGCCCTCCTGCTCCCACCCTGTACCTTTGCAAACCAATTAAGTTCCTGACTTGTGAAATGCTGAGCATGATAAGGAAAGCATATTTAAATCCATTAAATATAATCTTTTTCTTATATCAGAGGGCTATTAAGCATGATCTCTAGCTGCTCAGTGAATCTCTCTGGGAGAGAAAGAAATGAGTTTGGGGATTTGGGAAAGGCCAAGAGAATGGGATGAAACACTATGGGCAAGGTGTCATATCAGTTCTCCAGCAAACATGTTGCCAGAGCTCAGTGGTGATGCCCAACCCCCTCTCCACATCGCTGGGGGGAAAAAAAATCAACCCAACCTGTTAAAATGCTGGGTATCTTGTAAGACACTTTCCTGTACTGACATGTGCGTGCATAGTCATTGAAGTGTCCCTGCCTAAGTAGCTGCTTTTAGTCTAGCTTAGAGACACACATCATTCTATTTATGTGATGGATAATGAGTTCACACACATATTGGCCAATGCAACCGAGAGAATCAATTACTCATAATTGATCCAAGCTGTAAACTTTCCAGTTATGGTTCAGGCATTTCATGATCGTCTATACAGTTCTTCCAGAGCAAATTCTAAATCAAACCTGGACTTTCTTTCTAGACTTTGTTGTTTTTTTAAGGACCACTAATTCAAATGCATTTTCCATGTTTGTTCCTCCGGCTAAATTCTTAACTTTGACACAGTGCTTTTCCCTTTTTTCTCTAATTTTTCTAGAAGAAGTAGCCTATCAAATCAAATCAAATTACCTCATGATGCATTTGGTGTGTATATATATATATACCCCAAAATATTATTTTGGAAAAGACTCAGTTGTATTGTTTAAAGTAGGGTATTGGCAATCATTTTGGTATATTATGATACATTTAAAAGGAAACATAATGCCATTTGTCATAAACTTCTACTCGTCCTTGGTTTGTATAATATTTATTGGCTATATAAGTCAATAGCTTCCACACGATCAGGTTATGTTCACTTGGTTACTTGAAAAACAGATGGTTATTTGAACATAAACTAAAGTACTTAAGGGAAAGTATTTGAAGTACAATGATGCAGAGACTATGGTAAAGTTGTCTGAATCAGGTAAGTGGCTTCCCAAAGGACAGTGTCATATTTTATAATCTGTTCCTTGGGAATAAATTTGCTTTGTTTACATGACATTGTATTTCATATGATTTACAGAGTCACTAAAAGAGAATGCTAAACTCAACTTCCTTTTAGAAGTAAATTCTAACTGTACGTATGCCGGTTTCATTTGTGACGGAAGCTTGGAAGATCCAATTTAGGAATAAATACTCGGCATATTGGACTCATGGTCAATATCCTTGACCTTGTAAGCAGCTTCTATCTGACGAGTAAGCAAGACCGTCAAAGGAAGCAAAGAACTGGTTTACATATATTGGGGGGTTTATTTGGATTTATGTGGAAACGAATTTCTCTACTTTTTCCATGTTTGTTTTTATCTTATTTCTAACCATAGTTTTGCTTGTTTTTCCTTTTCCAGGCAAGATTTTAATCTGTTCTTAGTAAGTCATCTGTACCAGGGTCACATTAAAATGCTTCT
Organism: Felis catus; assembly: GCF_018350175.1. Taxonomy (NCBI): domain Eukaryota; kingdom Metazoa; phylum Chordata; class Mammalia; order Carnivora; family Felidae; genus Felis; species Felis catus. The sequence continues at coordinate 73,907,590 of NC_058368.1, forward strand.
GATAAGCCCTCAGTAGATTTTTCTTCCTTCTTGACTTGTATTTATGGTACTTCTTCTTGCCTGTTAGAAAAATAGTCTCTGCGGATGTAGGGAAGAGACACGGAATGGTTCCTTTTTTAGTTCAAGTATTACCTACATGAAGAGGGGACCTGAAATTTGCTCACAGAGGTCTTCAGTAGATGGAGAGTTGTTTCTATTCATCTCTTGTCTATAAGTTTGCATTAGCTTCCTTACTAGCAAATGTTTTAAAGCATCACCTAGATTGCATTTTTAATTATGATCCTTCATCTTTTAGAAGGCATTCTATATCTATATCAAACTGCACTGTAAAAAACATCCCCAAGTAGATGATTCATGTTTTGAATATTCCAAAGTGGGGAACTACCCTGAAAAACTACTGTATTATCCTATTAATTTGAAACTCTCCCACATGTATGAATTCATACAATACATTGAAAATAGACAATGCACGAAAATAGAAAATAATTCATGTCAATTTTTCCACCCACAGTATTAGAAAAGGGGCAACCTTTTGACTTCAGGAAAATGTTTTACATTATTACTGTTTAGCATTTTTCTTGAAGCAACTGGGTCAAAGGATCTTAGGAACGAACTCAAGAAAATTCAGTGGTCATGTTTAGCTACAAATTTAATTTTTAGCTAAATGAACTTGACATGCTTTATGGTGAAAAGGAGTGCTGTCCTGTGTAAGTTCATTCTGATCTTCGTGCTTCTGCAAAGTAGCGGATACACATTACAGTTTCTCCAGTGCAGAGATTTTTCTTCACACACACTTGGAAAGCCCCAAGGGCATCACCTCCTTTGGGGCATTGGATGGTGGAATTGAAGGTCTGCTGCTTCGGGAAAAGGAGTCTCAAGCATTTGTGGATATCCTTAGGAGGAATGAAATAGAGATTAAATGCCATTACCTGAAGAAGCTGCAGAAACTCCTTCTTCTATTGGGACTACCTCTCTTTCAACTTTTGTTTTCCAAGAGGGTCGATGATTTGGACCGCAGAGAAATGGAATCTGTAATGACAAGTGTCTTTTGTGGACTATGTAAATTTCAGAGGCTAGAAGGCATCCAGGAGTTTTAGCATGGAAGCAACTGGCTTCTGTTGGTGCCTGTATCCGTGGACAGAGATAGCCTATTGTAATATTCTCCGGATACGCCATTCTAATCTCTTATTGTCTGTCACGGTTCTCTGTTGACATTTGTTCTACAAAGGGTAATTCACTATTTATGACATGCAGAATTCATTAATGTGTGTCACTCTTGTAAATTTTTTAATCATCAACAACATGCATTACAGGCAAAAAAATGCAACTCTCACACGTATCATTTTGCAGTAGTTTACCGACTACGAGGCTTTTTATAAATAGTGTATTTGTTAACAGTTGAGACATCAGAAAACAAGCCTTTAATTGGTTGCGTGCCCTGCCTTTCTGGGCACTTTCTGAGTACAAACAGAAGTCCATTTTCAATGGTTTCTGTTAATTTTCTATTTAGCTAATATATGTGCTCGTCTGGGTTTGAGCATATGTTTGGGAGAAAAAGTCACCTGAAGCGGTTTCTGTGTGATATTGCCCGTTGGCATCTTAGAACAGGGTCTTTTTGGTTCAGACAAGGACTATACTGTGCTTTGTTATGGTCAACATTTAGAGTGAAGCTATTTTGGTGTTTTGTTTATTTAAAAATTGAAAATTGAAAATTTCACATTTTCTTGTGAAACCAAGATTTTGCATTTTTTCAATAATATCCCCTTCACCAAAGATATATTTTACTCACACCTTAGGAATGGTCCATAAGCTAATGTTCCCCAGGGTGAAAGATATTTAAAGGACACTTGAAAACATAGTTGATACGTGCTTTTGGAATCAAAAATAAGCAAATAAAAATGGGTTCCTTGGTTTGCAAACAAACTCCAAATCCCTAAGAGAAAAATGAAGAGCTGTGTTGTAGGCTGAGTTCATCTGGAGACAAGTCTAGAGACAGACGTTCTCATAGTCTATGGGGCCGATTATTTTCTTATTGACTTTGACTTGAGAGAGGAAGACCATCTAAAACCTAACACAAGGCAAGTTTCTGAGGAACTACACCCAAGGGACAGAATTAGGTCCAGTGACCATCACGCCACTTAGAGTCTGAGTTAGGAAGAAGAGTCATTTTAACTCAATAAAAAGAATATTTATCTGTCCAATGAGCTTCCTTAGAGGATACAAAGTTTCTTGTTCCTGGAAGAACAGATGATCACCCGGGAAGCATGTGTTAAAAGGGATGCAAACATTAGCTCAGAGTTGTATTTCAGCCCAAGGCTCCTTTCACCATTGGAGTTGAAGTCTCTGTAGTTCTGCATGTGGGAATAGGCAGGATCTTCTGTGAAGCTCAGGTATTTCCTGTGTCTTACTCAGATGGGGATAGAAACCACGCAGACAGCCTATTAAATGATATTAACAACCAAGACTACATGATCTATAACCAGTCCTCTTTTTCCTTCTCATTTTCCCTGGCCTCGATTCTTTGTTTTCTTGTTCAAATTCCTCTCTTGTGATACTAAGAAGTCAGTATAATTTCTCACCAGGGACGGAGTGGGTCAATCACTTTTCCAGTGGTTTCTCTGATTCATTAATGTCTGTGCTATAGGGGGAAAGTAATTAAAGGAGGAAAAAAAATCCCCATAAAATCTACCTCCTCCCTAAACCGAGGAGCCCAGTGATATGGAGAGCCAATTCCACAAAGTGACTTAGATTTCCAGTGCTGCCAATCTGGCAGGTCTTCAACACTAAATTTCTAAAAATTTAAAAAGGGGAAAAATACCCAACCTGCCAAGTATCACTCTACTGTCAATAAAATCAAATGAACTGCTTTTTTCTGAATATTGACCCCCAAGGAGAAGAGCATGCTGATTACCTTAAACATCACAAATTCTTTTAAAATGCTTTAGCCCAGGTATTTTTTTTTTTACTCTTTAAATATTTTATTAAGAACGATCAAGTATTTTCTATTAAAAAGTTGACCTTTGGGCTAAATTAATCGTTAATATTTTAAACTATATAGATTACAGCAACTTTGGAGTAGGTGTTTTTTTTTTCTTCTTTCTAGCATGCCTAGGTGCCTAGTAAAAGTGAATTGGAATATTATATATATTAGTACTGTTTTATTGGAATACAATTTTTCCTACTTTTGGATTTTGGTGTAATATTTATGTATTTTCCAAGAGGCATTTACATAAAACTTAATCTGGAATGTTGACAAGGAAAATAAAACAAAAAAAAATAAAAATTCAACTCCCATATAAAAAGGAACCAATGTGCGATTATCAGTGAAAAATTGTGAGTACTATAAAAAAGGCAAAAAGGATCAGAAATACAAGCTATCATCCAAAGCATACAGAAAAGAAGGTGTTTCTAATGGGCATTTAATGAGGAATAAGTTGCTGAAACTCCAGTTATTACAGTGTTGGCTGGAAGGAAATGAAAACGTGGTACTAAAAGTAAAATATCTTTTGATTAACTACAACTTCAAAATCAAATTAAAAACTGAAACTGATTATAAACAGAATGGGTAAAATCACGAAGTTCAGAAGAGCTTGGCGACTTCGTAGGCATGGCTAGCGGTTCGGTGTGTTAAGATGTGAGGGCGTCCGTGGCCCTCTGGCAAGGACACTTAACGTTTGCATCCTTCTCTAGGTAATCAAGGCAAATCCTAAGCACGTGAACTGTGAAGTGGGTAGGTTACTTTGTAAATGACCAACTCGGAAGTGAAGGCGTTTTTATGATGGTCCTTAAAGCAAATCATGTGACTCTCAAGGTACAAAGCTTTCTTGAATTACAATTCGATGTACAAAACAGATGCTTGCAAGTATTTACATCACATTGGAGTCATTGAAACAAAGATGCATTTGAAAGCACATGCATTGACCACTCTTTACTTATTGTGCTTTAAATAGTCATCTCTTTTGATCCACCTTTGGGACAGGCTAAGAAGATGGCAAGAGAGTGGACAACAGGGGAACTTAAGTATCTGGAGTGTTTGCTGATCAATAATTCCTCCACTAATCACATCCAATTTGTTTATTGATTCATTCAGTTATTCATCCACAGACTGGCCCCAGATCATCATAGGTAAGTCACATAGAGCCTCTAAATTGTTTAAAAGAGGAAGAAAGCTTTTCTTATCCTGAACTTGTGTTGGTCTCAGAGACGGCTTTTTGTTTTTTGTGGATTTTTTTTCCCCAAAATGGAGTGAAGATTTAGGGATTCTTAGTCAATAGAGGACTCCTGGGAACATAGATAATTTTCACACAAAGGCTTCATGCTTTTAGATGGAGGCATTATGAAGTTTCAGAATATACGGGGAAGAAAGGTTTTCAACTCTAAATATGGGGGAATAATACAGAACTAAATATGAAGAACTCTTTATAATGAGAGAAACGCGGTATAGCTGGAGGCATCTAGGTGTCGGAATAAGAGACAGGGATTAGGGTTCACATTTAACCATTTAAGTGCTGTGTGGCCTTGGCCATATTATCAAACCACCCGGATCCTTTGTTTCTTCTCCTGTGAAATGCAGCAGTAATATAGGCCAAGCATGATAGTTGTGAACATCAGGAATTAGCTATGTAAAGCCCATCACGTTATTTTCTTTCCTTTTCCTATGTGTGTAGGTGTGTGTGTGTGTGTGTGTACACCAAATATTTCTACTATTTCTGTCCTCTAGCATGGCCAGTGGAGTTAAGGGTACTTTATTGTCAGGTAACATCAGTAGGAAGCATTAATAGTATTGCATAGATGCTGACTTTTAAGACAACTACACTGGATAGAGACAGAAGGTCATGCTCTGGTTCATGTCGTGACAGTATTTGTTGAAGCTTGCAAGTGCTTTAGAAGCCAAGTGCTCTGTCTGCTTAAGCTTATTTAGTTTTCTCACCCACCCTCGGAGGAGGTATATCTTATGTTAACAGCAGGAGAGACGAGGCTCTAGAGATCTGGAATGATTCACCTCGTGTTAGTAAATGGTGGAGTATGGACTGGAACACACACACGGGAGGACCCCAGGACCCCACTCCTATATGGACGTGGACATGTGCATTGTACCTTTGCATCCTACGCACTGGACTCCATCACAGTGAAGTCAGGTAAGGAATCGTCTGTTTTACCTGAACAATAGTGTTCCTAAGCATGGTGACATCTTACCATGGCTGGAGGTTACCTAATGGAACCACACTACTGCTAGGTCTAACTTCTTTCCTTTGGGAAGCTTTAGGAATGTTAATTAAAAAAAAATGAGTGAAATGTTTTATCTCTCCCCAAAGATATCAGAATACCTATGCCTTATATAATGTAAATCTGCTAGAACAGAACTTTCTTCTTGTTTTTGTTTTTTTTTTCTTTTCCTTCTTTTTAGTGTGTTGATGTGTCCCTAGACCTTAGAACAATGTCTGGCATATGGTAGGTGCTGAAAATATTTTTTGTTGAGTCATGGAGCAGTATCACTTTGAGAAATCCAAGAAGACAACCCAGACCACATTCTACCCATCACCTAAGGCAACGTGGGTTCCTTACCAGGGAGAATCAGATTTGCATCCAAACTTTACAGCTTAATTGTGCAACCATGATGATTTAAAGTACAGTTCTGAGTCTCTTCATTTCTTTTAAAAATTTTTTCCTTTGTATGTGTGTATCTAGGATTGTGTCTCAATTTATTAAGATCAGATAGAGAGGACACTTAGCGCTAAGCCTGGCACACGGTGATAAGTACTTGTTTTTCCTCTTTCTCTTTGTGACTTAATGATACATCAGCTTATAATGTGCCACAGTCGATATGTGCAAAAATTCTGGACAGTAATATGGGAAATATTCTCATTTATTTTAACAAAATGCATCATCCCCAAATGCCATAATGGAGTTTCCATTAACAAATAGAGCATTCAGATTCCAACCTAGAAGACAAGTAGCTATTTCTTTGCTCTGAAGTTTCATAAGTGTATTACTCTTGTCTTTATTTTGTTTGACTTCAGCTGAAAGTCAGTTTTAACATAAACGAGAAAACTGCTTTTTTTAAAAAAATGTGTATAACCATCAACATCTGAGAATACTAAAATCTCTTGCTCTAGATACTTCGTATTCTTGTTTCTTCCAGCCGTTCCTCGTTGTCATTCCCTCTACACAATTGGAAATGACCACCCTGTGTCTGTAAAATTGCTTCTGGGAACTTCCCAATGTTTATCCCATATTGTGTTACAATTACTTTTGGCATCTAAAGTCAAAATTTGCCTCTCAACCTAGACTTAACTTTTTTTTTTTTTTTTTATCTTCTGCCTTTGAAACAACATATTGGCAGATTGTTTGTTCTTATCTGAGGTTCTGGGAGTTCCCTGGAGGTTTAAAGTGCACTTTTTCTCAGAAACCTCATGTGGAAGTTTTGCTTTGTTTTGTCTCATCTCCCCCACATGCTTTCTGTTTTCGGTTTCAGAACAAATTGTCCACTCACTGCTTTAGGCCTTCCAGAAACTCCAGTGTGTAAGCAGTGCTGGTCATTGTCTGTTATTCCACGATCACACCTCCTCAAGCTCTAATCCTGTTACCATCTGTAGCCTAAGTAAGAGAGGGGAGGCTTGGGCCTTGCCCCTGGAAAGGCCACCTGGATTCCGTGTTGGCTGTTAGGGATAAACAACTAGCAGACTGGATTCTGCATGTTTCATGGCAGTGTTGAGGAATCTCCTAGCCCCAGGCTTAGTGTGTGGATGCCCTCAGAGCTGGGGGCCAGGTTCAGACCTTCTCAAGGTCTACAACACGCTTCGGCGATGGGAGGGGTACAGCCGGCTGAAGAACGAGGAACTAGGCACGGGCAGGCTCTGCCATTGGATATTAATAGATCTTCAGAAAAATGCTGTGGGAGTGAGTCGCACCAGCGAGGTGCTCTGGGTCTGCTACCATTCTCTCTGACTCCTTCCCTGTATTTACTGTCCTCAGCATAAACCGGTGGACGGGAGACTGGCTTCTTTTTTTAAAATTCTATGGCCACCTGCAAACGTTTTTTTTTTTTTTTTTTGGTATGTTACTGAAGACAAATGCCAGTTGAAGTACACTCAGGAAAAATTTGAGTTTCAGTGGAAAGCTATGGTTGTCTATAGCATGTGATTCTACTCTACAGGTGCTTTTCTACAGCTCTGTAAGCTGCAGGCAACTCATAGAAAAGCAGCAACACTTGTCCATTTGTCTGTAGACACAACAATTCTGTCCGGTTGGACGTTCGTTTTGATTGACCTCCTTCCTCTGATTCTGGAAGGAACCAGTTTGTCTCCATGTGCACATTTATTTCATTATTCTTGATCTATACAGAGGCCTGTTTTCGTGTGTTTGTTTTAATCTTTGAATTGGGGTAACAGCTCACCACTGCCTTCATTCGTGAGTTAAATTAAATCTTAAGCATGTGTTCATTTTTATTTCTACATCAGTCATGGTTTAACCCTTTTTAGGAAATTATCCTTGATCCAATACTATCTCCTATGGTATTGGTTCTCCGTTTGGCTCACATAACTTGTTCTTTTCATTTCCTGCTTCCTGAGTCAATGTAGGAAGGTTTTGCTGACAGGTACAGGTTTTCCTGTTGAAATGAGAGGACATCTTCTGCCAGATTCCTTGTTTATGGAAGCCTGGCTGCATCTGAGTTGTAAAGTGCAATGGCCCTGCTTCTCTCCATTCCTGCCCCCAGTCTAGTGTCTCCCATTTCCCTGGGCATTTGGATATGTCGATAAGGGCCCTCCTGGGCCTTTTATCCATCTCACACATTTTTCCCAGAGGGCACCGTGTTACCCTGAGTGAGGAACAGCACAACGGACTGAAGCCTCTGTCCCTCCACCTTGGCTCGGAATAAGGGAGGGTTTTGTGGTATTTGTGGGTTTGTGTGTTGTTTCCCAAGATGACTCTCCTAACTCTGTACACCCAAAGTTCTACAGGAATTTTCTGTGGCCGTTCACATCCTGCCTTTTCATTGTCCAAGTTCCATTTGGACCTCTTCGAGGAGGGCCCAGTGACAGCGAGATGTAGAGCTGCTCTCAACTAGGATGGTCCTGTCCTTTGTTGGATTTGAGATTTTTGTCCGGAGGCCACAGCTCGCCCTTATCCTGATCCCCTCTCCCTTTGTCTAGAAACAGCTGATGGATCCTCCCTCTGTGTCTCCAAAAAACTGCTATCTGGTGCTGTGATACAATATTTTCTTATAATGAAACACATGTAGATGGGTTGGCGTTCATGTGCTCATCTCACTTCTTTCCCTCATGTTCGTTCCTAATGCTCTTATTATAAAAGCAATAGTAGTCACTTGTCTTCATTATTCCAACAGTTTCCCAACTTTCCCATTGACTTTTTGTCTTTTTAGTTTTTCAAATTCGTTCTCTACACTGTGGCTGCAGTGATCTTTGTAAAACACAAACGTGATCTATGTCTCTTCTCCAGTTAAAACATTGCAAGAAATCAATATGGCGATGAGAATAGAAGACACTTAATGTGTTAGCCTCTGCCTAGCTCAGAAATGAACCTCCCTCACTGGTATTTCCAGTTCCCCTGATTGACAAACTCCCATGCCCTATACCACATTGTTCCCTTGGTCTAGAATGCTCTGCCACTCTTCCTCTGCTCATGTTTGCTTACTTCCCGTTTATTCTTTAGACCTCCATTAGAGTTTCTTCCTGTAAGAAGTGTTTTCTCGCGATAAATCCAGCCAAAGTGCCCCTCATGTGGTAACAGAACTTCCTCCAGGCTCATCAGAGGTTTATAATAGTCTTTTAAAATCAAGTGGTTATTTTTCAGTGTCTCACATGTTCATTGTTGCAGCCCCAGCAACTAATAGGAGTGCTAATTAGTTCCTTTCCATCACTGCATAGCTTCCCCTTATCAAATACCTTCCCAAATGTGAGTGCTTCACAGACATTTTTTACTAGATGGGGCAACTTTATCTTACTAAATTCTTACTAAAATCTGTGGGAGAGGTTCTCTCTCTATTGAATGACTGGTGAGATTGAGGTTTGGAGAGATTAAATAATTTACTCATATTGCTATCAAATGTTCCAAATTGGGATTTGAATCTGGGTTGGTCTACTTCCAAAGCTTATTACTATCTGGATCATTCTAGCAGACAGAGTGATTTAGATTCTCGGCTACACAGTCTGTTTAAGTCTAACTCGACTGAAACGTGATGCAATTCTGCTTGCATGCATGCATTTGTTATAGCAGCAATAGGAAACTAATACAGCATCTGTACAAGCAGAATTGCATTACAATTCAGTTGAGTTGGACTTAAGACAACAACACTTACTATCTTTCATTGGGCTTGGAGTCTATCCCGGATCTTACTTGGCAATAACCAAGGTGCTGGTAGGGTAGGGCTGTGTGCCTTTTGGAAGCTCTTAGGGAGAATCTGTTTTTTTGCCTTTTCTGGCCTCTAGAGAACACTCTCTTTCGTTGGCTGGTGGCCTCTTCTTCCATCTTCAAAGCTACCAGGAGGCATCTCTTTGACCCTGCTTCCCTCATCAAATCTCTCTCTGACTCTCTTTTTCTGCTTCCCTATTCCACTTTTCTGGAACCTTATGATTATTTGGGGCTACCTGATAATTTAGGATGATCTCCCTATTTTAAAGCCATCTGATCAGCAACCTTAATTCCACCTGCCACACTTTAATTCTCGTTTCTGTGTAACCTTGTATATTCACAGGGATTCCAAGGCAAACAGCTTTGGAGGGAGCATTGTTCTACTCACTGCACATACATACAACATTAATAGACTTTTCCTCTCCAAGCCTTCACTGAAGTGAAAGAACGGTACGACAAAAATGGCAGATATGGGAGTGAGGTGTGACCCAGACAAGTTTTATGAAGAAACAACTATCTTAGTGAAGGCCTCGGTTTGAATTTTTAGTGTCCTAAGTGTTGTCCAGACTCTCAGGACTGATGTTAACCTGATTTATGAGAAACTAATGAATACACTGGAATGCAAATTCATTATTTTGCAATGGGAAGCTTTGCAAATTAATACTGTCATCCACGGTCCAGGTTTACCATTGGAAGGAGGCACACTTAAATTTAAAAAGTTAAGTGGAGATGAAATCCGGGCTAAGAAGTAGTTTTAAGCATACACTGCCTCCTGGCCAGGACACTTAATGACCCTCATCCTTAAAAATCATGCTGTCCTAACGGACAAATGGCTCGGCACGTCTTTGCCCTATATGAAATGAAATCCGCCAAGATCTCTGAATGCCCCTGTTCTCTGTCACATGAAATAACATTTCTTCTGCTCCCATGTTCTTTCTTCTGTTGGGTTATTACCGTTACTGAAGCACTGCTTTTGACAGATTCTACTCTACAATCCATCTCTAGATGACCAGGATTCCCTGATTTTTGTTTTCCTTCTTTTTGAGATGATGCTTCCCTTATGATGACTTTACCGTATGGATACTGTCATCGGCATTTGATATTTCGGGTTCAACTTCTAGAAAGAAAAGTACCTTTCTGTTCCCAGGGGCCATTTCCTGTATTGGGTTTTTCCTTTGACCCCCTAACTGGCTATAGGGATTACATGCTCTTAATAACCTCTTTTTATCAAGCACTCACAGCATCCTACATTCAGAGCTTCATCATATACTTATTTTCTACTTTATCAGGGAAGACTATTATTTTCCCCTGAATCTGCCTTAAGCATTCACTGGTGACCGATCCCTTATAGTTTCTCACTATATTCTTAAGATTAGTGTGAATTCTTGTCTCATTCTCCATGCCTTTTTCATCTGAGAAACTGGCCTTTTTCACCTAGGGACCTCCACTAAAAAACTTTTCCGCTTATTCCCCCAAATGTAAATCACGTCTCTTTGGACCCCTCTGACAGTTTTCACCACCTTATTTCATTCGTAATAGATTTATGTGAATTTATATTCTCCTCAATGAAGAATCATGTCCTAAAAATCTAGCAGAAGACCAGGCAAATGGAAAAATGTGCACCACATACAAAATTTGTTGATGTTATTTCCATGTCTACCCTATAGCTCCTTTTTGGCACAAATAGTACATTTATGCCCAGAAGCATTTTACTGTACTTTGAAACAAAGAGTTTTCACAAAAGGGAAATAATTAAAATCTGTCATCTTTTGAAATCCATCCCCTGTCTTTGTTCTCAAAGAAGGTGAGGAATGCTAATGGGTATTTTAATACCAGTAACCTATCGACGTTGCAAATTGTTGAGCTCTTCTATCGCAGCTTGCTTAAAAATCCAAACAGTTCACAGAGACGGAGTTTTTAATGTCAGACTTAGCCGGACCACCAGAGCTTGTGAAAAAGCGGAGACAGGGATTGGGGACAGGGTCCCTGCATCCTTTGTGCATGAGTAATGCTGCAGGAGACATCACACTTTGTGTGCTGGTGCGTAATAGTGCCTTCTGCACTGAATATATTACCACTGCAGTAAAAATGTTTCACAATATCGTAGGGTCTGAAGAAATGGAAGATGTTATACTAAATAAGGACATTATCATTCTCATTTGGCGTATTCCAGCCTCTGAATTATACATAAATTGTTGAAAGAAAGTTTGGTTCTTGCTAAGAGACATAATAAACAACCAGGGAACAAATTCAGAGGCACCGTTTCAAAACAAAACAAAACAAAGCAAAACATGCAAAAAAACCAAAGATCCTTAAATCAGAAGTGTCTTAATTTTCATTTCCAGTAGTTTAATATTAATTTTCCTGATCCTAATATGACTGCATTAAGGTGAACTTTAGAGTAATAAAATTAGAGAAGGGAAAATAAATGCTGGAAGTTTATAAGGAAATAGGGATTTTAATGTAACTTAGTTAAGAGCCTGTCTCTCTTTCCGTGTAATTTATAATGTTAATTTTGCAAGTGTTGATCTTTCCTTAAAAAACGTGAATTCTTGATAAAAATGAATGCTCAATTTCTGAAACATTAAAGACTATTAAACAGTTAATAGTTTCCAGGAAAAAAGTTTACGTTGTTAGAAAGAGCTATTATTTCAGAGGATAAGGAAACTTTAAATTCAGATTCACTTATGAAAGGAAAAACAAAATTGTCAATTCCCTGCATGTGATCTTGTTCCTGGAGGAAGTACTTGGACAATGGAAAGTGGGAAAGAACCAGAATCTTTGGCCTTACTCTGAGTTCCTTTGTCACAAAGCTGTGATTATTCAGTTAGTTGGAGGCAACGCCTTCAGTGAGCATGAATCTTTCTCCGGTTAACGACTTCTAAACACTTGGGGAGTTAACAGGGAGCAGATGAAATGAATATTTCTGGAGCTGGTCATCAGCATGTTGATTCTGGTTCTTCTGGATCTGAGGGTCTATGGTTCAAATCCCAGCAGGAGTGAATTTCTCAAGCAAAGGAAAGGCATTTATTGGACTGGTAACTAGCGTGGTGTGAATTACTAGTGTGCTCCAGGGGATTCATAAACCCACGTTGAGAACCAGTGGTATGAGCCCGAGCACTGGGCTCCAGGGACACTTTGTTCGTGGAGCACACCCTGCAGCTGCTGTCGCATAATCAGAACCAGAACCTACCTGTGCCTCCCAACAGGCTTTCGTGAGACCAAGTTATGGACAGTTCCCCTTGTTGAGCTACCTCTGCTCCCCATGTCCTTGGACATTCAGAGGTGTCCTCAAAAGGAAAACTTGGTGCGTGCTGGCGTTTTGTATTGGGTGACGGGTTCCCTCTCTCTCTATCTCTTTTTCTCTCTCTCTCCTTTTTTTCCCACTTCCCCCCCCACCCCCCACCACTCTGTTTCTCTCTGAGTCTTCTCGCTTTTGCCCTCACTGTACGCCCTTAGGCTTTTTTGTTTAAAGTATTTGTACAGGGGCACTTGGGTGCTCAGTTGGTTAAGCATGGGACTTTTGCTTAGGTCGTGATCTCACCGTTCATGGGTTCGAGCCCCACGTTGGGCTTTCCACTGATAGGGCAGAGCCTGTTTTGGATCCTCTGTCCCCCTCTCTCTGTGCCTCTCCTCTGCTTGCACTCTCTCTCTCTCTCAAAAATAAATAAATATTATAAAAAAAATAAAGTATTCGTACAAAGACTTTTCTCTGCATCAGAATGAATCTCAAGTGCTCAAATGTGACTTAGCCCAACCCTGTACTTGATAAATGAATCACCTCTACTTTATCCTTGTTTATCCGTCTTCTCTTTCAATGCTTTCGGAAATGGGGATGTATTATTTCATAAAAGCCTGCTTTGTCCCCCTCGTATTTATTCTCATATTCTGGCTTCTTCTTTTTTTTTCCTATATATTTTGTACAAAAGCCTGTGCTGGAACCATATGCGGTTCTTTCTGTGTCTAAGCTTTTTCCTCCCATCTCCCGTCACCCTCAAGATGGGTCACTCTGTAGGTTACCAAGGTTCCCCTTGTTATTTTCCTCTTCAGCCAGTCTCTGAAACTCATTTTAACTCTTTATTTTAAAGCTATCTATTTCCCTCTTTAGTCCTTCCAACTAATGCTGATGTTGCTTTTCAGGAATTTTGATTCTTGAGGGTCTAAATAAAATAAATGAAAATAAAACCTTTCAAATTCATTTTGTGTTCTCTTAAAAAGTAACCCATTTATTTAATAATACTTTCCTCTGCTCTTGAATGGTTCTGATATTGGAAACACTTCTTTGAGATAGTAGGAGACCCTTGTATACATTCATAAAATACTTAGTATAAATATATTCAAGCTACAAACATCTCTGCAAATTCCCTTCCTGCACCTACCCATTCATTCACTCATTCATTCTCCAAAAACTTACTGGTATCTTTTTAACCAGAGGAATAAGCACTCATAGTCCCAAAAAGCTACTTTCCAGTGTGGAAAAACCAGAGCTCATGCTTTAAAAAAGGTTTCATTTATTTATTTTGAGGAGAGAGCAAACAGAGGAGGGGCAGAGAGAGAGAGAGGGGGAGAGAGAGAGAATCCCAAGCAGGCTCGGGTCAGAGCTGAGGCAGAAGCAGGGCTCAAACTCACAAACCGTGAGATCGTGACCCGAGGCAAAACCAGGAGTCAGGTGCTTACCAGACTGAGCCACCCAGGTGCCCCAGGGCTCATGTTTTGAATCCTGAGTAGGTTTAATATCTTGCACATTAAACTGTAAACCGTAAAATAGAGAATATTTTTCATCCATGTTTGCAGCCTGCAGCATCTAATGCTGTAGCTGACACCAGTAAGCAATTGTTGAATATGAATGACTGAAATCATAGTCTTTAAAATGTACTTGATTAAATGACCTGAATCACTCTTGTGTGGCTAAGGACTAAGATGATAGCTAAATGGAAGTGCTGATGACAAATATCAGTTAGTTTGGGAAATTTGGTGTCTGGTAATGTTCTAAATGGGCCAAGAGCCAACAAATCATATTCTCTTCCTCTCGGATTCCCCTCCAACCAATGTGACACTAGCTTTTGTTTCTTTTTTTGGGGGGGGGCAGGAGTGTAGGTTGGGTGAACATTTATTAATGCTTCGGAGTGAGGGTGAGAATAAAGCACCCAAGCTCCTGCTGGAGTTGCCACAGAGAGCCACCAAGTGCTTCAGAGAGAGGCAGAGCCTGAAATGATTTTTGCCGTCCTGAATGACATTTGAAATCTAAAGTACTCAGAGCATAACAGTGACCTTTAGAGCCCGTGGGAGAGAAAGGTGAGAGGGAAGATGGGGCTGGTTGGGTACTTGGGAGGGAGGAGGAGATCTCATAAGAATTTTTTGTTTGGGGATTATTTTAAGTAATGTCTTCCCGTCAAGGTTTTCAGAAAAGTTTACATGTGTATCTCTTTGCTGAGAAGGCTAGGTAGAAGGAGATTATATAAAACTCATATAATTATATTATATTATATTATATTATATTATATTATATTTATTTCATTATATTAATTACACATTCAAACCTCAAGATAAACATATGCACAGACGTGGGTTGAGGTTGCCTTTAGTAGGGACAGCTATATCTTTATAAAATTATGTGCTTGTGCATATATACACACATCGTCCTATATCCTATATATGTAAAAGTAATATTCAGGCACTTTCAAACTATGAAAAGTATTATAAAGAAAAAGATAAATATAATCCATAACCCTACCACATAGCGATTATCACTATTAATGTATTAGTACATTTCATCGATAATATGCATTGGGAGATAGTATGACATGTTGGTCTGACTCTTGATTTCAGTTCAGGTCATGATCTCATGGTTTGTGAGATCAAGCTCCATGTCAGGCTCTGCGCTGACAGTGAGAAGCCCGGTTGGGATTCTCTCTCTCTCTCTCTGTCCCTCCCACAGCTCGTGGTCTCTCTCTCTCTCTGAAAAAAAAAATTAATTTAAAACAATCTATAAAAAGATTAAAAAGAAAGTATAGAATCTCTCATCTTAGTTCTGTCAAAAGCCATAGGTATTAACTGATATATATTAATGTTTTCTATATTTATTTAAAGTTGTGTAGCTAATATCAATGAGCTACTGTTTATTGAGTGCTTACTTTACGTCAGGCACTGTTCTAAGCATTTTAAAGATATTTCATTTAAGCTTTTCAAGAACCACACTTTGGGGAGCCTGGGTGGCTCTGTTGGTTGAGCTCAGGTCATTATCTCACAGTTTGTGGGTTCGAGCCCCGCATCGGGCTCTGTGCTGACAGCTCAGAGCCTGGAGCCTGCTTCAGATTCTGTGTCTCCTTCTCTCTCTGCCCCTCCCCTGCTTGCGCTGTCTCTCTCTCTCTCTCTCTCTCTCTCAGAAATAAACATTAAAAAAGAATTAAGCTTCCCAAGAACCCTATAAAGTAAGTGCTATTGTTAGCTTTTATTATTATCATTCCATAGATGAGTAAATTGAGCACAAAGAAATTAAGTAAAATGTCAAAAGTCAAGTTCAAAACATAAAAGTGATGGAACCCAGGACTTGAACTGAGGCAGTTCTTGACTCAGGAGCTCATGCTCATAACCACAACGGAAACACATAGATGTAAAAACAAAAAATGTAGAAAACATACACACCTGTTATTTTCGGGCATATCAGCAATGTAGTTTGAAGAGATGGCCTTGTTAAGTAGAGAGAGTACTAGGCTACAAATCAGGAGACAGGTCTACAGTGGTGCACAGTTCTTTTGCACGAGAGAGACAATTGTTAAATACTTGGGAAATTTATAAGCTGGTTGTTAAATCATTGGTAGTTTGGAATTGGCCATATTGGACCATGGGTATTGAAAAACGTGACTTTCTTTTTTCTTCTCTTTTTCTTTTTCTTTTCTTTCTTTCTTTTCTTTTTTTTTTTTAGAGTCGTTTTACCAACCGCTATGCCTGCATTTTCAGTTCTGCCACTAAGTGGCAGTTGGAGTGGATTTCTGGGGAATTGTGCAATGGCTCTGAAGCCTGACTTTCTTATCTGTAGGATGGTAATAACGCTTGTCCTTGTTATAAAGTCTACAGTGTCTGGGAAACATTTTATAACATTTTGTTCTTTACATGTAACTGTATAAAAAGTGAAACCCTATGTAATTATTATTTTTTGACATTCAATCATTTGTTATCCTAGAAAAGTATATTTACCGCAAAAGTTAATAAAAAGCAATAATTTTGTTACAATTTGGAATACTAATTCTATTTGTAGTTTCAATGACTCATGGAGATTATATCACTCTTTTCCCCATTCAGAGGAAAACATATATACAATAAAAATAGAATTAAATACAAAAGGGAAATTTGGAACCACAGAGCATAAAGGAAAATTCCTTCTTTTAATTATAATATGGTTTTTAATGTTCTTACTTGACACATATGTAAAAATATATAAGCCAAGTTCTTGATTTTCTCCATGGGTTTCGAATAGGTGATTTACAAAGATAGTTTATGTTGTGGTTAGTAAGGCATTGGGTGAATTAGAGGTAAGTAAACAATACAGCTGTCTGGGGCTCCTGGTGGCTCGGTTGTTTAAGCATATGGCTTCAGGTCATGATCTCTTGGTTCGTGAGTTCGAGCCCCACACTGGGCTCTGTGCTGACAGCATGGAGTCTACGGGATTCTCTCTCTCTCCCTCTTTCTCTGCCCCTCCCCCACTTGTGCTCTCTCTCTTTCTCTCTCAAAATCAATACACAAAACCTTTAAAAAACTGCAACAATACAAGTGTTTAACCCAGAAGTCAAAACTATTAATGCTTCTAAAGATAAGAAAAATAGTGATCATTATGTGTGGGGGTATTTCTATGTGCAGGACACCTGGCTACCTGTTATATATTTTCTCAAAAATCTCAAGCCACGGCCCTTGATTACTATTATTATTTCTAATTTACAGTTGAACAAGTTGAGTCTTAGATGAAATATCTTATCCAAGATCACATAACTAGAGCACGTGAGGTTTTTGTATACTCATACAGTTTGGAATCTAACGTTGGTAGACAAGAAATTAAAAAGAAAATATGAAGTAAATGGCACAATATAGAGAGCACACAAATAAGATTTGAATTATTCATGGCAATAAAAAGGACACTTTCACTCTTAACTTGAATAGCTAAAAGGGATATTTCCCATTTTCTAGAAAGAGTAAAACTTTTTAAGGGCTTGTAGGCATAATTTATGTCTTGGGAAAATCAAATCCTCCCACGGAAAGGTTTCCAAATTTGAATGTACTGTAATTAATAACAATGTTGATGAAGTTTTCCTATGTGTCTTCCGGCACCAAATAATATACTAATGCATCATCCAAAACTTTTAGAGAAGAAAACCTTAATTTTTTTATCAATTCATTTTTGGAGGAAACAGATTTTTCTGCTTCACGAAAAATCCTCAACTCACTGCCCCAGTCTGCATGTTCTAATGGAAGGGTGCAAAACTCAGTGTCATTAATGAAAATACACTTGAATTGAGGACTTAAAAAAAACAAAAAACAACAAAGCAACTCTTTATAATGCTTTGACATGCCTTTTCTCACTTAAATGATTGTGTAGAAGCTGCTGAAATTCTTTTCTTTTTCCCCCAGTCTGTTCCTCCACATGATGACCATCAGTGGTCATTATATTGACTGTAGCCATTGGTCAGTTATACATTCCAGAAATGGAAGTCTCCTTACTAAAATTAAATCACCCACTCAAAGAGTTTCTTCTGCTTAGCTTCTCTGAAAGTAAAGAATTTGGGATCAATTGTGTACAAATACCTAGTTGATATGAATAGCGAATTCAAAATTGGTACACATTGTTGGAGGCGCCATGTTTTCTCATTCAGGTAAGGGATTTAGGGCCCCATATTCAATGCCCACCTCCTCTCTGAGAGTGTGAAAGCTTGCTTGTTGTTTTGTTTTATTTATGCAGTGTTCTTTTAATTTTAGTGTTTGTGAAGTTAATTTCAGTGCTGTTTTTCTTGTTGCTGTGAATTAAGTTGCTAAAAGTAAGAGGAGTGTAATCCTCAGCACAGAGAAGGGATATTATATGCTTACTTGGAACTTATTATAAAAGACCACACTATCGGGCAGGGCAGATGGTCCCACTGGAAATCAAAAGAATGATGAGTATGCTAACCGTGTCACATACATTATTCCTTTCAAGAACTCCATATGATGTGCACCTCTGCCCACCTTTTTATGGAGCTCATAGAAAGTAAGCAACCTACCCATTTCACAGAAATCACCCACGGCAGAGCTAGAGTTCCAATCTAGGATTTGTCTTACTCTAGATCAGGGGTTCTTAACCTGGATCTACAGGTCCTCAAAGAATTGTGGGAAGAAGTTAGGAATTCCATGAACTTGGGTGGGAAAAACATTTGAATGTTTATTTTCATTCACTTCTGACTGAAATTGAACATTTTCCTTTTTTTTTTAATGGTTTCAGGATTAGAATTTAGCGATTTATTGCTTACATATAACACCCAGTGCTCATCCCAGCAAGTGCTCTCTTTAATGCCCATCACTGATTTAACCCATCCCCCCACCCAACACCTATCCAACAACCTTCAGTTTGTTCTCTGTATTTAAGAATCTCTTATGGTTTACCTCCCTCTCTGTTTTTATCTTATTTTTCCTTCCATTCCCCGATGCTCATCTGTTTTGTTTCTCAAATTCCACACATGAGTGAAATCATATGATATTTAACTTTCTTTGACTGACTTATTTTGCTTAGCATAATACACTCTAGTTCCATCCACGTTGTTGCAAATGGCGAGATTTCATTCTTTTGGATTGCCGAGGAATATTCCATTGCGTATATACACCACATCTTCTTTACCCATTTGTCAGCCAATGGACATTTGGGCTCGTTCCATAATTTAGCTATTGTTGATAGTGCTGTTGTAAACATTGGGGTGCATGTGTCCCTTCGAATCAACATCTTTGTATCCTTTGGATAAATACCTAGTAGTGCAATTGCTGGGTCATAGGGTAGATCTATTTTTAATTTTTTGAACAACCTCCGTCCTGTTTTCCGGAGTGGCTGCACCAGTTGACATTCCCACTAGTACTACAAAAGTGTCCCCCTTTCTCTGCATCCTTGCCAACATCTGTCGTTTCCTGAGTTGTTAATTTTAGCCATTCTGACAGGTGTGAGGTGGTATCTCATTGTGGTTTTGATTTGACATTTTCTTTAATTATGAATGCAGACAACCACAGGATTATCCACAGTATCTGTGGACCGTATCGCCAACAAAAAATACAGATGTTTTTCTATCGCAATTCAGTTGTTTCAGGCTTGAACTATTATTTACTTATTATTGAGAAATCATAGTAGTTTATTTTAATATACTGATTAAGCACATTTTTATGTAATTTGTTTCCTTGGTAGTTCTCAGTGTTTTATTTTTTTATATTTTATACTTATTTTATACATATACTTATGTACTACATTTATATTTATGTTAAATGTTTTTGTTTATTTTGTATATATGCATATTTTACCCACTTTAAGCATTATTATGAAATTAGTTCATTGGATCGCCAGAAGGATCCATGGCCAACACCCCTGAAGTCCTGTTCGGAATCTTTGCTTCTTGTTTATCACAATCTTGTGTCTTTTTGTTCTTATGCCATACCTAGATGTAGAGCTGGGGAGAGAAATTTAATGATTCACACAACTCAGCTACAGCACTATTCAGTTTAACAGCAGAAAAAGAAAGAGCAAATGAAATATCTATAACATTTAATGCATCTAAATACATGGGTATCTGCAGAACATGGAAAGGGATTATGTCTCCATCTCCTACTAATCAAAATATCCAGATACCCATTCATTTTTCACAGGCCACGGCCAATTGGCTGAAAGTTCTTTCTTTTACCTCTGGTTTTGAGTTGTGTTCAAATTATTAATGGTGCTTAGTTTCAGTTGATTCCTGTATATAAACATCCCAGGCAGCCTTCCAATCCTGCTGACCCTGTACTTGGGTCTGGGCTTTCTCATCTAAGTTGAGTTACCAGGCAGAAAACAAATTGCATACCCCAGAAACCAGCCGGTCTTTGCTAAAGTCACATTCATTTCAGTTAGTGCATGAATCTATTTTCTTCTATCGATAGTTTTTATTTTACTTACTTACTGGATGAACATCAATGAGCAGTTCATTCAATAAACCCACTAAATGCCAGGCATTCTTTTAGCCACTGGAGACAGAGAGAAGATGCCCCAAAGGAGATTTTGAGAATTTTTTCTTTATTCAGGAGTGTTACTGTGCCCAGATTCTGAAATGTTCCCACAGACACCACGGGCCTAAGAAACCTCAGAAGCTTGAATCATCCTTGACGCTTGCCCAGGAAGGTGTCAATATTTTAATATTCCATCAAAGTGATTCTGTACCAAGGTTAATGGATTAATGTTTAAGTCTGCTTCAGGGCCAACTTAGCCCAACTGGCTTGACAGAAAATAGAGTTGTCTCGTCTCCGAAAAGTATAGACCTGGACAGTGAAAGGGTATATGTGCCCTTTATTTTCTTTCTAGGTGACTAACAGAATTGGAGGCAGGTGTGTGCATCTTGAAAGATGTCATTGCATCGGGGTCAAGTGCCAGACTCTGAGAAGGGAAGGGCATGCAGGCTGGCCAGGGGGTGTGATTCCCAATCTGTCTCTGACCACTTTTGTGACCTTGAGAAAGTCAATTAACGTCTTTACCTCTGAGAACTCAGTTTTACAATGATGAGATTGAACGGACTATGAATTTCAAATGTGTCTTCCAGCTCTAAAATTGTATTTATGTGTTTGAGACATCACAAACATAGTCAGGCCCTAAACTTACTTTTTATTGATGTTGAGAAGATAAAGCTTCATTTCACAATATCTGTTCCATGGAGCATCATTTTTGACATTTACATCATAATTGAAAGGTGGGGGCTAAAAATTTCCTGTTAAAATAAGAGGATTGGTTAATTCCGACAAATCAAAAATGTTATGCACCATATGATTTACATTATAGATCAACATTTTAGTCAAGCTCGACAGGATGTCATGAAAATTTGCTCAATTTTCTACAGTATACTTAATATAACACACATATTTCTAAATACATGTCTTTTAAAATAATTATTGTGTTAAATATTAATAATAGGAGTGAAGGCCTTTGTGTTGATTCTGTAGTTTGACATGACACACGGTTTTAGACATGTACAATAGTAAATGTTAGATTTTCTGCATTGTTGAGTAATGGATAGATTCTTTCCCACAATCATTTGTTAGAATACTGTGTTAGTATCTACCACCAAGATTAGTAAATGGTATTACATGAAACAAAGTGAAAATGAATGGTCTTGATATAAATTAAACATTGAAGCTCCAATTTGTTGACAAGACTGCTTTTACCACAGTCTTTTCTGGAATGTCACTGAGAAAAGTTGTTGGAAAGGCAGTGCATGAACTTTCTGTCTGCGCATTTGCCCAGAGGCCTTGGTGATATAAATCTAAAGAAATAAATGCATGTGTGAAAGTTGTACTGTCACTCTTGGATAAAGTCTATAAATGGGGTCTGTTGGTAGACAGTAATTCAATACAAAGTAGCATTATCCGGCAAAAATACCTTTGTATAACATGATGGCACACATGATTTGGGTTTGTTTTCTAACCAAATGTCATTTATGTTCATTACTGCCATGATTGAGAGGGTATATCAAAAGTCTTAAAACACTTTTTTTTCCAATGTAAAATTTGGAACAATGATAATTCTAGCCCATTCCTTCCTGGATGCACTATCTATGTCAAAACTTAAATTTTATAAACTTTGTCTTGACTTTTCTTTTTCTTTTCTTTTTCTTTTTAATGTTTATTTTTGAGACAAAGAGAGAGACACAGACAGACAGTGTGAGGAGGGGAGGGGCAGAGAGAGAGGGAGACACAGAATCCGAAGCAGGCTCCAGGCTCTGAGCTGTCAGCACAGAGCCCAATGCGGGACCCGAACTCACGAACCACGAAATCACAACCTGAGCCAAAGTCAGATGTTCAACCAACTGAGCCACCCAGGTGCCCCTTGACTTTTCTTTTTCAACCTTCAGTAGACTTTACACTGGGATGAAACCTTGAAGTGCTCCAACACTTGGTCTGGGGAGAAAAGTGAAGGGAGGGGAAGAGGTTTTCTTCAGTAATTATATCAACTCAGCTTGTAAATGCACTTTGAGAGCCTGCTGGAAGGAGATTTTACAGCTGCTAACTTCTGTATAATCTGGTAGCTATTAAAATTGTAAACAGCGAAAATAAATTCCAAAGGTCTAAACTTGATAGTGAGGTTTGGGGTTTTTTTTTTTTTTTTTTTGCCTGCAGATTGATAAGAGATGAATCTCAGGTTCATGTAAGCTTGGCCTCCAATTTTCTGATATCAGGTCAAGACCAACATGTTTAGAGAAAAGCTTTGATTTAAGGAGATTTATATTCAAATCACATCAGAGGTCCAAGACCAAAAATCAACCTCCCTCAAGTTACGTCAGTGCATTTTCCTGTAGACAGTCTGAATCTGCTTGAATATTTTCCAGACTTCTCATCAAGGTAGGCCTTTGCTTTACAGTGTGCTCTAACCAGTCCAAGCTCAGTCCGGATTATTTCCCTTTCTCATCATTTTCCTGAAAGTATTAGAGTTCTCATCTTTATGATGAGAAAGGATCGCAAGGGGGGATTTCCACTTTGGAATTGCCTTTCCAACTTCTAGCTGTTCGTGGGGTTAATGACAGTGTTCTTTCATCGCAGTAAATATAGAGCGTGCCTGCCAAATCAGAGGAGACATAAGCCCTCTCTAACAATGTTTTTGAAAATTGCTATGGAATATACACTGGTGGCCTGTGGCAAAAAAAAAAAAAAAAAAAAAAAACAACCAAAAAAAAACCACAAACAAACAAACAAACAAAATGAAGGTGGTTCAGAGTGTGGCTGGTCTGAAGTGTGAGCCCGTCACTTGAATTGTTAGCCTGCTTTCACAGTAACTCATTTAGTTGCTTATTTATTCAGTAAGTGCTTCTACCCTGGCGCCACAGGTCCTACGCCCCCACCCCCAAGCCCCGGAAACTTGCCCCATTAGTGTGTTCATCTTGATATCCTGGTTCACAGCAGTCGGATGTCTGGAGTGAAGACACGTCCAGGGCTGGGCCGAGGAATGGACGTGGAGAAATATGTCCTCCTAACAGAGGACGATTGGCAACAGACAACCACCCAAGAAGAAAAACTAAAAAACCGGCCCGATTGGTTGTTGCCAGATCAAAGGAATCACTCTTGTTATTTTTCATGACCTTGGTTCCGATTTTTTCCGTCTCTGGAAAGACAGAGCACAGCACAACGCTGTTAAAAAAACCTTGAAGACAGAGCACCATGAGGGTCAGAATTTAGGTTAGAGATGTGTCCTATATCTTCATCATTTTAGGTTAAAAATGTGTGTCACAAATAGAAGGGAGGTTCTAAATGCTTACATTTACTTCATTAAATACGGAAACAAAGGTACTGAGCTGTACATTTTGAATTCCACATTCAGTGCCCTTGATCTATTGAACCTTGATTCCTTTTCTTAAGAGTCTTTTCATTCTTGGGTTTAGGTTTTAAAATGTAGAAATGTTTTATACATTATTTTTTTTTTAATTTTTTTTAACGTTTATTTATTTTTGAGACAGAGAGAGACAGAGCATGAACGGGGGAGGGTCAGAGAGAGGGAGACACAGAATCTGAAACAGGCTCCAGGCTCTGAGCTGTCAGCACAGAGCCCGACGCGGGGCTCGAACCCACAGACCACGAGATCATGACCTGAGCCAAAGTCGGCCGCTCAACCGACTGAGCCACCCGGGCTCCCCTTGATACATTATTTTTAACAGAATCTTTAAATAATAGTTTATTAACAAGATGATCAATTCAATGGGTTTTCCTGTGTCCCAGATGTAATCACCGGTTCCAGACTTTTGGAAAGGGTTATTTGTGCACGAGGCTCTCAAAGACTACGGCATTTCCATCTTTACTGTTTTTATTAGCTAACAGGTTCAATCACAAAATGTTTTCCCCTGCTTGGACGTCAGTACAACAGGTTCAAATGGCAATCTTGTTCACTGTGGCCTCTTTCAATGGTACCGCAGGTAAGCCTTTAACATTTAACTGGTTAGTCTGCATATACGTGGTATGTCATATTTGTATTCAATGGCAGCCTTTGATGTTCACTCAGATGTGAAGGGACATGAGCTGGGAAAGCTTTGTTGGTTGCTGTCTCATGCTGATCTCTTAGACATCTCGATGACTGTGACACTACATGAAATGCCAATGAACTCTGAAAAGGATTCTCATCAAACAAAGTCCATGACAAAACGACACCAGGTATTGTCAACCCTGTTAAGCAGGTGACTAGCACATCAAGAAATGGCTGCTGAGAGCAGGTGACCTTACAGCTGTGACCTGTATGAGCCACAGGGACAGTCATTTTCTGGATCTCGATTAGGACAGTGCTTCTTTCATATACACAACTTTCATATACACAAGAGTCGCCTGGGCAACTTGTCAATATGCGGATTTTGCATCAATGTCTGGGAGGAGCCCGACATCCGGCATTTTGAACAAATTCCCAAGTGATATTGACACTATTTGTTCATGGATCGCACTTGGAGAAGAAAGGTGTGGGAGTGCTACATAAGAATTTTTGGTGGCAGAGGCGTCTGGGTGGCTCAGTAGGCTAAGCATCCAACTTCAGCTCAGGTCAACGATCTCATGGCCGTGGGTTCGAGCCCCACTTCAGTCTCTGTGCTGACAGCTCAGAGCCTGGAGCCTACTTTGGATTCTGTGTCTCTCTCTCTCTCTGCCCTTCCCCTGCTCATACTCTGTCTCTCTCTCAAAAATAAAAAACAATAAAAAAAGTTGTTTTAAAGAATTTTAGGTGGGAGAGATTCTGTGGTGGGGTGACTGTGTTCATTCACCATCTCTTTACCAGGAAGAGAACCAATGGCGGGGCACACAAGGTAAAGTTTGTGGGCTTTCTCTCATTTCTTTCTAATCTCACTTTTACTTTTGGCTGTTTCCACGATGATAAAGAACAAAATCCATTCAAAATTTACTCAGCTTCATAGTAGCACGTAAGTTGGGCCTTTAATCTTCACTCAGCTGTCCCATTTTCACAAAAGCGTTCTTTTCTCGCTGAGCAGTTACTCTTACCATTTGAATGCAGATTTGCAGCAAAACATTCAGGAAATGCTGTGTTCAAAATGATTAGTTAGTGGACTTCTGTGCGTCCCTCATTCCAAATCCAGACGAAGAGATTATAAGCTTCTCTGTACTGCCTTTTTTTTTTTTTTTTTTAAATTCCATCCACCATTTCCCATTGGGTCCCATGGAGCCCAAGGAGTTTTGCTTACGTAGGTATTGGGGCCATGGAACAGAAAAGGATTAAGCGGGCCACGCAGGGATCAGATCTGTCACCTCGGTCTCATTAGCGCCAGGCTCTGCCCAACTGCGCTAACGACCCATGCGCTTGCAGCTGCCTAGGCTAAGGGAGATGGATGTCTCTTCTCTGTTTCTCCAGTTCCTGAAGATGTTTCAAATGGTCCCGCTAGACTATGGAGATGCGTTTGCTTCGAGGATCTGCCAGGTTAGCCCGGACCTTGCAATTTATTGGTGCATTCTGTCAAACTACAGGCTTACGCTGGTAAATCAAAAAGGCTTTTTGGACTGTATCCCCAATAAGCTAGGCAGCTGGGGATTGAAATCTTGGGAGAGTCATGCTACAGCCCAGATACGTCTTGGGAAAATGTAAACAGTTGTGTCTCGTGCTCCATGTGCTGACAACCCCAGTTAAATCATTAAAAAAAAAACCCCCAAAAACAACAACAACAACAACAAAACAAACCATGTGAGTATGGCCGAAAGATAGCTTTCTCACCGCCGAATCATGGATGTGTCGCAGGACCTGAAAAGACGTTTGACAAAGGAAGTTACATCACAGTTAATCTAGGGGGACTGCCTGGAGAATGTGGACTAAAACCTCTTCTCCAAGGTGCTACAATGGCAAGACTATTTGAGTTTCAGTAACGAGGGCATTTTATCTTCTGAGCCATAGTTTTGAATCCAGTGGCTCCTAAGTTCACTTCTGCATGGAAATCTTTGCCAGGATATCTTTCGACACTCTTGCGGCAGAAATTTCATTGAAAATCAGTGTTTTATTCTCCTAGTGAGTTTTTTCCCTTCGTGCTAGGTCTTACTAGCTTATCAGACAGAACTCAGTATTTGCTAATCATTTTTTTTTTTTTTGGTGGAACTCATTTTTTTGTAAAGCATCAAATTGAACATTCAAAATGTCATTATGTACATGTGGTATTATTTTATGCAGAACAGACTTCTAAAATGCAGTAAATAGTCTTGATTAAAATGGAAACCTTTTAAATAATCATGGGGTATAAAATCAAATGGAGTAAGTCTGAAGTAATGCAAGTCAACCAAAACAGCTTTAATGCTGTTTTTCTCATTTCCCTCTGCTTCATCCCCTGAAGAACATAAAATTCTTAGGAGTGTATTAGTGGTGTGTTGAATGCTCCCCTGAGAATACCTGAGCCCCATGCTCCTGCATAACTGGTGTGATTGGTGCTCACACTATTGGCATTCTCTTCCCCAAGCCTTTGCTCTAGTCATTGTCCTTTGAGAAATGCACCATTTCTTCCTCTAGATAAGAGTTTCTCAGGGTGCCTGGGGGGCTCAGTCGGTTGAGCGCCCTACTTCGGCTCATGTCACGATCTCAGGGTTCGTGGGTTCGAGCCCTGCGTCGGGCTCTGTGCTGACAGCTCGGAGCCTGGAACCTGCTTCAGATGCTGTGTCTCCCTCTCTCTCTGCTCCTCCCTGCTCTCACTCTGTCTCTTTCTGTCTCTCAAAAATGAATAAATGTTAAAAAAAATTTAGAAGCATCTCTGGGATCTCTGCTCACTAGGTGCCAGTAGAACCCTCCCCTTATAATAACAAAAACTGCGTCGAAGACATCGCCAAACGTCTACCAGTGGGCCACTCTCCTGGCAGTTGAGAACCACTGCTCTGACTCTGTTTTATCTCCCAAGCCCAAGCATCACCTGCACTATGAAGCCTCTCTTGATCATTTATATTATTCCATGATGACTTTTCCGTTACATTTACACATAAAATCCAATTGCCTGGACAAGATACATCCACATCGACAATGAAATGCTACAGAGAATAAGGGAGTTGAGGGCCAGTCTTTCCTGGATATCTTCTCCTTTATAGAGATAACCACAATTATAGTAGGTGTTTTTCCAGACCGTTTGAAGGCATCTGAAAGCTAAAAAAACACTATGTCATTTTTTTAATCTGTTTAATTGTTCTTAATGTTCATTTACTTTTGAGAGAGAGAGAGAGAGGGAGGGAGGGAGAGAGACAGAACATGAGCTGGGGAGGGGTCAGAAAGAGAGGGAGACACAGAATCCCAAACAGGTGCCAGGCTCTGAGCCCTCAGCATAGAGTCCGATGTGAGGCTTGAACCCACGAGCTGGGAGATCATGATTTGAGCTGAAGCTGGATACTTATCATCTGAGCCATCCAGATGCCCCTACTATCTCATTGTTCTAATTTGTTTCCCTTTCCTTGCTAATAAGCTCGAGCATGTCTTCCTATGCTTAATGGTCATTTGAATTTTTTCCTTTTGTATTGCTTTAGCCTACTTTTCCAATTTATTATTTTCTTCATATTGCTTAACATTGAAATCCATATTTACATTACAGTTATAGGTCACTTGCTTGCTATATATGTATAGCAAAATGTTCTCCCAGGCTGTGTAACTGCATGTGTTGTTGTACATTAAATTTTTACATAGCCAAAAATGTCAAACTTTTCCTTTATGGCTACTGGATCGTATACCTTAGTTAGAAAGTTTTTTACTTCTCAGATATATCTAAAAAATTACCCCATTTTCTCCTAATGCTCTTATACTTTTCTCCTCAATTAACTAACTTATAGTGAAAAGTAAGGATTTAACATCCCCTTTTTCATTTCAAATGAATAGTTCTATCATTCAGTGCAGGTGAGTTTCAACTGCAGTAACAAAGAACCCTGGATGTCAGTGGCTTGCAACCTCTCCGTTTAGCTAAGACTCTGCTGGATGTCTTTTTTATTCTAGACCCTGAAGGATTAGCCTTCATCTGTGACATGCCAAAGAGGAGAAAGATGTGGTGGAGCTGAACCTTCACTATTTTTTTTTTAATTTTTATTTATTTGAGAGAGAGAGAGAGAGAACACAAGCAGGGGAGAGGCAGAGAAAGAGGGAAGACAGAGGACCCGAAGCATGTCCTGTGTTGACAGCAGAGAGCCCAATGTGGGGCTCGAACTCACGAGATGCAAGATCGTGACCTGAACTGAAGTCAGACGCTTAACCGACTGAGCCACCCAGGCACCCTTGTACCTTCACCATTAAAGCTTCTCCTCTGAGGTGACCCAATCACTTCCGTCACATTTTATTGGACAATGCAAAAGACATGACCAACACTGATAACCACGAGTGAGAAGTATTATCCTTTCTCAGAGATAGGCCTTGTAGAAATGAATTCAATAAAGGGCAGTGAATGTCTCAAAAGAGTCAATGTTTCTAAAACCATTAAAGGAATATGCCCTTTACTTTCCATTGATTTGCTGTATCACTCACCTGGAACTGGCATATATCATTCTGTACTATTTTTATTCATCCTTTTATGAATATATTCTCTCTACCCAACTAAGTAAGTTCCTGGAGATCACAGATTCTCTCTTATTAGTGTTACACTTAGCCATTGCCTGAATCTTTGGGAAGTTGGAGATGGGCCCAAATATTCATTATTAGGGCAATGTGTAAGTACATACCGAAGGGCACAAGTAACTCAACTTGTTATGTAGGCGGCTTAAATGTAACACCTTTTTTCCTGCTGTAAAATGATATTAGAATTCTGAAAATCTCAGGTTCAGCAAAGTCATGCCCTAAAATTAACAGAGCTAATGGGAAAAAAATAGGGTTGGGGCATGTCACTCCAAACTTGTGCACTATCACTATAAAAATACTGAAAAGGACAATAATTATTCCAGTGGATGGATTAACATTTAAAACATCAAATTCCTAATGTATACAAAATACTGAAGCACGTGTCAAATTTTATCACAATAATTTGAACATAGAATGTTGGAAAGGGGTATAAAGAAAGATTCAGCCTGTTGAATTTGGAGCAAAGAGCCAAAAGCACAAAAGAGTAAAGAAAAGCATATATAAAGGCTTCCAAGTGGGGAGGTGGTCAAGCCACGCTAAGAAGATGTGCGCTAAGCAGGCATTGAGAACATCCCCGCAGTCCAGCCTCCTTCAGCTGGAGTTGTGTACTTGTTATCAGTGGCTTGTGATTTGTGTACCTGTGTTTAGTGTTTGTAAACATTTGAAAGCTGGGAAGATAGCTGAGGAAGATGTGTGACTTCTTTGTTATCCGCCATCATTCTCCTCTTTCCCGTTTGTGTAGAGGCGAATTTGCATTATAGTGACAACCTGTACATTCAGCAGCGTGCATGGATTTTTAAAACCTAACGCTCGGATGAAAAGGCAGGAGACAGTGGGGGATTCATTGGAAATACTCCTTGTGTAAATTAACAACACAAACGGAGGGCTACAGTTTTACAGGGATGTACACCTATTTGAGGATCTATTTCAAACACATTGGAGGAGCAAGTATCTATTGGGAGGGGTGGAATTCAGGGGAAGACACAGACAAGGGAGTGAAGACAAAGGGAAACAAAGTTGCAGAATGGAATCTCGCAACCGTTGCTGAATGCCTTGCACTGTGTGATTAGCTCAGTTGCTGAGAACAGGGACGGCCACTGCAATCTGTCCCGGGTTCATAAGGTGCTAGGGAAAGGAGTTGATGTATGGTCTGGCTAAAGCACTCAGATCCTGCTTGTGTTGTGGTTACCACAGCCAGGAGTTCAAGATTTCATTGTCTCCCACATGCTAAACTCTGCTAGGAATTCCACTAAAATTGACATGTAGTTGCCTCTGGGATATGGTTTCCTTTAATGCAAGATTCTGTGCCCCCTGGTGGTGAGTGGTTTAGGAGATCAAGGTCAACCAGAGCGGTGCTTCGCGAGTTTTCCCTGGGTGTGACGCGCTCTCTTCCTGGAGGTTTGTGAGGCAGCCAATCAGACAGATCCGTAGTCTCCTCTTGCCTGCCATCTGGGTGATGTCCTACACTTAGCGACATCAGGATCATCGAACAGCTATAACGCCCTCCCTGAACTTCCAGCCCCCTCAAATATTTGACATTGGGAAGGCAGCTATGCTACCATACCACCAACAGCACATTTGGCTTTGGGAATTTACACCGGTGGAGGATTACCTGGAGCCATATGAACTTTTACTGTGGGCTGGGAGGTTACCCACCACCCCTCCAGCCCCGGGGCGCCTGTTTATTCTTTGGTTCCTTATGTATCTCCTCTCCTTCACCTTCTACCTTTTCTTCCTTCCGGCCATAGATCAGCTTAAATTTCCTTTGTTCTGCAAATCTTTCCCATTACTATGCCTCCCTATTCAAGTAAGAACTCATCCTTCCCGCTGCCTCCTCGTGAGGAATCTTTTGGAAGGCTGTCATCTTCATCAGAATGTAAGAAAAAGGGGGCTTAGTTTGTCTGTTGCAACATCCCCAGTGTCTTGAATAGTGCTTGGCATGTTGGTGGTTAATAAGTGTCTAAGGAGTGGCTGAAGGAATACACCACTCAACAAAAGTCATTCTCTTCTACTTTCATTCATTATGTAGCATGTCACAAACTCTCCCCACTAAACATATTGAAACCGTCTTATTTAATAGCACTGACCTTCTATCTGGCAAACTGGGTTGTACTTTTGAACTACACTATTAATGTTTCCCCCTCCCACAGCATTCGACTCAATCATTCCCTTCCTATTTCCTATGTCTTAAAAAAAAAAAAAAAACCAGCCTATCCTGATTCTTCTTCTAGGATTCGGACAATTTTTTTTTGCCACCCTTTTTGTATCTTCTTCCTTCACCCAAACTTTAAATATTAGCTATCCCCTTCTCTCTTCTGTTCTTCAGGCTTCGACTTTGTTGGTGTCTCATGAATATACAATAGCAGCCTCTCTCTGGAATGATAAGCTTACACTTCCAGAAATCTCAAGACGTTTCTTTTCTTGAACGTGTCACAGCTACTTCAGCATTAGCATTTGAAAAATTATACTAAGTCCCACTGCAACTAAAGTACTTGCCCTTTTTCCTGAATTCTCCGTTGATGATCTCACCATATCTCCAGTCTCCCAAGCTGGGGATGCTTGTCTCTGCTGTCTCCTTTCCTTCTGCCATCCTTTCCTATAATTGGTCTTCAAGACCTATCCATTGGACCTTAGAAATGCCTTGCAGGTCTGGACTCGCCATTCCCCTGCTATCATCATTGCACAAGGTTCCAACGTTTCCCATCTGAATTATCTTTCCTGTACTAAAATTGTCTGCCTAAAAACACGAATAAAATCATCACAGATTCCTATTTTCTCCAGAGTGCCTCTATTAAAAAGTTTCAACGTCCTATCCAAAGGACCCAAGAATTTGGAGGCCATTCTCATTCTCCAAACTAACTTCTTGTCTTTCCTTAGTTCCTTTTTATTTTTAGTACCACCCCCCATCCTCCTTTGGATTAGAATTCTTCATTGGCTCAAGGTCTTAATCAAGATGGGTGATGGGTATTAAGGAGGGCACTTGTGATGAGCACTGGGCGTTATATGCAAGGGATGAATCACTAAATTCTATTCCTGAAACTAATATTATACTATATGTTAACTAATTAGAATTTAAATAAAAACTTGAAACAACAACAGAATAAGCTTACTATAGTCTTAAAAAAAAGGGGGGTCTCTCCTACCAGAGACTGAAGGTATAAGATTATCCCTCAAGAGAAGAGGTTTTTACCTTCATCTTTCTTCTTATTTCAAGGCTCACCTCTGAGTAGAAGGGGGTGACATTTTGACCTCACTCAGTTTTCTCATAGCCTGTTTTGCAAATATGAGGTGTCGACCTGTCCATCTATCCACCCATCTGTCCATCCCTATCATATATCCTGTGTGGTTTCATGCCTCCTGGAAAAATTCCAATGTACAAAGTATGGCATTTTCTACTATATCAAAGTCTGAAAAACTATATCCAGAGGGTTTTAAATATGTATAATGTTTACCAAAATGTTACCTTTTGGAAGCATTGTTTCAACCTAACCTAATTTTTTTCGTGTGCATAGATGATGTCTGGTCATGTTGTGTGCACGGGAATTCTCTTGGAGCCTAAACACACAATGGACTTTTCAGAAGGAAATGTATGTGTGCCCAACTGATATGTTGCAGCAGAATCACGCTGACAGTGTTCAGTGCATTTAAAGACATGCTCTGTGCTTTTTAGAAGAATCCGTAAAGTAGAAATGTTACTCACATTGTATCTCCATATGTTGAAACATATCAGACATCCTATCCTGATTGTTTCAACCTCTTCTCTTGAAAGTTTCACACTGGCAAATTTAAAGAATGAGACAGGAAACTGATTTACAAACCTCCAATGAAGATTTTCTGACTTTACACTTCTCTGTTAGGCTTCATGGTCTAATCAATAAAGCTGGAACCCCTGATTTTAAAAAGTGGAATTTTGATCAAGCTCTCACATATCATGTATTTTATGGTACCAACTTCCCTGAGGTGGGCTTAAGCTTACAGAGGCCCCAAAGTAAATTGATTTATAAGAAAACAAATAACCAATATGAATATTCAATACATCACTTAGACAAAATGGTCAGCAGGGCTTTGTTTGAGTGACAGCCATCTCAAAACATGGGCGTCTGCTTTCCACCTTTTTGTAATGGTGAAACCAGCTTGAAGAAATAGCTTTCTTTTTGTAAAGCAACAGATAAAAGACGCTTAATCTTTTATAAAAAAAGAAATGAATGTGGGGCACCTGGGTGGCTCAGACAGTTGAGCTCAGGTCACGATCTTGCAGTTCATGAGTTCGAGCCCCCACATGGGACCCACTGCTGTCAGCCTGTCAACTGCCAGCTTCAGATCCTCTGTCCCCTTTCTCTGCTCCTCCTCTGCTTGTGCTCTCCCCTCGCCCCCCCCCCCCCGCAAATGAAATAAAAAGAGGAAAAAGAAAAAAAAAAGAAATGAATGAAATAGAGAAGTTTACCTTTTTGAGTAGAAATACTGAAAAAAGCTACGTGGCTTTTAGACAGAAGCATTACCTTGATCTCAGAGAAGGATGAAGCGTTGTGGTAACTCTGTGCTTACTGACAGTTTGGGTTTCGGTTCCTCTCTGAGCATTGCCACAGAGCGTCATCGGCAGTTTCTAATTCTGCTTCCAAGGAATGCGGGAAACCTTCCCCGGAGATCTGTATCCTCCTTGGAGCGGTCTCCTGGAATTGTCTGGAGCCATAGTTGCCAAATGGCGAGGGAACAGGAGAAGGCTTTGATCAGCTGCCTCCGGTTCACCCAAACCCAGAAACACACGGTCCCAACCCCGTGGAGCCAGCATGGCACTGCCGCTAATTACTCCTATTACCTTAATAACCGGAGAGCCCTGGAATAATACATTTTCAGTCATGAATTAAAAATGGCAATGTATTGGCTTTGATGCTGTCAAAATGAAATCTGCATTACCAAAACTCTGAGAGCCAGAAGATTAATTATATTTGTACAACCTTTTTTTCTTAACCAATCACTAACAAATTATAAAAGTACATGGAGTCTTATTTGGGAAATAATTTTAGGTTATTATCTGAAATGGAGTGGTGCTAATTTCGTTGGTCCAGTCAATGTGCTGATTGCTACACTTCTTAATTCTACTTTATCTCTCAGAGATGGAATCATATTAAAATCCTTTGAAAATAAAACCGCACGTTGTTTAACTGCTAGATTAACCTTCACCGAGTCAATGAGATTCCTAATGAATAAATCCATGGCATTATATTTGATTTAACTTTATAAAAACAATATCAGAGTTAATTGACAATATAATGAAGGGTTTGCAAGAACTACCTTAGAGGTTTTATTTCCTCCTCCCTCTCTTTGTTTCAGAATTAGAGGGAGGCTCGGTTTCTGCATGATCTTTGGTTGCAGGCCCCCACTCGAGGTGCTGGGCCAGAACTGGAGAACCCATGGCTGTTGGGGAGTAGGTCTCTTTCGGGCAATTGGCCAAACCTGACTGCAGTGGCATCAGTTGTAGGTATATTATTGTATTCATTTTACTAAAGGGCACGTCACTTTTTTTCCTTCAGGAATTTTTAGCAAGTGGTTAAAAATAACCTTTAAGAAAGGTTATATTACTGCTGAGGCCTAGCCAAACCTTTTGGATGGAAATCTGCATCCATCATACTCAGATCTGTCAAAGGAAGTCTAGTGAGTAGTTCGGTAGACATAAGGTTGAATTCAAATGTCACTGCGCCATGTTTTGTAAAAAAGTGGCTGGCCGAGATGACCTTTGCGTGCCAACGTTCCATTTTGTAGTTTGAAAAGTAGGGAAAAGCTAGTCCACAAAACTATGCAGTATTAGGGCCCAGTCCGCCTTGAAAGCAAAGACAGCTTCAAATTCTAATTCTGAAATTGTCAGTTTTGGCCGAGAGTAAGCATGAGTTTAATCACCTTCTGCATTTTCATTCCATCTGAACCTGAAACATTCTTTTAGGAATGGGTAATGTCCACTGTTGGTTATGAAGGTATGAATTTAACTCTTACAGAAAAAGCTATTTAAATAGCTCTCCATTAAGCCCTTGCTTATTTAAAATACACTGCTTCTTCTATAATTTTGAACTGTGGCTACTAAGCTTCCCGAAGCTAACACCTAATCCTAGGGGACATCGCAAAACAAAGTTAAGAGTCATTAACAACAACGGTAAGGAAGAACATTCACTCTAAAGCATCTAAACAAAACTTACTTGAGGACTACCTGTTGCATTTTTATATAGTGGCAGAAAAATGCAAGAAAGAGCTGAACGAGTTCTCATGGTACCAACGGGGAAAATGGTAGAGTTCTATTCCAGGAGCATTTATTACACTTGTGGTTTGCATAGCTACTTACAGATAGATTGTAAATGTGTGAACCACAGAAACGAGTATTTCCTTTAACTGGTGACCTTCTATCTACATAGGCCCCACCTCTTTTGACATGGGTGCCCATAGAGAATAGTGGCTGTCACTGCATTGGGCTTTCCGAAACACCATGGGGATTTAGAGAAACGAATGTTGGATTGCTTTGCTCCTACCTTGCTCTTTCCCCTTTCCCTGTATCACTTTTCGAATATATTCTCGGGACATATGGGCCAGTCGAGCACTTTCCAATTTTGGAGAGAAAGCCATGGCCCCCATGACTATGGACACCTTACATGGTGGGACTAAGAATAAAACACTGCCAAGATTCTGCCTTGGCCAAGATTGTACTGGCCAAGATTCTGGCCGTGGCCATTCCTTTACGTATTATTTATGGCTGCTTTTGTACCACAATGGTGGAGTTGACTACTGGCAAAGAGACTGTGTGGCCCGCAAAGCCTAAAACATTTCCTCTTTTGGCCCTTTACAGAAAAAGTTTACTGACCCCTGGGTTAAGACAAGGGACAAAGGATTTGAAATAAGTACAGGTGGAATATTAAGACCAAGGTTAGATGTGCTGGGTTGAAATGCAGGTGGCATCTCTGGGTATATGAAGATTAAAACATGAGTGTGGGTTAAATTACAAGGAATCAAGGACAGGATGAGACGGGAACAGGTAGGCATCAGGAGAGAATCTGGGGCACGTACGCTGTATAGCCCAGGCCCTTTATGGTTGTATCCCACCTATGCCATATAGGAGGCCTAGAACAGGTAATGTGTGTTATGAACAACACACTACAGCCTCCAGGTTGCAGCCTGATTGTACCCTACTCACCTGTCTACACACGTTACTGCTGTCCCTGCTCTTCTCTCTGGCCCCCATTTTGCTATGCATCCTTTCCCGGCCTCACAGCCAGGGGTCCTCAGTGGGACCCGTGTCTCTGCTTTGGGTCTAGGCCTTGGAGATCGACCAGGATGAGGACCAAGAAGGGGCACTGTGGCCTTGGAAGTCCTCTGCTTGCGGTGAAGAGCTGACCTAACTTGAAAGTGCTTGGCTTAAAAATGACAGTACAGCTGGAGTCCTGCCCAGCGTACTGACCACGGAATCCACTTGCCTCGTAAGGTACCAGGAATCCCGGTAATCCAGAGCGGTAACCCGCACTTAGCCCAGTTATCCTTTCTTCTCCCTACAGAGCTACATGACCCAGTTGGCCCCAAGAATCCTGGTTGCTTTTATTCAATTCTCACTCAATACTCAGCACAAGAACAGAATGCAGCATCTTACGTAACAGAAATCACATAGATATTTCCAATAGTGTTTTTCTGCTTACGATCTTACTGTTGTCTATGAATCTCAATA
Organism: Felis catus; assembly: GCF_018350175.1. Classification (NCBI taxonomy): domain Eukaryota; kingdom Metazoa; phylum Chordata; class Mammalia; order Carnivora; family Felidae; genus Felis; species Felis catus. The sequence continues at coordinate 73,944,438 of NC_058368.1, forward strand.
TATTGATCTCCACAGAGCTCCCTGAGGTAGTTAAGGTTCTGTGTGTCTAAGGGAGGCATCCCCATCAGGAAGAAGGGGACTGCTAAGATTTTGCTTTTTCCTGCTCCCATCACCAGACAAATGTTTTCAGGTTAAAAAAAAAAAAAAAAAAAAAGAAACCACAACACTATACTCAGAACCTCAATATTTAAACCAGATGGATGAAGCCGCCTAGAGAGAGGATGCTGGGAGGATGGAGGGGGGCTCTAAACCCTATGTCTGAGCCTCTCTCCTGTCCTGAGGGAATTGATGAAGAAATCCCCTGAATGCTTGGTGTCTGGGGAGCATTGTTGCTGCACAAGTCACTGAAAACATGTATTTTAACTGCTGAATAGTTCAAAAAGCCAGAATACCCAGTCATGTCACTGCCTGAAAAACAGTGAGCTTGTTTCCTCCTCTTCCAGAACGGTAGTAGTGTGCATTGACACATGGTCTGTGTTAAAGACAGGTTGTTCTGTAAACTAATTCCCACTTTCAGTTGTGTGAACACTTCCTGGGAGAGCCAGTGCAGCGCCATAGGCAGCATGAATTCATCGTCAGGCATTCAGTGGCCCCTTAAGAGAGTGACAGAGGAGAGTCCCTGATCTTCCGGCCTTTCCAAATTACACATTGACTAGGGGTTCGGTCTTCTCCCAGCTGCCTCCACGAACGGGCACCCTGACATTTTAGTCGGGATGTCTTGTCACGGACTCTTCAGAGAGAGAAGCTGGGTTCAGAAACAGTGCTTTTCACTCGAGTGTAAACTTGTTATTTATTTGTTTGTTTTTGTTTCCTTATGTCCCTTCTTGTGTGTGTTTGATAAGAACACTTAACACGAGATCTCCCCTCTCAAAATTTTAAGTGCACAGCACACTATTGCCAACTATAGGCATATGTTGCACAGCAGATCTCCAGACTTTATTCATTCTGTGAGGAACACCCCAGAAGCTTCTGCCCAGAACACAAGGCACTGCTGTCCTGATATTTTCCCACCAGCTCTTGCACATATCCTACGTGACAGACAGGCATGTCTTTCCTCCGGAGTCACGACGCCATTTCTCTCCAGAACCCAGGAGAAAGGCAGGACTCTCTTGCCAGTCTGTGGATGGCCCTCTGCAAGGTTTCCCAGAGTAAAGCCATATGAGGCCACGTGGCTTTGTCAGCTGTGACTTTGCAGGCAGAGCAGGTGATTATTTTTATTGGATGGCAATAAGCTCCGAATACTATCATTACGAGCTTTCTCCCAACCTCTTTTCAAGCTCTCCTTATTACAGCCCAGCCGCCTCAGCAATTGTATTTGTCAACACTGTAGGGAGAACCGTGCAACCTGTTGGTGGGCTCAGCAAATCGGGGTTTGCCATGTGAATACTGATGTTCTCCGAAGCTCCGTCCTGTCATTCAGAATGACATTTCATTCTGTTTATTGTGATTAGTTTTTTGCAGTAGCGTTTTAAAAGTGTAATTGCTTTTGTAGTCTCAGGAACAAAGGGGCCCTAAAGCCACATTAAGAGATGTATATAATTGTTAAACAGGTTGGGGAGGTTAAGAATAGTGAGATTTTGAGAAGAGATGGTACATAGATTTAAATATATGAATTTGTTTCTTTCGAGCCATGTCCCAAAAGGGTTTGCAACAATGTAGATACTAAAGCTAGAATTTAAAGCGATTTCCAAAAAATAACGGAGAGAGTTCAAAGAAACCATGGTGTTGATCATTGATTGCAGGGGAAATTGGAGACGATGCATTCAACTCTTCGGACATAAAGTGAATAATTCATGAGGGTGAGTAAAGTAATACAATTCAGGGTTGATAATGCATTTATATCAAATAGGGATAGGTACATATAGCTGCTATTATGATGTGTAATAAACTAATAGGACTTACTAATATGCATCAAAATAAGAATGATATATGCAAGACCCAAGGAATGTTTGATACTGGTCAGACCTTTATCCCAGATAAAGCATTTTCTTCATAGTGAAGAAAAGACTTGGAAAGAAGAGCAGGATCTATCCATTTACTCATTCATTCATTCATTCATTCATTCCAAGATGTTTATGCTGGGTCTGCTGGATATAAGTCACCCTTCTAGATGCTCAGGGATGAGCTGTGAACAAGAGTTCCTGTTTCATGAAGCTTAGAATCTAGAGATGGGACCATGTAATACACAAGCTGATAAATAGTGTTTATGTAATTGAATTTTACCTAGTGATATGTTCCATTAAAATAAGAGTCAGAAGTTAGAGAGTGACTGGGGACAGTATTTAATAGAATGACAGTGCACAGCACTTTCAAGGTATGTTGGACACAAGAAAAATGGTGGTCGTTAAAGACATGCTTGGGACAGCCTTGCTGATGGAGAGACTCTGGGGGAGGAAGACAAATGACGATCTATGACAGGGGACAGTTATAGGAGCAAAGTGTCTGGGTGAGGGAAGGGAGATGGGACCCAGGGAGCAGGAGGTTTGTCTCTCAGTCGGGGGCACAGACTGGCCATCCATTACAATGGGAAGGAAACTGCTGGGTTTGAGCTGAGGTTGGCCACTATCTGTATTTTCTCTGTATTTTCGTATAACGAGCCTCTCTAGCTGCAGGGTTTACAGTAGAGCATGCATGCCTATATGTGTGCTGGGGACAGGGTAGGTGGAGCAGGGAGACGTTTGAAGAGGCTACTGCAACAGTCCAGGTGAAAGCTAGCTGATACTTGAATGGAGGTGATATGTGGGGGTGAGGGAGATGTGGCTAGATCCTAAACATACCTAGAAGGGAGATGCTGATAGGAAGTTGAGTCTCACGTGAGGAAAAGAGGGCATTCGAGGGTCACTCTCAAGTTTCCAGCCTGGGCAGCTGGAAGAATTGATAACAGCATGTATAGAGATGAGAAAAATTATCGGAAAAGCAACAGTTGGGATAAATTAAAAACAAAAAAGTTCCTCAGATATTGTAATTTTTTTTAATGTTTATTTATTTGAGAGAGAGAGAAAGAGAGAGAGAGAGAGAGCAGGGGAAGGGCAAAGAGAGAGGGAGACACCAAATCCGAATCAGGCTCCAGGCTCTGAGCTGTCAGCACAGACCCAGATGTGGGGCCTGAACCCACAGACTGCGAGCCCATGACCTGAACCGAAGTCAGACACTCAACCGACGGAGCCACCCAGGTGCCCCTGTTTCTCAGGTATTTTGAAGGTGAGATGCCTATTAGATAGAGTCGAAGTATAAGTGCTGTGGCCAATGATACTTGTAGGCGAGATGCTATGATGTTTAAGGGTCTATAGACTCTGGAGCCAGAATGCCTGGGTTCAGACAGCTCAGCTCACTCGTCTGTAAAATGAAGATCATCACAGTAGCCACCTTCTTAAGTTGTTGGAAGAATTAAATGACGAATCCTTGTCAAGTCCTAGAATATTGTCTAGCACATAGTAAGCATCTAATGTGTTATACCTTCTTAGTGGCAGTATTGCTGATGTGACCAAGGAAGTTCTGGGATAGGGAGACCACATCTAGGCAGACATGAAAGTGACCATCCCCCCATGGAAGTGCCAAGTGTGAGCCTCTTGGAATGAAAATCCACACTGCGGTTTCCATAATTACTTTATTGATGAGCCTTGTGAGAAAACAATTTGAAAGGCATTCGTTCATCATTCTGGAGGACATTTTCAGGTGTAGTTTTGCTATGATGCGGAGAACTTTGAACTCACTGAATATGAAGCAATTCTTGCGCTTCATTGACATGTTACTGCACAGATCACCGGAAACTCTAACGGGCTGTGGACTTCCCTTCCATGGATGTTGAGGTGCGTTTTTTCACAGGGTGAGATTTTTCTCTTGCAGAATCTGAGTGCTTCGCCCTTGAACTATGACCGGAGAGAATACAGTTCATGGCAGTCAGCACTTGGGATCTGAACTGATGTGCACTGGGGATTTTGGGCTGGATGGATTCATTGAACAAAAGTTCCTGACTAAATATTAAGACATCCCTTGTTTTAGAAGCTGTTATTTTAAGCTTTCTGATGGAAAGTTAATGTAGTGTCATAGGCAGGGTCTTTCTTAGGTTACTTCTTATAAAAGTAACATTTTATAGAGTCAAGAGTACTACTGAAGAGTTTTCTTTTGAAGTTTTTTCTAAGATGATACCATAGCATTTTAAGTAGGAAGTCCCAGCATTTCAGGCATTTATTCAGTTACTTGATAATTGATTCCCCTTATGAATTTCAAATATATGAAAATAACAACAGATTTGCCAAATATTCTCAAAGAGTCAGTAAAAGATCCAATTACAGGTAGTATTTGGTCCCCAAAAGGTTGATGTCCATAGTATAAGTTCTGGTCAGGGCTTGTTATCTTATTTGCTTTAAATTAGAATGAGGGCCTATTGTCAAATGAATCAATCAAAATATGATATGATGACAGATGACTGAATCATCAGCATGACCCAGAGAAAATCCTAAAATGCTGAACACAGCTTGATTAATTTCAGCGGCTTATTAGGAGTACTTAAAAATGAATTCATAATACTTGCTATAATCCACATGGTTAACCCCTCTCTTGCTCATCTGTTTCGACTAGAGTGTATGTGGGGTTGGGGATGTCCAGGGGGGTGGGGCAGGAAGGCCTTTGAAAGAAGCTATTACAATGGCCCAGGTGGAGATATTGTTATGGGTTGAATTGTGTCCTCCAAAAATCAATATTGAAGATCTAAACGCCAGTATTTTAGAATGTGACTTGATTTGGAAATAAGGTCATTGCAGATGTAATTAGTTAATATGGGGTCACAGGGGAGTATAGTGGGTCCCTGATCCCACATGACAGGTATCTTTATGAGAAGAGGAGAAAACACAAAGGCACTGTCACAAGGAGAAGGTCAAGGGTGGAGGCAGAGATTGGAGCAGGGCAGCTGTAAGCCAAGGAACCCCAAGGATCATTGGCCAAACCAGAAGCTACAAGACACAAGGAAGAATTCTACCCAGACTCTTGGGGGAGTAAAGCCTATCTGACACCTTGATTTCAGACTTCTAACCTCTAGAACGGAGAGAGATTAAATTTGTTTTTAGCCACTCATTTTGTCGTACTTTGCTATTGTAGCCTAGGAAACAAATACAGACATGATATTAGTGCTAATGCAAGGCAGGGCTTCAACATTAATTCCTGACTGAGAACAACTGCCCCTCTAGACAAACCTCCTTAATTGAAGTCACTGTTGTGTATTCAAAAGGCATAAAATACACAATGACCTGGAGCATTCGCGAATATATGTAATCTCTAAAAAGTTTTTTTTCAATGTTCATTTATTTTTGAGAGAGAGAGAGAGAGAGAGAGAGAGCACAAGCAGGGGAGGACAGAGAGAGAGGGAGCCACAGAATCTGAAGAAGGCTCCAGGCTTCAAGTTGTCAGCAGAGATCTCGACACGGCGCTTGAACTCACGGCCTGCGAGATCATGACTGGAGCCGAAGCTGGATGCTTCACTGACTAAGCCACCCAGGTACCCCAACAGTATGTAATCTTAAGTAACTTTATCATTAATATCTATGACTTATGTGCCCAACACTGTGCTAGCGTTGACATATGCTATCTTAATTTAGCCCTTCATGAAACCCATGAGGGCTTTATAATTGCTCCTTTTTTTTTTTTTTTTCTTTCTTGTAACAAATAAGGAACTTGATGTTTAGAGAGATTACAAGTCTTACCCAGGGTCACACAGTTAGGAAAAGATCTACCGTGGAAAGCCAGGACTCAAGGTCAGTCTGGTCTATAGTCTGGACCCTTAGTCTTTGTCTATAGAGGCTTTACAATCAGAATCTCGACGTGGAAGAGATTGTTGGGCTAACCTTCCTCTTTGCTGATCCTTTGCTTCCTGCCCTCTCATCCCTGTTGGCCAAATCCAGAGAATCAGAGGGGAGATGGAAGGGAGGTGTGAAGCCACATTCCTTCTCAGACAGAGTGAGAAGAGAGCCGTCTCCAAAAGATCCAGAAGGCCATCCCGTGTTGCTGCAACTTAAGGTCTTCAGTTGACTCGTAAGTTTGTTTGGAGCGTGAAACGTTTGGTTAGTGTCAAAACTGCGTACTTTTAACCCATGAATCCTGAAATGCCTTTTTGGGGGGGAGGGTAGGGAGCAGTGATCGTGTACAAGAGTTACCTATTCTTAAAAAGTAACTGGGGAAAAATACTATTGGTAGTGACTATATTTGTCAATAAAGAACAAGAGCCTCTATTTCTAGAGGCTTCTATTTCTAGTAATGTGCCAAAGCACTGAACAGTGCTTAACAAAGGAACACTTAACAAACTGAACAAACGCTTAAACAAACTGAACACTTAACAAAGCGCTGAACAGTGAAGCTAACTTCTTGTCTCTGCGCTTTCACCCCTGGGCGGGGGGCGAGGGGGAGGGTGGCGAAGGGGAAATGGACTCTGGCTCAGAAGAACCAGTGTCAATTTTTGTCTTTGGTTTCACCTACATTAGTGGGAAAACAATTCATTTAAAACAGACTTAAGACAATGATTCCCTTAAGTAGAAAATATTCCACAAGACCCTTATGGGAAAATAAATGTTTTTGTCCTATTTTAAGGAGAGTTTATCAAGTTTTATGATTTCCACGGTTTCTTCTTAAAGCAAATCATTCGCTGGCAAAACCTATAATTGCTGAGGTGTATTTTCGGTTATCTCTACGTAACGATTTCTTTTGCTGTGGCTCAAATTCATTGTATTGGCTTAATTTGGCGTCTCTATAATATGCTATATGAAAACTTTGTTGTGACAGTAGATAATGGTAACCTATAGAGCTTTATATTGTTTGAAACCACGGACCGATGTTTTAGAAAAATGGAAATACTATGTAGACAGAGTCAGTGATTCAGCTGTGTAGAATGACTATTCAAATAATTGATATCACAGTACAAAACCAAAGAACCCCAGACCTGGAAAATATCTCTAAGATCATCTGGTAGTCCTTACACATAGATATCTGTAAGTCCCATTTAGAGGTCCCCGGGTGGCTCAGTCAGTTAAGCGTCCAACTTCAGTTCAGGTCATGATCTCACCACCTGTGAGTTCCAGCCCTGCTTCGGGCTCTGTGCTGACAGTTCAGAGCCTGGAGTCTTTTTCAGATTCTGTGTGTCTCCCTCTCTCTCTGCCCCTCTGTCTCTTTCTCTCAAAAATAAATAAACGTTAAAAAATTAAAAAAAAAAAAAGTCCCATTTAAAAATAAGGTTCTGTAAGCTCAGGGAGCTGAGCTGATTTTGCCCAAGGTCATGCTGGCAGCTTTAATCTCTGCAACACTAAGGAGGGTGATTTCATGTAGCAATTGGCTAGCGGAAACCACTGATCAAATATTACAAATCATATTTTAATATTATTGTCTGGTGTTTGGGAATCCAAGATTCCAGTTTTAAATTCTTCTCCACCACTTTGGGCAATTTAGTCGAGCACTTAGTGTTTGGCTCCCTCCCCTGGAAATTGTGGCTGAGCACACTGAGTTTATGAAGACAATCTCTGGAAACTAGTATTATCTCATTTGCCTCTTTTTTTTTAAGTTTATTTATTTATTTTTGAGAAAGAGAGAGAGGGAATCCCAAGAAGGCTCTGTGCTATCAGTGCAGACCCTGATGTGGGGCTTGAACTCACAAACTATGAGATCTTGACCTGAGCCGAAATCAAGAGTCAGATGCTTAAATGGCTGAGCCACCCAGGCACTGCAAATCTTGTTTGCTTTTTATTGTATCTTGTCTTCTGAACTGGTTTGTCTGAAGACACATTTATAGGTCAAAGGAGGGCATTTTTAAGGAAATAAAGGTCACATTTCCATTGACAATGTGGCTATTCCCTAGATGAAATGTGCAGTCTACAATTACCATCTTGTAGCATTTCAGTAACACCCTGTTATTTTGTTGCACCCATGGATAGTTTAATGATCAGACCATATTTGTTATAACCAACTTATTAATTAAATGATGGAATGTCCGTAGAGAAATAAAGTTTTGCACATTTAAAACTGTCTTTCAATACATACATTCAATTATGAATGATATCTAAGTGAAAGAGAAACAGATAATCCTTTTTTTCCGCCTCCACCCCCTCCTCCCCTTTTTAACAACAGAAATAATTGTTCCCAGAAGTCTCTACCCTGTGAAGCCTGGGCTGTCATCCTTTGATGTGTCTCTCGCATGTTAAGATCAAATAGTTCCCATAATTACGTTTGGTAATTTTAGAGTCATTATTTTTGTTGTTAAGATTTTCTGTACTCAAAAAAATAAAATTCTAGGTCAACAAGTCATTGTGTAATGAAAAAAAAAAACAACAAAACAAAACCCAGCAGCATGATAAAAGTGGGGAAAAAATGGAAATGTGTTATATTATCTTTGGTTCTGGAAACTGTAGGTCTATTGTACAGTCTCAGTAACATAAGTTGAAAATGACCACTTTACATGTGTGTTAAAGAACCTCTTTGACAACCGCGTCTAATTTAAGTGGATAATCTCAGTAGTCATGCTGATGCTTAGAAAACAATGGTGTTAAGGAACGGCTCTAATATTCACTGAAAGACTCTATAAAAATACAAGAAATACACTTGAACTTGAGTTTGCTGGTAACAAGGACTTATGGTGGTATTGTAAAGCACTTTGCTAATGGCATTTCCAGGTGTCTAGGATTTTAGTTTCGAATCACATGAGTGCCGCACGAAAGGAAAAGCTTGCAATTAAATATCACGCTTGCAAATAGGTCTCAATAATATTCGGGGCATTTCCATTACCTGATTTGCATATCATCTTTCAGTTCCTTGCAGGAAAGCGTTTTACAGCAGGATACGCCCTGTTCAGCAAATTTTAAGTGTCGTCCTGTCTGAAGGCAGGCAGATGAAGCAGGTGATGTTTTTCAGTCCCTGGCAACCTGTGGATCATCAGATGGCACCGTCCTTGCGGCTGGAGTTGATCCTGCATGGCACTTGCTCAAAGGAAGCACAGGCCATATGGCCAGATTGGAAGGACACAGAACACTCATTAGCGTCCAATGTAGTCACTTACGTGGCTGGACGGTACTGCACAGCCTGTAATTATTCCTAGTCGGTCCCTGGTGAATCAAACGAAAGGGTATTTTTCCTGACCCCCTTTTGTGTCACGCCTAAAGTCCTTGTAATCATAGGCCCTAATCACTTAGGTCTAGGCTCTTCTCATGGAGAAAGAAGAGACAAAGCTAGATTTTTTTTCTTTCCAATTGTAAGGCTAAGCAGAGGGATGGAAACAGTTGTCACCTTTGAATAATGTGGATTGTTTCTGTGTTGTGGGGCCTTTGCCGTCTCTAGAGAATTTTAGAAAGATGGGATTAAAACCCAGCGGATTTGTACTCTTCGGCCAGCGTTTTTAACCTTCAGGCATTCATCCCCTGGAAGACTGATGTGTGCGCACAAGGATTCAACCACAAACATGTTCATGGAAGTGTTATGTTTACTAGAGAAAAGCGGAGAAAAACTAAATGTCTGTTAAATTCACTTATTCACTGAAAAATATATAGGAAGCCATTATTCTGAGCGATACTCTGTTCTACTTGCTAACCAACGGCAACTGAATAAAATACTAGTGATAGCTCAAGTGACGGAATACTATGCAGCTTCTAGCCACGCTGTAGGAGAACATTTAATGACACAGCAAGTTGTGGATGATATTCTAGTGGCAAAGTGAGTAATACACAGGGATGTACCTTAGCATGAATATACTTTTCAAATGTACTGTAATGAGTACATATTACTTTTCCAATAAGAAAACCAAAATAATAGAGTTTATTTCCAAACAACTCACAAAAGAAATCAAACCGAAAAATCATGAATATGTCCGTTGGTAATGGCGGCTCTTCTAGAGGAAAGGACTAAGTAACCAAATGCTTACTGAGGTCCTACTGGGTGCTGCCTTGCGCAGGACGCGTTGGTGATGCCGGGCTGCATTGGTGACGCCTTCAAGGGGCTTCAGGCATCACCAGTCATTGTAAGATGTGAGCCGTTTAGTGACTGCTATAGGGTATCCAGATTCATCCCTACATTGCCTCATATACCATGGTTTCTAGGAAAAAGGAGGGAGTATTGCTCTACTCCCTCCCAGAAGAAACATCTGAATGTCCTGGGTATCATGCCATCATTTGGGGATGTCGTTCCTGCTTTTCTTCCCTCTACCTGAACTTGACTTTGGTGGCATAGGGTTGTTTCAAGCTACATCTTGCTTTAGTTTTCAGACAAGGATAGCTTTGGTTGCCGTGAAGAGTTCGAGCAGCCCCAAATGATACTGACCGCATTGTATGCTGGCAGTAAAACAGGAGCCAGTAGTGGGGAAGGGAAAAGAAAAAAGCCCACGCACAGCACGTCAGGGGGTGGCAGTCAAATGTTAAGACCAAAGGTCTGGCTCATTCCATCCATGTCCAGGGAGGGATCACAGGTACAAAAATGGAGAGGGCCCAAGCTGGAGGAAGCGGACCAGGACATGACGTTGGATATATGGGCAACGATAAGAGTCAAGGTCTTCCGGAGCATAGGAACTTATTAAAAGCATGGTTAATAGAGCCATGGAAGGGCCTGATTCGGCCTGTCTTTAATATGAGTATTGTGAGTCACCAAATAAGTATAATTAATTAACGGTGGAATTTACCTGGCTCCTCTGATATTTTCTGGGATGTGACCAGCATACGACCCGTCTGCCTACATGAAAGTTAAGGAAAAGATATCCTTCACAGGAACTTCAGTTGAGGAAGAAATGATTCTCTGAAACATATCGTCCACTTTAGAACATAGTGCATTAGCTTTCCCTTGAGCCTTCCTATAATTTCCTAGAAAAAATATTGACCTCAGGAGTGCTGAGGAAGTTCAAATAAATGTCTTCTCATGAACAGAGGGCCCTTTCTCTGATTTTGTTGCTCTCATCTACATTAGGAAGCTTCGGCTTGGTTTCTCTTGCGCTCTAAACCGCTGAGTGATGGCCTCTAGCATTCCCTGCCCACAGCAGATAAAGCTGACAAATGTGTTTGAGACTTTGGAGTAAAGCAAACAGAAGCAAATAAAAGCTAAAATTCGAATGTAGGCAACGTAATTAGATTAATCTACAGCCCGGTTTATGGGGGAAAACTAATTATGAATCAGATGTATAGTTTTCAGGGAAATTTTATGCAAGGTACATTGTATGTACTTCTTGTAATAAATTGCAGAAAAGCGTGCGTGTGCGTGCGCACACACGCGCACGGGTCTAGTAATTGAGGTCTACCGGGAGCTATGTGTTAACTTTAGATTTAAATTTGCCTCCAGTTTTAGAAGGCCTGCAGGTATTAAATTAGAAAGATCTGACTGCACGACTCTACAGTTGGTTTTTGGAGCTCATTGCCTGCAATTAGAGCAACCACTAGGAGGATTTTGTTTGTACACAAGCCGCAGAGTGAGGTATAAAGTTGAGTGATGATGGATGCATTTGATCAATTTAGATAGTCAACCAGAATAATGTGGGCCAAACAGAGCTCTTTTTTCATTCATTAAAGGTTTTCAAGAGTCTGAATTTTCTGAATGAGTATTTCAACTGTCTTCAGACTGCGTCAGCGTAAGGACGACTTCGAATTACGTACGATCTGGAAAATGCTGGAATTCCTTTGTAGATTGTTATTTTGCTTAAAAAAATCTGATAAACATTTAAAATCAATACTTTTTTTTTATGTAAAAGTTACCCCAATAATACCGAACCAGCATACTGAGTTACTTTTTCAAGCCCAGGACAAGAAGCCCAGTTTCTATCATTTTTCTTCCTGCTTCAAACCTGCAAAGGCAAAAGAAAGGAAGGTCACCTGACTTTTAACACTCTGGGTGCTGGACACCAAATCCTCCCGTTTCTCTCTTTTTTGGCCAGGCTCTGACTGCCCAGTGGTTCTAATTACTCAGTTTCTGTTTTCTTGCCAATAAGATCCAGGTCAGGCTAAGTTTTACTTCTTTGTTGCCTTAAAACTGAGTCTCTGACTGTCACCCTGCTGGGGCTGGGATTCTGCCCTGCAAGTACTCCGGAAAACACAATTTTGTCCCTTGTTTTCATTCTTTGTAACGCCATTAACCTTTCCAAGGTCTTTGGTCCCCGGGATGCACCTAGAATCTTGCCAACCATCCAGTGCCCTTTCAACTCAAGACGTCTCCCCCTCCTCCTCCAGGTTGGCCTCCCTGATACCAGGGCTTGTCTGGCACCTGTTTCAACACCCACCCCCCCCAACCCTCTCCCCCACAGGCTGACTGAGTCCCTCCTCCTGCCTTTCTCAGGGAGGGAGTACCTTCCTACCCATCAAACCCAGTATTGCAGAGTTACTTTCAAGTATTATCATCTAGCAGTCTGTCCTTATCGATAAATCACAAGTGGGAAATGTGTAAATTCTGTCCTCCTGACTCCATGAAAGTTCCTAATAAAGCATCTGAAAATGGCATAATTTTATTGTTTCTTATAACTCACTAAAAAAAAAAAAATTATAGGGGCGCCCGGGTGGCTCAGTCGGTTAAGGTTCTGACTTCGGCTCAGGTCATGATCTCGCGGTTTGTGAGTTCGAGCCCCGCGTCGGGCTCTGTGCTGACAGCTCAGAGGCTGGAGCCTGCTTCAGATTCTGTGTCCCTCTCTCTTTCTCTCTGCTCCTCCCCAGCTCACATTCTGTCTGTCTCTTAAACAAAATAAATAAACTAAAAAAAAAATGTTTAAAAAATTATATAAATCACAGCATCAAGCAGGACTTTGGTGGAGTTAGACGAGACTGGTGGGTTTTGGTGAGAAATAAGGAGTGAAATAAAGACTACAAATAAGACCCTACCTACATGTCTTGGTTCTCTACAGCTGCAGTGATGTGTTACAAACAACAAAACTATAGATGTTTGGTTGGGAATCAACTATAAGCATCTTTCTCTGATCTATCAGTGGTCAGATGGCTCTGCTGATCTTATTTCACCTTTCTCGCTCACCTGGGGCCTCAATCAGGGCAACCGAGACACCTCTCTGCTCCCCGGGCCTTCAGCTTCAGCAGGCATCCCAGGCATGATCTCAAGGTGAAGGTGGAGCAGCAGAAGTGGGAGCCAGGACGTGTGCGCGTCTGCTGCTGTCTCATTGGTGGAAGCCAAGTCACGTGGCCAAGATCAGGGTGGGCCACGAGTGTGGTCCATCCAGGCTAGATAAGCCAGGTATGCAAGAGCGCTTCAATGGATGGTTTCTTGTGTTGGAAAGGGGCCGGGGAGAGGCACTGATCAGCTGCTAAAAGGAATCCTGCAGGCCTCAAACAGGACTCCTCCAGCCAAATCGGTTCATCATTTTTCATAACCTCCCAGAATTATAGTTCTTACCGTAAGCAACAGACATCCATCGCTTTGGACGGAGGTTTCCATTAAGAAGGAAAACCCCCGAAGAGTTTTCTTATTATAGAGAAGTTATGGTGTTCTTGAAATCCAGGCAAATGTTTTCTGTTATTGACACGACACTAATGCCTTACAAAAATGGCAACAAGTATTTACTTTTAAGATCTCTGTTGAAAGTAATATTTGTCTTTTCCACACATCGGTCTTGGGGATGGTTCTGTTTAGAAAACCAAACCAACCCAGACGAGTTTGAGTGAAGCCAGCGTCTGTTGCCTTTGCTTCATGGGAATCTGTCACCAGGACCACACTCCCTTTGCCACCAAAGCGTGGCTGGTTGGAAGCAACATGCGACGTATGTGGTTTCAGAGGCTTATCTTCCTTCCAGGAGCCAATCTTTCTTCTTCTAGTCTCCCAGCCGCCTCTTGGGAATTCCTTGTGGGCCCTATATCCCTTTCCTGAACATTCCACCATAGTACCATTCCTAAAATAACTTTCCCCCAGGCAAGGCATTTTGCTTAGGATATTATTTCACCATTTCCTCACTCATCAATATTTAATAGTCTGTCACATACTTTCACATTCCTGGAAGTTAATGCCTTTGCTAAGGTGTTAATAAATAAAATGGCTACCACATAGTAGTTATGTTTAAAAGGAATCCTTTAATGATTTATGATGGCTTAACCTATTTCGAGCCTTATGGCACTGCTGAAGAAAAGACTTGGGGGCGACAAGTATTGAACTATATTTTTCTGATTTAAAAATACTATGAATTCTTTTTTGATGATTGAAAGACTAAACACTATGAATAAAGTGCAACCACTCATAATCTCACAAAGGGATCAACTATTCACCTTTTTTTCATTTTAGAACCTGTATGCGTATGTGTATTAGTGAAACTATATGAAATTGCCAATATTGAATTGTTTTTTGAGCTACAAAAACAACAGTTTCATATGTTTTAACCTTATAGTAGTGATCGTTCCTGCTATCAGTAATGCTTCTGCAGAGAAACAGAACCAACAGGATGGATGGATAGGTGATCTATCTATTATCTATCTATCTATCTATCTATCTATCATCTATGTATCTATGTATCTAGTTATCTATCCATTTTAAGAGAGGAGGTGGGAAATGATTGAGGGAGAGACAGAGGGTTTCTTTTTTAAGGAATTGTCTCATGACTGTGGGGGCTGGCAAGTCCAAAATCTGTAAAGCAGGTTCAAGGAAGAGTAGGTATTTCTGTTTTGAGTCTGAAATCTGCAGGATTTCTAAGTTGCAGGCTTGGGGCACAATTGCTTCTTCTTCAGGAAAATTGGCCTTTGCCCTTAAGGCATTCAGCCAACTGAATGTGGCCCACCCACATTATAGTATTTTATGGTACAGTAATCTGCTTTACTCAAAGTCTACGGATTTAAATGTTAATCATATCTAAGAAATACATTCCCAACAACATCTTGACCAGTGTTTGACCAAATAACTGGGCATCGTGACCTAGCAAATTTGGCACATAAAATCGATACCACATTCTTTAGAAACCTTTCTGCATTCAAGTTTTTTACTATTAAAAATAAATGGCAATAATTATCCTGCTAAATAGAGCTCTGTCTAAATCTTTGATCAGTGTATTATGTCTATAAGAAGAGAAATCACTGGTCCACTCAGCAAAAGCAAATATCTCTCCTAGCTGTGAGGATACTAGGACATCTGAAATAACTTGTCTCTGTAGGCATGGGTTCCAACACACGAGGTCTGTCTTTCTCTCTTGTAGCTGTTTCTGCAGTCAGTTGGTGGGACGGTACCTAACTGTGGAACCGGGGCATTCAAGATTGGGAAGTCAGTGGCTGATTGTCTGAGGATAAATTGATACAAATATCAATAGCTCTTTTTTTTTAAGTTTTTTATTTATTTTGAGAGGCGGGGGGGTGGGGTGGGACATGAGAGTGGGGGAGAGGCAGAGAGAGAGGGAGAGAGAGAGAATCCCAGGTAAGCTCTGCACTGTTGATGCAGAGCCCAAAGCAGGACTTGAACTCATGAACTACGAGATCATGACCTGAGCTAAAGTCAAGAGTCAGAGCTCAAAGAACTGAGCCACCCAGGCACTCCACAAATATCAAGAGTTCTTGAAGACAAAGGCTGCTCTTGGAGTCTTAGGCTTGTTTTAATAGCTTGACAAGTTGATAGCAGATACAACGTTTTATATACATTATTTTATTTGTTCCTCAGGACAGTCTTATGAGATGATACTATTATTATGGCCACTTACAGTTAGAGAAACTGAGGTTAGAGAAGCTAACGACCTTGAATAAGAACAAGTAGGCTGTTGAATATTAATTTACTGATGTCATTAATTTCTCTATTGCTGGCAAGTGGAGAGGGTGGCCTTGTTTAGCTGCTGGCTAAACTTCTGGGAGCTGGGAGATCTGGGATTGGCTGCTGTCATTTCATCGTGGAGGTACACATTGACATGCAAGCCAGAGAGAGTTGTCACAGCCCAAAGCCCAGAGGGCTGAGCAAGTGTGTTTTCGGGTTACTTATTGAGTATTTAGACATCATCTTATTATCTCACTGGGCAAAGACCTAGAGGTGTATTTCTGATTGAAAGACCAATGCATGAGGAAAAAGAGTAGTGCGTGTTTGCCACAGTAGAAATGGAATAGAAGTCAAATGCCACACTTGCGAGTGTGTGAATGACTCTGTGTGTGTATATGCGTGTCTGTGCATATGTGTGCACACACTATGCTTTTGAAGCAAGACCGTTATAGGATAGAGGACAAATTATAGAATTACAGAATATTATCTCAGGAAAGAACCTTGGGGATCATCTAACGTATCCCCTTGTATTTTGGTTGTGGAAACTGATGCCTGGAGAGATTGAGTGCTCAAAGTCGATTAGTCACTTCTCCCTACTACTGCACTGATATAAAATCGTACTTGTATGCTGAGAATATGACTTCAGTGAAACATATATCTTTGGGTTTTCGGGACAGTGCCATTTGTCAACCTACTTTGCCACTGACTCCAAATCTATCGATGTGTTCTAGACATTCATATTTCAGGACTCAAACTATAGCTGCAACACCATATTTCACCCTCAGAAGTGGCACACAAAGGTTCCTGGTGAGACTGTTTGTTCCAACAGTCTTTGGATGGAGAATATGTTCACCACAATCGTGACTGAATGTGCTTGTTTCCAGGCCAACAGAGGAAGAAGAATCACAATTTTCTTTTCTGAGATGTTTTTGCTGTTATCATGGCACCTCTAATCTTGCTCTCCTGAGTTTCTGCTCCCCCATTCTCTCTTTGCACTTTTTCTGCTGGAGGGACTTGGTTGATCTCTGTTGAAGTGATGGCCAGAAACTGGGTGGGGATGTCAATGAGTTCAGTTGAGAAGTAAAGTGCTAGAGTCACCATGGAGGGGAGAGCTGCAATGTGTGAATCGTTACTTCGCATGTGTGCAAGATGTTAGATTCATCTAGAACAAGTGTCCCAGTTGGCTCCCAGCATAGCTACAAGTCCTTGCCCGGATGGTGGCTTCAGGGTTCAAGTTCACTTTAGAAGCCAATAGTATGTCAATTCTTCTCTTCCAGCAAGAAGAATTAAACTCAAGAAAGCATCTTGCTTGGAGACAATCACAATTATAGCATCATAGTCTTCCAGGAATATGCAGACATTTATAGCCACTGCACATTTAATTTTGTGTGAAGAACCGTGGGCGGCTCTGTTAACTCCACTTTATGGATAAACTGAGTCCCAGAGTACATGTCAGATGTGTCAAAAGCCCCTTGGTAGGTTTTGGGACCAAAAGAAGGATTGTGGCACCACGTCTCTGGGTACCCTGCCTTGTCCTATTTCCTAGGAAGAATCACCTTCCACAAAGAACAACAGTCGCAGAAGGGAGTCACTGATGCAGGAAGTGGTCAGAACAGCTGCCCCCAGGATGAATGGGACCACGGAAAGGATGCATCCCCACTGTATTGAACTCTTTCTTCATTAGAACTGAGCCCGTGGCAGATGTGTTCCTCCAATAACATGGTCTCAGAGTTGGAGAATAGGTTTCCTACAAGAGTGAGAGATTTGTGATCAAGGAAATCATTTGTCTTTCTTCCTCCATAGAAGCCCTGTACCATTTAGTTACAGGACTGGTACTTTATCTTGGGTGATTCTCATTCTTTCCTCACAGAACAGCTTAATCCAGGATCATTTTTATAACTTCCAGGCTGTGGCAGCCTCTTGAGATTCTGCACAATGGGCTTAAGCTATATGTGAACAAAATTTCTTGGTTGATGTCCTATTAATGAGACCCAGCAGGAGAAAGTTACTAAACCACGAAAGCTAATCATCACATCTCTCTTGTTCCTACAGGACCAGTCGGCTAATCTTGCCAGCTATAAATTAAGGAGACAGGGGAGATCATATATCTTATCACATTGAAGGGAAAATACAATGTCAACTGCGGTAGAGGAAATGGAAAACAAGAGATCGAGGCTACCGTTCTACTGGGAAGGTGGGATGTTTGGAAGAGGATGCAAACCACTGCACCAGTGTCATTTCTCTAATCAGAAGCATCTTACTCTGGATGGGCACCGGGAAGAATGAGGTCAAGGTCCAGACATCAAACGTTAGGTGACCCCAATGGCAGCTGGCTTCAGCCAGCTCGTCATAGATGGTGCCATCCAACCCAAGGGAGAGCCTGGGGAGTGGGACATGAATGGACTTGTGTAAATGTAGCCCTAGCATTACAAATGCAATGCAGAACAGTTGTTCTACAAAAAGCTTTGTATTTGTATTGACAGAGCAAACTTCGATACAGAAGAAACCCACATTCTGTCATGGCATTAGTTGAACCTGTGTGATAGAGGAACGTTGTTGCCCTCAACAATCGAGGGTCCTGGCTTGTATTTACAGATCTGCCCTTAACGGCATTGCAATGCTGCATAAGTCACTGGGATTTTCAGAGTCTCCATGTTTTCATCTGAAATATGGGAACAATTAAACGAGATACATTTATGAAAATCACTCAGTGCATTGTTTTTTCATACGTAGAAGCTCTTAAGTACCTAGCTTACAGAGTTCTTAGGGGGATTGAACGAGCTGCTATCTATGAAGTGTTGCATAAATGTAAATCCTTACACACATGTAAGCTATTAATATTATCTCTTCTTTATATGTGTGTGCCCATGCGCAGGTGTGTGCACATACATATGTATGAGAGAGAGGCTGCGTGTACAACTCTGTGTATTTGTCTACTTAGTTTGTAGCTCTATGTATAGGAGAGCTTAATTCAATGTGAAAAAGCGAGCAATGCCATATCTAATATTTTAAAATAATCAATTCCATTTAAACCACAGAATCACAGGAGAATTACATCAGCCTCCTGGAGGCTGCAATGTGGCTCTGGGTGAGATTGGATCTGCCACTCTGAACCTCCAAACGGAGTGAATGTGCGCGTGTGTTTTAATGGGTTTCCATGGCGGGTTGACCTTTCCAGTACATAGGTGAGCCGACTTAAGTTCCTGGATCTGAAACCTTCTGAGGCACGCATGGCCCCGAGGGTGGAAGGTATTTTCTAATCAATAACACTTCAAGTCAGCAAAAACCTACATAAGCTCCATTTTGCAAAATCTTATAACACTTTGTGACAAAGTCATTTATGAATGTTCTTTAGCATTTAAAAGGCTCTTTGTATACTCTGTCAGCATTCCAAGCAATGAATTTTGCTTGATTTTTAAGGAGGAGAAAAGTCTTGCATTTAATTTTTAAAGGAGTGCATGAATACATTTCATTCGGCTTTAGTTGGCAACATCTGTTGTTTATTTCAGAGTTGGACTCATGAAATGTGAAATCTACCAGGGGCCTCAGAGACTTTTGAGTCCAGTGGCTTTTGAACTGGGCTTTGCAGAGCATCTATGGAGGTGCCTCTGGCTCCCCAAAGGCAGGGACAGAGGAGTTTACTGATTGGCAGGGCTCCAAGAACACCAGCCCCTTCAACCGAGGCAGCAGCATTTTTAAATGATTCACATATTACAGCTCATTATATAATTTTGTTTCACAACTTTTGTTTCATTTAGAAAGTTTCGAAAACCACCAATCTATTCCAAATCCTTCATTTCACAATTAAGGATTCGAGGCTTCAAGAGAAGTACATTTTGTTTAAAGTTACACATTTAGTATATCAACAGAGTCCAGGTCCAGTGATTCCTACTCAGTATTACCTCAGCTACGTGTTGGGGGGGAAGGAGAACAAGCAGTGCCTACCTTTCATCTAAAGGTAGGGAAAGTCCTGACGGATGGGTGCTTACGCATCGGTGTTGATTCACTCATTGGTTCATTTATTTATTCACCTAACAAGCTCTTGAGGTTCCAAGGGGTAATAGGGAACAAGAAGACCCCAGTTCTGACTTTGAGTAAGCAGATGTGTCAGAGACAAACACAGACGTGTTGACTTATTACGCACAAGACAAGGAAATGAAGCTTCAAGTTCAACACCAAGTTTAAGTGTGTTTTAATCTTTGATGCAGAACTGTTCACCTTCCTCATCCTTCCAACCTTGGAGAGAGAATGGACCTTGATATACAAGAAGCTGGAGGGATGTTGGCAGGGTGAGGGAAGGAGGGGGTAGATGCAGGGAGGGGAGACGTGGAGGCGAGGCCAGGTGTCACGGTCTTGGTAAGCTGTAGTTAGATGTTCGGATCTAATTTAAAAACAACAGAGAGGAACTGATGGGTCATGAACAAGGGAAAGACATGATCACTCTGTTTAAATATCTGTCTAGTTACTTATATGAAGAACAGATTACGGAGGTCAACAGCAGAAACAGAGACCTGGCTGAGTAGTACAAGTGGGGTGCTGGCCTGGTGTAGGGCAATAGTTGGTTGTAAGTTAGAGAACGTGGACAGATTCCAGATGGTGTTTGAAATAAAAGCTATAAAACTTGATCATTAATCAATAGGAAGAGGGAGGAATCAAAGATATAGTGGAGTTTTTTGGCTTGAGCAACTGGGTGATTATTGGTACCTTGGAGGTAGGGCAAGTACTAGATGTCTTTTGAGATGTCTACTGGGTATGGAGGAAAACCAAGATGGCGTGGTATGACAAAAGCTGAAGGTCAGTGTCTGTCGGGGTATGTCAATTCTGGCATGTTTGCTGTGGCACCCAGCACCTGGTAGGTACCCCACTGTTGGTACGGTGACAGGTTTAACAGTGCAAATAAGCAATAAGAAAGAACTACTGTTTTTGAAGGAACATTGAATGAACCCATAGGTTGGAAACATACGGCATCTAGACCTCATCAAGTGTTGGAAAATGTGATCTCCCCACTGACAGAACTCAAATATACATAGGTTCATCTCTGTATACCTTCTCTTCAGCCACACAAATCTAAAAGTTTAGCATGCCATGAATTTTGAGATGACACACGCTGATGAAAATAATTTGAAAATGAGGCAACTAGGAGCCGACGAAAGTAAAGCAGCAAGTGTAGGAAAAGTGGGAATGTTGCAATGCACCCTTGGATAGCCAAAGCGATGCTGGATGCTGAGGCAAAGCAAAGCTGGGCCTTGAGGCTACTGGGAGTAGCAAGAGACTAGCAGAGGACTAACAGCATGGTGTGGGCTGAGACCTCTGCTCAGTGCTGAGGTTCAATGGCATGAAGTTATAAGGATTGATTGGTTTATTTTTGAGACAGAGAGTGAGAGAGAGAGAGAGAGAGAGAGAGAGAGAGAGAGAGAACATTAACAGGGGAGGGGCAGACAAAGAGGAATACAGAGGATCTGAAGCAGGCTCTGTGTTGTCAGCACGGAGCCTGATGAGGGGCTTGAACCCATGAACCGTGAGATCATGACCTGAGCCAAAGTCAGACACTCAACTGACTGAGCCACCCAGACTCAGTCCTCTATTTTTCTCTCTCTCAAGCATTTAAGTGACTGTACTTGGGACTGTAATAAGGCATAAGAGAAAGGAGAAAGAAACGCTACACCTCTAAATTCAGGAAGCATTGGATATTTAGATACTGGGGGAAAAAAATCTAAGTCAATGCAAGTTATATGGAATAAAAGCCAAATGGAGAGGAAACATATCATTGGAGGCATAAGGGATAAAAGTACTAAAAATTTTCTAGCAAACAAAGGGCAATGTCTAGAAAGAAATTCTGTCGTATTTGTTGTTAATAAGTTTTAATAGCACCCAGTTGATTGGATGTGTGTTCTAGGTGCCTTGCTTTGCAGAAAGTGTAGAGTGGTGACCAAATCCAATGAGCTCTCTGTCTTCATGGTTGTTGCCTCTAGCAGGGGGACACATCGATGAAATAAATTCACGCACCGATGTTATAAAAAAAATCATAATTTGTGACAACGCCATAAAGGATCATAAAGGAGAAGCAGGAAGAAATCATGGAAAAGCAACTTAGAGTGGAGGGGTCAGGGAAGAAGTGACATTTGAGATAAGAACAGGCAAACTTGGCTTTTGTGCACCTTGTGTTCATGCGTCCTTGTAGGTGCCCACAGGGAATGTGCAAGAAAATAGCAGAAGGGGATAAAATGTCTCCCTCCCCGGCCTCCGGGTATCCTTCTGTCTAGTGTGGGGTGAGGATGATTGAGAAAGTAAGTGAATCGATGAATGGATGGGCACTCTTCAAGAAACTTTGTTTGAATGCGCTCTGGAGCCTGGAAGTGGTGTGAATGCCCGAGGTTGCATGGGTAGCCCTCTTACTGGCACACATCAGCACTCCGAAACACCCCATCAACGCACCACCGTTTACTCACTCATCAGATCATCTAATTTTCACTTAGCGGAAAGAATAGCGAAAAGAGGCATGTTGGGCTTTCCTTACGGCCACCAGTTCCTCATTACCTTGGTCACCCTGTCGGTTATCGTCTGCAGGTTAGCGGGTTAAGGGCTTTCAGAATTTCTTCCTGCCAGTTTTTGCATATCTACAAAGTTAACCAACAGTTTTTTTTTTTTTCCTAAATAACAAAGGAGGAAAGTCATGTGGATTCAGACGCAGCTTAGGAATATTATGATTTCCTTATTTAACACACTAACCCTTTCCAGCATTTTAAATAGAGGCAATTTTTCAATAAAAACATAGTTTTCCAATATGCCTGCCCTACTTAGAGTAGGTTGAGATAGTATTCCTGCGAGGTATACCAACGTCTATATTTTCATACTCTTAAGAACTTTCTGGCCTCATTTTTTTTTTCCCCCAGCAGGAATTACTTTGCTCGGAGTGTTCAGACATCGCTAAAATGTTTTATTTACTTTTTTTTTTTTTAATAATGACTTTCGTGAGTGAGTCATACATTAAACTTAATCATCGGGACTCAGAAAATGGACAAGAACCGAAAAACACATACATGATTTGACCTCACTAATTATGAGGAGGAAGCTCTGTGCAGGTGTCTTCCTGTGGTTAATGGCCAGACTCCCGAGAGCCCAAGAACACCGCGAGTTACAATGTGTTTCTACTCACAAGACAGTTCGGTAAAGTGAAAACACCCTGTGCATGGCTCAGTACTTATGCTAAAATACAGTTGGTTGTTTATAATCACCTACATGTCGAGATAGTGTATGTTGTGTTTGATGCGGGTGTAGGCAGTTTAATTGGCCTCGGTAGAATTTAAGCTAGCGGGGGAGGAGAAAAACAAATATAGGGCTTAGCAGCAGTATTCATCTGGTTGGAAGGCTGAATATTCTCTTTCCTAGGATCAAAGCAGCTCTGGTTTGGAAATTAATTTTTTTTTAATGTTTATTTATTTTTGAGACAGAGAGAGACAGAGCACACACGGGGGAGGGTCAGAGAAAAAGGGAGACACAGCATCTGAAACAGACTCCAGGCTCCGAGCCCTCAGCACAGAGCCGGACGGGGGGGCTGGAACCCGTGAGATCATGACCTGAGCGGAAGTCGAAAGCTCAACCGACTGAGCCACCCAGGCTCCCTTCTGGTTTGGAAATTAAAACACGTGCACATTTACACACTCACATAAACACCAAAACAAACATCTAATAAAAAAGGCCCGATAATGGGGCACCTGGGTGGCTCAGTCGGTTAAGCGGCCGACTTCGGCTCAGGTCATGATCTCAAAATTCGTGGGTTCGAGCCCCGCGTCGGGCTCTTTGCTGACAGCTCAGAGCCTGGAGCCTGCTTCGGATTCTGTGTTTCCCTCTGTCTTTGCCCCTCCCCCATTCGCGCTCTGTCTCCCTCTATCTCAAAAATAAGTAAACATTAAAACAAAAAATTAAAAAAAAAAAAGGCCTGATAATTCAAACTGGAGGCAGCTCCTTCAGCGGAGACTGCAAATCTGCCATTAGAAGGACCGCTCTTTCCCCCAGGTCAGCTATTTTGGTGGTACTAATAATTGGGAGAAAATCCAAGGCCCCAGTGAGCTGAGACACTTCAGCCACATGGCCATTAACTATTCA
Source organism: Felis catus (assembly GCF_018350175.1). Lineage (NCBI taxonomy): Eukaryota > Metazoa > Chordata > Mammalia > Carnivora > Felidae > Felis > Felis catus. The sequence continues at coordinate 73,968,201 of NC_058368.1, forward strand.
GGTCCTGTGCACTCCAGCGAGGATGGGAGTCACTGTCTGGGTCCAGTGACAGCAGCAGGGCCCAATCCGTGTCCATTCTCCCAGGGTGTGTTCCCTCCCCCATCCTCAGCACTAGGCACGGGCATCTCGTCCTCCTTTTTGGAACTCATCCTTCACTTGGCTTCCAGGAACACATACCCTCCTCGTTTTCCTCCCCCAATTCCACCTCTCTTTCCCTGGTTCCTCTGCTGAGGCTTCCGGATCTTTCTTATCTCTGACTGTGGGTGTGTCTGAGAATTCAGCTCTCGGGTCTCTCCTCACCACATACACTCATCCTTCTGGTGAGCTCATTCTGTCCCGTGGACTGAAGCGATCCAGATGGCAAAGGGGCCCTGATTTTCTGTCCAGACCGGGATTTTCTGGCTCGTATAACTAACTATTGACCAAGAGCACTTATCTAACAGTGGAGCTTTGGGCCTTACCCCCCCTCCTCACCCTATGTCCTCCTTCCAGTTGCTCAGGCCAGAAACTGGGTGTCCTCTACAGGAACTCCTTTTTTTGCATCTCCCTGCCTAATCAGTCAGCAAATCCTTTGAATTCGGCCTTAGCAGAACTCCAAACAGAACGTCCATATTCTAACTCCTTTAAAATTTGTATTGCTTGGCCTCGGTCTGCACTGGCCTTATCCCTAGATGGGATTATGACAACAGCCCTCTAACTGGTCCCGCTTCTTTAGCACTTACTTCTAAAAGTCTACCTTGAACATGCTGCCAGAGCGATCTTATTTAAAAACACAAGTCCCACCGTGACAATCATCTGCTCAAAACCCTCTGATGGCTTCCACGTGTCTCCTGGCGAAAACCCAAGTGCTCACAAACTCTGACAAAGCCAAAAAGAACCCTGTGGTACATCTCTGATCTCACGGCTTTTAACTCTTCCCTTTGCTTCTTCTGGCAAAGCCATAGTGGCCTCTTTGCTTTTCTTAAATAAACCAAGCCTGCTGCTGCCTCATGGACTGTATCTCTGCTTTTGTATCATTTGGAGCCACCAAAACCTTCAGGTTTTTCCTCCAAGTTACCTTCCCATTGTTCGCCTTCCTCAGTAGCTTCTATAAAATTGGAACATAAAATTCTGTAGTTAATATTAATTAATTTTTAAAAATGTTTACTTATTTTTAAGAGAAAGAGAGAGAGAGAGAGAGAGAGAGCAAGTGGGGGAAGGGCAGACAGAGAGGGGGACAGATGATGCGAAGCAGGCTCTGCGCTGACAGCAGAGAACCCCATGTGGTGCTTGAACTCACAAACCACGAGATCATGACCTGAGCTGAAGTCTGATCCTTAACCGACTAAGCCACCCAGGTGCTCCTTAATATTGATTAATTTATTCATGTGTTTGTCTTGTTATCTTAGAAAGAATCCTCTGTGAGCCTGTTGTCCCATTAAAAAAAAAAAAAAAAAGAATACTACTGGTGTTCACATTAGTTGATTAATTTGCGGATTTGATTTTGAAATGAATTAAAGCACTTAGCATGATCCAAGGTACCTAAGGAGATCTTCAACAGTGTCCATGATGATTCCGCTGGTCGTAGAAGGTTATGGTAGGTTCTATGGTAGCTATTTAGTTGCTCTTATAGAAACCCCTGTCTGCCAGGAAATATCAGGCATGTCCTCCACGCACAGGGAGCTAACAGGAGAAATATAGGTAGATACATATGCATTTCTAATATAAAGTAGCTGAAAGTATTCGTGAAATTTAGGTGGGTAGTTATAGAATTTTCCCGGGCCTTTTTAGTCAAAAGACTAACTGTAGTTAAAACCCATTGTGCCGCCTTGCGCCAGCTTTTTGAACTTGAACAAATTATTTGACCTTTCTCATGCATAGAATAGAAACGAGGAGGAGGGTGCTGAACCTGTCACAGAGTTGTTGAAAAGATTAAATGAGATAGGATAGGCAAAGCATTTACTACCGAGCTGACTCATTCCATAGTCCCCAACCAAATCTAACACAGCAAAAGGAATTTACGTGTCTAGAGGAAATCCTGTGGGGACCATTTAAAGCAAATTTTTGACGTGAGGTAAAGGGGTTGGCATATTTTAAAAAGATGAGAAGTGTGTAAGTAATTGTGGCAAAGAAAATTGAGAATTAATTCTTTGAATTTTGGCTGAGCTCAACGTTTTGCAGCAACCACGTTGCTATGTGTCTTCCATACAGCAGAGAAGGCTGCCTTTTCTGTATATTTTTGATGAATGGGCTAATACACTGGATTGAAAAAAGTAAAGTCAAGCTTGTCATGTATAAAATGGTTTGACTGTTAATATCCTGTCTCCACTGAAAGGAAAATTTCTAAGGATGTAGGCTGCAAATATACATCAGAATCATGTAGATTTAGTAAGAAACAAAATTGAGCTCCGTAGTCTGTTACCAATATCAATCTGTCACTCCCCTAGTAGCCACTGGAACAACACAAGTGTCTTCTTTCCTAACTAGCCCATTAGAAAGTGTCCTCATTTCTGTGCAAAGACTCACGGTTTTCATAATTTGGATAATTATTGCTGAGTCTAGCTAGATTCCACCTCTCAGGACACACAGGCGTGCAGTTTTCTATTTTCTTCACACAGGCATCTCTAGTTTTGTCTACACTGTGGTCTGCTCTCAATTTCCAGATATTCAGTGTTCAATGATTGTAAAACAGACACCTTTTAAACATTACCTCCTTGGGGCGCCTGGGTGGCTCAGTCGGTTAAGCGGCCGACTTTGGCTCAGGTCATGATCTCGCGGTCCGTGAGTTCGAGCCCCGCGTCGGGCTCTGGGCTGACAGCTCAGAGCCTGGAGCCCGTTTCAGATTCTGTGTCTCCCTCTCTCTGACCCTCCCCCGTTCATGCTCTGTCTCTCTCTGTCTCAAAAATAAATAAACGTTAAAAAAAATAAAAAAAAAACATTACCTCCTTGTTTGACAAGGGCTGTGTTAGATAACTGTTTTAAATGCTGACTTTTTTGGTGAATATATACATTTTTTTTTAAATGAGTAGTGTCATATTTAAGGATGCAACTTCTGAACAAAATGCATCAGATGTATGGAATTCTTGCTATTTCTGACAAATGATCCCCTTCATCCGAGGGGGAGGCAACCATGCTTATGGGAACAACCCGTAGCCATGATCACTCCTGATTGTATCACTCTGGACTGGCAGCCCTTTCCACAATTTGAATGGTTTCCTGTTTGTTCCCTCCTACAATGTCTCTGCACCTTCATTAGAATGTATGGCTCATGAGGGCAGGAAGCCCTGTTTGTAATCTCAGGATCAAAATCTCAGCTGTAATCTCAGGATCAAAAAGAACTGCTGACACTTAAGAGGAGCTTAATGAGTATTTGTTTGGTGAGTTGCAGATGGTTGAATTCAGCTTTAAAGAATGGAAATCTATAAATGCATCACTGGAGAGTGTAATACTGACTTTGGGGTACTATTTTGGCTGACCTCTTAGAATGTGGCTATTTTATTTTTAATTTTTATTATTATTATTTTTTAATGTTTATTTATTTTTGAGACAGAGAGAGACAGAGCATGAGCAGGGGAGGGGCAGAGAGAGAGGGAGACACAGAATCCGAAGCAGGCTCCAGGCTCCGAGCTGTCAGCACAGAGCCCGACGCGGGGCTCGAACCCACAGAGTGTGAGATCACGACCTGAGCTGAAGTCAGATGCTCAACCAACTGAGCCACCCAGGAGCCCCTAGAATGTGGACATTTGAAAGACCAGCTGCACAAGGCTGATGTGAGCCAGAGGAAGATGAGTGAGATTAGATCGACTGGACGCCTGGCTTGTGTCAGCTGTGTTCTAGCAGATCAATGTTCCGGGCCCTGTCTAGTGGGGGGATGCTGAACCCCAGTAAGGTATATTGCCTCTTCAGTTTCCCTGTCAGGGTTACAGCAAGAGGATTAATTTGTGTTGACAATTTAAGTTCTGTGTGCTTTTGCATGTGTTTACTTTGCACTAAGAATAGTGGGTAGAGAAATAGTGTTTGTTGCTCATTTTTATCCACCCATACAACACTCCTACCTACTCAGACACGATGTGGTCTTGAATCATTGAAAGGCTTCTCATCAATTTTGAATCTGTTGCCTGAGAATAGTCAACTGGAAGGAAGTAATAAAGCATTCCCAAAGTGAAATCCTGTTTCTAAAGAAGATCGAGATAGAACAATGAAAACAGTTTACATTAGAGTCCGCTCCAGAAGCTCGCAAAGAAAAGACGAATTATTAAGGGGGAAACGTGGGCCACGTAGCCTGTGTTGTACGAGTGTCCGAGGCTTCATACGTGTGATAATCCCACGCATACGTCTGGGGCCTGGGATCTCCCTGCCTTATCTGACTCTCCCCAGAACCTGCAAGGCGACTGACCACCTCACCGCAAACCTGTTCACACTTACAGCTATCACTCACTTTTCCCTTTTAACTTGTGCACCTGTGATCGCACACAGACGGGAAAGGAACACAAGTTTTGGATCAGTGACCACGGCAAGAACAGTTTTCTGAAGGAGGAAAACCAGGTTGTCGTTTCAGCTCTACAGACCAACTATTATGTGCTCACGGTTTTTTTTTCCCTGAGCCTGATTTTCTCATCTGCTAAATAGTAATTCTAGTAACTATGTGTACTCCAGACAGTTTACATATGTCATCGCCTTAATCTTCACAATAACCCCGTATGACATCTTTTCGATGAGCCTCCCTGACTGGGATTTGGTCCTGTGTCACCCAGACCCCCCTTTCTCACTTGTTGTCATTGGGGGGATGAGGGCAGGCTATGAGCGACCTTCTCTTGAGAGCTGGACTCAGTTTTTCAATTAAAGACCAGTCTGGGTCCTACTGTGAAGGGACTTTGCAGATGGACTTAAAGTCCCTGATCAGTTGGCTTCAAGCTAATAAAAATGTTTTTTTTTAAATTTATTTTTGGAGAGAGAGAGAGAGAGAGCACAAGCAAGGGAGGGGCAGAGAGAGAAAGGGAGACACAGAATCTGAAGCAGGCTCCAGGCTCTGAGCTGTCAGCACAGAGCCCGATGCAGGGTTCGAACTCACGAACTGTGAGATCCTGACCTGAGCCAAAGTTGGACTCAGCCACCCAGGTGCCCCAACTTTGAGCTAATCAAAGAGGAGATTATCCAAGGTAGGCCTGACTTCATCATTTGGAAGGCCTTTAACAAGATCTGTTAGGCCTTCTTTGAGCTCAGAGATTCCAAACAGCGAGGGGTGTGCAATTGGGCTCTTTTACCTCTGGCTCTTCCTTCTGGACGGTGGCCTGTCGGTGGGCAGCCAGCACCAGCTCTTGCCCATAGGGTTCCAGCCTGCTCCTTCCTTTCCTGAGAGCTGCCCTAGGGACTTGACCCTTTTTTCACCTGCCCGCACAATGGTGCAAGCCAATTATTGAAATAAATCCCTTTACGTTGAACCCTGACTGCTATACCCCCAGTGTGGTTAGTGTTTTCAACGCTATTATGAAGGTAATGAAGCTTGAGAAGTTAACTATGTCCCCTTGCATTTTGTAGCAAGCTCCAGTGTGGAGTTGACACTTTAGGCTATACTGCCTAGTACAACAGTGGCTGCCGAATAGTCTTGAAAATATCTTAGAAGATCAAATAAGAACATAGACTGGATCCCGGAGCCAGGCATTGTATTGATCTTGCTTACCACGGTAGCCCTGTTCTTGCAGGTCTGGCGTGTGGTGCTATTTGTTTTTGAATGAATGAATAAATGGAAACTGTAAAGTGCTAATCATATGTAGGTGTCACTATTACCAATAACAACATTTCACTTTGGGCTCTTACACAGTCTTCGTCACAGCACTTCCGCATGCTTGAGACAATCTCTACCCCATTTTTTTTCCTCTCTAGCTCAGAAATTTGGATGGAAAACCAAAGATTCGCAATCCTGTCTCAGCTTGACCACTGGCTTTGTTTCCTTGGCCCATCTGTGTAAGAACCTGGACGCAAGGTCCAAGAATATAAATGACAAGCCCAACAGCATTCTCTCCACGTGTCACAGAAATGTCAGTAGGATCCTTAGATAATATCTGAATGCCTGGGATGCTTATCGTGGGCTTTGAGTGGTCACGATGGGCATGTGTCTGTATTTGGCACTGAGAGGGGTCAAAAGAGCCTGTGGGTCTTGCACTTGAGGAATTTATGGTCAGGGTGAGACAGGACAGCAGCTCCAAAATGATCAGAGAAGTACGATCAGAGCCAAGTGTAAATATATGGATGTGTTTTGTGAACCTTCAGTAGAGCAATTGGGTTTTGATCGATTGACATGGTGACTCTTCTCTAAAGAGAGGGATTTTGCTTTTTTTTTAAAATTTTTTTTCCCAACGTTTTTATTTATTTTTGGGACAGAGAGAGACAGAGCATGAACGGGGGAGGGGCAGAGAGAGAGGGAGACACAGAATCGGAAACAGGTTCCAGGCTCTGAGCCATCAGCCCAGAGCCAGACGCGGGGCTTGAACTCACGGACCGTGAGATCATGACCTGGCTGAAGTCGGACGCTTAACCGACTGCGCCACCCAGGCGCCCCTGGATTTTGCTTTTTAAAGTTACCTCTAGATCTCCAGCTCCTAGGACGATGCCTGGCTGAATGCAGGGGTTCCATTAATATTTGTTTCAAACGATAAAGTTTCAGACTAGCTCACATATGCAGAAAAGAACACAAGTTTATCAGAGAGAAGGGCGGCAAGCATTCCAGACAGGGATGCGAAGAAAAGTACTAAATTTTCAGACGACCTTAAACTCTGGTGCTAACATTTCTGTGAAAAAAAAAAAAAAATGGGGTGGAGATTCTCTGTTGTACGATACCGGATTTCCTGGGCTGTGTTCAAAGTCATATTCTGATTCTGAAATATATCACTTCTTAAAAGAAAGAACTCTAGCTTGGGCTTTTACCAACGAGGTTTCCCCAAAGTGTAACAGAGATTTCTCACCTACCTCTAAAAACAGATACAGTGGCCGGGCCTGACTTCGGGGATTCTTTAGAGGATCCTTTTTTCCAGTGTGATTGTTTTTTACCTGGCCACAATTACCGGGAAGCTTGCAAGCCCTTTCTAGGGAACTGAAGACCAGTGAGGATTTGGAAGCAGCTCTAACCAGAGGCACTACGGTGTCCTGGGTAGAGAATTTCTGCAGAAGGTGGTGTCATTGACTGCTTCCAAAAGAAACATTCCTCTGTGGTCCGGGCAGGGCCCCTAGTTTCTGCATGAAAGAGGGGCGGAGCCCAGCAGTATGAGGCTGGGTTGCTTCTTGGGCTTTTGGGGATTTTGATTTCATTTTGTTTTGACAGCCAGATCCATTGTACAAGCTTCCTGTTCTTTGTTTTCATTCCCAGTCTTAGGGTGTTAATTACAGATTCCCTCTCACCTTTTTTCAGAGATTCTGTCTCAAAGTTCAAGGCTGTCAGCCGAAATGCGTCCTCAGGCTGCATCGACACCGACGTGATCCTACGAAAATACCAATAAGCCCATTAAACAAAAGAGGAGTTAAGAGGGAATAAGACAAATTTCTCAGATATGAGCCATTTCCCTGCAAGTGTCTTTCAGGTTACACTTGACTTGTGCATATAGAGAGTGTGGAAACAAGAACCAAAATCTAATAACTCAGAGAGCACGAGTGAAATGTGACAACATTTTCATTGCTGAAAATGAGAAGGAAATTAATTGCTTGTTCTGTTGGGTTAAGAGAACGAATCGGGTTACCCAAACTTTAATTTAGCCAGGAAGACACGTCTTTTGTTACCAAAAGACATGACTTTGTTTATCAATTACCTACGAAGTATCAAAGAATAAGATGCAGGAAAGAAGAATACACTTAGTGTCCTGGCTTATTATTGGCTGCACAAGGAGTTTGGGTAGCACCAGGCAAGCTATTTAACCTTTCTATGACTCAAATTACCCACACTTTGAGATGGTAAGCCTATTCTCCTCATCAAAAGCATTTACTGAGTGCCCAACTCTGCATGGTCCTAGGGTGTGAAAAAGAGAGAAAAAAAGATAAGGAATTTCTAGAACAGATACTAAAATAGATACGAGCATGACTGGATTTCTAACAAAATCACAGAGGTGGGCGTTCATTAAAAATATTGTTTTGTTCAAGTATCACACATATAGAAGTATATGCACACGCATTTGTATCTATGCACATATACACAATATATACATACATTTTATATACATGAACATTTTCACTTACTCTTAATTGCTTGATAAAGATGTCAAATGGCTAAGGAAGAGAAACCAAACAGCTGAGATTCACTGAGTGCCTTCCGCATGGCAACTGCTGTGGGCACTTCAGATTTGTGGCTTCGCTTATTCCTCTACATGTCTCTGTGAGTGAGCCTTCGTCAGCTGTTCTTTATAGTCAAGGGACAAAAAGTGCAGAGAGATTACATACTTGACCAAACTCCATGTGGTAGGAGTCAGGTTCAAACGAGATGTGGCTGGTTCCACAGGCTGAACTTCTTTTTGCATCCATCTTCTGGAAAAGATGGGGTTCCAGAGGGTTATCCACAACCGAAAAGCAGGTGTTTGGCAACTGAGGGCGTAGTTGTGAGGAGAGCTTGCAAATCGCATTCACCAGCTGGTTGACCTGCAGGAGATCTGCAAGGACAACCCGGTATCAGAAGGCTACTTTCGTTTGGCCACTTATTATTTGTGCCTTGAATGAGAACAGAAATGGCAAGCTTGTGTCTTCCCTGGCACATCGATGGGGAAACCCAGGTCATCATCTGAAAGAGATAACATTTGGTAAAGAAGAAGGTTGTAGTAGAAGTGGGACTAAGTTTCTCCAGCTTGCCTGCCCACATTAGTGCAAATCCCATCATAAAAACGTGTTCTTCAGGCTTGTGTCAGACAACCCTGGAGACTTAATGCGCTTAATACGTAAGTATGAGCTGTCCCCATGAGGCACAAACTGGGGAGAGTTGGCTATGAGCACTTCCTGTTGCCCTGCCTGTCACCCATTACTGTCCCCAGTTCCTCAATCCCATGCTCTATTACCCAAATCAGATGTGGCCTCAGACGGACCACTCTTATGTGCAGACAACCTGATCTCAGTAGACCAGGGCTGAAATTCTGGTTGTACCACCGCTAGCCATGTAATTTTGGCCAAGTTTATTTTGTGATTCTGAATCTCAATTAACTGTATTCTCCAAAATGAGAACAACCTTATTGGCTGTTGGAAGATCTAATAAAATACCATACATTAAGCATTTCGAATGATGCTACTGCGGTAAGTATTCTGTAAATGTTAGTTTCCCTTTCCTTTTTTTTTAGGTTCATCTAAGTGTTTGTATCGAAGAAAGGTGGAGGGTTTGGGCATAAGCGATTTTTTTATTTCTGCAATGCAAATATTTGAGAACAACGCTTAAGCAAAACAACTGAAGGTGAGCAGAAAACAGGTAAGTGAATATAATGATAAAAAAATAAGAAACTTTAGCAGTCAGTCAGTAGAGGATGAAAGGGGAAATGAGACGGGTTCTCATCAGCACAGGTAAGAATGGTTCACAGTGTGGGATTCCAGACAGGTCAACAAGATGTGGGTTGACTAGTCTGAAGGCAGATGAGCATTGGGACACCATGATGGTCTTTCCTGGGGCAGAGTCACAACAGTGGTAGGACAGATATCAGAGCGGAGTAAGCAAATAACAATTTTTCCATTGATGAGAAAGACAGAAGCGGGACAAGGTTCTTGATCCCTCCAATATTTCCAAGGACGGAATTCTGGGAACTTGGAGGGGAATTTCTTTTTTTTTTTTCCCACTAACCTCTGCTTGTAATTTAGCATTTCTTTTAATAATAAAACCTAGATAACAAGATCTATAGTACTAGCAGTAATACTCCACCTTGATTCCAGAAATCACAGATATTTTCATATCACATTACAATGATTGTCACTATTGCTAAGTATTGTTAACGCTCAACATGACTTCAAAATTATGGTAGTTACTAGATGTACCACTAGATTTGTTAATTCGTGAGTTGATAAACACATCTCTTGTCCTGTCACTTATTTTCAAAACCGTATTTTTTTTTTATTTTTTATTTTTTTTATTTTTATTTTTGGGACAGAGCGAGACAGACCATGAACGGGGGAGGGGCAGAGAGAGAGGGAGACAGAGAATTGGAAACAGGCTCCAGGCTCTGAGCCATCAGCCCAGAGCCCGACGCGGGGCTCGAACCCACAGACCGTGAGATCGTGACCTGGCTGAAGTCAGACGCTTAACCGACTACGCCACCCAGGCGCCCCTAAAACCGTATTTTAAAAGCTGTATGCAGTATAATTGGAATCTTCGGTAATCCCAAGTATTTTATTTATTTAAAAGCATTCTTCCAAGAGGGAATTCATTGGCTCCACCAGATTTCAGAGTCACAAAAAAGCGTAATAATACCTGACATGATTATAGGATAAAGGAAGGCTAGTTTTCAAAATGGTAGAGATTAGAGCATGTTATAGACTATAGGGACTAAGTCTGGAGAGGGAAAGTGAAACCTGAAGATCCAGGAAGGAGAGAATTTTCTCAGAGGGCATCCCATTTACGTGTTGGCATCGAATTAAAAGAGGAAACTGCTCTTGTGAGATGGGAAAGAAGAAATAAGACTGTTTATTGATGCAGATTCATTGTTCAGGGGAAGGCATGGGAAATTAAAGATTTGATCATTTCAGATTTTTGATATTTGGCAATTTTGGTTTTTCTTTTTTTCTTTAATGTTTTGTATGTTTATTTAGTTTTGTGACAGAGAGAGAGAGAGAGAGAGAGAGAGAGAGGAAGGGGCAGAGAGAGAGGGAGACACAGAATCCGAAGCAGGCTCCAGGCTGTCAGCACTGAGCCTGACTTGGGGCTCAAACTCAAGAACCGCCAAGATCATGACCTGAGCCGAAGTCAGATGCTCAGCCAACTGAGCCACCCAGGTGCCCCACGATTTTAGCATTTCTTAATGTAGTAGCAGGTGATGTTTTCAGTGGAGAAGGAAGGCTGGGTTAGGATGAATGTTTTTGTTTTTGTTTTTTTAAATGTTTTTTGTTTATTTATTTATTTATTTTTGAGAGAGAGAGAGAGAGAGACAGAGAGAGTGAGTGGGGGAGGGGCAGAAAGAGAGGGAGAGAGAGAATCCTAAGCAGGCTCTGTGCTGTCAGCACAGAGCCCAATGGGGGGATCGAACTCACACACCATGAGATCATGACCTGAGCCGAAACTAAGAGTTGGAGTCTTAACCGACTGAGCCACCCAGGCACCCCAGGACGAATGTTTAAAATGGTAAACATTTGGAGTAGTCACGGAGAAGCCTGAGAGAAGGTGCTGACTGGACAGAAAGTGGGCCTACTGAGTGCAGTCACGTGATGGTCTTTGACGTGGCTCAGCTGTTATGAGTGACAAGAAACACAATCCATACCTCAGCGAGCCTGTCCCTCACATGGTAAGTACAAACCTCCATCAGCCTCCTTGTTCACGGGTCATCAAGTATCCCCCTGCCCCGCGTCCTGAGCCCTGCCGGTAGTTGGATCTGGATTCAAAAGCAGCCCTGATCCACTCGCATGTGCCTTTCTAGGGCATTCATAAACACGAGTGCTGCAGAACTCTGGCCAATCCGTGGGTGGGACCGTTTTTATTCAGACTCTCCTTTCTTTATTGACTATTATATTCCTGCAGTAGTATAAAGGATGCATCACTTTCTATTTAGCTACAGAAATCTAAGTGCATGAAATAAAGTTCCTTACTCTCTTTGGTTAAGCTGTTGGGGTCTTAGTTGGGGGAGATACTTATTGACAGAGCAGAGAGGGTGCACTGAAATGCTACTTCTCCCATCCATCTTTGGCTTCCTGGATCCTTCCCTCGGGGGTCACCAGACACCATAATTGTTTTATGTCATCATATCACCCCCACCCCCAAAAGCCTTGGCAGTATCCTGAGAAGGAAGGGGAGTCAGGAGTGGAGAGGACTTGGACTGACATGAATCTCACCCAAAGGCTCTAGGGAAAAAGCAGAAAATTTGGCCCAGAGGAGCGCCTGGGTGGCTCAGTCGGTTAAGTGTCCAACTTCGGCTCAGGTCATGATCTCACGGTTCGTGGGTTATGAGTCCCGCATCAGGCTCTGTGCTGACAGCTCAGAATCTGGAGCCTGTTTCAGATTCTGTGTTTTCCTCTCTCTCTCTGCCCCTCCCCTGTTCACTCTCTTTTTCTCTCTCTCTCAAAAATAAATAAATAAAACATTTAATAAAAAGAAAGTTTGGCCCAGAAAGGGATTCATGGCTGAACTTAGCATCTCTGCAAGATTACCAAGTTCTGGACACGAATCTGTGGTTGATTCATCTGTCTTTCCACTGCAGTGAATTGCTTATATCAGGGTCTCAATTTATATTTGTTTACTGGATGAACGGATACGGCAACACTCATAGGACATGAATTAGTACGTGTCCACAATGCACACATGAAAAGTGGAAATTAAAATATTACCCAATTAACTTGACTCATGTAGAAATTCTCTCTCGTAATGAGATTTGAATACAGATTTCTTTGCACGTTATTACTCAGTTTATCTATTTTGAAAAAAAAACAATCATTGAACCTCTCAATTCTTGACCACTTTGTATAAAAATGTAGTAAGACGTGCCATTTATCCTCTCAATGAAAAACTACAGATCAAAATGGTGTGCCCTAATTAGAATTAGAGAGAAAAAAGAAAAACAAGAAAAATGACATGTATGGGATTTGGAGTTAAAAATCTGCAGTAGTACAATTAAGAACAACATAGTTTGGAAAGCATGGGTATATACATTCTTAAAGCTTAGCGACAAGGAGTCATATTCAAGAGGGCGGCTTCTAGCATCTGAAATGTATCTTGGATCACGTAGAAGAGAGAAAAAAAGGTGCCATATCACTCTTGCCCAGTGGGACACGGTCCGTGAGACATACCCAGTCCATGCAATTTCTGGGGCTTCAAATTCCCAGAAGGAATCACGAACAGACCTCAAAGGGTTAACTCTAGTTTGGTCCGTAGTTTATTTCTAGTTTTGTTTTACACACTGTATCTACTTAGGCATAAAACCAAGTGCAATAAATTCCCCAGGTGCTGAATTTCCCTTAAATTACATAAGCCTGTCCCTTCATCCAATATTATCTCTGAATCAATACAAACCTTTGACTTTCTACATTATTTCCCACTTCTGAAACTGTATCCAATTCATCACAAAGGACCACAAAGTAGATAAAAAGCAACAATTTAGGACAGGCTTGAAGAAGTTCTTCCTTATCAGCGTGCGGTGTAAAAGGTTTACAGTTCCTCGTTCAGGGACGGATTCCAGCGAGGTAAGATGAGCTGTCACTTTCACCACCTCATGGATGGCCTGTGACCTGTGAAGTTAAACAGAGCAAAGTCCTTGTCAAATTCTGTCTTCTCTCCTAGCCTGTTCTCATGTGCTGTTCTCAGAGGTAATTTAAGAGCCTCCAAATTTGGAAAAGCCTCACCGTACAGAACAACATCACGGGGTCTACTCTGTCTCTCAGGAAGCATCTTAGGAATTTGGTGTTCCTACCTGCTCATCAGGTCTGCAGTGGCCACACTGTCAGTCAATTCACACAGTCAAGATAAACACGGGGAGCTAACCCCAGCTGAAGGCAAAGTACCTGTGGGAACCAGATGTCCTTCCTAAAACACATGAAGGGGAATTTTAATACAAAGTTACAGCGATAAGGAGGAGAGAGCCCCTGCTCATGCTCTATCAGCTATGCCTTGACTTTCAATGATTAGTCCTTCGCTGATGGGCCCTGAGTTTTTTCTAGGGAAAACTGTCCAATAGAACCTAATGCCGCACGGGTAATGTTCTCCATCTTTGCTGCCCGGTTCAGTAAGATGCCAGACACATGTGACGTTGAGCGCTAGAAATGTGACCAGTGTGACTGAGAAAACGAATTTTATATTTGATTTCATTTTATTTAAATTTAAGTATCCATATGTTTGGACAGTGCGATTCTTGAGTTTAAAGGTCATTTAGTTTCATGGTTGTTTTACAACCAGTAGAAGCAACAGGAAGATGCTATTGAAAACATAGACACAATGTCATGGTGATGATTCTTGTCCACGCACTAGTGTATTCTGTTTAGAAGACTCAGGGCTTCCAATTCAAGATGGTGGACTAATCCTGGCTGAGTTTGTCTTCCCCCACGTGTTATTTTCCCCCCTATTCTTCTCCAGAATCCACTCAAACGTAATGTAGAATTAGCCATGGGCGTAGACTTACAATAGCAGATATAGTGGGAAGGAGGACAGTGGTCCACAGAAGCTTTAGACTTGGGATCCACCAGCTATCAAAGAGAGGATGGATAGATGCAAAACAGAGGTTAATTTAACCCGTACCTAAGAAGTGGTTTCCCTGGGTAGACCCCTCACCAATTCCTTGGAGCAAAGGGATTGGCAATTCAGGGTTCACGTTGGACAAAATGCAGGGCGCTTTATGGCTCCCCCCCAAACTGGAGAGACTTCCTGAGAAGAAGCAGCATTGCTAGTGTGAGGTCAGCAGTCCAGATTAGAGCCTTCACTGAACTAGCTTTGGAGGGAGGTGGCCAGATACTGCCTGCTCCCAAGGTGCTCAGCCTGTTACCCTACTCACATCGACGGAGCCCCAGACCAGCCTCCATTCAAGGAGAAGCCCTGCAAGGAAATGCACCGAAATTCACAATAGAAGAGATGGAAAATCAACAATTACCAACAAGCTGAGGACTGCCAGGATAAGAAAGACAAAGTGAGATAAACAAGACACATTCAGGAGGAAGCCAGGAAAATTTAGTGATGAATCAATTTTTTTGATGTTATGATTATGATTTAAAAAAACCGCTCCTCAGAGAAATCAAATGTAAACTCTAAAGTATAAGTGCGGGATGTCATGAATAATGAACAATCAAGGACACAAAAGATCTCCTGAAAATTAAAATTATGAGTGACAAAATAAAATACAATGTTAAGTAGGAAGGCTAGTGGCGATAATTGGGTAAAGGCCCCAGAAAATACAAGAAACAACTCAAGCAACACATAATATTAGAGAAAGATCAAAACATAAAAGAATAGTGTGGAAAGGCCATTCTCTGATAAAATAACCATCCTAGAAAGAAAGACCAGAAATAAGCTTTGAGAAAAAAATTAAAGACATAAAAAAAAACCAAAAAACAAAAACTATTTCGTGGAGCTAAAGTATGGGCCAAATCTCTAAATTAATGTTATACCAATGTTGGAAGAATGAAAGAAACACAAAATATTACAAGAATGGCATGGTTCAAATAGGTTGTAAACAAACATGTTGCATGGATTTAATACCTGATAAATCATCAGCAAAAACCAAAAGCCAAAAAAAAAAACCATTGACTTCCAGACAGGGAACACACACTTCTGAATGGCTTCTGTGTCCTGACATTTGACCGAGGGGTGGGAAATATGTTGACCTCTGTCTAGCATGTCTCCTCTAGGAGTAATATTTACTAGAAAGTGTAAATACTCTGCTAGTTTTTTAACTTTTGTGCTTAACGTATAGTCAAAGCTGACAAATTAGCTATAATTTCAAGCCAGAATGAAAATATTATTAATCTCGATGATGTCGAAGTTTGTGGTTAAGAAGTTGGGAGTAGGGAGTTGGTAGAGATAAAGTTTCTATCAGTAACATTCTTGATACAGGTGAAGTACTCAAGTGTCCCCCCCTGCCCCCAGCAGAACAGTAAACAGCAGCATAAGTATATTATTTGATTTTATTAATGGAGTTACCAGAGATAAAATATTGCAATTTCGCTTTCAAAAACTGGAGAGAGAGAGAAAAAAATGACCGTGAAAAGGGTTATCAGCTGCATCCACAGCCTCTGTGCTCTGGACTCAGTAGATAATGCCTAAGTGGAAAGTGTGGTGTCTTGTTTACATTTAAGAAGATAATACCAGAAAGCACACACCAAAAACACCACTAAAAGTGGTTGGCGCTCAGGAGTACATCAGAACAAGAAGGAGTCAATGAGGTGGCTTGAGAGAGTGTTGCTGTTTATCATTCTTCTTCTCCTTTAGTTTTCCTTTTTAGCCATTACACATGTGACTTTGATTAAACTAAGAAAAGAAATTGGGATACACGCAGCTTTTAGAAGGCAGTAAGCCTTATGCTTTTGATTCATGGCTTAAATCTTCTTAATGTCATAAAAGTTGAAGAATTTTACTAAAAGTATTTCAAGTTCTAATAAGCTCAAAGGTATTCCCTTTTCAATGGGTATAAGGGCCCGTGCCTTAAAAAATATTTTAACCTAAAGATGACTTCTCACTTCACGGCGCAAACGCTTTGGTAAGAGATAAGGGACACGAGGAAACTTAACAGCTATCAAATTGGACCCCAAGAGGTCATCATTCGATCGTCTCACGCAACGTATCTTACACATGTTGACCTAAGGAGCCAATGACGGACTTCTGCCTTCAACTTTTCTCCAGGTTTTTGCTTCTAGCTGCTTGAACCACTGTGTTCAGCTCTGCCTACCATTCCCATTGGCTGTCCCAATCCTGAGACCTTTGTTTGGTCTCCATCGGAGGCTGCAGAGCACACATTTACCGCATGACTGCAGGACAAGCTCTTTTCACATGTATCAGAGGTACCATTAATAATGTCTATAGACATTATTCGACACCTAGTAGGTATGACTTGCTTTATTTATGTGTTATCACTATTAGGTACTACTAATCTGATCGATGGGTTGAAGAAGCAGAGTCTCTGAATGCTCACGTCTTTTTCTTGAAAGTCACGTAATTGATCAGAGGCAGGGTTGGGATTTGATGATAGGAATCCTGCCTCTAGTATATCAGAGCTCCCCTTTTGGGTGTTTCCGAGGTTCTATGTGTACGGATGGTTGCATTTGCTTTGTGTTGGCCATCATGTTGGCGAGGGAGGATGGAATATTTGCAACTTTTGCATCTTTCAGGTGCAAGGTCAGGATTATGTTGGAAGATGGAACCAGTTCATGTTACGAAGACCAAGCCATTCACGCTTGCACTTTCATGGAGGTGTGCAGTTTGATGCACTGGAAATTCATAACTTTGAGACGTGTAGGTCTCTCCCTATGGCTTTGAAGAGGCCACTTAACATCTCTGAACCACAACGTCCTGACCTTGGAGATGGGAATCAAAGGCCAGCATGTGAGTCGCCACAGATCATGGCTACCAAATGCCTGTCATTCCTGGACCTCCCTCCATTCTTGCCTACACTCCGCCCTACCTCCCCTACTGAGTTCCTCTTGTCTTTTACAAGTGAAATGTCGATTTCTCCCACAGCTAATATGAGGTCCACCTTGAGCTATTCTGCTTCGAATTACTTCCCTTCCTTTCTGTCCAGGTTCCTGTGTAGTTAAAATAGCTCTAGCTTGCTTTTCCCTTATTGTTTCTTCTATCCTGCAGCATGTGGAGAAGGCTGAATTGAGCCTGTGTAGCCCAAGAAAAGTCCAGGCTGGCTCAAGTCCTCCTCCCCTTCAGCTCCCCTCTCTAAGACAGGTCTGCCTGTTCTGTCACCCTGGCAGCCTGCGAGGACATGAGCAAGTGCCTCTGGACCCTAATGCCATCTTTCTGCTTATCACCTGATAGCGCCGGCTGCCCCATCGCTCTTCTTATCTTTTCCCTTCTAGTGAGCAGACACTTGGTAACCTTGACAGTGAGTGTCTCGTGGTATTAGCCATCCTGAGCGCGTTCTCCAGCTTCTGCAAGGCGGCTCTGCTGAGAAATTAAACAAGCCTGCCTCCAAATCAACATGGCAAGATTAAACCAGGAAATGTTGGGCGTTGGATTCCTTTTAACAATACACAGCAAGTGCTACCTTTCAGGAAGCCAGTAGCTTTTTTCCAGGTAGAATTTTTCATGCTGCATTTTTTTAATGTCCACTCATTTTTGAGAGAGAGAGAGAGATAGAGAGAGAGAGAGAGGCGGAGGGGCAGAGGGAGAGGAAGACACAGAATCTGAAGCAAGCTCCAGTCTCCGAGCTGTCAGCACAGAGCCCGATGCGGGGCTCGAACCCACAAACTGTGAGATCATGACCTGAGCCAAAGTCAGATATTCAACGCACTGAGCCAACCAGGTGCCCTGTGCTGAATTTAACATATTTGGAAAGTTGGAATATTGAATCATGGTGGTATTTCATGAATGGCAACATCTGACAATGGGTGAATTTAAAGATTATTTCAGAAGGACTTGTAACATTTCTTGTACCAACATGGTCGTAGGGAGACGTGAGTATCTGTGTGGGGAGCAGTATATCTTTAGTGAACTTGGGCAACCAATGGAGGAAGAATAATAGTAACCAAGTCCAGACTCCACCCACAAAACTTTTCCCAAGCAGAAGCACCAGAGAGGGTATTGGAGCAGTCCCCGCTCTTTCATAATTCACCATATTCTTACTAACTTCCTGTCGTGTGCTGGGCATTCTTCTAGGCGGTGGGAAACATCAGTGAACAAAACAGATAAACTCCCTGCACTCACATTCGGGAGGTCACGAGTGAGCAAGCAAACAATATATGATGGAGAGTGGTAACCGCTGTGAAGAAAAGTGAGAGAGTCTCTCAGTTTCCCAGGGCTGGTGTAACAAATTACCACAAACGGGGTGGCTTAAGACAACACGGATTTATTCTCCACTGGCTCCAGAGACTAGAAGTCCAAACTCGAGGTGTGGGTGGGCCGTGCTCCCTCTGAAGGTTCTGGAGTAGAATTCTTCCTTGCTCCTTCCAATGTCTATGGCTCCAGGCGCTCCTTGGCTGGTGGCTGTATTACTCGGTTCCCAGCTTCTATCTTCACATGGCCTTCTAAATCCCACCTGCAAAGGCCCCTTTCCCAACAAGTTCTCATTCACAGGTCCTGGGACACAGATATATTGCAGGGACCACCATTCAACCCCCTATGGCAGGGAGGTGAGGGGGGCAAGGAGGCTTTTAAACATGGTGACCAGGAGAGGCCTTTCTGAAGAGCTGTCACATGAGCAGAGACATTAGTTGAGGGACCAAATCCTACATCGATTTGAGGAAAGAGCATTCTGTTGGAAAGGGACTGTGAGTGCATATGGCATACAATGGAAATGAACCTGGCTTAAAGGGTAAAGTAGAGTCAGTGAGGAGAAAAACAGAAGGAGATGAGGTGGGACAAGTACCCAGTGGCCAGAGCCCGCAGATGTGGCAGCTGTTGTGTGTGGCCAGGTTCTGGAAGGTTAGGAGAACAGCACATGTGCTCATAATTCAGTGCTCACGGTCAGTCTCTGGTGCTATTTTCTGATTGTCCCAGATCACTGCCTTGGTGTTTTCTGACAACGAGAGATGCTCAGCACTGTGTTACTGCTCCGGCTCCTGGCTTCAGGGATGTCCCCTGTGCCTTGTATCCACCCTTCCCCCCCGTGTCTCCAGTGCCCATTAGTTTTGTTATGGGATGGAGCAGGACACTCCCCTCTTCCCTCTTCCCCATCTGTCCCCTCCAGGTAACCCATGCTGGCTACCATCCAGGATGCTCACCAACCTGCTTCCAGCTTTCTAAAATCTTTCATCATTTTAGTGTTACATTATCTTTCCTTCTTGAGCGCAGTTGGGCGTTTTCAGGAGAAGCCTATTCATTTTTCATAGATTTTCAATCTTGTTTGTAACTACAGATCATGGAGAAAGGCAGTGCTCGCGTTCGAGTCTTGCTGGCTGATTTTCATGGTTTCTTAGCTCAGATACCCCTTCCATCATTTATCTGCAACTCCCACCTGCAATCAGCGCTGAGCGTCCGGCGGGGAGAGTGGCATCACTTCCTTCAAGGTAGTGGAGGACTTCAAAGACCGAGGTTGTCCGCTTGGTCTCGTGGGAGGGCAGGGGTTCAAAAGACCGTCGAGACCACACAATTGTTTACCTGCCTCCTGCTGCAGGGTTAACACCGAGGATGCCCCTCTGGTGAAGGCGAATGGGGGTCGCACTGCCATTCATCACCCCCAGGCCTCCCCTGAGCATAGAAGGAAGAGATGAGAAAATGTAATAATACCCAACACATGTTGGAGATAGTAAGTGGAGCTGCTCTGATTTTGTAGTTTCAAGATGTTTCTACCATCCTAATTAAAACCACTCTGGATATTAGATTAAATTGAAGTAAGTAACTGGAGTAAATTTATTTTATGTTTTTATAATCAATTATATGTAGTAAGAAGTGAATCAACCCCTTGTCCCCCCAACACACACACACACACACACACACACACACACACACACACACAGTTTTTCTTTTGACTTGGAACCTGACCTAATTCCTATCACCCAGTAGAAGTAAATAATTTCTTTTCATACTGGCACTTAGTTTTCCTTTCCTCTGAGAGTGCGGTAAAAAAGATAATAATCATGAAACCCTTCTGAGGCTTCAATGGAAGGCAATAAAACAAGTTTTCCTTTAAAGCAGTATAGAATATTATCGAGGAGAAGGTGTTCAAAGGTGAGTTTATAAGAGAAAAAAAAATACTCTCAGTAATGACTGCCGTGACCTTTGGACACATTTGGTGAAAACGTACCTGGCTGGCTGGTGTGTGGCCGGCAGAAATACGTCTCTTCTGGGCCCCGGGATTTTGATGGAGCCCTTCAGCTGTGATCTCTGCTTATGATGCCACAATCAAGCTGTGTCCTGCCTCTGCCCATTGTTCTACTGGAAGAAAGGGTTTGGCACATCAGCTCAACTGCAGGTCATGGGTGAATCATCCTGAAACTTTCCTGTAGCCACTCAGGCAGGGCATCCTTTGGAAACCGTGTCGTGTCATTTTTAAAGTGGTTCTGTGCAAGCGGAAGACAATCGAACAGGGCACCTGATGCAGACAACTGTTCTCCAGATCATTTTCTTGCTTTGTCCCAAGAAAAAGAGAATGCAACTCATACCCTTATGGAAACAAAAATGGGGACCTTTTGCGTAACCCTGCACAAGATCGTAGCAGAGCAGGGGCCCCTGGATGGCTCAGCGGGAGCATCCAGCTTCGGCTCAGGTCATGATCTCGCGGTTTATGGGTTCGAGCCCCACGTCGGTCTCTGTGCTGACAGCTCAGAGCCTGGAGCCTGCTTCGGATTCTGTGTCTCCGTCTCTCTGTGCTCCTTCCCTGCTTGTGCTCTGTCTCTGTCTCTGTCTTTGTCTCTCTCTGTCTCTCTGTCTCTCTCAAAAATAAATAAATGTTAAAAAGAAATTTAAAAAAAAACATGGCAGAGCAAATTGTAGCCCTTGGTAATTTGGAGACAGCAATGTCCTGCCCACCGGCCCCTCCTCCCACCCCGTCCCCATCACCTCCACTGCCTGCATAATTGGGAAGTGATGTGGATCTCAGCTAGCTGGGTAACATTCTCATGGATGGGGCAGCAGGGGAAAGGACTTGAAAGTTGGCATATTATTCTGTGGTAGAATTGAACAAGTCAAAGCATTAATTGGAAGGAAAAATAACGGTTGTTTTCCTGAAGGGCCACATGCAGTTATATTATTGGGTCCTTCTTATATGAAAAGGCATCATTGTTAAAACAGAGTAAAGCAAATCAAAACAAAAGAACAACACCAAAAAGAACACAAGCTTTATGCAACTGACGTTATTATAATTTTTCTTTTAATTTTTGAAACATGTTGTATATTTAAAAATACAAAAGTGCATTTACGGGCGCCTGGGTGGCGCAGTCGGTTAAGCGTCCGACTTCAGCCAGGTCACGATCTCGCGGTCCGTGAGTTCGAGCCCCGCGTCAGGCTCCGGGCTGATGGCTCAGAGCCTGGAGCCTGTTTCTGATTCTGTGTCTCCCTCTCTCTCTGCCCCTCCCCCGTTCATGCTCTGTCTCTCTCTGTCCCAAAAATAAATAAACGTTGAAAAAAAAAATTAAAAAAAATGCATTATTTAAAAAAAAAAAAAGTGCATTTACAAATGAGAAGCCATAGGTTGGTAAACATCATTTTGCAGGTTTCTTTGCAAGGACTAAAAAGGTTACTGAGAATACCAAAATCATTACTGACTGCTGGAAAGCTTGCCATAAAGGCTGGTCTGAAAGGCTTGTGACTGTTTCCATCTGTTCAGGGAACACTTGAGCAGAGCTTGAGAACCTTGGCAGTGGTAGGAATTTACCTGTGATGACACGGTCTTCTGTTTAACTTGAACTGTGCTGTTAGGGAACCACAGGAAAAAAAAAAAAGATTTTCATAAATATTTAATAGAACTTTTTCCGGTTGAGATACCCAAACACACATGACAGTTGGCCATTAAAAATCTATTTTCAATTCTATCTGGGACTCAACTGAACCATGGGGTAGACTTTGGTCTGATGTACACGGTAACACTGAGATGGGAAATTTGAAGTGATAATGGGGACATGGGGTTTTGAGCTGGAAACTTTTAGGCCCCGGTGATTTACTGGCGTATTCTTTAAAAACACCGATGGAGAGAAAATGAAAATGTGTTCTAAGTGTGTAATTGCTGAGAAGGGGCAAGCCATCTTGGAAAGATTGCCGCTTCTGTGCTCAGGTGCCATTATCTTGCGAACCTGAATAGGCCACAGTTTGGACTTTTGTTTTCATACTTTAATTGCATGGTTTTTGCAGCTGCGAGACAATATTTCAATCGCATGTTGTTCTTATTTGGCAATACACTAAGGATGAGTAACTTAAGTAAGCGAGCTTTAGCTTCCTCTGGAAACCGTCTCTTGCCTTGCCTCCTCTCTTTTTCCGGGCATGAACAGAAATCAAAGATCCAGACACGTTGCCTAGCAGAGAAGCTTGCTTAGGAAGGAGGCCAAATTGAGAAGTGTCTTCCCCCGACTTTCTCCAGTACTAGATTAATAGATAATGTGGCAGCAAAATATCAAGTAAGATTTGCCAAGTTCTGTCAATGCTGTAATAATTCATTTTGAATAATTGGAAATTTGCAAACATGACCACGGGACTTTAAATGAAGGCTCTCTGGGGAAATATACCCAGAGAGGGAAAAGGTTTTACCTTGCTATGATCAATGACCGTTCCATTTCTTAATAACGAAACGCGATTTCTCTTTCCCATAACTTTTGACTCAGGAAAAGATGTTTGCTTCTCAAAAAATGACATTTTTTTTTAAGGAAAAATGCAATAAATTAGCATTGCACAAATATTGAATTGCGGTCAGAGCCACTGGTGTTGGAGTTAACGTTTCTGGAACACTTTGAGGTCATTGCTTGTAAACTCATTCTTTTGGTAGGAAATAAAAGGACTGAAAAAGACTAACTTTTATAAGTGTGTGTTACTTAAGTGAATATTGTACGTGGAAACCTGACAAGAAGAAAAATCCGAACAAACTGTGCGCTCAGTCCCACAGAGGGAGTAGTCTTCTGTTGTTTCGAGTGATGGATGGGGGTTTCAGTGCCTTTGCATGTAAGTCAAACGGCTGTCATGCCAATGTGACGTTGAAGATGATCAATGAGATGACGCTAGAAGCTGTCTAACGAACATCATTGCCCAATAGGCATCATTGTTGTCCTAGTCCAGCGAATCAGTTGGTGAATTGTTGCAGATCAAACTTGAATTAGCTCAGGTGGAAATGAAGAGGGGTGGGCTAATTGGATTGCTGCAAGTATGGTGGAAGGCCAGGAAGATTCTCTTCTCTCTCTCCTTTGGCTGCTTTCTGCATGCTAGCCTGTTTTCTGACTGGGCCTCCTCAGCACTGAATAGAAGCGGGGATACTTGACATTGCCTAATTCTGTCACCAGACAGAATAGGGCTCCTAATTTTTGTTTCCAAGTTCAAAAGCCATAGGGAAGGGTTGACTGACTGAGATTGTGTCGATGGGTGTCTCTGAAGCCATCAAGTCTCACCAGGGAGATGGGTTCTGTTATCATCCCAGAAAGGCCCGAGGCTTGTCCCGAGATCAGTCGAGCTGGCCAGGGAGGAGGAGATCTTTGGAATGCAATTCCCAAGCAAAAGGCATGGTTGAGGACGGGGGAAAGATATGGCCCAGTAGAAGGGAGGGCAGTCCTGAGCAGATGAAAATAGTAGGCATTTACTGCTTTCAGTTAATATGTGCTCAGCATGTTCTCTGAAACTAAAATTAATTAGACTTAATTTTGATGCAGGCTTTATCTCCCTTACATGCAAAGGTCTTTTTTTTTTTTTCACGGAAGAATATTGTTCAGTGGTAATATACTTGTTTAGTGTATT
The DNA here is from genome assembly GCF_018350175.1 of Felis catus. NCBI lineage: Eukaryota > Metazoa > Chordata > Mammalia > Carnivora > Felidae > Felis > Felis catus. Next base: position 73,992,349 of record NC_058368.1, read on the forward strand.
TATTTCTTTTGAGAGAGAGAGTGAGAGTCAGGGAGGGGCAGAGAGAGAGAGAGGGAGAGAGAGAATCCCAAACAGGCTCCACACTGTCAGCACAGAGTCCGACTCAGGGCTCAGTCTCATGAACTGCGAGATCATGACCTGAGCTGAAATCAAGAGTCGGATGCTCAATTGAACGAGCCACCCGGGTGCCCCCAGTGGTAATATTTTTTTAAAATTAGGAATCTAAACCATGGAAAGAATTAAGAAAAGACCATCCTAGAGTCTCAAAATGAAAGAAAGAAACCCTTAAAGGATATAAATGAATTACAAGTAAGACATAGTCAAATAGCAAATATAAATTCCCTCCTCTCACAACACCTCCGTGGTCTGGGCTTCAGTTACCGTAGGGGAGCTCTGGGGTACTAAGTGTCCTGTTAGCAGCATGGGGGAGCTGTTATTTACAGGTGGTTTGGTGCTCTCGGCTGTTATCTTGCTTCTGGCGCTGATAGACTGGAACTGTTTCAACCATATGACCAAGAATGAATAGTAATGGCTGTTTTGGAGTCAGAAAAGATGGGACAGATTTTACAATATCTCAGAATGATGTTATTGATAACGTAGTTGTGGAAGGAAAAGTTGAAGGTGGTTGTTTAATGAAACACATTTGATGACGCAGAACATGCTACATTTTTGTTAGTTAAGAACACTCATGGGGCGCCTGGGTGGCTCAGTCAGTTGGGCGTCTGACTTCGGCTCAGGTCACAATCTCACGGTCCATGGGTTCGAGCCCCGCGTCTGGCTCTGGGCTGATGGCTCAGACCCTGGAGCCTGCTTCCGATTCTGTGTCTCCCTCTCTCTCTGCCCCTCCTCCGTTCATGCTCTGTCTCTCTCTGTCTCAAAAATGAATAAATGCTAAAAAAAAAATTAAAAAAAAGAACATTCATGATCATACTACTTATTTTTTTTTAAGTTTAGTTTGAGAGAGAGAGAAAGAGAGAGAGAGAGAGCACATAAGCAGGGGAGAGGCAAAGAGGGAGAGATAGAATCCCAAGCAGGCTCCACACAGAGCCCAACTGAGAGCTCGATCTCACAAACCATGAGATCATGACCTGAGCCAAGATCAAGAGTCAGAAGCCTGATCATGCCACTTCTTAATAGAGAATAAAAATGTTTTTTCAATGTTGCTTCAAGTGTGGACTTAAAACATAAAACTGAAAAGACTTTTTTTTGACAAAAGTCTTATGGGTTGTTTGTGTGTTTCTTTGGTCCCAAATAAGCATCGCTTTTAATAGATCCTTACTTTTTCATTAGAAACATGGTTAAATAGGGGCGCCTGTGTGGCTCAGTCGGTTGGGCGTCCGACTTCGGCTCAGGTCATGATCTCACGGTTTGTGGGTTCAAGCCCCGCGTCGGGCTCTGTGCTGACAGCTCAGAGCCTGGAGCCTGCTTCAGATTCTGGGTCTCCCTCTCCCTGCCCCCTCCCCCACTCTCACTTTGTCTCATTCTGTCTCTCAAAAATAAATAAATAAATAAATGTCAAAAAAAATTAAAAAAAAGAAACATGGTTAAATACCTCACAGAACATTGAATGCTCATAAAACTCAAGTATGTTGATGTTTCAGTGGTGGTGTAATCTTTGAATAAAGGGATTTTATCTAAATCAACTGGTCGGGGAGACATTGAAGGCTTATCCGGAAAATGTATTTGCATGTTGTTGTACCTTTACTTATCCAGTAAATATTGATCAGGTCCCTACATAGTGCCCAGCTCTGAGTTAACATCGTACATAGGAAAAGGAGTCTCTGGTGGTAAGAAACTCCTACCTCACTCACACACACACACACACACACACACACACAGGACGATGGCCCAGAGGAGCAGGTGCTGTAACCCAGGTTACACAGTGTGCTGTGGGGATACAGAACAGAGAGCAAAAATAGTAACCGCTGAATATTTTTGGGCTATTCAAAGGACAAGTGTTTAAAGAAGGACCCATACCTCCAACTCAAGATCGTAAAAACCATGGGAGATTTTGAAAGGCGGTCAAGACAGCAAGTCCGTGTACCTCCAGCGAGAGAATCAGGTAGGAGTCTCAGTGAGCCGTAGCCAAGAACAGAATGGAACTTAGAAACTTAGATACACTTTAAACTTTGACATTCCTCAAGGTTTTTAAGTGTTTCCCCTTGTTCTTAGAAAGTGAATTGTCACTCTGTGCCCAACGCTTAGTTAGATATTTCATAATTGCAGTCTATCTCTTAAGTACTTCTAGCACAGATACCCCACAGATAATGTCAGTGGATCCAGAGCTTTCTTCTGGTTTTAAGTTTAAATACATGATTTCAACCAACCATTTGTAGTTGAAGAGGCCAAGCTGTAACAGAGAACATTCTTCATATAATCTGGCCAGTGTTGAAGGCATATCAAGTAACTTATAAGATTTATTTACTTGGAAAAGATTTCTTTCTAATTAAGGATAAAGGTGGAAGGCATACATTTAAAAATTATTTTATTTCGGGGCACCTGGGTGACTCAGCCAGTTAAGTGTCTGACTTTCGCTTAGGTTATCAATAGATAAACGTTAAAAAAATAATAAAATAAAATAAAATAATTAAAATTTTTTTCTTCTTTATTAATATTTCATTTAGGAGAGGAGATCAGCCTGGGACCCGGCATTTATAATTATTAAAAAATTTGTAAACATTTATTTATTATTAAGAGACAGAGAGAGACAGAGCATGAGCAGGGGAGGGGCAGAAAGAGGAGACACAGAATCTGAAACAGGCTCCAGGCTCTGAGCTGTCAGCACAGAGCCTGCTGTGGGGTTCGAACTCACAAACCGAGAGATCATTACCTGAGCCGAAGTCGGACACTTAACCGACTGAGTCACCCAGGCGGCCCAGGCATTTATAATTATATTTGCACTATGATAACGTAGAAAAACTCTATGAAACTGGTGGGAAAAATGAGGCTTTTCAGGCCTTTACTAAATTACTTTGAAAAAGAAAAAAAGGAAATCTTCAGAAAAAGCTCTCTTGAGACTTAAGACCATGGCAGATGCACTGACAGGGGTTCCAGAGTCGTGCGGAACCGTGCATTCCCTCGGGACACTCCGATTTCACATTAAATGTAGATAATGATGGTGACAGGATCACCAATGCTTTACTTTTAACATCTTTTTTCCTTTTCAAATTTTTTAGTGATTGATTTGCTTTTGAAAAATTTTTTTAATGTTTATTTTTGAGAGAGAGAGAGAGAGACAAGGAGAGAGAGACAGAGAGAGGGCACACACGAATGGGGCAGGGGCAGAAAGCGAGGGAGACACAGAATCCAAAGCAGGCTTCAGGCTCTGAGCGGTCAGCCCAGGGCCGGACGTGGGGCTTGAACTCATGAACTGCAAGATTATGACCTGAACTGAAGTCTCATGCTGAACCGACTGAGCCAGCCAGGTGCCCCCATTAGTGATTGAATTTGTAGTAATGTATGTGACAATGTACATGACAAAAAAATATGTGAATAAACATAAAATAAAGGCAGAAAAGAAGGACTTAGGACAACACCAAGAGAGAAAGTTGGTGGTTGAGGTAATAGTGCACGCATTGTGCCACATTCCATGTTGTGGTGAATCACACACAAAAGTGCATTGCGCATTCTCAGTTAAAGTGAACGATTAGTGGATGTGACTCCTTCCTCCTTGGGCTGCGCCCTCAATGGAATGAAGAGAGACTCAGAACAACGCTGTTCTGTCTGGTGTAGAGCCAGAAAGAAAACTTTCTTTTCAAGTTTATTTATTTAGTCTGAGAGAGAGAGAGTCTGTGAGCTCTAGTGGGGGAGGCACAGAGAGAAGGAGAGACAGAATCCCAAGCAGGCTCCATGCCATCAGCACAAAGCTCGATGCAGAGCTCGAACTCATGAACGTTGAGATCATGACCTGAGCTAAGATCAAGACTAAGATGCTAAGACTAGGAGCTAAGATCAAGACTTACCCGACCGAGCCACCCAGGCGCACTACCCCCTCTTTTTATTTAAGTTTATTTATTGTGGCCAGAATATGTTTGACACTAGATACATGTCGTCTTATTTTGCTTTTTTGCAGTAAAAGATAATAGTTCATTTTTAGCGTTGGTGAACAGAAAATGGTAAGAAAGCTTGGTTTCTGAGAAAGAAACTTAAGTTCTTTTTCCTTCCATCTTCTTCTAATGATAGGATGAGGAGGCAGGGGCTCACTGGCTGGGTACTCGAGACAGTCCAGGGGAAAGCTAGAAGAGCTCACATGGCATCTTGGTTAATGTCTTGTGTCAACTTCACTGGGCTACAGGATGCCCAGATATTTGGTTAAACGTGATTCTGGGTGTGTATGTGAGGGTGTTTCTGGATGAGGTTAACCCTCGAGTCAGTAGCCTGAGTAAAGCAGATGGCCTGATGGGCTTTGACCTCATCCAATGTGTTGGAGGCCCGAAGAGAAGAAAATGTGGGGAAAGGGGAACTTGCTCTCTGTCTGATCACTGGAGCTGAGCCACTGGTCTTCTCCTGCCCTTGGACATGGGCTCTCACGCTCCTCAGGGCTTCAGACTTGCACTGGAGACCCATCATTGGATTTCCTGGGTCTTCAGCTTGTAGACAGCAGATCAAGGGGCTTCTCAGCCTTCATAATCATGTGGACCAATTCCCTACAATATATATTGGTCTCCTCTTGGTTCTGTTTTTTCTAGAAAAGTTTGACCAATGTGCATGGCAAATACCGAGGGGAGGGATGTGAGGGACTAGAGATGTTTGCAGCCGTGGTGTGGCACTACTGGTGACACTCTTTTGCCTTTCCTGTCCCGAGGCATATTGTCTGGCTCTCTGCGCTTCCTTGGAATGTCTACTCTCATACGAGTCTGAACAACAGAGCTAAACTTCCTCTAAATGCAAGACATTCCTACTCCCTGGAGCAGAGTGTGGGTGGCGGTCCTTGCAACAGGCAAACTGCTTCACTTTTATTCTTTGACCTTCAAATATAACCCCAAATATAACTAAATTAACTTAAATATATGAATAAATTCAGCAATGAAAGCAGGCCCTTTTATTTAGTAATAATTTAGTTTTTCATTTTAGATTTCAATGGCCTGTCACAAAGGCCTGATGGAGTCATCAGTCAACGATTATTATGGTGTCTCCCTTTATGTCTGGATCAGATTTAATAAATGACTCTTCCTGTCATTTCCTTATTTTATGTTTAGAGCCTCCACCCTCCTCCTCCTCCTTCTTCTTCTTCTTCTTCTTCTTCTTCTTCTTCTTCTTCTGGATACTCAATGACTCCCTTTAATCCAGAATCTTAAGATCCATTTAGAGATTTATGTGATAGAGTGATTATGGTTCATTTGTTTTGCTGCTATAGATACATACCTATTGTATGGGAGACACAAAAGGTTAGAAGGTTTGAATTTGACTTTCTCCCTTATCTGTGTGGAAAGCTTGCTTTTAGCCTATGTTCTGGCCAATATTTTACCTTTGCAATTCTGATCAAAGTGCCACATAATTTTTATTTCAATTCAACCTTTGTGACTAAGGCAAGATTTAGGATGAAGTAGATATGTCCTCAACAGAAAGAACACACATGAATTTTCCTTCTGACTATGGAGATGAAGTTTCTTGGCCAAAAATGGAAGAACTCTGGCTACCAATTTACTGCCTTTGGAGACTTTTACATTTTTTACTATTAATAAGTTGAGCTATGAGGTAATAAATATATGTTTAATTTTAAACATGTGTGGAATGCTGGAATACAGACAGTGAGAAATATTTTGAAAATAAAAATTAAATTGATTCTTTTTTTTCTACAGAAGCAAAGACAGACCGATTGTACAGTCAGCTTTGCTTCAGAAATTATTTCCTGTACAACTTCCGGGAACAATCAATGGCCTCTCATGAAACGGAAGGCGGTTTTAAATGTCCTCCATTCAGTTTGTCATTTAGTACAACCAGGCAAATCCAGAATGAGGAAGATTAATTTCTTTTCATTATTTTAAAATTTCTAAACGGAAAGTTACACTTTGTTTCAAGGTTGAACGCTGTGAGATGTTGTTCTGGAGAGACTGATTTCGAATCGGGTTGAACAGGGACGGGCCAGCTTGTTCCACCAAGTCCAGCTGAACTCAGGTCTCCACTTAATCTGTTTTTTGTGAATCAGGCAATTTGTCAAGTGAAGGGGATAAAAGGTGGATCAGAAATATCTATGCCCGAGAGCTGAAGAGTTGCATCAAGGAATGAGAAGGAGCCACAGCAATGTCTCCTGCGCACGGAAGCAGGTGTTACGAGGCGCTAAGGTGCCGGGAGGGGCAGGACCTTGGGTGGGTGGTGGTGGGGCCCTTCTGGAGGAGCCTCCCGAGATGGGTGGAGGGCCCTCTGGAGGAAGAACCCTGAACTGCAGAGAAAAAGAGCCCATGGCCAAGGCGTAGAGCCAGGAACCATAGCTTGGAGGGGTGGATGGACATTGCTCTTTGAGTTTCTACCTGGCGACGGGAAGTAGTAGATGAGGCTATGCCAGTGGCTGGGCTGAAGCTGGGGAGGTCCTTGTGTGCCCTCTGGTTGCAACTGATGGAGTCCAGGGAGGGGAATGACATGATTAGATTTGTGTTTTAGAAAAACAAAGATCACTGGTGGCTTTATGAAAACTGAATTTCAAAGGGAAAAACTGGCGATAGGGTCCAAGCGATGAAGTCTTGGATTTCAGTAGCATAGCGAGTGAAGCGGTAATATATTTTATTTAATAAATTAGGTGGTAAAATCAGCAGGTCCTGGTTGACAGGATGTGGGGTGGGAGAGAGGAGTAATAAAAATACTAACAATGACAGCTAATATTCACTATGGCTTTCTTTAAGCTTCAGCGTGAGTGGGAAGGATGAGGGAATGCATTTGTCCCTTAATTCAGTCATTTACTTACCTACCTGTTCATTTGTTTTTCCTTTAGAACTTATGATCTAACGGGGTGCCTTGGTGGTTTAGTCAGTTAGGCGTCCGACTTCAGCTCAGGTCATGATCTCATGATCTCATGGTTGGTGAGTTTGAGCCCCGCATCGGGCTCTGTGCTGACAGCTCAGAACCTGGAGCCTGCTACGGATCTGTGTCTCCCTCTTTGTGCCCCTCCCCTGCTCATGCTCTCTCTCTCTCTCTCTCTCTCTCTCTCTCTCCCTCTCAAAAATAAATAAACATTAAAAAATTAAAAAATTAAATTAAAAAAGAACTTATGATCTAAAGAGGCAGATAGACAAGTGAATCAATAATTACAATATATTTAAAATGATAATGCATTTATATGAGGGCACTGTAAGATCTCACAGAAGTGACCCTTACGCAACAGATGTTTTCAAATATTGCCCGTACCGTCTCATTTAATAAGTAAACCTTAACATCAGTAAGGCAACTGGCATTTTCTTAAGCAAATTGCATAGACAACTGTCATAATTTAGACAGAAAAGAATAAAACGTTAATCATGGTTGAAGTAAATGTACATCTAGAGGTGACCTGTATGCGAAAGTTTCAAACTTACTCACTTTTTCTCAACTCGCACAAACGCCTGCTCGCACACATGCCTGGGAGATTTATCTCTGTCACCAACGTCCCATCAGACATTTGAGGAGTTTCATCAATGTCAGCCAGGAACCATTTGTAACACTGAATGAGTACAACTTTGAAGCTATACCTCATGTAATTCAGTTTTTGGCGAACTGGAAATGTGCACAGGATAGATGGCAGGGCTCTATTATGGGATGAACAGGGTGGCTGCAAACAGGGCAGGAAAGCAATTCCCTACGGACATCTGGAAGCCAATTGCCTGCAATGCAGCACAGCCCGTGGCTTCTGTGAAAAACAAAAAAAAAAAAAAATGATGCAAACAGATCAGCCTTCAGTATAGCAGTCAGAGATGGGGCCACTGGGAGGTGGCCATGGGTTGAAGAAATAAAGAGCAAACCATGGTCCCGGCTAGGCTGATTGTGTGTAGACGCTGGGAAGAAACAGATCTCTTCTTGACCACAGCCGTGTCAACATCACGATTTGGTTACATCTGCTTAAATCACTGCTTTGAATGTTGCTCACAGTTTCTGACATGTTTTCTGATTGTGGGATGTCAAGAATTTTCTTCAGCTTGCCATGAAAGCATGATTCAAACCACAGTAGTTTCTTACAGGCATTCCGGGTCCTGAGCTAATTTTCAGAAGTGCAATTTTCCAGTAGATACCTGGTAAAAACAGGACCTGGGCAGAAACGGAGAAGGCAAGGAAGCATTTTGTTTTCCCTCTGCCGTCTTTGGGATTTCTCTGATTGGTCTGAATGGGTCAGGAAACTAAAGAAATAAATGAGACCAAGAGGGTGGCCCCAGCTATATGTTTGCAGTGGCTCCACGACAGCATGAAATGAGTTTTGATAATTCCCTCGAGATGCCCGCCAGGAGGAGCCGGGGACCTGTGTCCTGGCGAGCTTTGTCCGTACCCAGCTGTGCACTCCTGGCAATTCATTACAGCCTGTGGGCTTTGGTTCTTCCATCTATACAGTGGGGACAGCAAAAGTGCCATGTTATTAGCTGGCGGTGTGGTTTAGATGACTTCACCCGTGTGCCTCGCACATCATAACCACTAGGAACGTGTTTGCTATTATTACTATGAAATGAGGACAGATAAGAATTTTCCACGTTCCATCCAGCTTCCAAGTTGAGCAGGGTTTTCGTTTGTGCTATTTCCTGACAGCAGAAAACTCTACAACGTTCCAGAATGACTGCACACGTTTGGATAAGCGAGCCACAGGAGATTAAAATCTGATAAACTAATAAATAAAGTAGACACTAATACGTCCGATATGAAGACTGTGCATTTCCTGAGGCTGAAAAGGAGTTTTATTTGTTTCCTTTGTTTGACACAAACCTTCCCCATGTGTAAATGGTTGAAGAAAACGCATCGCACTTACGATATGCATTTCAGTGTGAGAGGAAAGCATTTCAGTTTGAGAAAATACGTCATAAAGTGATCGGTTTTAAGGCAAAGCTTGTAGGTTCCTCAATGACTAAAAATTTCTTGGGAGAGATGCAAATGTGGCATTTTATACTGAGTTTTATCACTTGGTATAAAAACGGTGAGTACTGGTGATACGATCACAGAACATTTTAATAAAAGAAAAGAGAAACAAAGAAAGGACTAAGCTAGTCATTAATATGTGTCTGTGTCCGCTCATCTTTTTTTTCTCCTAAAACCAAATAATCCATTTGAAAGCCTGCGGCTACCTGGCCAAAGGGATTTATTATCCTATGATTATTATGAGAATTTGGACAGCTCCATAAATCCAGATACTGAAATGTGTCGTAACACGAAAGTGATTTCAGGAACAAGGGATTTATTTATTTTTTTCTATACGCAGTGTCTGGCTTTTATTTCTAGGACAGGCATTTAAAATGGTCATTTAGGAATGTATACCTTCATCAGCAATGTCCATAAGAAAAATGAAAAAGAATTCTGTTATCACCCCTCTGATGAACAGAGCAACTGTTTTCAATAAGTGGAATTATTAGAATAGTTTTTCTTATCTTTTTACTTTATTTCTTTGTCTTCTCTCTTACGATTTTTCATGGAGGGAACCATAACCTTGGATAAGCAAACAAAACACTGAATTTAGGACTTGTTTCTCTTTTCAATGAAAAAAAAAGTCTTTGGATCTGATGATGAACCTCTGTCAATGGTGAACATCTTCTTTATCCAGATTGGATTCCACGTTGTCTTGACAAACTATAGTTTCAGCTATTATAATAGTCAGGTCCTGACTTTTCAGCATCGAGGTAAGAGGACAACTAGGTAGAAAGTAAAGGTTTGTGTGTGTTTTTAAAACGAGATTTCAGAAGCCAAAGGGAATGTTTTTGTTTGTTACAATGAAATGTTTCAGTTTTAGACTTCAGATTCTAAATAAAGCTATGATTCTTTCCCATTATCTCTGACATCTGCCCTGGCTTGAGGCAGTCACTAACCATAATATTCTCTCCTCCATCCATGTCTAAACAAGAATGAATCCCTACCATCCCCACCTGTCAGACACCTCAGAATCTGATACGTCTTATTTGTAGCAATTATCACAGCTGTAAATTCACTTTTGTTACTATGGTATTAATACTCATCGTGCTCATTAAACTGTAAAATCTGGGAGTATAGAGCTGTGACCCATTTTGTCAGCCATTATGACCCAGCACACACACACACACACACACGCACACACACACAAATATTTCTTGAAATAGTGCCTGATTGACTGACTGAATGAAATGCATCTGTCATAAAAGTTGATGTAGGTTTTCCTAAAACACCAAAAAAAAATAAATAAATAAAAAATAAACAACTGTTTGAAATCACATACGGCACTGCTTCTTCCAAAAACTTCTCTAAGTTGGTTAACAGAGTGACCTCAAGGAATACATTCCACTTCCTAAAAGTAGGATGTGTATTAAAAGCATATGTATTAAAAACATGTCTCTAACTATTAAATGCGATAGTTATGTGTTTGTAAGAAGAAAGGACTAAAATTCAGCAAGTGATTTTTTTCCCCATGGACACGTACAATTCCTTAAAGCATGACTGTCCTATACTGAGCATAGCTTCTCAGCCTGACATCATGCCACCTTAAAAGCCATCACCTTCCTGAATGGCTCCTAAGTCACCGTCTCACCCTTCCTCTCCATTTCTCAGTTTCCTGTAATAACAGCCTCATGGAAATTAGTGCTTTTATGCTTCCAGGTGTGCAAAGATATTGAACACGCCACGATGGCGAGGAGGCATGAGGGTAAGGAAGCTGTTAGAAGTTCAAGATGTTAAGCAAAGGATTACGATCGCAATCATATTGCTTTTCTGTACTGTGTCTCATGGCACTGAGCTGCCTTCTTCCCGTTGCCTCCATTTGAATACTTCTGGAAATTCTTCAGGAGGGCTGTATAGTTGGAGACTGAAGTTGGATTCCTTAAAAAATAATTTAGGCTATGACAAAGTCACTGGACCCAGATTTGTTTTTACTGTATTTGGCAACAAAAAACAGTATAATTTTGTCATCTGAAACTCTGTTTGTTTGTCTAGGATCTGCCTTTGCTACTCCCATAATTGTATCGAAAAGTATGTTACGTGTGAATGTTTAAAGTGTGTGCATTTTATTCTTTCAAAGTTTTTAGTTTAAAAAATCTCAACCAAGAATAGGGTTTGTAAGAGACCAGTTTAAGAACCACTGGCAGAGATATAGGAGACAAAGTAAGCCCACTGATTGTAGCGAGATCTCAAAACCTCAGGAAATGAGAATGGCAATTCTCAGTCCCTTCAGATCTTCCTATAGATAATCCTACCAGCAAAAGTGGCTTACAGATAGCCCTGCAGGAAGGAGAGACAAACCCACCTTCAGTGACAGCCTGAACTTCCCTTCAGGAATCATGGATTTAGGCAGTTTCCCCATAACGAATGCCCCAGGTGGCTAAGAAAGGGGTTCAATCCCTCATCCCCCCCATATCCTTTCTTCACTAGCCCTAGTTATTTTATGATTTCATTGCACTGAAATGCAATTCTCTCACTATGCTCCATGACAACCCATGGATAGTCCAATGTGCATTAAGAGAGGCAGAGGGGCACCTGGCTGACTCAGTCAGTGGACCATGGGACTCTTGATCTCTGGGTCATGAGTTCAAGCCCCACGTTGGGAGTAGAGGTTACTTAATTTTAAAAAATATTAAAAAAAGAAAAGCAGAGGGTATGAGTGAACCCATTTGTTCATTCAACATTTAGCATGCATCCGCAGTGTTCAATTCTCTACCAGATCTCATGACACAAAGAAGTATAAAGTTGTATTCCTGTCCTGGGATATCTTACATACATCTACACCAACTTTTGTGTGAATGATACCAGAAGTTCAACTCCCCATAATTTATGGTTTGTGTTAAATCTCTATTTCCGACTTCAGCTTATATACATATCTTTAAATTTCTAAACAGAAGAGCACTGTTCCATACAACAACCACAATGAAAATAAAAACGGCAATAAAAATAACGTATAGCAAGCACTTGATAAGGAATATTTATTTAGCAAGTGTGTAAATGTGTCTTTAATTTTTTTATTTGCCTAGAGTTGACACACAATGTTACATTAGTTTCAGGCGTACAAGATGGTGATGGAACTTCTCTGTAGGTTAGGAGGCTGTGCTCGCCACAAGTGTCTCTATCATCTTTTACCACACAACGTTATTACAATCTCACTGACTATATTGTACACTACATTGACACACTTATGCGTGCCTTTTATTCCTGTGACTTATTCATTCCATAACCGGAAGCTGTTATCTCCCACTCCCTTTCACACATTTTTCTATCCACCCCCCTCCTTTCCCTCTGGTGATCATCAGTTTGTGCTCTGTATTTATAGGTCTCACTCTGCTTTCTTTTTTCTAAATTTGTTTTTTAGATGCTACATATAAGTGAAATCACCTGGCATTTGTCTTTCTCAGTTTGACTTATTTCGCTTAATAGGATCCATCCATGTTGTTGCAAATGGCAAGATCTTATTCCTTTGTAAGGCTGGGTGATGTTCCATGATATATTTTGTATAATGATATATAACATCCCATGATATATGTTATATATATATATATATATATATATATATAATATGTGATATATTATATATGTTATATATCATATATATAATATGTTATATATCACATATTATATATATCACATATTTTATATATATTATATATATATATCACATCTTTCTCATCCATTCGTCTGTGTCTTCATCCTGTAAGAGTTATTATTCCATTTTACAGATGAGACAACTGGACTCTGGAGAAGTTAAGTAACTCACTTAAGGCCACACAAGTAGTACACAGTAGCTGAAATGTAAGCCTTTGCGGATGGGCTCTGGGCCACAGTGATCGGTCTGGTTGTGTGACCTTGGGAAAATTATTTGACCACCCTGGACCTCAATATCCTCATGTGTTAATTGGGAATACCCATAATACCTGAATCACAGGGTTGTTGTGAAGATTTCATAAGCTGATATATATGAACTTAATTGCTTTGTAAATGCTATTGTTGTTATTATTACTTTTCAAGCTACATTGCTTCTCAAACCTTCCTGTGGATTTTCTGCATAACATGCTTATATTTACAACCTTTTATTTATACTCTTCCCTTAGTGTAATGCACAATCTCCAGAAATTCCTCACCAGTTTTTTTAACCTACCATGCCAAATTCACTTTACTTTTCAGGGTCTCGGTTCCCTTCTTTGGAATGTCAAGTACAATATCGTCTCCCTTAGGAAAGCAATCCTTTGCTTCTTACGTCCTTTGCACTTGTGTGTGTGTCACCCATACAGCAGTGGATGTGAACCTTTTATCACCACTGGCTGGATGCAGGGGAGAGGGCTATGCCTTCGACGGGTTAATATTCCTTTGAACCTACCATTGCCCTGCCCGCAAAGCTAGGCTTCCTTAAACAATGATTCACAGATTAATTTTGTAAATCCAGGAGTTCTCCTGGGTGGTCTGTTCCTGCCTATGAAGTAGAGATTAAGGAAAAAGCAACATGGGAAAGAAAGTACTGAAGGGCTTAAAGATGGCCCTAGATGAGTCAACAAGAGAATCAAAGTGAGAAGCTGAGCTCCAATTTTCTGCCTTCAATCTGGGCTGACATTGATTTTGAAAGTGGTGTGTGCATTGGAATGGTCCAGTGATCACATGGGATAGGTAACTGACTTGCAACTCAAGTGTCACTTGCATGCTTTTCTTCTTACACACCAGCATCTCCCCCTTGCGTTCCCCTGGGATACAACTGCATTCTTGAAGATTGATTCCTTTGCTTTAAGACACTGTCCTCAAAAAGGGCCAATAAACTGATCAAAGACAGTTGCTAGACAGGCTAGTCATATTTTTTATATATGGGATAATATTGTACATATGCATGTGTGTGTGTGTCCACATCCTTACTCGAGAAAATATTTATAATGACTTATATGTGACAAAGAAACAGAAACATTAATTGAAAATGAGGCAAAAGAAGACAGAAAAATAAATGGACATAAAAAATGTTGCTCAAGATCTTTACAACTAGAGAAATACCTTCTGGGTTTTATTTATTATTATTCTTTTTTTAATTTTATTTTTCATGTTTATTTATTTTTGAGAGAGAGACAAAGAGAGAGAGAGCATGAGCAGGGGAGGGGCAGAGAGAGAGGGAGACACAGAATCCGAAGTAGGCTCCAGGCTCTATGCTGTCAGCACAGAGCCTGACACGGGGCTCAAAATGACGAACGACAAGATCATGACCTGAGCTGAATCTGGGCGCTTAACAGACTGAGCCACTCAGGTGCCCCTCTCCTGGGTTTTATTTTTATTAAAAAAAAGAATACCAAAAAAACACATTGTGATGAAATTAGCACCATTCTTGAAAACAAATTCCTATTTGACTTATCACTGTGCTTCTCTGGGCTCTTTGAGTGAACCTCAACACAGACTGAGGAGGCTGCAGCAGGAACAAACTCATGAGCAATTCTGCAGAGAGCTGTTATGGTGTCGGTGAGGCTCCAAGGTCTTGGCTGATCCATTGCCGTTTTCCTAAGGAACCCCTGGAAGAACGGATAGACCAGATGTCCTGTAGACCAGCTATCCTGTGAGCAATCTTGAAAATAATTTTTTTTCCCCAAATGAATTCAGAAAGCTCATAGGCCACATTTGTAATTTCCATGGGGCCTTGGCAGAAAACGAGGAACTAGCCGAGGTGCCGTGTCTTCCTGGAAGCTGAGGAACATACCAAGGACCCAAACCTCATTAGATAATTATCCTGTATTCATTTGAGATGGCACGATGACCACTCCTAACTAGAATGGAATTCTGTTTAAAGGTTTAATTGAAATTTGCTCTGTTGAGTAGACAAATAGGTGCAAACACCCAAAGATTTTAGCCTGTGTGGCATGGATAAAATAGTTTTAGCCTGAAGATACTTCAGGGCACATACAGGCCACTCCTCCTCGTGGCCCCATGAAATATCTTAATGCTACTCTCCGGAAAAGTTAGCACTAAAGTAGTAAACTGTTATCTTGTTAAATAGGATCATTATTTATAATCTGCCTGAATCGGAAACTATCTACCAAGAACTTTATTATTAGAATATCTGATGTTTAATGATTTTTATTTGTAATTAACTAGGGAGCATGATTAGTTATATGTTCCAACACTTCTGATTGTAAATAATAAAAGCATAATAAATACGTATAAAGTATGAGATGACAGTTTTATTTTCTTTGTAGCAGAGGCAATTTATACACATTCAAAAGTGGTGTCAGATTAAGAATCAAGTTTTAAAAAAATAATATTACTCTGAGTTCTTCAATTGGAAATTTTAACTGCCTTACAAGAAGGTCTTTTTTCCAATTTGGACTCTCAGCAGGGAGTTGAGAACATGATGCTCATTTGTCAGTAATCAGGGTCTAGGCTAAACACACAGAGTGTTATCCATTAAAGATTCCCATCTGCAAAGTCCAAAGGCCGAGGAAAGGCCAATAAAACACGCAAATAATCTGATATTTGCTTCTGATACATTATATCATATTCAGTCATTCATTGATTCAACATATATTTATGGCATATGTTTTGTAGACAGGAGCTGTTCGATCCAGTGAACATACACTGTGAGCAAAGTAGTAAGAGAGGCAGAAAGCATATTTACAGTCAGCCTTTTGCTCAAGTAAACATTGACCTGAACTTCACAGGCTTGGTGTTTGTCATTTATTCATTGAACAAACATTTATTAAGGCACCGTGCTAAATACCAGAGATATACTAGACAACAAGAAAGACAGATGTCCCGTCAACTGGTGGAAGGAAAATAAAAGATAAGCAGATGTAAATGCACACCCAATGGCAAAGTTATTAAAGTATCAGAAACAGGGTTTTGTGATGGAAATAAAGTGGGGGTGGCTGGGTATGTGAGTCACTGATAAAATAAGGCAATTGGAAACATCCTGCCTGAGTGAATGATATTTAAGCTGGTATTTAAGGATGAGAAGTAACATCCAAGTGAACAGCCAGAGGTGAGCATGTCAGGAAAAATGGCAAAGTGTGTGTGAAGCCAGCCTGTCTGGAGAACAGTCAGTAAGAAAAGAGGTTCAAGACATGTTGGGAGACGCTGATGGGAGCTACCAAAATGGTCGACTTTCTTTTTTCACTTCTGATATATTATTCTACCTGAAATATGGAAAATGGGTCAGAGACAGGTCAAACAGAAAATACAGGATAGGATGGAAAGAAGGGGAGGGGTTCAGTGATCATGACACTGCATTAGTTCGGGGAAGAGAAGACAGGGACCTGGACTAGGTGGGTGGTGTGGGTATGCCAAGAAATGCATTCTAGGTATTTGTTAAAGAAGAATGTATAGGATCACCTAAGGATTGCATGTGGGGAATGAGGGAAAGGAAGCCATCAAGTGCGCTGACAAAGTTTTGGCAACCTAGTGAATAGCAGGGTAAGTGCTGAGGTGTAGACGGTATCTCAGCCATATGGAGGAGAAATAGATCTGGGGGGTTACAGTAGTGATTGGGGATGACCACAAATGTTTGATTGTCTTTCTTCTAGGCATATTCGAAAGTCACACATGGCCAGGTGACCTGCCTTAATGAACGGGAATGGGAATGTGAGTGTCACTTTTGGGCAGAAGATTGGGAGCCAGTGACATCTTTCAACATTTTCTTTTCTCAGTTAATGACCAGTTGGGTATGAAATTCTCAAAATATCAGAAGAAATTTAAACTGGAAATATAATTGTGGGAGTCACCAGCATTCAGATGATAGTTGAAACCAAAGGAAAGCTTGAGGTTGCCTTGGCAGAAGATATAAAGAGAGAAGACAGAGATTTAGCTGTACAAATTTCCATATTAACTCTAGGGTAGATTATCTAGAATTTCAAAGGAGCAGTGAAAGAGCTGGAAGAAAATCTAGAGAGGATGGATGTCTTAGACTGCAGGGGCTGCTGTAACAAAGTACCCATGCACTGACGGCTTAAACAAAAGAAAGTGATTTTCTTGTAGATCCGGAAGCTGGGAGTGCAAGATCAAAATGCCAGCCTGGTCACTGTTTTGGTGAGGTCTCTCTTCCTGCTCCCAGACACTTACCTTACCTTTACATGGCCTTTCCTCTGAGCATATATGGGAAGGGAAAGAGAGAGTAAGCAGGAAGGAGCTTTGGTGTATCTTCTTGGAAGAACACTTATTCTGTTGAATCAGGGCCTCACCATTATAACCTCTTTTAACCTTAGTTATTTCCTTAGAGACACCACGTCCAAACACAGCCATACTAGGGGTTGGGCTTCAACATACTAATTTAGAGGAACACGTTCAGACTATAATAGATGGTATAGAGAAAGCTTCGAGAGAAAAAGCCTTTCAGGAAGCAGGAAGTAGTTAATTGTTTTAGTTGATACTTTTATGTAGCAGAATGAGGAATGCCTATTGGGTTTGGCCACATATGGGTAATTGATGACTTGGGCGCAATCAGTTTCAGTGGCATGGTAAGGGAAAAAGCCAGGCTGAAATGAGTTGAGTAGTAAGTGGAAACTGTAGGTCGTAGACAATGGGTAGGCAACATAGAAATGTGGCCCTTAAGAGGAGCAGCAAAATGTGAGTGTCTGGAAAAGGACAGACAATGAAAAGGGTTGTTATTATCTGTATTTTATTTAATTGTAGATACTGGAGCTTGCCTGTGAAGAAAAGAGCCCTGTAATGAGAAAGATTGAGAATCCAGGAGAAAGAAGGGGTCATTCCAGGAAAGTCCATGAAAGGTTGAGACGGGTAGATTCTTCACTGGCTAGGAAAAAGGACACTTCCTCTATTTTCATACAAAGAAGGACACAAAGTTTGGGTAAAAAAGCAGGAAACAAGACGATCATATACTGTGTGAGGATTGTCTCAGTGAAGTATTAGGTAACAAGGTGAGAAGAAACAGGAGGGTAGAGCTTGAAGAGTGAGGAAAAGAGATGAGACAGTCTTTCTACAGAGTGAAACAAGATTCCTCATGGATCAATAATGATTGCAGCAGGGTTTTAAATGTAACCTTATAAGCTCAACCCCCCTTACCCCCCCCCCCCCCAAAAAAAAAGGAAGAGAGGAGTCATTTTACTGATACTATTGAGAAATGAATTTGGACTCTTGGCTGGTGTTGGATCGCCTCTTGTGTGATCTTATCAGCAATTGTCAGCTGTATGAGTGTAGACATGGAGGAGGCACATGGTTATTACATTCATGGCTGTTGGAGAGACAGAGAAAAAACGTAGCATGTTCATAAGAGATTGAATGTAACATTGGGCCATCCATTCCAACCTGAAGAAGAAATACTTTAAAGAAGAAGGGAAGAAAGAGCGTAATGAAAGTGGAGAGGCCAATGGATGACAGGTCTTCATGATGAGTTTTTTCATGGGAAGACTTGTACAAGGTATTTGAATGATTGAAGCTAGGGAGACAACACATCTCTGATTCTGAAAGTCGAGCAGCTTTAGTATAGGACAGAGATCAAGTGACTCTCAGGTGTAAAACTTGGTTGATTTAGTGGATGAACTAACAGTCTATAATTTTGGGGTGGAAGATGTTTGACTTTTTGAAGATAAAATGGAATAAACCTTGGGTCTACATGCCTATAAAGTTAATAAATTTCCTAAAGAAGAAAATTATATATCAAAGTATTTTTTTCCACTTAAAAATATTTTAATAAATATTATAACAAACTCTAACTAGGGTCTATCCATAAAATAGTTGTTGTATATAATGATGGTAATTATTGATCTTTGTTTGGAAGCCTGGTTTCTGTCTAGACCTCCACCACCAAATTCAACAGATTGATTTGTCAAGCAACTATTCCCCCCATGCAACTATTGTAGAATCTACACCTGGCTGAGGTTCTCCTTCAGGGTTGGAGAAACTTATAATAAACTTCAATTTCAATAGGTCTTGGATGTACACTTTTACATTTTGTTTGACATGGCACCATACTAACCTAGTGAAACATTTGTTGACTGAGTACTCAACAAGTCAAACTAGGTGTTGGGAAATTTCCATGTGTGTTTGCAATTTATTTATTTGTTTGCTTGCTTGTTTGTTTGTTTATTTTTGAGAGAGAGAGAGAGAGCAAGGGAGGGGCAGAGAGACAGGGAGACACAGAATCCAAAGCAGGCTCCAGGCTCTGAGCTGTCAGCAAAGACCCCGATTCAGGGCTTGAACTCACGAACTGTGAGATCATAACCTGAGCTGAAGTTGGACGCTTAAGCAACTGAGCCACCCAGGCTCTGTGTTTTGCAATTTAAAACGGATTGTAAGCTAGCCTCATTTCATTATTGGGAAAGAAGGAAGGGGAGTTCATGCCTGAGACATCAGAGGCAGTTCAAAAAATTCCCAGCCTAAATGGGTTCCCTAGAGAAGTTAAAAAATTCCTCTTTGTCTATCCCCTTTGCTGTCCTTGTTTTTACAAATTCATCCTTGGCAATTTTCGATACTAGCTCCAACTCACCTTAGGTCACCTGGATCAGAAAGCTTATATACCTGCTGGCATGAGCTGTTTTAGGAATGTTCTACTTTGGCCTAGAAGAAGTTGCCTGATAGATGATGGATGTGTCACACCCAGGGTAAATGCCACCCTCCCAGACAACATACCTAGCAACAAAGTTAGTGGATATCTACCTTTGGGACTGGTAGGTTTCTTAGAATATACTCCACAAAGTCTCCTTCTCTGGCTGGAGAGACACTGATATTAAGGATGGGATTATAATGTTGGATGCTGCTGTACAAAGTTTAAAAATGTTTTGCCTTTGAGAAACCAGGATTTTAGAACAAACTTTTGTCTGGATTGAGAATTATGTGCTTTTCGTTGTCTCACTCTCTTACTTTAGTAGAAGTAAAAAATGGATTGCCGCTCCTTATCTTTGGTAGTTTTGGGGAGACTCTTAAGTTGTCTGGTGCAAGTGGGAGGCATCTCTTCATGACAGATTTGATTCCATCTCCTGACAAGTGGGATGTGGTTTGTCTTAATGCTTATACTCCTCTTGCTAAGGTGGATGGTACGTGCCAGTACATGGACTCAGTTCTATGACCTTTTAAACTCATATGGTCCATCTACCCCACAGAAGAGCTACCTTTGTGTAGAACTGAACTACAGAATCACAGCAGTCTGGTCAAACTCTCACAGAAGCTGCTGACGAATGAAGGGAATGCTCTCCTCTCAGAATATAGTATCAGAAGTAGACACATGAATTATAATCTGTCGATGAACATACTGATACACATATTATGGAAGGGGTACATTGTCATGGGTGTACTAAGACTGGACACAATTTTGGCCACATTTCTGTAGATGAGATGATGAGTATAACCCAATGTTTCTTACCATTCTTAGAATTCAGGATCTGAGGAAAATGATCATTCACCTCTTGCTTTCACCCTGGAAATAAGTGGTCCAGTGCTGCCCAACACACATTACTAGATTATGAAGATCGGAATTGCATCAGTCAGTTGAAGAAAGATGAAGGTGTGAAGGAGATACAGCATACAGACCAACATTTTCAATATGGTTAAAGGGAATCTCATTTCCAGAAACTAAATAAGCAGGAGTAAGATAAAACATTGGGGGGGGGGTGACGCAAGTTCATTTATGTGTAGAAAGTGTCCCCCACCTGAAGTTGTACTCAGAACAACAACAGGAGAAGCAGTAAGAACAAAAAGGAGGTGGGCAAAAGGAATTGACTTAAAGATTCATGAAAGTTGCCCTAACCATGTACTGCATTTTGACCAACTCACCATTTGGAGACTCTAGTTTTCTCAGGACGATCTCTGATTTTCTTCTCAAAGGCAGGAAATTATTAATTTACCCAGTTTCTGTCTTCTTCCTATTTTTCAATGGTTTTACTGATGATTAGGAACTATGGCTTGTCACGGCAACTGAGATGCACCTTCGTTTTTCACTCTGAAAGTCTTCCCTTCTAGATCTTGATTATTTCCTGAGTAAAAGATCTGGAAGGGTAAAGAAAATGTGTAGAATATACAGAACGGACCCTATGACAAATATATTTTAGACTTCTGTTTCTGACACTATGGTAAGGCTAAATGTTCTGAACATACTTTCCATGCTGAATATCTAGAAATATTGGATAAAATACGGAAACATAATTTTAAGTGCATAGTCAAGTTCACTAAGTGTAAGTAAGCAAGTGTATACAGACACACATGTACTAAGGTATATTCCTAGAAGTCAAAAATTAAGACAAAGCTGAAAACAGTGTTAAGCAAGCCTTGAGGCTTTAGCTTCTTGGGTTACTACACAGAAATACAAGACAAGGACTTGACCCTGTAGAACAAGAAATAAGAACTTGAATCTCCCCACTTAGTAATGAGCTACTTATTTAGGGAAAGGTGGGCTATTAAAAGAATAGAATTGACCTCTGGAAAAAGGGAGGCAACAGGGAAACTTGGTCTGCTTAGTTTTGGTACCAAGTAGAAAATTAATATATTAATAAAAATTCTTTCTCTTTTGGATAATTACCACAATTGCATAGCTTAGGAAACTCCAAACCAATAATTAACTTAAATGACTTCTAGGTTGGCAATGCTCTGGGACATTCGGTATAGGCAAGCAGGACTCCAGAAGAAAACATCTTTACCCTAGGAGCCCAAGATTTTTACTGATTAACATCAGTCAGGTCTGTGTTTATAATCCTACATTATGCAACACAGGCTCAGAGGAGCATCCATAATCGAAACCAGTAGAAACTATAAACAACAGAATAAGATCAGCAAGAAATTAAGATATTGTAATGTACAGGCATACATAGGATGATTGTTTAAAAATAAACACGTATTTTAAAGAAAATATGGAGTAGAACATGTGATCCAGGAATGAGATGCTGATAAAAATTCTCAGTAGATTTGCAAACAAACACAAGCAGGACTTTGACAAATAAAACAAATATAACTACTGAAATTAAATACCCAGTGGGTGATTACACTGATTAGAAAGAGCTAAAGAAAGAACTGGTTGGCGGCTCTGAAGGGTCTGCTGAGAATATAGGAGAAAGATATGCAACACGTGGAAGGAAGTCAAGAGACATGAGATTGGAAAGTCTAACACAGATCTGACAGCATTTCCAGGAAGAGAGACTAGGGGAGATTATAGGCATTGTTTGTAAAGTTAGTGGTTTGTAAAGTCATTCATAATGAAAGTCATTAATCCCCAGATTTACTGAATCACAGGTAGGAATCAGAAAGATGCCCATGCCTAGATACGTCACGGTAAAACTGTGAAGTATCCAAGACAAAGAGGGATTTGAAGGAAGTTGTTAAGGAAGGACACATTCCCTGCAAAGGATGACAGGAGAGCGGCCTTCCCAGCACAACAGTAGAAACAATAGCATAATATTTTCTTCAAAGCGTTGACCAGTATTAGAGATTAAGAAAGTCAGTATAAGCATTCAGTTCACTGGAAAAGCTAAAACATTTCTGAATTTATAAACACCTAATGTCTTAGCTACAAAATATATAAGCCTAAAAAATAGTGTTATAATGAAAAGTTGGTATGAAAAAATTGACCACCCCTGGTAAATATTTTACCACAACGCTCTCATTAATTGTGCGATTGACTTCAATATAGTTAAAAATGGAGTAATGTCCATATCTAGAACCATCTTTCCAAAAATTAGAGAATGGTCATGTTTCTCAACCACGTGTCAGATATCAACAATAATTTTGTCAGATATTGACAATAATGAAGTACACATGAGGATGATCTAGCAAGACTCAAAAATAATGAAAACTTTATATATCTAAACATATATGTGTTTATAGTATTAAATTCTTAAATTATAGAAGACAGGACATCAAATAAACTGTTTAATATTTGACTTTAGAAAATGAATAATAACTCAACCCAAAGAAAAAAGAAGGAAAGCAAGGCAGGTTTCACAAACCTTGTTTCGTGGGAAAGCAGAATGGCTCCAGGACCACTGTTGGTCCTGGTTTACGTGGGCCAGTCTTCATTTATGCCTGTTGTCCTCACATCATCATTAATAATGGACTCTTACATTTTCAAAAAGGGGCACGGTGGCTTCACAGGCAGAGTGTGTCACAACTTTGGATCCAGGAGTCAGAATCCCAAGTGAGGAGCCCCCTCTGACAGAGGGCCTGAGCAGCTGAATCACATTCAGACTTTATCTTCAGAGGGCGTGGAGAAGGTGGTCGACTCAACAGGGCTGGAATTGTCAGTTACCCAGATGCTGGGCGGCTACCCACTGGGAGCATTGGGGGTGGAGGGAGGGGCATTAGGACGGGACTTCCAGCTGTGGTTTCAGAGTCACAGATATAAGCTAACTGAGCCTGATCAACAGTGTCATTGATAACTAGTTTACTAATAGGATTGTCAAGGAGGAGGCCATTTGGATTACAAATCCTCTATCAGGATTGACATCAGGACAAAATGAGCAAAAAATGACACTTTCTCACATATTCGTTGAAACATAGCAGGTCCTTAATTAATCATTTTGCTTCGATTTATTTTTTTCTTCCCTCTCTTCTTCCCTCCCTTCTCTCCAAATTGAGAGCTTGGTGGAAAAGTACAGAAAGAATCAATTTCAGGCTTGAATTGAAAAATCTAGCATCAGAGAAAAATATTTTTTCTTAATTAACAATGCATCTTTCAGAGGACATTATCCTAGAGTCTATTATGTCCCCTGTTAGGGAGTTAAGGTAACAGAAGGCATTTTCTAACCAAGTTAGAGGTAAAGAAAGTTTAAATGATGATCTTTTATATTATTGAGATACAGAGACTTTTTTACAAAGGGATGGAAATGGGTAGGAAAGAACTTGAACCCATCAAAAGTAGAAAAATAAAATAAACCATATTTTAAAAAAATGGAACACAAATTTTTCCCAATGTATGGGCTATCTGTCTTGCCAAATAAAAAAAAAAAAGGACCAATGGGAGACCTAATTCTCTTAATCTTCTTGTTCCATCAGTGGAGAGGAAGTTGGATGGGGGGAAACCTTTTCGGGGTATTGCTCAGAGTAAGGGAGCAGCTCTGGGCAACACGCTGAATGATGATCTCATCAAATCACTTAGACTAAGAACCAGGAAAAGAATTTCACACTTTGCCTGGCTAAGAAAACAGTTTTATCAAGTGCACGATCTCACATGTGCTGAGATTCCCTTCTTCCTCTGCATTTTTCACTGTTTTGCTTCAGTGGGTGTTTGCTACCTGGAAAAATGAAAGACATTGTTGATGACAGTTTTTTAAGTGGAGGGAGACCTATGCATGGCACCAATGTGCCGACTGCTGAGTCTGGGAATATGTTGAAAAGTTGAGCTTCTAAGTGGGTTGGTGTCTATAAATATGTACTTCTATTCACTTTAATTTCATAATTTTGTTCTTTTTCATTTTGAGTGTTAAAGCCAGAATTCCTGACAACTATGTTCATAAATGGACACTGGACATTCTAGAAATGCCTTGAAACTGTGTGCAAAATTTGTTATTTGCATGTATGCAATTTTTCCCTCAGGGCAGGGAAAATAATATTTTTCGGATTTTTGAAGTTTTTTTTTTTATGACTAAAAAACAGTTTAAACACATTATTGGGGTGTATTGTCTTTTGCTGCACTATGAACTTTGCTGCACTATGAACTCTGCTCCCCTGGGTCAAACCCAGGTCCTTCCTTTCCACCCACAAGAGGAGGTACCGGGAGATACAAATAGTCACAAAAAGCTAAGAGGAAAGTTCAAGAGAAGGACGATGCTCATCTGGATCAGCAGACCAGGACTTCGCTGGTGAGCAGCTGGGAGCTGGATGCACCCTGTATGACCTTGACATTCAAAGGAGCTCCTTCTTCATCCCCTGTGGAGACACATTTTTGTGTTGCCAAGTTAAGGGTGGAGTCTTACACCACACCCAGAAGAAACCATCTTAAGGGAAGGAGGTTAGGACTTTTTCCTCTGAAATACTATGACAGCCATGAGAAAGGCAAACTGTGTCACCCTCATTGTGTCTTCCTTCTTGGGAATGTGGGGTCGGAATCTTCATGGCCAGTCACTATAGCGGTAGGACTGAAGCTGTGTTTCAGATCCACACTCTCAGCAAACTTGTGTGTTTGTAAGGAATGCTGACTCCCAAAAGGCAAGCAAGAAACTCACCAACCCAAACAAACCAACACAACACGAAGACAGCTTCCCAATTTTTATACCGACAAAAAATGAGAATAATCACTGGGAAGGCATAAAATACCAAAAATTCTCTTGAGACTAAAATATGTTTTCTAAGTAATAATCTCTTCTCTAGCCCCTCTGCTCCCTCAACCACAGGAAGACTAAAAAGACCAGATTTGAGGGTTAAGATTTACTATTATTTCTGTCGTGTATTTTATCTCTAAAAATTTAAACCCCAAACTATCATTACTATTTTATATAATCAATACTTATATTAATTGTTTGTTGTCAGGATTTATTTCTGGACTCCAGATTTTATCACATTCATCCTTATGTGAGCATCACACAGTCTTTATTGCCATAATTTTGTATTAAGTTTTGAAATCAAGGTGTGTGAGTCTTCTAAACTTATTATTCTTATTTCAAGATTGCTTAGGCTATTGTCGAATTGAATTTTCATATGAATTTTGGAATCAACTTGCTGATTTATGCAAAAAAAGCAGGTGTTATTTTGATAGGTATTGCATTGAATCTGCAGATCAGTTTGGGGTCTATTACCATCTTAACACCACTAAATTTTCCAATCCATGAATATGGGATGTCTTTCCATGTGTTAAGTTTTGTTTAGTTTTTGGTATACAACTCATGTATCACTTGTTAAATTTACTCCTACATATTTTTAACACTATTGTAAATGGATTTTTTTCTTAATTTTATTTTCAGATTTATTGTTATTGTGTATAAATACAGTTGATTTTGTGCATTGATTTTGCACTATTGTAACATTGCTGAACTTGTTTTTTAGCTCTAAAAGTGGTTTTGTATACCCAGTAGGGTTTTCTATATGCAACGTCATGTCATCTGCAAATATAATTTTATTTATTTTTTTCCAAGCTGCATGCTTCATTCTTTTTTCTTATCTGAGTGCCCTGGCTAGTTGGGAAGTTTTAAAGGTATTTTTCCTTCTCCTTATAGCTTTGATAATTTTTCAGCATGTGTTTAAATGTGGTGTGTGTGTGTGTGTGTGTGTGTGTGTGTGTGTGTTGAAATTATTCCTCTTTTACACATTGTGTCATCGGACATTGCAAGGCTTGAACATTTCATTAGCTTTCAGAAATTTTTCTCTTTTTCCTATCTTGAGGTATTCCTTCTCTTTTTGTTCTCTTCTTTGGGAAGAGAACAAATGCTATACATTAAAAAAATCTTTCCCTTATGGTTCATTATTTTTCTTTCATACTCTGTATCCCTTTATCCTATGATCCTTCTTTGACTTCAGTGTTTGACCCTCAGCTCTGTCTGAGTTGCTCTCTGTCCATCTATTAAGTTTGTATTTTGCCCTTTGAATTTTATATTACCGAGAACTCTGAAGTTTTTCTTTTCTTCCACCTTTTTTCAGTGGCTTATGTGTTCTTTGGGATCTCTCTGAGGATATTAATTATAATCATGTTGAAGCTCTCTTCTATTCCTTGTATAATTTTGAGATCTCTTACACACTGAGTTTTTCAATGTTTTGTTTTCCTGTTTTGATCACATTTTAAATGAGAGCCTGATTTAAACAAAATTAATAATTGCATGTGTATTTCCTCAGTCTGAACGATAATTACATTTGCCTGGCAGTCAAAGGAGTTTTGAATGACCGACATTTCTTTCTTGTGATTACTCAGGGGATTTGTAGGGCTCATGACCAAGTGGAATTTCCTCATAGTTTGTGCTCTGGAGAGGGTGGTTTCCACCCTGGCAGATGAGGCCCTTCACACATTGGATCTGCCTTTCCATTTAGAGAAGACTTAGGGCCATTGGCATAGGATGATGGTATTGGCTCATCGTCACACCCTTTCATTAACTTCAACTTCATTACATACAACCTACTCCTTGTAGCTCCATCATGCCAGTTTGGAGAATTATTCCAAAGTTTTGCTGGTAAAAATCTTTTTTTTTTTTTAATTATCTCTGTTAACTTCATGGAGTTCTTACATTCTTCAGTTGACTTGAATTTCTCTACCATTTTGTTCCCATTTGCTTTATGCCTTTCAAAAACTATTTACATTTTTGGTCTGCTGGTAGAATATTCTTTGGTTTTTTCAACATGCTCATGAATTTACTTTTCTATTCATTTTTTTTTAAATCAATTTTCTTTTTTTTCTGTTGCTGAATGGAAGTTTTAGCTGGGGAAGGAAAAAAACAACACTTATTTTTTCAATCATCCATCTTGAATGGGGTGGTAGGGTCATTCCTTTTTTAAATAAACATTCTTCCTGTCTGCCACAAAGGCACAGATGTGTGAAAGCACTAACTTGGCAAGTTTGTAATTAATTTTTAATCTAAAACTCATTTCCTACATAATAAATTGAAGGTTTATTTGCAGATGACATTGAAATATGCTCATCAGAACTCCTTAAGTCATGATCTCACTGTCTGCCCAGTCACAGAGCTGAAGGAACAAGTGTCCCATCAAATTCATCAAACACACACACATACACAAAATGTGTGAGCGCAATGGTGAAGCCCTTCTTCAGTGTGGATCTTCATTTACTGTTTATTTATTCAGAAAAAAATTAATTAGAAACATATGTTATAATTACAACTGCATTCTTCCTGCTGTAATTAGCCATATAATTAAATGTACAATTTAAATATTGTATATATGTGGGAACAAAGTTCTGCTCCCTGAACTGCCAGGTAATAACATAAGGAAGGAGTCCAACTGAAAGATGAAGGTAGCTGCTCTAATGTCCCAGCCAACGTTCAATCATTATGAAATAGCAGAAGTCATGTCGTCACGTTAGGTCGGCCTTCCTATGGTCTCCGTCTTCATGTTCTCCTTTGGCATCCAAATGCAGTGGTTTGAGGGGACGTGACCACACCCGCAATCCAGAGGAAGCACTGCCTCCTTTCTCCTATTTCGGGGGCACCTTCCTTACTTCTTTGTAACTTTGATTACTAACTTGTCAATTGTTGTTTTTCAGCAATGGGTAACTGGAACACTTAATTCTGCAAAGACGTGTAATTGGTTTTGTTCAAACTTCTCCCTTCTAGGCTATGCCCAGTGAGGCTCTTCATTTCTCTGTCAGAAAGGCTCAGAGCAGGCTGCTTTCTACAAGCAGGCTTCTGAATGTGTCTTCTATCCTAGAAGCATGTTTCCCTTCCTTCTTTCCCTCCTGCCTTTCTCCCTCTTTCTTCCTCCTCCCTTCCTCCCTTCCTTCCTTCCTTCCTTCCTTCCTTCCTTCCTTCCTTCTTCCTTCCTTCCTCTCTTTTCATTTCTTTTCTTCTTTTCTTCTTTTCTTTCTTTCTTTCTTTCTTTCTTTCTTTCTTTCTTTCTTTCTTTCTTTCTTTCTCTTTTCTCCCTGCCTCCCCGCCTCCCTCCCCCTTCTGTCTCCCTTTCTCTCTCTCTCCATTTCAGTAGTGTTTCCTTCCTGTTACAGGTGTCTCTGAATTTGAACAGAAGAAAGAAATTCTTTTTTTATTGTTTTAAGATATACAAAGCTAAGGGATAGAAATTGACATCACTCCCAAGAAAGCATGATTTCTGGATTCCAACTGTACAATGATGGAGAAATCCATATTGATTACTAAGTGAACACTCAGCTGTCAAGGATTGACTGTTGGTCATGAGAGCATCCTTTTTGTCATCATGTCCCAAAAGTTGTGGTAAAAGAGTTCCTGTGTTAACCTGATGACTTGGGAGCTGAGTCAGGGACACTTACCTCATGTGTGTTTTGATTTTAGTTGTTATTAGTCCTCGTATATATGGAATCACATTTGAGGGTAACTGGTTGCATTTTTCAAATGTTTATTTTATTTTGAAGACAGGGCACAAGTGGAAGAATGGCAGAGAGAGAGGGAGAGAGAGAATCCCAAGCATGTTCCACGCTCAGCACAGAGCCCAACACGGGGCTCCATCCCACAGACCATGAGATCATGACCTGAGCCGAAATCGAGAGTCAGACACTCAGCTGAGTGAGCCATCCAGGTGTCCCTCTGCTTTCATTTTAAACTCAAGTAAATAGCACCTTTATGTATTCATTTATGTTGATCGGAAAACTATAAGATCTTAGATGAAACCAGTAAAATAATGAATGACTGGTGGTTGAATACTTGGAATTTCATTTTGCAGGGGCTCATTGGACTGCTCAGTTTTGTGGATGAACGTTGGGTGGCTCTTGCTTTGGTGGACTGGATCCAGTCATTAACGGCCTCGCCTCTTCATACTGTGAGATCATTACATTATCTCTGTCCTCAAACTTGCCTTGTTATTATAAGAGAAGAGACACCTTCCTCTCAGTATTAAAAAATAGGACTGTAATTTTAACTGAGGAAGAAAATCTATGCCTCTTTGCTCCAGAGACCTAGATTCATGATTATTCTCATAATTTCCTAATTCTTAATCCCACCAGTTTCCTTTTACAAAAACAAAATCATAGCAATAAAAATGGAAACTTTCAGCTGAGCTCCCCTTAATCTCTCTCCTTAATCAACTGTCCATTCCAATCCTCTCCCTGTTTTGCTTAATACTAAGTGATGTCTTGGTTCTTCTGCTAAAAGCTTTTTTTTTTCTTTTCTTTTAAGTTTTGCTTCATTACTGTTGGCATGTCCATGTCTTTGAGAAACAACTCTTGCACAGGATCCACTAATAAGTATAAACTCTCCTTTATTCCTAAAGGCGTCATCGATTCTTAATGATTACAAATCCCACCCTACAGCACTGCAGTGAAGCAATAGCAGGGAATTCATGAGCAGGAGTCTTATCCTGGCCCCAGGCCCTTTTCACTGATGAAAATAATAATGTGAATTCTGTGAAGACTGACCCTTTGAAATTATTATGTTAGATATTCTCCTTTGCACATTAATTATTTACACATTCCCAAACCTTACATATAGTAATATAGGGGAATCCAGGGAATCACTATTTTGGCTTCACTTTGGCATAACTCTTTGTGCATTGAAGCCATATGATGTGCATAAATGTCCCAGATGCATTCCATACTCCATTCTTTTTCCCTTGTCCTCTCCTCATAGAAACTGCCACCAGAAACGTGTAGGTGGCCAGTCACACAAGCTAAGTCACACACTTATGCTACCTCGTAAGTGAGGTAAGGAAGGAGTCTGTCAGAAGGTATGCATGTCTAGGCTTCGTGGTGTCTGGTCTCAACCTGTCCCATAAAATTATTAGCCTGGCCAGGATCAATATCAATTACGTTCAGGCTTTGAAAATTCAACGTGTAAATACCTGAGTGGAATTTCCACTTTTTGACTTGATTATTATGTTGTTTCATCAGGAATGAATAAGAGGCAACTCCTGATGCTGTTAACAGTCAACATTCCAAACAGAGATAGAGATAGATAGATGATAGATAGATAGATATAAATAGATGGTAGATAGATAGTTTCAAGGAGCTGGTTCATATGAACCACTTGGGTGCTGCCAAGTGTTAAATTTGTAGGGTAAGATGACAGGCTGGAAATTAAGGGAAGAGTTGATAATACAGGACAGCAGCCTGGGAAAGTCAGGCAAGGCTCTTCTGTTGCGATCTTGGGAACCTGAGTCTTTAATGCTTTCAACTGGTTGGTTGAGGTCCACCCACATTATGAAGGGTAATCTGTTTTATTCAAAGTGTATTGATTTAAATGTTAAACACATATAAAAAATACCTGCACACCAGCATTTAGACTGGGGTTTGACCAAACCACTGAGCACCATAGCCTAAGCTGGTTTGACCCATAAAATTAACTGTCACACGGAACTGTCCAAACCCCTCTGGAGATGCGGACATGTGTTCAATCTTTAAAATCTTTGCTAAGAAAGTGTATCATAGGCTTTCTTGAATGCCAGTTAAACACTTAAAAATCCATGTGTTAAATCACCGTCCTTGTCTTTGCACCCTTTCTAATAGAAATGGATAATAATTAGATAGTATACCTAATTCCTATACGTTAATATACTTCTATAAGCAACTTTAAAAATATCCCTCTAACAGATGATTTCTATGTGCTGTGAAATATGAATTATATGGTTTTCAGTAGGTTTTAAACTCTTGGGTTTAGTTTTTTTTTGTAAACAGTTTTATTGAGATATAATTCATATACTCTACAAATGATCTTTTGAAAGTGAGTATTTCAATGACCTCTAGAAAACTGAAAGAGTTGTATAGCCATTGCCACAATTTTAGAAAATTTTGATCACTTCAGAAAAGAATCCCTGTACCTATATGCAGAGTTCTCCATTTCCTGTCAACCCCCACCTCTCCAGCACTGGGTACCACAAATCTACTTTCTGTCTCCATAGATTTTCCCAATATGGACATTTCATGCAAATGGCATCATATAATATGTGACCGCTTGTGACTCATCAAGTCTGGTTTTAAAATTTCAGTTTTGTTGAGCCCCACAAAACATAGATAATTCTAATGAAATGACAAAGAAGAAGTGAAGGAATATTATTTGTGAAAGACCATTGGCTAATTTTCTTACCAGTTCCTCTCACTGAAAGTGAGTCATCATTATTAGGGTGTTTCTAGAAGCCTGACTGTCCTGTTTCTTTGTTTTGTTTCTTATGTTTTAACATGATCATGAGTGAGGTCCTTGGTTGGTGAATTCCAGGTTAAGGTCCAATTTCCTAAAGCAGATGCGGGGCTTTCATTCACTTTTCTCCATAATCCAGGCTCCTTTGCTCCTGGAAACCTGGAGCAATGGCTTAACACCGCCTTGATGCAGCCTCGTCCTGGGTTCCTGACTCTCAGTTCCTGACCCTGTTCCCGTGGTACCTACCTCTGGTGCATCCTCATTTTCACTTTATACTACTTAAATTATAATTATATAATTTTATAAAAATTTCATAATCTTGCAGCAATCTCTTTCCACTATGTATAGATATTTAAAAATAAAATATGGCAGGCAGTCAAGTATATAATTCGTAAGTATATAACTAATGTTTTAATACCTTACAAAGTCATGAAAGATTCTTATTAGTATTAGATTCTGTACACATACATATATATTATATACACAAACATATATATATATACACACACACACACGTATATATTTTTGAGATTAATTTCCCTATAATCAACTTTTTAAAAAGAGAATGGGCATATAAATTACAGGCACGCTTGAATAATTTTATATGCATTACTATCTGGAAACTTTTTTTTTTTTTCAACGTTTATTTGTTTTTGGGACAGAGAGAGACAGAGCATGAAAGGGGGAGAGGCAGAGAGAGAGGGAGACACAGAATTGGAAACAGGCTCCAGGCTCTGAGCCATCAGCCCAGAGCCCGACGCGGGGCTCGAACTCCCGGACCGCGAGATCGTGACCTGGCTGAAGTCGGACGCTTAACTGACTGCGCCACCCAGGCGCCCCTGGAAACTTTTATTATATCAGTCAGCTGATACCATGGAAATGAATATTCACTTTTTAAGTTTATTTATTTATTCTGAGAGAGAGACAGCACAAGCAAGGAAGGGGCAGGGAGAGAGGGAAAGAATCCCAAGCAGGATCTGTGCTGTCATCTGAGAGCTCAACGTGAGGCTCAAACTCACAATCCATGAGATTGAGACCCGAGCTTAGATCAAGAGTCAGATGCTTAACTGACTGAGCCACACAGATGTACCCGTTTTATTTTTAATGTAACATGTGAAAAAACAAAGTAGTATATGAACATATATATTATTTATAAAGGCTAATAATAGATTATATGTCTTTCAGCTGCCCCCCCACTTAAGCCCTAAAATAATACAAAATGATGCGGGACCTAGCTGGGTTTTCATCACCGATCACACCTTTCTGCCTTTCCTCAGAGATAACCACACTGATGGACTTTTTCTCTATCCTTTTGCTTAAAAAGTGTATCACATATGGTTCCCTCAGAAATCTTGCAAGCACCCGTTGCTTTTATTTTTCAATTCTTTTTTTAATTTTTTTTAACGTTTATTTTTGAGACAGAGAGAGAGACAGAGCATGAACGGGGGAGGGTCAGAGAGAGAGGGAGACACAGAATCTGAAACAGGCTCCAGGCTCTGAGCCATCAGCCCAGAGCCCGACGAGGGGCTCGAACTCACTGACTGCGAGATCGTGACCTGAGCTGAAGTCGGACGCTTAACCGACTGAGCCACCCAGGCGCCCCTCACCCTTTGCTTTTATGAGAGTTTCCTGTGTCTCTTTTCCCTGGATACTTGTCACTGTCCCACTGCCAGAGAACAGAGTGGAGTCTTTTTTTTTTTCTTTTAAAGTTTATTTATTTTTTGGAGGTATTTTATTTATTTGTTTTTTTAAATTTATTTATTTATTTATTTATTTATTTATTTATTTATTTATATTATATATGTAATGCATATTATATATATTTATATTTTTAAATGTATTTTATTTTATTTTTATTTATTTAATTTTTTAAAATTTATTTTTTAGAGAGATAGAGAGAACACGCCGGGGCCGGGGGCAGGGAGGGGTAGAGATAGAAGGAGAGAGAGAGAGAGAGAGAGAGAGAGAGAGAGAGAGAGAGAATCCCAAGCTGCCAGCACAGAGCCTGACCGCGGGGCTCAAGCCCACGAACGGTGAGATCATGACCCGAGCCGAAATCAAGAGTTGGACGCTTAACCGACTGAGCCACCCTGACACTGAGTCTTGAAAGAGGGGTAGCATGGTTTCAAGAAGGGAAATTGTGACAGCCTGCTCAGCCTTCTACTCTATATTCCACATAGAATGTAGAACAGGGCAAATGTTGAAAAACCGCAGAAAAGAGAAAGAGATGGTGAACTTGATCGTATTTCAGAGATCTGGCCGGGAAGACAACACAAGACGGAAGCAGGTGGCACGGTGGACACGGCGAGGACACTAGAATGAGGCGGGTCTGCGTGCGAATCCCACCTCTTGCAGCTAGCAGGTGGGTGGCCCTGAACAGTTACGCCACCTTCTGAACCTCTGTTTCCTCAACAGGAAAGAGAGTTGAGGTCGTTTCTCTCACCGCTTGTGAAAACCCAGCACCTAGTAAGCCTTCAGTAAATATTAGTTTCTTTTCCTGTGTACAAGCCTCACACCCACCCCAAAATCCAGTTCTTGCCTCTGTCTCTCTTTCCCATCTGTTTTCTTTTCTTTTCTTTTTTTTTTAAATATATTATGTTTTTTGTCTTGAATTTGTCATGTTTGACTATCGGCACTGCCGGGCCACGGTATTGTAATTCATCCAATTCTTTCTTCTTTAGCAAAATCTCCCCCCTGCCAATCTTTAGGCCTTTAGGTTACCCTGTCATCTTGCCTCTTGGTTTGGTTAGTTTTTTTGGCATTTCTGATGTTTCTCAAAAGTAAACTTGCAGGGTTCTTTTCCATCAGCAGTGACCCACAACAATAAAAGTAAGTGTCTGTATGTTTCAGCGAAAGGCGGACAAACATCGCAGTGTCAGGAAAGACAGAAGTGTCAACATCAGGTTGATTCTGCCGGGACCAAGGGCCTTTGAGAGACCTGATCATCCCTCTCTCCGTCACTCACCATGGTTTCAGGGCTGCTGTGAACCTGACTGGAGGCACAGTTCAGCTCTATCTCGCTGTGCTCTGTTTTCTAGAGAACTCACATTTAGTCTTGTGGGGCGTGTACCCCTCATACAAACACTTGCAAGCAGTGAGCTAATATCCTGACCTGGTAGGTGTCTGAAGGATGTGGGTATTTGAGATTCGGAGGAGGGTGAAGGTCTGGCCTAAAGAATCATTATAATTTCCTGCCACAAGAGCTACATTAGCAAGAGAGACGTGGTAACACGGTGACGTACCAGAAAAATATTGGCAAGAGCCTTGAGGAAAAAAGTCTTCCTTAATATGTTTTCTTGTATGTAGTTGCACTTCTATCAGCACATTCTTTTGAAAAATCAGTAGATGACAAATCTTGCAGGTCAAATGTCGGTATTGATCAAAATGTTAGAAAGCACAAGGGTCTTCAAGGACATATGCTATCGATTTATTTTATTGAGTTTCTACAGGTCTATTAGGGCTATTCCTTGGTGGGTGTCTTATATCTGAAAGCACAATTAAAATCCATTCATAATATCTGTTCAAATAAAACATCTGCAGATAACAGCCACAGAGTTCCCCCCTCCCAAGCCAGCTTTTGATAAAGAACACATAATTTTGTATGTGCACATGTGTAACTTGCCTTACTTAGGCACTTGGGAGATGGTTACAAATCAGTTGCCAAGTGTGGAGGGTAGGCGGGAGGATGGTGAGCTTTCAAATAAAGGTCAGATGGAACTGTTTGGGAAGCCTTAGGGATTTTTGAAAGCAGTGCTGTCAGATAGGAGGTTTCTTGCTGTAGGTGGCCCAGGGCTTATGGAGGATTACAGGACACTGAAGGGAGGCACAAGCACGTAACTGTATTTATTCAAGGAATGCGTTGCTTAGAAAATAAATTCACCATTATTAGATTCCAAAAACCTGAATACACAGGAAGCTAGAAAATCAGATATTCAAATCAGCAATCAATTTATGACCACATTCAAGACGCTTGAATATGATGTAAGATGTTTATGTATCACACTTACCTCATAGACGTGCTTCACGCGACGTGATGTATTCATTCTTCATCCGGGTCCTAAGCAGTGTGTGTTTCCTTTATGGTGGTGACTCTGCTCTGCATTAATGAATGTCCTTGAATATGCAATTGCTCAACGAAGTTCACGGGAACTGAAGAAGTTTGGGAAAATGTGAACTGAATCTATAGAGGAGCAAGATGAAATGAATATCTACAAAATGGCTTGGCAAGGATGGAGCATTTACTTCTTTTAAAAGCATTGACAAATGGCAAAGTAGGTGATCGATGCCCAAGCATTGATGCAATTTTTCTTCTTTATTCTCTGTCAATATTGGTGCAAAAAACACAGGCTAAGAGCAGGAGTTAGATGAACTAAGTTCTACTATCATTCTCCTCCAAATGTCTTGATTTCCTTTTTCCCCCCCCTCTTATGTCCTATGAAAGTTGGAATATGTCATTTAGTATTTTTTGTTTAGTATTTTTTTATTACAAAAAATACTACCTTAACCATCCCTGAAAAGCTATTTATTCCTAGGCTAGTAAACAGTAACTAACATGAAATAAATTATTCCGTGTCAGTTGACTTGCTGGTTACGATTAGATGGGGAGCCATGTCCAAATGGTGAGAAGCCATGTCCTATAGGCCCAGGGAGGGAGAGAGCACAGAGTAGCTCAGGTCATATCCAATGGCATAACAATCATAAACCTATTCAGTATGTTCAGAATTTGATTTCTGACTCTAATGTTCAGGTATTAGGCAACATGGTGGAAAACAATCCTCAGAAGTAGTCAGAAGGAAGACAAGCCCACCTTAATGATCACCAGCTTCCAATGTGATACGGTATGCAGATTCTACTCTAAAGGTGAGACAGATGGGAAGTGTAATAGGAAATTAAAAATATGACTAATGATACTAATATAATTAATAGTTGACTCAAATTCAAATTAGCTTCTTTATGAGGCTTTGGAATTCTTTTTTTTTTTTTTTAATTTTTTGTATTTTTTTAATACGTAGAATACAAAACTTGTAACCCTGGGGTTGCCTTGACCCTAACCCAGAGTTCTCTGCCTCATCTGTCACGTCATGTTTTCAATCCGATCATTTTTTACTTCTCAGGTGCCTTCACTTCTGCCCCTTTCTTTTCAGATGATTGTCTTTTGTTTAAAGCCTTTCTCATCTCTGGCCCAAACCATATGTTCTGTTATCTTATTGGGACCATCGTGGTCTCCGATGACACATGGCTTTCATATTTGAACTGAGGAATTATCTCCTGGAAACTGTATTTAAAAGAACGTCAGGGCACTTGGGTGGCTCATTTGGTTAAGCATCTGATTCTTGATCTCATCTCAGGCCTTGATCTCAGGGTTGTGAGTTCAAGCCCTGCATTGGGCTCCATGCCTAGCATGGAACCTACCTCAAGATAGATAGATAGGTAGATAGATAAATAAATAAATAAATAAATTTCAAAGAAGTTTCTATGTTGCTTGATTTAGTCATTGACTAAATAGGATTTGATTTTATTCTCCTTTAATTATTATGCTTACAAATTGACAATTAAATTGGAATTTCCCTTTCTTGAATGGACTCAGTATTGAATGGTGAGCCAATTAAGAGACATTGAACTTGATGTAGATCAGCACTGTTACTATTTGCACATTTGTTTTTAAGGCATGAAATAGAGCACACATTAGTTATTTTGCTATATGCACTTGACTTTCTAAAGACATATTGCTCAAAGACGTGATACAAGTGAAACAAAAATCTTGTTTCAAGTCAACCAAATATCAAGCTCATATCAAATCAAGTTTCATTTATAACTGTGTACTATATTGATATTCATTTACCTGATATTTTACCGGGGAAAAATTATGATGATTATATCAAAAGCTTACACTTGCTGAGAATTTCTGATTCGTCAGGTACTTTCTACCCTTCATGGTTTCTAAAGTTCACATCCTTGCGAAGTGGGCACTTATTACTATCCCGATTTTCAGTTGAGGATTTGAGGTTTGGTAAGTTCCCAAAACCTTGCACAAAATTATGCAGGTGACAAGGGAGAGAGAAGACGAAACCAGTCATGCAGACCACGTGTTCTGGAAGCCCTGTCTGACTCCTGCTCATATCTGAGGCAGCACCTGGGACTTGGTGGAGGCAAAGAAACTCAGGTAGGGTGAGTAATTCATAGTGCTTTGCACAAGACTTTACCACATCCAGCACAGAAAGTCCCTTGTCCCAGGAGACCTGTCAGTTGTGGGGAAACCCAGATGGTCTGTAATCCTAATCCCAGTCTCTGCCTTGAGCAAAGAGATCATAATTTGCATTGCAAACACCACAACTGATGCACAAGATACATGGAACGTATTGTTTTTTAATGTGTCATTCATTTTCTAAAAGTTTTCTAGGGGTGCCTGGGTGGTCCAGTCAGTTGAGCATAAGACTCTTGAATTCGGCTTAGGTCATGATCCCAGGGTCATGGGATTGAGCCCCACATCGGACTCTGTGCTGAACATGGAATTTAGGATTCTCTCTCTCCTTCTGATCCTCTCCCCCACTTGAACACATACACTCTCTCTCTCTCTCTCAAAAAATTTATATATATATATATATATGTGTGTGTGTGTGTGTGTGTGTGTGTGTGTGTGTATTTAATAGGTTTCTAGAGAAACTAAATCTTGGGGCCAGCTTTCATTTGCTGCATTGACAACAGCTCAGTGGATCTAGGCATACACCATGCTCATATGGATTAAAATTCTGATTTATTCATCACTAGAAATTCCTGTCTTCTGAAGAAAGAAGTTGTCCCACTATCCAGAAGTGACATCGAACTCCTCAGAATTATCATGGTTTGAGCTCACAGCACTGCAAAAACTGCATATGAAAAAGAGAGGCCCGTGTGATTATTCCCTCTGATTGTAGCAAGAAGGATGTAGGTTGTCAAAAAATTGTAATTTTAACTGAGAAGTGACATATAAATGCATTGATATAGTACAGAACATACCTGACGTCTGTATTGCCAGTCTCCCTTTGTATTCTCCCTGGATTAGGAGGCTGTATCACTTTATTAGTGGAAGCCACACTTGTCATACCCCAGTTTAAATGGTATGGCTTGTTTAATAAGCCTTTCATATTTCACTTATACACTTTTATGCCTTGGATTTTGCAAACAAAATTCTCCCAGCATGTGAAATCTCAGGGGACGTAGCTAGAATACTGAGAAAGTTGGCAATGACTATTTCTATCTTACAGCATAGATTAAAAACAGTTAGACCTGGAAGAGACCTTAGGGAAAATATAGCCCATTTATTTTATGAAGGAGGAAATTGAGACTTATCAGAGTTCAGTGACTTCCTACGGCCATCCAGCAAGTTCATAGTACAAACAGGCTTAGAATAGACCGTCACTGAGAACAGATCTGACAACATTGGGTTTACCTTGAGCACTCCTCACGTTACTTGAAACAGAAATTAATAGCTGTTACACCGAAAGAAAATTTTAGACTCTCGCTGAAAAATTACATGATCACAGATGTCTGTTTGAGGGAAAGTGGAGTATGGCATTGCAGAGAGGTGCCGTGAAGGGTTGTTCCCTTTTGCACCCGCAATCGAGGTAGCAGGGTCAGCAACAGCTCACGGAAACTCGGGAGAATCATGCTCCACGTTTGATGTAATTTCTAATCTTAGGAAAACTAATTAACTCTTCACTATCTTACTTTTCTCATCTGTAAAGTTTGTTCCCTCCCTGTAAAGCAGTTCCCTCCCTGACTGAAGTGATTATTGGAAGAAAGACATTGGCTATCGCATGCCTACCATATGGCACTACAGAGGGGATAGGAGGGAGTCTTCTCATCATTATGTAGATCTCCCTGCTAAGGAAGAGAAGGAGGGAGGGTGTACCTCAGAAAGTCTGAGAACAAGAGAAGATCAGCAGTGGTGAGATCAAGAGAAGGAAAAGAAACTAGCATCAGAATTGAAAAGTCTTCATTTCAAACTCAGAAAGAGAGCAGGAAAAGAGAATAAAATGTTGAAAAAAACAGCAGAAGGAGCAAAGGTTTTACATTTTTAAGAGAGGAAAAGACACACTTGGTAAGAGAAGTAGAACATGTTTGATTCGCTATAGAAAGGATGAACAACTTACTCAGATTCTTAAAGAAGGGTTTTTATTTAAAAAAATTTCTTTTTTCAACATTTATTTATTTTTGGGACAGAGAGAGACAGAGCATGAACGGGGGAGGGTCAGAGAGAGAGAGGGAGACACAGAATCGGAAACAGGCTCCAGGCTCCAAGCCATCAGCCCAGAGCCTGACGCGGGGCTCGAACTCACGGACCGCGAGATCGTGACCTGGCTGAAGTCGGACGCTTAACCGACTGCGCCACCCAGGCGCCCCCCTGAAGTAATTTTTGTCATAAAGGCCTCGACTGGAAAGCCAATGGAGATGAGAGAGACACCTGAGCAGTCGGGGACACCACGAATGACAGCACACGGTGCCCACCTTAGGAGCAGGCAAACTATGACTTATTTGTGAAAGGAATTTCTGGAGAAGAAAATAAAAAATGCTGCCCAAATATCATCAAAAAAGCCATAAAGCAGCAGCAGGATAAGGCCGTTTATGT
The DNA here is from genome assembly GCF_018350175.1 of Felis catus. Taxonomy (NCBI): domain Eukaryota; kingdom Metazoa; phylum Chordata; class Mammalia; order Carnivora; family Felidae; genus Felis; species Felis catus. The sequence goes on from NC_058368.1 coordinate 74,032,660, forward strand.
ATTATTTACAAATGAAATGCTTGCTAAAGATCACATACGCCCATAGTTAAAAGACATGGGAAGATGGTGTCACCTGAGTAAGAAACTAGATCGTCTTTCAGTGTAGAATGGGGATATACACGTGAAGGAAACTGTACCTTCTCCCTGCGGGTGCCTGAGACACATGTGGGGCCACTCATGGGCCACACGTGCAAGCCTGTGTATGACTTACGTAGGGGGACCTCTCTCTTAACCCAGTGCCTGAGGTGGGAGGCGATGGACACAGAAGCACATAATAAATTGCAAACTTTGTGTTGGCAACAGGAAAGAGGTTTGTTCAGCTTAGAATCAGAGTAGAGTTTAGGTGAAATTCAGGAGTTCACCTGGAAGCGAGAGCAGGTATGGAAGGAATCGTATCGAACTGGATTTGTCCAGAACATTAACACCTACGATCAGTATGGAAAGAAGGCTCGCCAGACACTGTAAAGTGCTTAAGGTGGATCATTGCATCCTTACAATAACTCTTTAAGATAGGATCTATTATCTTCTTGTTTTATAGATATGGGCTGAGGCTCCTGGGGTCAACTAACTTCAACACCATATTAGAATGACATCAGGGAGGAGCTTGGCATCAGTTAACCTGGCGTGTTTGAATCCTGAGTTCATGTGACTTCCAGTCTCTGAGAGGTGGTGCATTGTAGGGTTAAGAACACAGACTCTGAAGCTAAATTTTCTGAAGAATACTTAGTGGGATAACTGGAGGAAGTTAGTTGACCTCTCTGGGTCTTACTTTTCTCTCCTTCCAACTGTTTTTTAGGAGGAATAAACTAGTTAACATGTACAACGTCTTTATCATAGTTCCTAGTTTGTGCAATCATGTAATAAATATTAACTCTAGCTTCAACCTTTCCAAGGTTAAAGAGACAGAAAGCAAAGATCAAGACAGTACATCTGTGCCATTGTCTGTGCCATTGCGCTCTAGTAACTGATTATCAACAGGTGGGTTTTGACCATTTAATGGAAATTACAATGGTTTCCTCACATGGCCATTCCTTCAAATCTGTCCCTGATAACTTTATACCTGACTTCCACAGCAGACACCTGCATCCTCCTGAAGTAATTCACTTGGATCTTTGATTTACATCCCAAACTCTGCTTTGGTTCTGCCATTTTCCCCCCAAAAATTCACCAAGCATCGCTAATGCTACCAAAATAAAGTCTCAAATACACAAATTGGCTTGTCACAATCAGGATTTAGTTTGCCTTAAGTTTTTTTTTTTTTTTTAATTTTAGAGAGAAAGTTAGTACAAGTGGGGGAGGGGCAGAAGAGAGAGAGAGAGGAGAGAGAGAGAGAGAGAGAGAGAGAGAGAGAGAGAATCTTAATCAGGTTCTATGCTCATCAAGAAGCCCAATCAATGCAGGGCTCGAATTCACGAACCATGAGATCATGACCTCAGACAATATCAAGAATCAGACATTCAACCGACTGAGTCACGTAGGCACTCCTAATTTGCCTTTTGCACTATATTTTCCTTAAGGGTCCTTCACATAAACTCCCAGGCCCTGCTGAACTGGCACCATCAGTGTAGTAACTGACCCTGAACACGGCTTCGGTGGTCCCGTTTATATTTTTAGACACATGCTCCATACCATTTTCCCGACTGCATCTATACCGTCCTCTAGTAAAATCTTTCTGTTAACAGGTAGAGCTTATCATATTGACCATTTGGCATTAACGTACAGAATTGGGCCTCCCATCTTTTTGTTTCATTCTGTATGTTAATATCTTGCCTCCTCGGATATGAAGATAAACCCGATAGAGACAATACTTCCTGTTTGCCTGTAGGGCTGGAGCACGGATAAGTAAATGACACAAGAAAGCCTGGGGAAAGGGAGAATAAAAGAAGAATCTTTACAACTAATGAAACAGAAAAAGTCAACATGTGAGACAAGTAGAGGAAAGATCAGAAATTCACCGATATTTACCCAACTTGTTGAAGATGTGGTTGGCTAAGGAAAGCCCAGGTTGGAGCTCCTTAGCCACAAGAGAAAGATTCCCATTCACTCAATAAAGGACCAGCATTTGGGAAGACTGAGGAGAGTTGGAGTGAAAATGCAAAACAGTCTGAGTTTTAGGAAGTTGGAGTTGGAAACAATCTGTGTATCTTGTGCGGAAACCACGGAGAAGGATACATTAGAAAAAGTGCACGGCTGAAGGTGGCCTGGATTAATTCTATGAACGGTGGAGGTTTTAGCAACCACACGGCTGCTTCAGCACAGAAGTGTCAACAGGAATCTTGAAGGCAGCTACAGCTTTGAGTTGGCCTCATTTCCTAGGGCTGCTGGAGAAACAAAGTCACATCGATGTGTATTTTTTCCTCCACTCTCCTTTGCCATGCCACCATAACAAAGAAGCCACGGGCATCCCGGACACTTCCCGGACTAGAGCCTGTCATCTTTCCACCCGACCACCAGGCTGGTGGGTGACTTCAGTTTCCCCTTGGAGGTTCTCGTGAAAATAGGAAGACAGACAGCGAGGTTTGTCAAGTCTGTGCCGCACGCACCACACCTATCCGTGTACACACGGGAAGAGACGCTTGGACGTGGCCTCCATTTCTGGGTACTACAAGATTAATGTTCTGAGGGGACTTGGTTGCATTACAGGAAAAGCTGGTCCCAGCAGGGACTGCCAAAATAAAAATGACATATGACACAAAGTATTTGGAGTCGTTCTGTAGAAAGGGGGGGGGGGATAATATCCATACCATATGCCATGAGAATTCACTTATAGGAGAAAATATACAGCCGATTGAATCGGGGAAAAATTATTCCCCACCAAGAAAAAAAAAATGCCGATACCCACGGCATGGGAATTTGGTTTCTTCGAGGCGGCAGGTTGCTTTGGAGAGGAGAAAATGTACAGAAGGATCAAGAAGCCCGAGGGTGGGGCCGATGATTAAATGGTGAGAAGAGTTTGGTGGGAGAAATATTTGAAGAAGATCGGGGAAAGGCAGGAAGGGATAAAAACAAAGCAAGGCAATTTAGGAAAGAAATCAGTCCTTGGCACTGGGGAAATGTCTTTAGCGATTGCACGAGGGAAAGAGAAATTACCCGAATAATAGATTACAAAACAAATGAGAACAGCCTGTTTGAGAGTGCGAAGATAATAGAACAAGAAGCTGAAGATAAACCTTAGGAATGGCCGGTGCCCAGGCAGATGCCCCAGGTTGTCGCTGCTGCTGGCACTCCCGCTGCGACTTATTTATCTCACAAAAAAATATTGTTTAAACTAACTCACTGTGAAGGTTTCTACTATAATTTGCCAGGGGATATCTGGCCAATTGACTTTACAGGATACGTGATTGAAGAAAACAGGTAAGCCTTTGATGGAAGGGATTTGCTAAATCAACTACTGCTAAGTTTTTGTTTGTTTGTTTGTTTTTTAAATCAAAACGTAACATCCAAGGAAGCACAGGGGAGATGCCTCACGTGCCCAGAAGGGAGCAGAGCTTGAAGTCAATAGGGGAGGAGGAGGATACTATCCCTTCCTCTAGAAGCCTGGTTCAGTCATCTGCTCAGACCCGGGGTCTATCTGGCACACGGTAGCTGTTCTTCTCCCACGAGTAGGCTGGTGGGAGCTTGGTGCTTCTGTCTTCCGCATCATCATCAAAAAGTAAAGAAGAGTGAAAAAGGGAGGGTGTGTGAGCTCTATGGTGTCCACCCACTGTAGAGGAAATATTATCTTCAGTTTTTCTTTTTGGGTCTTCAGGGACTAGGTGCCCGGGCGGTGATAGAACTGCCCGCCTTCTGATTTCTTTTCCCCTCATCTGTTTGTTCCACCACAAAGACTGTGCTGTCACTGCATTCAAGGCACAATGCCAGGCACATCTCACTGAGCCCGTCCTCATCGTTGTGGGTCACAGGAGAAAACTGAGCCCAGGCTTTCTGGGTCCTCACCGCCGGGCTGGCTGTACAGTCAGAGATCATTCTGGCGTGCGGACAGAAGTCAAGCAGGCAGAAGGACAGAGGGTCTGGCTGAAGCAAAACTCCCCAAGAGGAGAACCTGTGTGTGGTGCCCACACCTCCTTTTCTCATGGCCTTCCTTTCCTTGGGAGTTCTTTGGACACTCACGTCGCCCCTTGCTGCTCATGCCCCCTTGTGTGTGTGTGACCTTTCAGGGGGGGGTATTCTTCTACCCAGCATCCCCTATGATCACCTTCCCCTCTCTCTTTGCTCCCTAGCTCACCTTTCCAGAGTTATATCCCATTGTCTGTGTTCTCTCTTCTTTAAGAGAATAAACTCTTTTTAAAAAAGTTTATTTATTTTTGAGAGAGAGAGAGAGAGAGAGACAGCACACAAGTGGGGGAAGGGGCAGAGAGCGAGGGAGACACAGAATCTGAAGCAGGCTCCAGGTTCTGAGCTGTCAGCACAGAGCCCCATGAGGGGCTTGAACTCAGTAACTGTGAGATCATGACCTGAGCAGAAGTTGGATGCTTAACCAACTGAGCCATCCGGGAGCCCCTCTAAGGGAATGAACTCTTAATAAACTCTTAAGGGAAGAACACTATGCATTGATGTTGAGAGTACGTTTTATGATTTTCGGTTTACAATCAATTCCGTATGTGTGTTCTTCGGCATTCACGAGCACTGGACAATAGCAAGCAGTTACTGCCACCCTTCTCTGGTAGAAGTATAGAGCATTGGAAGGAGATGTGAACATCAATCACGTGCATACAAAGATTCAGAGCTTGGAGTTGAACCCAAGTTTTCTGACGGTAAGTCCAAATACAACCGAACCTTAGATTGTGAGTAACTTGTTCTGGGAGGGTTCTGCAAGATGGGCAAACATTTCTAGTAACTTTTAACTGGAAAAATGAGTGATGTCTTGCAATACGAGAAGTACGTGTCGCTGAATGTCACATGATCACAACTGAGCCAATCGTTCTTGAAATTTGCTTTGATATACGAGTGCTTTGGATTACAGGCATGTTTCTGGAATGAATCATGCTTGCAAACCAAGGTTTTACTGTATATTAATCCTTCCAGTGATGTTTTCACCTGAAAAATCTGGAGACACGATGCCTAAACGCTTAGATATTCCTAGGAATGGGGAGTTTCAAGCTAGCCAGCTGGGATGATCATTTTGCAGTAGAGGGAGCACTGCCAATAATTAAAATTGAGTTTGTAAGACCCTACTTTTATTTTTATTTTTTTTAATTTTGATTTTTTTAAGGTTTATTCATTTCTCAGAGACAGAGCATGAGTGGGGGAGGGGTAGAGAGAGAGAGGGAGACACAGAATCTGAAACAGGCTCCAGGCTCTGAGCCGTCAGCACAGAGCCCAACAAGGGGCTTGAGCTCACGGACTGCGAGATCATGACATGAGCCAAAGTCAGACGTCCAACTGACTGAACCACCCAGGCGCCCCAAGACCCTACTTTTTAGAAGGGAAACAAGGTTGGAAAACAGACAGATGGATAGATTTCTAAACACGTTTGGGTCAGAAAATCTTTGAGCAGGGCAAAATATTTGGTTTCTGAATAAATCATAGTTTGTGATTATTGTTAGCCAAAAAATGGTGAACTAAGAAGGTAATATAGTTCAGATCAGTGAGGCAGCATATTAGGAACAAATCTAAAAATAACAAATTTCAAGGTAGGTTCTGGAGACTTCATGATAGGAAATAAAAGTATCGGCCATTTATTGTTCTTCAAATGCCTAATAATTGGCAATTGATGACTAAAAGGCAAATTACTGTCTTCAAGGTCATGATGGATGCCTGAAGCATTCAGAGTCCAACATCAATAAATATGTAGGAAGAATAATTTGTCTGAGGAACAAAACATAGAATGGAAAAAGGACCCACACACATCCTAGCCATATTTAGAGCCAATCGCAAAGAAAAAAAAATAATACGTGAGTCAGGACAGAAAACATGTTCAAAGCAAATAAGTCTACAGGAAAATGTGAAGGAGAACTAATTGCCCTCTTTGAAGTAAATATAATATGATTACATTCAATTAGAAATTCCATTCCTGTACGGGAATAGCTTTGGGGGTAAGCGGCAGGCAGGGCTGGGAAACCACACGGTCCGCTTCATCCTGTTTACGCTAGAGACACGGGAGGAAGACAAACCGTCGGTTGACAGTAAGCGGCCTCACGCTTTGAAGGCAGGTGGCTGTGTGCCTAAAGTCACAGGCATGCAGAGGTCTGCTCCTGAGTTCATTTCATGAGAGACAAGTCCAGCCACTACCGCGCACAGAAAACCCATATCCCGGAAAGCAAGCCACCACCCCCTGCCCCCGCGCCACAAAGACCTCTGGACTTCTACACACCCTGTGTTTTTATGAGCTCATCTTCTCTCTCCCGCTGTCAATGGGAGAGAGGATGGGGCTCACTCGGAGACTTGAGAATTCAGCTCATTGCTCATAAGTTCGAGTTTTAGGATTTGAACAACTTTTATCAGTAAATAAAGGTCAACCATCTGGCAGCAATGTGTCTATTTGGCTCTGCTTTGGTTTTCTACACTATGTTATAAAAATATTACAGCTTAGTATGACATTAGCCGAGTGTGACATCTGGGCTTATACAAAATATAAGAGTTGGCAGGGGGACTAATTTCCCTTCTGAAAAATTGCCATGGCACAAAGGGACTGAGGACGACCCGATGGCTGAGAATAGAGCCCTGGACATGGCTGTCCTTCAGCCAGCAACGTCCTCCAGAATGTCTGCCTGGAAGGGGGAAGGGGCCTAATTACCCCAGAGGATCACATTGATGGATCGCCGTGGGCCTTTGAGAATGGAGACTATTTTAGCAAAAGAGGAAAATTTTTCTCTACCTGCAGTGCTAGGTGGTCATGCATTCAAGAATTAAATGAGACTACTTCAAAAAAAAAAAAAAAGCCCCCAAACCTCTAGGTATGGCAGTAATAAAGCCGGGCAGCTTTTCAGTGGGTTTAGATGTTAGAACATTTACTTTGGGGGTTGAAAATGTATAATTAAATTTTGGCACTGCTTTTAGGTGGTAATGATTTTTATTAAATTCCTTTTTAGTATGACCCTTTTTATGAGTTCAAGACAAATGCCATATTTATTTTTTCCCCCTTAGGCTCTCTGGGTGCATTTTAATGCACCGTAATCTGAAAGATATCGAGTCACTGACAAAAAGAATACATACATCTGCACAGGACCATTGTGCAATCTCAGTTAGAAGCTGATTTTTTTTTTTTTTTTAAAAGAGAGAGGATCAAATTTAAAGAAAATTTCTCTCCTCCTCTCTGGGCACTCAATTCTTGTGAAGATTCAGGCACTATTGATGGCCGATGGTACTCATAAATGGAAAATTGTAGTAGCAATTTTCCACAGGTGTTGAAAAAAAATCTCAAAGCTTTAAGATGTCCAAAGCTCTGGTGGCTATTTAGGGATAACTAGGGGATAAGAAATGTTTTATCAGGAATCGAAATTACTGAAACCATGAAAATCCAAAGTTCTTGCAAAATGCTGCATGATGGTAACAGGGAGCACATTGGTGATTTGTGATGGTGGTATTTCCATTTTTTTTTTTCTTTCTGGTCAGTGGTGGCCAAGGTGAAATACTATAAACTTCCTTCTGTCCATCACTGCCTGATTTCCTTATTTAAGGAGGAAGTAGCAAGTTACCACGAGTCCCCCATCCGACTTGGGAAACATTTAGGCAGAGATGGTTATCTAGGAGGGTCACGGTCAACGAGACAACAGGGAACTGTACTTAGAGAGCAGGTGCCTGGGTTCCTCCTCTGTAGCTCCTTCCAGCTACTAACGGAGGCCCGGGTCAGGGGACCTTACCTGTTGCTACTTTCCTCAGACTCTGACTGATTCCCATTCTAGCAATCAGTGACAAGCACTGTGTGCTTCTGGACTTGATAGGTATGATCGCAGGGGTTGGGGAAAGATCTGGGTGATTTTACTTTCCTTCGGCGGTCCTATCTCCAGGGGAACTTGCTTCACAAAGCGGCTCCCAACCCCCGAGAGTCGTTTTGTTGTTAAAAGGTTGCAACACCGCCTGTGACCTGGGGAAGCTGCGAGCTATGACGGTGCCTTTCGCAGTCAGATTTTCCGGCCCTCCGTTGACAAGACTTTGCTCCTCGTTGCTGTCCTGCATTTGGTATTTTCCTTCTTCCCTCGGGGGATTCTCAAGGTAGAAGAAGACCCTGACATGATTCCAGGGGGCCAAAGGTGAAGGGCATTCCCAGGGCATCCGGGACACGTAGAGACTCCAAGGGAAATGACCTGTGTTGTCCCTCCCGGGTTCATGCCCGAGGCTCACCTGGGTGTACCTGCCACTTTTGTCCAGCTCCTGGCCACGTCTCTACTGCCGCCGTGCTGACAGGCAAGAACCAGGCTCTGCCTCGGTGCCTGAGCCCTCGGACCGAGGGCTGTCTGTCTCTCCTCGGCCTCTTCTGAGACTGTGGGGTCCAGACCTCAGACGCGCAATCAGATTGGGAACTGAGTCAGCGGGTTGTGGGTTGTAACACCATGCACCACACTCCCAAATTGTACCTCTCCCCCTCCCTTTTGTTTCTACTGGGATATAGCTTGTATGTCATACAGTTCATAGATTTGAAGTGTACAATTCACTAGTTTTTGGTACATTCATAAGGTTGTACCTCCATCACCGATTCTAGAGCCGTCTCATCACCACCGAATAAATCTGTACCCATTATCACGCCCATTCACTTCTATCCCTTCCCCTGGAAACCACTAATAGCCTTACGTGTCTGTGGATTTGCTTGTTCTGGGCATTACCTAGAAATGGAATTCCTACAATAGGTGGCCTTTGTGTTTGACGTCTATCACTTAGCATGATGTTTTCAAAGTTCACCCATGTGGTGCCTGCCAAGTGTCAGAATTTCCTTCCTTTTTAAGGTTGAATAATAGTCCACTGTATGCAGATACCACAATCCGAGTGTCCATTTATCCATTGGCGGACTTCTGGGCTGTTTCCATTTTTTGTTTAATGCTGCTAGAAACATTAAATTTTTTTAATATTTATTTATTTTTGAGAGAGAGAGAGAGAGAGAGAGAGAGAGAAGAAGTGGGGGAGGGGCAGAAAGAGAGGGAGACACAGAATCCGAGGCAGGCTCCAGGCTCTGAACTGCCAGCACAGAGCCCAACACGGGGCTTGAGTTCACAGACCGCGCGATCATGACCTGAGCCGAAGTCAGACACTTAACTGATTGAGCCACTCGGGCCCCCCTAGAAACATTTTTTGGACAATTTTTTGTGGGATCGTGTTTTCAACTTTCCCTCCTCATTTCATTACTTTTATGGGCTAAGGTCACAAGACTAAATCCCTTCCACCTATTTTATTTTATTTTATTTTATTTTATTATTTTGTTTTTTATTTATTTATTTTGGAGAAGCAGTATGTATAGTGGAGAGAGTATAGGCTTTGGGGCCGTATAAAATTGGATGCAATTTCCAAGTCTGCTATCTAATCTCTCAGCCTCAGTTTCTTCATCTGCAACGTGGGTATGAGAATTGGGCACTCCCCAACTCTCAGTGACTTACAGAAACAAAGGTTTATCCTTCACACTAAATGTTGAGTATAGCTGTACTCTTCATGGCTTCCTTATTTTGGGTTTTGTGCCAAAGGAGCAAGCACGACCTGGGATGCATCTTTCTTGATGCGGAAGGAAAAGAACAATGGCAGAACCGTGTAACAGCTCTGAACTTCTGTTTCGGAGTCTAAAGCATGATTTCTGCTCATAGTTCGTTGTCCACCGCCAGTCACATGGCCAGGTCTAATGTCATTGTTGCATGGTGTATATGCCTCCCATAGGGGGAGCCAGTCTGGAGCAGGGACCTGTAGAAAAGACATAGAAAGGCATAAGAAAAGAATAAGACACAAGACATAAGAAAAGACATAGAAGAGAATAATGTGGTCTTCCACATGGGACTTCCACATTACCATGCACACAGCGGGAACAGCAGAATTAGGATATCATGTCTTCCTGGACTCCCTTCTACCTCGATAACAAATTTACCCCAGTTTGTCTTGCTGTCTCTTCCTCTTCCTATAACTAGCCCCTAAGCATGAGTGCATCCTGGGATGCATCCCAGGCTCTCCTCTCTCTGCACTCAAACTCCAGATGACCTCATCCAGTATGGTTTTAATCACCCTCAACTTACTGATAACTGCCTAATTTATCTTTCAAGTCTTGACCTCTCTTTGGGCTCCAACTGCCTTATGTTATCTCCGCTTGGAATTCTAATGTGCAGCTCAAATGTAGTATGTTCTAAATGGAACTGATTCCTATCCTTCCCCACCCTGGCTGGCATTCTTCCCTGTTGCCATAAATGGTACCCCCTTGCACCCAGTTACTCAAAGCTGAAGTGTAGGGTCCCTCCCTTTTTCTCCCTCCCCCATCACATCCATCAGCAACACATGCTATTTCATCTTTCAGATAGTTCCCCAAACCGTTCACGTCCATTGGCAACAGATGCCCGCACACTAACTAAACTCACTCTAGCTCTCAGCTTGATTACTGCAGTATTCAACCAACTGACGTCTGTACTCTTTTCCTTTTCTACCTAAGCCCCTGCCTCACATCCTAGTCAGAATGATCTTGCAAATGTATAAAGTATGCCCTTTCCTCGGCTAAAAACTTTCTAAAGATTTAACATTGTTTTTAAGGGAAAAAAAAAGTTTCATGCCATGGTTACAAGGCCCTGTATGATCTGGCCGTTGTCCACTGTCCCGGGTTAAATAATGTTCTCTCAAAATTCATGCCTACCTGGAACCTGAGAAGGGGACCTCGTGGGGAAATAGGGTTTTGGCAGATGTACTTCGTTGTGTGAAAGTGAGATCATAGTAGATAAGCATGGGTCCAGTTCCGATATGACCGGTATCCTCGTAAGAATAGAAGAGACACAGGAACATCGACGAGACACACCGAGGTGAAGGCCATGTGAGAAGAGAAGCAGGACTTGGAGCGACGCAGCTATAAGCAAAGAACACCAAGAACCACCAGAGACCACTGGCAGCTAGGAGAGAGGCCTAGAACACTGATCGCCCCTCAGAGCTTCCAAAAGGAAACAGCCTTGCTGACATCTTGATTTTGATTTTTGGCCTCTTGTTTTAAGCCACTCAGTTTGCAGTAATTTGTTATCTCAGCCCCAGGAAATGAATGCAATGACCTCTTCTTGCCTCTTTCCATCCCTGCCCTCATGTGATGATGCCACACTGGCCTTCATTTTGTCTCAAAGCTTAGTCTCTTCTTGGAGCTTTCAAAATGGTCTCCTCTCTCTGTCCCAGAGTTTTTGCTAGGACCGGCTCCTTTACCTCATATCCGCCTCTGTTCCTACTACCATAATCTCTGACTTTGCTTCTACATGTTTACAGTAGTATCTCGGCTTGGATATATTCAGAAAACATTCATTGTATTTACTTCTTTGGTGTCACCCATTTTCACCCAAGGAATCCAAAGCAAGGATGGCACATAGATTTCAAGCATCTTTAATCAGTAAGATGAAGTATGTTCTAACTGTGGGTCAGATGAGATGGGGCCCCGGTGGGATTGGGAGGGTATCACTTGGTCCATGAAATTCATGAAACTTCAGGATGAACTGATCCCCTGGGATCTGTTTACCTGGCTTTAAAAATCAGTGGCCTCCCACTGGGGTGAAGTCATAAAAATAGAGGGTATCTCACCACCTATAGCCACCAGGGGATTTCCCCAGTGAAGGCATTCAGTACTTCCAGAATGTACACACTGCAAGAAAACAAAGTTTGGAACTAAAGATATATCTCACATAATTTCTAAACTCTGATACATACATATATATATATTTTAATTTTATTATGTTTATTTTTGAGACAGAGAGAAACAGAGCATGAGTGGAGAGGGGGCAGAAACAGAGGGAGACACAGAATTTGAAGCAGGCTCCAGACTCTGAGCTGTCAGCACAGAGCCAGACGCGGGGCTCAAACCCACCAACTGTGAGATCATGACCTGAGCCGAAGTCGGATGCTTAACCGACTGACACACCCAGGCACCCCCGAGATATTTCTGATAGAGACTCTTATAATCATCTACTTTAAGTTAAAAGTCCAGATACAATGGGGCACCTGGGAGGCTCAGTTGGTTAAGTGTCTGACTTTGGCTCAGGTCATGATCTCACGGTTTGTGAGTTCAAGCCCCTCGTCGGGCTCTGTGCTGACAGCTCAGTGCCTGGAGCCTGCTTCAGATTCTGTGTCTTCCTCTCTCTCTGCCCCTCCCCTGCTCACTCTCTCTCTCTCTCTCTCTCTCTCTCAAAGATAAATAAACAAAAAAATTAATAACAAAATTAAAGTCCAGATATAAGGATATTTTGATTCCAGGACACAGGTGACAAGGCCTCAAGATGAGCTTGTAGGCTTCGGTTGCTAATTACATAGAACTTTCATGAGGAAGGAAACGTATCTACATGGTTCTGAATATTGATTCTCCCTCCACTGGCTTGGTCACGGCAGCCTATAGTATTTATCTGTTCTGTGAGATAGAGACAGAAATGAACATATGAACTAAACTTTACGTTATTTGTAGTTTGCAATGTGTAGTTGTGTGATTACAGTTAATTAATTTAGCAAACTTCTTAAAGTTCTTGTTTTCTAGGTTCATGTGATTCTTCTCCCAGAATACTTTATACATTTTAAATCAAAGAGCTCTGGGGCACCTGGGTGGCTCAGTCAGTTAAGCATCTGACTTTTGATTTTGCCCCTGGTCAGGATCTCACGTTTCATCAGTTCGAGCCCGACATCTGACTCTGTGCTGACTTCGTGGAGCCTGCTTGAGATTCTTTCTCTCTCTCTCTCTCTCTCTCTCTCTCTCTGCGCCTTCATTTCTCATGCTATCTCTCTCTCTTAAGATAAGTAAACATAGAAAAAAAAAAAGCTCCTTCATGGAGTGTATAGATAAATACCCAAAACCGACTTACTCCTAATTGTTACTTCTGGTGTCCCAATCAAATTAGTATATCAACAACGTCAGTGGTTGAGAAGGAATCCTAACATAACCTAACTACTGATGTTAGGAAACAAAACACAACCTGAGTTCAGTGGGGTCGTAAAAGTATTTGACTCACACACTCACACCGTCTCCTAACAATGGCGCCCCACAGTACACGCCTATTCTGTTCCTATTCTGGGACATTCTCTGTAGTTACATGAAAGCCCTTTCACTCCGTGACTTTACCACAGCAGCAATTCTTACCTCAGGGCTCTCCCTGTGTCATGGGTGTGCATTTCAGAACACGAGTGTCCTTGTGAGCACCTTGATGAAGTTCCCTGGGTGATTTACTCAGTAACATTTCTGTTCTTCCAGACTGGGTACCATGAATTCAAATTCTTGATTATAATGCATGGCAGCAACGTGGTCGTGCTTACGGGTGTATCAGAACTATGCTTTTTAAACTTTTATAAACATGTTCGCATCTGTGTTACTTAATTCATCCCCTACTGCGGTTGGGCAGGAATCTTTAATCCTCTTTAGCTGATAGAGAACCAGCGATGCCTTATGGGTGACCTGCCACCAAAGCCTAAGTGCTGTGGACTCGGGTGGCTTTCAAATTTTTCTGCATCTGGAGAATGGGTAGAGTGTCAGACAACTTGTGCTATGATAGGTTGTGAAGTTCACAGTAGCAACAGATTTGTTTAGACCTGCTGCCATCGTGGGAAGAGCTGACTGTCTTGACACAACCCTAGAGATTTAGGTGAGAATTTGCTGTTCATTTTGAGATAGCACATCGGAGGCATCACAATATTTAAAAGCTTGCCAAAGGATGCACAGACCTGGTAAGTGGTAGAATGAGGCCAAAGAGAAGAACTTCTATCAGTTGGAGTTACACATGGCATCTAAGCTTATTTTCTACCTTCAGGTGTTGATCTGTTCATTGCTATGTCTAAATCTACATGCTCTAAAATTTCTGTAAGGAGCCAGGAATGAAGTGGGGTTCTTTTCACCGGTGTCTTGGAGAGTAGGTTGCTAATGGCCTAGAGATAGAAAAGAACACTAAAAAAGAGAGGGGGAAAAAAGCTAGAAGTTCAAAGATGAAAAGGCGGCTTGAAACAATCAGGTGCAATAACAAATCCTCTGTGGAAAGAACAATCTGCTCCGCCATATTTTAAGACTGGAACATGCGAAAATGCAGAATTATTTTTATTATAAATCTGCTGCCTCGGGGGGTCCCCTCGGTGGAAATGGTGCATGCTTCCTCTTGGGCATGTGATAGATTCGCTACGCTGTGAAAGCGTATTACCCATTCTTGAGGAGAAGGCAGTCCTTCAGGCTCCAAGCCTCGAAGGGCAAATTGTCTCTGCTTTCCATCTCTACATTCTGTTTCCCCTACCGAGTCACTTGCTAATTTTTGTCTGAGTTCCACTTAAAGAATGAGCTAAAGCAAACTTAAATCATGCAGCTCAATTTAAAATAAGCACTGTTATATTCTCAAAAGCTTTAATTAAAATTTTTTTTCTGTTTTTCAGAAATACTAAACTAAGTCAAAAGCTCCTTTTTATTATTATAATTTCAGTCCTTTGGTTTATTGTGTTCCTTTCCTAGCTGTTAGAAGATATTTTAAATAACTCTTTGTTGAAGCAATACTTTTACTTTCTTAGCTAAGCACAGAACGTCACATTTGACTGACCTGCGAGTTGAATAGTCCTCAAGCCACACATATACCTTAAGATTCTTTTATGCCTAAACAATTCTAAATGCTCAGAGTAGATCACAACCAAGACTGACATAAAAATACAAATGAATTTGTATACATTTGTATGAATTCATTTCAGTGCTCTATATATTTCTTCTCTCCAAGGATAATTTGAGTATCATTTTCTGCAATTGTTTTAGAAACTTAAAACTCAGATTCAGGATGTGAAATACCTTTATCTTATACCATACACAAAAATCAACTCAAAATGCATTAAAGACAAACCTAAGACCTGAAACTTTAAAACTTCTTAAGGAAAATATAGGGGGAAAGCTTCCGAACATTGATCTTGACGATGACTTCTTGACAATAAAAAGACAGTTGGGACTACTTCTAACTAAAAATCTTCTACACAGCAAAGGCAACAATCAGCAAAGTGAAAGGAAAACTTATGGGATGGGAGAAAATATTTGCAAACTATGTATGTCTGGTAAGGGGTTAATATCCAAAATATATAAAGAACTCCTACAACTCAATAGCAAAAAACAAAACAAAACAAAACAAAAAAACAAATAACCCAGTTAAAGAATGGACAAATGTCTTGAATAGACATTTCTCCAAGAAAACCTACAAATGGCCAAAAGGTATATGAAAATGTGCTCAACATCACTCATCGTCAAGGAAATTCCAATCAAAACCACAATGAAACATCACCTCACACCTATTAGTATGGAAACTATTAAAAAAAAATGCTGGTGAGGATGTGGAGAAATTGGAACTCTTGCACATTGTTGGTAAGAGTGTAAAATGGTCCAGCCACTGTAGAAAAATAGTAAGGGTTACTATTTTTAATAGTAAAAAAATTAAAAATAGAACTACCATGTGATCCAGTAACCCATATCTGGGTATATATCCAAAATAATTGAAATTAGGATATTGGAGAGAGAGCTGCACTCCCACATTCATTGTAAAATTATTCACAATAGCCAGAAGACAGACAGCTTAATGTCCATTGGCAGATGAATGGGTAAAAGAAATGTGATATATACATATAATGAAAAATTCGGCTTTACAAAAAGAAGAAATCCTGTCATAAGCAACAACATGGATGAACCTGGAGGGCATTATGTTAAGTGACATAAGCTAGTTACAGAAGGACAAATACTGTATGATTCCACTTCTATTGAATATCTAAAATAGACTTCATAGAAGCAGAGAGGAAAATGATGTTGCCATGGGCCGGGGGAAGGAGGAAGTGGGGAGTTGTTTGATATATATAAAGCTTCAGTTTTGCAAGCCAATGATAGACATCTATGGTACAACATAGTGCTTGTTAATTAACAATACTGTACTGTGTACTTAAAAAATTTATTAAGAGGTAGATGTCATGTTACGTGTTCTTACCACAAAAATAAAAACAAAAAATACAAAAAAAAACCCAAAGGGCACAAGGACATTTTCGGAGGTGATAGATATATTGATTATCTTGGTGGTAGTATGGTTTCAGGGGTATCCAAACTCATTAAATTGTAAATTTTATATGTTAAATATTTATAGTTTTTTGTACATCAATTATATCCCAATAAAGCTGTTTCTTTTGTTAATTAAAAAAAAAAAGGAATTTGTTGTTAACTAAGGATTTTACTACAAGAAGGAAGGGAGGTGCCCAGAGAGTGACCACACAAACTTTCTGAATATGTTTACGTTATGGACTTCTTTTTATGCCTAAGTATAGCTTCAAAATGAGAAGATTTTTTTGTTGGTTTTTAGAGACAGAGAGAGAGCACGCACACAGGTCTGCACAACGGAGGGGGAGGGGCAGAGGTAGAGAGAGAATCTTAAGCAGGCTCCACACCCAACACAGAGATTGATGGGGAGCTCAATCCCACGACTGTGAGATCATGACCTGAGCCCAAATCAAGAGTCAGACACTTAGCCAACTGAGCCACCCAGGAGCCTAGTATAAAGAAATAAGATTTCTTTATACTTTCAACTATGGCTCTTCAAAGAATTTTTTATGGTCAGCAGGATAGGAAGCCTTGGTAGAGAGGCCTTTGGATATTTAGCAGTGGAGGAGGGTAGGCCTTTGTCATCTCAAGACAGCAAATATGAATAAGGGCCAATAACATATATTTGAAAGGAATCACAGTATTTGCCTGAACAACAATTAAGGAACTGTCATTTTGTTGAGGGTTTAGCCTTCTTCCTCTGAACCATCAACATGTAATGTCTTATTATGTGTGGGCTGATTTCCTCATTACTATATACTGCTATTTCTGTCACGGGTAGAGGAAAACAATAAGTTTACTTTAATATTATCTGGCTTAAGAATGGTTATGTCTTCATTTGTCACTATGACTAATGAATGTCATTAATTTAATATTAAGATATTATTCTGGTATTAAAGCTAGTAGATGCTGATACTGATGAAGAGAGTGATAGTGATGGCGAGGTTGATGGTGGTGACTATGAAAGTATCTTAATTTCATCATGGACTCCAAATAATTGGATTAGGTCTTGGGGCTGCACAGAAAATGCGTCATAGGAAACTTACTGAAGCTCTCTGAGTAGGCCTATCTGAATACTCTCACACACCACATCCCTGATGTGACAGAGGGAATCATCCTCTCTGAAGTCAACCCAAGCCACGGTTATTCCTTACTACCATACAAGGTCATGCAGATAGAACTCTCTAGTCTGTCATTTTGCCCTCATATCCTTGTCTCCCTTTCCTCCATCTTTTCATTTCCCTAAATCTGTTTGGTGACTTTCAGGTAACTTAAGCATATGCAATCCCAAATGATGTCAACTAACCTGAGTGTTTTGACCAAGTTCACACAGTTCCTACTCAAATTGTGATTCAAACCCACAATGCTTTCCACGTCACCCTAGCAGACTCCTCAATTTTGGATTGGTCAAGCTGCATATTTATGTTGGTTTGGGCCTGGATTAGGCAGGTACCTGAAAATCTCTGATATCTCATTTGCTGTTCTTTCTCCTGCACACCGATATTAGTCTAGAGAGTTCTGCCTGTGCCTATGCACACACTTACTGAATTGAGATATAGTGTTTTGGGTTGTAACTGAATCTCTTCACTTTAATATATATGTTTCGAAGGGGCATCTGTTGTAAATTAAATGAAACATTTATAAGAATGAAGAACAATCAGAATCATTTCCCCTGAAGAAATTAAAATATTACCAACTGAAGTTTTTGACCTCCTCATAAGCCACCTTAGCCCCATTAATTCTCTTCTCATTTTATGAACACCCTAGAGATTGTCTCTTTCCCAAACGAGTCCTAAATGGGGGAGTCCCAAGGGTCCTTTTGGACACCCTTCTCTGCTTTGGAAGCATGATTCATGTTGCTAAATTTCAGATTGCTGTTTCATCATGAGTCTCAAAAATATTACATTATCCTGATGACTCACTATTGACAGTTGGAGGTTACCTCAGATTTAAATTATTTCATGCTGGCAGTATGTGCATGAGGCTTTTGCTTTCGTAATTTTTCTCAATTTACTCAAGCAGTTTAGAAAGGTCCAGATGGAGATGAACATATTGAACGCTTAAAAAGAAATGTTTGTGTAGTTTATGCAGGAAGTAAGACGCATTTCTTAATACACAGAGAAGGTTGTTTCCCTTTCTATTAGAAGTTCCAAATGAAATAAAATCTTGGACCTCTGCATTTCCCTGCAGTAGTTAAGCTGATGCAGCAGATACTTTGGTTTTAATTATTTATGGATGAGCCATGTGAAATGCCTGCCAGAGGTAGCAAAGGGAAAATAATGGCTGGTATTACACAACTGACCTTGAATCCAGCTCTGATTGAAATTAATTACCCAAAGTTTTAAAATCTCAGCTTCTTATATTGGTGGTAATGTCCTTTTCTGGTGAGAATGAATAGCTCCATTGTCTTAGCCCAAGCTTTGCTTATCACCAATATTTATTTCGCAAAATTTGGTACATCTGATCCTTGCAGGGAAAACATTATTAATTGCCTTGATCTTTTCTTCCCCTAATTCCTGCATATTGTGTTACCCTAACATTCAGCCCTTGACATCCCATTAAGGCCAGCTGTTATTTTCTAGAATGGTTGTTTGTAAAAATGAGCTCAGTTTTGGGTTGACCTCTAGAATATTTTGCCACTCCGAAGGTACACACGGATTGTCTCATATCCTTTTCTTGTGTTCTGCATTGTCAATCTTGCATGCGTTACATGTGAGCAAGTGCATTGGGGAAAATATTATTCCTGTTAATTTGAATTAGCTCTCAGTCTTCTAAGGACAGGATATTTGGTGAGAATGGGGATGATGCTAACTCATGACTATATAATCCAGTCTTTAGAAAACATGATTTGTGTTGCAGGCACAGTGGCTTTCCCTAATACTTTTAAGGGCCTATTTAGTTTCTATATACTTGAGTATCCACAGAGATGTTGCCTCCAGCATTCCAGGTGCTGTTCCCCACAGTCTCTGGATGAAGGCATGCTTGGGATCATATCATTGGTAGCTGGGGGCAAAACTTCCACCAGAGGAAACTTCACTGACAGAAAAATGAGAAGTGCCACACTGGAATGCTGAGAGAGTTCATTTATAATAAACAGTAATTAAACAGGGATTATTAGGGTGGCACATTTACGACGTGAAAGCAGAAGTTGTGTCAACACCTTATAAAGTCCCAAAAGTCATTCAGCTGAAACATTTGCTCTGGGATGAAGAACAAGGTTCTGTTCTAGGGAAGATGTAGGCTTGCTGTTTGCTGTATTGAAAAACTCTTCATAATAGTCTTTTTGGTTGTAAGCATTTAACAAAGCTTTCTCAGGGCTTAACATAAAGCCCTAGGGAGTCAAAGAGACTGTTCCTTGTCACTGGGCTTTTCTCATAACCAACACCGTTCCTTGTCAAAGATATTAAAAACATGCATAGCAACTTACTTTTTGTTTTTGTTTTTGTTTTTTGAGTACAAATCTCAGGCTAGATACTTGTTTCTACCATTTTGCCTCTCCATTCCAACTTGCTGGCCTCACCTATCACCTGAGCTGATTGCACAACCTCAGACAAGGGCAATTAGGCATCCCCTGAGGATTGGTGTCGATTCAGTCTCCCATTCCCATCCTCTAGAACCTTGCTGAGCCTGAAGTCTTCCCAGAGTTGGCTTGATGAATGACTGCTTTCTGATGCATTAATGAAGAGGAAGCAGGATGATGGCCTCCTTTTCAATAGTTCCACATTCATTTGGCCTTCTGGAAACATTTCTATTTAATAAAAAGAATCTCTAATAGTAAGAATCTCAATTAGGTAAGAAAGGAAGAGCAGCCTAATGATTGTTGAGTAAGATTCTGTGGGTGGGCACCCTGTATCACTTACACATTGGACTTACCCCGTGAGAATGCTACAACATTTCAGGTCAAATGACTTTTTTTTTAAGGGGTTCATGGAAGAGAGAAGGGCATAGGATAAAAGGACCACATCTGTCTGTCAAAGCATCCTCACCAATTTTCTAGATTTTCATTTGTAATATGTAAAACTCTTTTCTTCCCTCATTGTTAAAATACTATTCAGTTAAAGGGACTAATAGCCATGCATGAGTAGAAGTTTCATTTAATTGATATTTATTTCGTACTTTCTATATTCCAGGAACTTTTTAGTGATTAGGAATGCAAAGGTGACTAAGATAGCAAATCCATCTCCAAAGGGGTTTTTGGCTAGGAAAGCCAGCTACTACTAGATTTATTATTTCAAAAATCCATATTTTGCCCTATTAAGTAAATCAAGCTTTAGTAGTCTTAAGTCTACATAAACAGAACATCCATCTTAAGGACAAATCCTGTGCACAAGTAATCATGGTAACTGTTGGAACACTCAGTTTCTCTGTGGTCTTTCCTTGATTTGAAATATGGCCATTTTTTTTAAAAGAGAGAATTCCAGAAGAGACAAAAGGCTTACCCATGCAGAGAGTTGTGTTAAGCCTCCCTACTTCCATCTCCCAAATAGGGCATTTATGTTTGCAAGATCTACTGAAGAGCAGTTTAATCCAGAGCAGTCGATTGTGCCTGGAAACAGGAAAGAAGCTCAAAAGACTAATCTAGGAAGGATGAAGGGTGAGCTTTTCCTAGAATCTTATGGAAAGAGAAAATAGTTTTTAATGGGAAGAGCATGGCTCAGGAGAAATAGATTGGCTCTCAAGATCAGAGGTTCCTTCAGGGAAAGGATGTAAGGGAGTTAAGAATAGAACTGTTGGAAAATGAAAAATGAGGGACACCTCAGGGACCAAGTATATGAAGATCCTAAATCAGAAAACATTTGAGAGTGGAAAGTCTGGGCCAGGTAGACTCAGAAGCAAAATAGGCTTAGGCATTAGAGAATTGTTGGCTTGTTTATTTGGTGTTTGTTTGTTTAATAATTGGAGAAATATTTGTGGAACACACACCAAAGTTATAAAGCTCTGACTTCAAATTCATATTGAATATCAAAAGTTTTCTGATTGATCTGCCTATCTTTAAACTTTTTCCTGAAATATTCTTTCTAAGTGGATAGCTATGGGACAGCTCAGGAAAATAAATTTACTCGGGATTATAGGTTGGCATCTAGGCAAAGAGATACAGGATTCTGACATCATTCCTAGTCAGCTTGCTTGCAAATAAAATTACCTAGGATTCTTCACAAAAAGAGCATTTTTAACACAGGAGTTCCTTGCTTGTGTTGCTTGTTAATGAGAGTGTGATTCACAGGATAGCATTGTGGAAATTGTGAATATGGGAGTCAGGCAGATCTCAGTTCAAATCCGAGTTCAGTAAGTTACTAATTGTGTGACCTTCATAAATTGCCGTAGAAGACACATTTGTGCTCCTTTCATTTCATTTTTCCTTGGCACACTAAGAATAACAGCATGATTTCTTTTCCTATGACACTAGATTGGCCTCTCCTTCAATTTATTTGAGTTAATGTTTACGTGGACTTCTTGCCCTGAAAAATTGCAGTCAGTGAATTAATTCAGTTACTGTTCAGAATCAATGTACAGGTAAATTCTACTATGTCAGTTTCGCAATTTATCAGAAAACCCAAAGGGATTAACCAGGATTGCTCCTGAATACATTGTATTGCTCCCCAAACTCAGAGTCATTGAGTTTATAACTTCAGAAAGCCTATGTCTACTGGTAGGTAAAGGAAAAAAAAGAAAACTTTTAAATTTATATCTAATTTTTCCTTTATTAACAATCTCTTATTGCTAACAATACCCTTTAGTATAATTTACATTCCTTATTACGTCATTATTTATGCTTAGAGAAATTTTACTGGGTTCTATGTAATAGTCTTTGTTCTTTTCTACCTTCAAAGATTTCTGTACTTAAAACTTTTTTGAATCATATGTCAAAGGAGGAATATATATTAAATAAAGGGCAAATAATAAACCAATATGAAATACGTATTTTTATGACACTATTTTGTATATCATATATCATGTATAAAAATATCTTTGCAGTTATGGCTAAATGCAAAAGGAGTAATAAGGTTGCAAACTTATAACTGGAAATATAAATTTTAGATTGTGAACCTACTGCCTACAAGCAAGCCAAAATTTCTTTATCAACCAACAAGTCAAAAACCATAGAAAAGGTTGCAAAACTCATGAGCCATTTTAAAGAACAAATTGGGCGAAGAACAATTAGTATTCATTTGGCCTCCATTCATAATTCAAAGCTCATCTATGTGTGTTTATGAGCCTGAGGAGGGAAGTCATTTAACCATAGGATTCCTTGTGCAAATTGAACTGTCTTCCTCCTTTGGATTGTCATTTTTAGCATATCAGCTGTTATGAATTCTATTTAAAGTGGGACATCAAATATATAGCTAATTCTTCCCCTTAAAAATTTATTTTATTTTAAATTTCACTAAGTCAACATACAGTGTTATATTAGTTTCAGGTGTATAATATAGTGACTCAACAACTCTGTACATTACCCAGTGCTCATCATGACCAAGTGCACTCCTAAATCCCACATCTATTTTACCCATTCCCCCACCCGTCCCTTCTGGTACGTATCCATTTATTCTCTGTAGTTAAGTGTCTGTTTCTTGGTTTGCCTCTCTCTCTCTTTTTTCCTTTGTTCATTTGTTTTGTTTCTTAAATGTCACATATGAGTGAAATCCTATGGTATTTTTCTCTGACTTACTTAGCATTATACTCTCTAGTTCCATCCGTGTTGTTATAAATGTCCCCTTATAATTTTATCAGAAGAAAATACAATAATAGAAAATGTAATGATAGATTTTTGACCTGAAGACAATATAAAACTTTTAATGGCACACTTTTAAGATTTGAATCGACCACCAAAATTTTTTTTTCTACATCTTAAGCAACAGAGATCTATTCAGGTTAAAATCTCCCCTCTTTTCAGTTATATCGATATATATGTGAAATGCCTTCAAGGTAGATTATAAACCATACTTTACAGGTGGAGCCATCATGTTAAAAAGAATAATGTTTACAACATGATTTGAAGTCTGAAGGAACTCTGAGTCTTATTAGAAGACATTGATTTCTCATTTGTCTTGAAAATATATTGTACCTTGAAATTGTAGTATCTTTCCATATCAGTTCAGTCATCTATGCATGCATACATGAATCCATCCATCCCATCCATCCATCCATCCATCCTCCATTTATTCATATTTCCATATACCCATCTGTGACAATTATCCATTGAATGGCTACTGTATGTTGGGAAATGAAACAGGGACTGGTAATGAAAAAACGAATACAAGAAAATCCCTGATTTCAAGTTGCTTAGGACCTCGTGAAAAAAAAGGCAGACATATAAATCAATAATTACAACACCACCTTGTGGAAATTACGTGCCATAATAGATGTGTGCTGTCCTTGAGAAAGACTTTGGAATGAGCACTTAAATTTTCTTGGATGACTGGGGTTGAAGATGGAAGAAAGGAGAAAGAATCCGAACACAGTAGATATATTAGATGCAATTTGAATTAAACTGGTGATTATAGAGGATGAGGGGCTATAGGAGCAGAGGAATCTAAAATGCAAAATGTGCAGCATGAGAAAGCAAGGATAATTCAGTCAAAGCAGGCTGTTTGAAATAGCTGAGCCACAGGATACATTTAGCAATGGGGGATGAGAATGGCTGGATCATAGAAGAACTTGTTAACATACTGAGACATTTACACTTGAGCTTGTACACCAGTGTATCTTAAACTTGAGTAACATATGGGTGCCATTTCAAGGAGAATAGCTCTTAAGACTTCTATTGTTCACTTCAATTATTTTTATCATATTCTTACATATGTACACATACGTAACAAAGAACAACCCCTTTCTATATAAATCTTTTACATAACCAAAACAAGTTGATGAGTTAAAAGTAAATAGAATTATGAAACTATTACAATAGAACGTTGGAGAGAAGGTTTGAGTTGGCCATGCCTGCACTAACACCAACATGTGCTGTGGTAAGGGTGCAATTGACTCACCATCTCTCTCTGTCTTTAAACCACAGAGAAACCACTCTGGGATGCCATTTTGGTTGAAGATGTTAAGTTTCCCTAGGGCCTTTTGTGTGTGTGTGTGTGTGTGTGTGTGTGTGTGTGTGTGCCACAACAATGAATGTGGTGCCACTGGTTGCTGAGGAGACTAAGCACTGACCACAGGGCAGGTGCTGAAATCTCATGGGCTGACTTCATCATCCTCAATATGCTTATATTTATGTTGGGTTATCACTGGAAAAATGGATAACTTGTAACTTCATAAAGAAGTCCAGGACCTCTGAGACCATGACTGTGAAAATATCTTTGATAAATATTGCCAGAGTAATGAAGGGGCCGCTGAAGGGTTACAAACAAGGGAGAAATGTGGACAGATTTCCTTTTGGAAAGCACACTCTTGAGTTAGAAAACGTGAAACAGTCTACGCAAAAGATGATGACTAATTGCAACAGCCATGGGAATAGGGAGGAAAAGGCAGATTTGAGAGTGATAGAAGTATAATTGACAGGATTTGGTCTCAGATTGGATGTGGGAGGTAAGGGAAATTGAAAATTCAAAGATGGTTCTCAGATTTCTAGCATGGTTGCCTGGATAGCGGGGATACTATTGGCCGACAGAGAGATGCCTGGAGACAGAGTAGGCTGCGGGTGGAAAACAATGAGATTGGCTTTGGATATATTCCATCTGAAATGCAACAGCTGTGATGGAGTAGACAATCTGAAACATGAGAGTGGGGCTTAAGAGAGGAACTGGGCTGTGGTGGAGATGTGGTCATCATAGGCATAGCTGTGGTTGTCGTGGCTTTGGACTTGTACGAGATTCTTATGCGGAGAGCATAGGCAATTAGAATAAAGCCAAAGACGGCCACCCGGGTGACAGTGATACTTCAGGGTGTCAGACGGAAGAAGGAGAGCTCCTAAAGGAGACAACTGAGGGCCAGAGAGAGGAAGAGATCCAGGAGAGCAAGTGTCATTGGTGACCATTGATGACACTTGTGTTTTGCCTGATTTCTAAATGATTGTTTAATTATTTAAACTTGTAGGCTTCTAAATTATTGTTTTGTTTGGAGTATTCATTTCCATC
The DNA here is from genome assembly GCF_018350175.1 of Felis catus. Lineage (NCBI taxonomy): Eukaryota > Metazoa > Chordata > Mammalia > Carnivora > Felidae > Felis > Felis catus. The sequence goes on from NC_058368.1 coordinate 74,057,896, forward strand.
TTAGTTGTCACTGTGAGCAGTTTAAGCCTAAACTGTTCCTTCTTCATAATCCAATATGTTTAGCAGACATTCATCTGTTTCTCGTTAATGTTTAACTCGTGGTCCTCTATGGACATCATGTTTTCTGCCATGCAAGTGTTTGAAAACATGGATTAAGTCAGGATACGTTGGTGTATTTGTTATGGTGCATTCTCCTAACAGAAGCATGGCTACTTCCCTTTTACCTGATTCCCATTTTTGAGTGTCCTAAGAATCATCTCTAGGATATCTTCTCTATTAATATTAACTCTCATGGTGACCTGTATGTTGTTGATTTCCAGACATCTTTCCCTGTCTCTGTCCCTATCTCTGTCCATATTTCTCTCTCTCTCTCTCTGTCTCTCTCTCATCTATCTCTATCTACCCATCATCTATCATCCTAAGCTCCAAAATTGATATTCAGCTACTTGCCTGCACTCTTAACTTGGCTCCCCAGTAGACATAACAACTTTGGATTCTTCCAATTTCCAAATTTATTCATTCCTAAGTAGTGTGATTTGAGGAAGTAAAAAAGTTTGTCAGCAATCTTTTATCTTTTTCCTACACTCACCTTAAACGCTAAAAGGTCATCCAGTCAGCGCTACTAAGTGGTCCCTGTAACCATATCTAAGCACCTTTCTGGCCTCATTCTAGTCACGTGTCATAGTGCCTTGCGATTCTGTGCAGCATGGAATGTCAGAGGAAGGGATGTTTCCAGTATCTGGGAAGTATGGAGAGCAACGGACAGGTGTGGATGGTGGAATGGGACACATATGGGTTTGCGGCCTGCTTCTTACCAACATGGCTAGTCTCCAAACTGTTCTGAATCTTAGTTTTCTGACCTGAAACAGGGAAAGGATTATGCCACAGTTATAACGAGAAGTACGTGAAGGCAAATACGAACAACATCTAACACGGCTCAGATCTTAACACATAATCGCTTATGAAGCAAATTTCCTTTTCCATAGCCATCATCCCCACTTCCTTCTCATTTTACTGCAGAACTGATGAGAGTGTAACATATTATATGGCACAGATTGTGGTTAATAACATGATTTTCCCACCTCTACAATTTCTTACGTGAAAATGAACTGGAAAGTCAGCCATCTAGGTCACGGAGAAAAGTTTGGAAAAAGACTGAACCCTGTCCAGGATATTCTACTGGTAATCTCTGTCAACCCTTGACAGGAGGCTCCAGCAGCCTTGAATATGGAGCGATTAAAGAATATACCAGAGAAACCTTTACTGGCGTTTCCTGTTCAGGTTACACAGAACTCTGTTACACTATCCCTTTGATTTCAGTCCTGACTCTGACCTTGAAGCTGTCTATCCCAAACTACATACGAACTGGTCTCTTGCTTTTAGACTGACCGGGCCTAACTGGCCACCATTTATACATGTCCAACCAGAGACTGTCAAACTTTAGCCCTCAGGCCAAATTTGTGTAAACACGGCTTTTATCGGAACATGGTCACATCCACTTACTATTATCTAAGGATGCTGGCAGACTACAACAGTTGAGTTAGTATTTGCCACAGAGACTAAATGGCGCTCAAAGTCTAATACGTTCGCCATTTGGCCTTTTACAATAAAAGTTCCCAGACTCCTGTATTATACTATCGAATCCTTTGTGTTGCCAACTTTTTAGCAACAAAACATGTGTTGGGTACTTACAGGATGTCTGTCTCTGGACTAGACACTGACAAGAGGCAAGGGGCCAAAAATGCATCTGTCTTCAAGAGCACACAATCTAGATTAATAATTCCTAACCAACTGCTGTAGATGACATCGTATTACCCAACTTCTCTCACTAGTCTCTACACAGAGGGTAATGCTAAGGAAAGTAACAATAAACAGAAAGATGATCTGTATATAAGACTTTTCCCACCCACCTAAAGTTTGTTCTGATTTGAGTCTCCCTTGCATGGGAATTTTAATCAAGGGAATAGTTCTTATTTATTTATTTTAATTTTCAGGAATCGTAGGAAGAATTCTTAAGGGAAAAAGAACCCCACAAAACACCCTCTCTTTTCCCCTGGTCCAGATTCTTGATTCCTGGCTCAACAGGACTCTGCTCTCTGGGTTAGGTTAGACTCTGAAATTTCAAAGCCATTTCTTGTTAAAGACAGTTTATCAGTTAAAAAAAAAAAAAGGTTTTTCTTTCCATGAAACCTTTCATGTTTCATTATGAAGTCTCTAGGTTATATTGTGCGTCAAACACTGCTTATAAACGCTTTGAAATATGTAAAATGTTCTCTTTTGTTCAGCTATGATAGTAGCATACTGGAGATTATAAGTAAAAAATAGTAATTGGAAAGTGGGTGCATAGGTGGCTGAGTTCAAATAAAGCTTTTTCCCTAGTGAAAAAGATGTGTGTGAATGTTAAATATCATGCAAATAGGGCTCAAGTTTGTGGGCATGTGTGTTCTTTTATTTACACTAACAGAGCAGAAAAGGATATGTTGATGGATCAGATCAACCCTCAAGGGACGTTTGTGACCAAATGTGTGTGTGTGTGTGGGGGGGAGGTGGGTGTGGGTGTGTGGGTGTGTATGCATGTATGCAATGACACTACAACCTACTATTTTCAAACTACTTGCCATAGTTGTCCAAACCTTGAGTTTATAGCAACAAATAAAAATTTATTTTTCCCCCCAACTTGATTTAAGTTATCATTACTCAATTTATTTGTGAATAAAAATTTTAGTGTGCATTGAAAAAAAATAGGAGAGGGGCGCCTGGGTGGCTCAGTCGGTTGAGCGTCTGACTTCAGCTCAGGTCACGATCTCGCAGTCCGTGAGTTCGAGCCCCACGTCAGGCTCTGGGCTGATGGCTCGGAGCCTGGAGCCTGCTTCCGATTCTGTGTCTCCCTCTCTCTCTGCCCCTCCCCCGTTCATGCTCTGTCTCTCTCTGTCTCAAAAATAAATAAAAAAAAGTTAAAAGAAAAAGAAAAAATAGGAGAAAACATAAATTATATTCAAAACAGGGCATTTTATATTTTTGCACACTTATTAAAATATGTGAGAGGTCTTTCGTAAATTAAATATATGAGGGTATTATCTGATTCCATCTTATTTTTTCCCTCAGATTTATTCATTATCATTCCTTTTTTTTCTTTACCAAAAATGAGAGATTTCTTATCTTCAGTTTCACCTTGAAATATTTTATCATCATCATCATTACTATTTTTACTTTCACAATTCAAGTTTCTAATCTGTAAAAAAGTAAGTTAATGCTAGCATTCCACTCTGTGCTAATGTTCTACCTTGACTGTAGAGAAAAACCTGAGATGGGCACACATTTAAAAAGGGGATGGGGTGGGGGCGCCTCGGTGGCTCAGTCAGTTGAGCATCCGGCTTTGGCTCAGGTCATGATCTCACCATTGGTGAGTTCTAGCCCCACATCGGTCTCTTGCTGTCAGCGCGGAGCCAGCTTTGGATCTTCTGTCCCCCTCTCTCTCTGACCCTCCGCTGCTCACATACTCTCTCTCTCTCTCAAAAATAAGTAAACATTAAAGAAGAAGTTTTAAAAAAGGGGGGGTTTGGAATGGGGCAATGAAGCCCGAGTGAAAAACAACTTCCCACCTTCTCTGAATCCTGTGCATCCACTGCATTGTCTGTCTGTCTCTGACCTCTCAGAACTTCGGGCACTTTCTCTCCATAGCTCTGTGCCCCAGTCTTATGTAGCCGAGCTTCCTGTGCTGGCTACAGGGGCCCCTTCTGTGTCCTCCCCAAGTCTAGTGAGTTGCAAAGCCGTCCTCCCAGCTTCATCTCCCTCCTGACCTTGTCATATCCTCCTGAGGATACAGAGCTTTTCTCTGTGCCCCTCTTTCTACACATATGCTCCTCTTCTACTCCTCCCCTCCATTCTTTGCCGAATCTCAGTGATTATGGTGATGCTAATGATTATGGCAGACATGGCTGCTATCTATGGAGTGCACACTAGGTCCCAGGCAGTGTGATGAATGACTGACATTCACAAAACTCTTTTAACCTCACAATTTTCCAGCAAGATATTAAAACCCCATTTATACTTAAGGAGCCTAAGACTGAGAAAAGGGTTATTCTCAACTTGGCTATGAAGTTGATTTTCAGATCTCATCTGTCTTGGTTCTGGGCTCATGCCGTACCTTAGCCCTGTGTTGTAATGTTTCTCTCCCTGCCTCAACCTCTTCCTTCGACTCTGCTGTGTTCACTCCCAGTTTTGTACCTGCTCCTCTGCTATCTGCTATCTACATCTATTTTCACCGTCCTGAGAAACCTCGCTGTTCCTCTGTTTGTGACCTTCTTCACCTTCTATAAAAACTCGCCACCGAAGGCGTCGTCTTTCGCGTGCATTTGTGGTTCTTTCTGACCTGGCTGCCTAGTTACTCTAGGGCGGCTTGGTGACGAAGCCATCCTCGGTGCCAATGGAGAGACGAACAAAAAGTATAAAATACGTCCCTCAATCCTGGAATAGGGAAACAAGATCTTCCCAAGAAATGTAGACCAGATACATGAAGGGAATCTCGTCCTAAGGAGTTTGGGCATTTACTTCTAAGCTCAAATGGAGATATTATTTTTGATTTTCACCCCCTTTTAAATTGTCTGCTTTACTGAACTACAGTTTTCCTCTAACCTTCCTACATTTTACTTTTCTGACTCTATTCCTTCCCTCCTGATTATTCATCCTAGCAGCTTTTGTCTTCTCTGTGCTTCTGTTTAGTTCTCCCAAAGCTTTGTTCTGAGTCATTTTCTCTTGCATTTCAGGATTTTTCTTTGCCTTGTTACCATTCTTTTTTTTTTTGTTTTAATTTTTTAAATGTTTATTCATTTTTGAAAGACAGAGAGACAGAGCACAAGCAGGGGTGGGGCGGAGAGAAAGGGGGAGACAGAATCTGAAGCAGGCTCCAGGCTCTGAGCTGTCAGTACCAGAGCCTGACCTGGGGCTCGAACTCACAAACCGCGAGATCATGACCTGAGCTGAAGTCGGACGCTCAACCGACTGAGCCATCCAGGCGCCCCTTCCTTGTTACTACCATTCTTAAGTAGTTTACACTCACTAATCCTAGCCCTCAAAAACAATACTCCATTTTATGGATGAGGAGAAACTTTTACAGAATAATTGGTAGAACTGAGACTCAATCTAGCTTGCAATGTTCCTACATCACAACCTCGGTTTTTAAAATAAATATATATATTTTTCTATACTAATTATTTTGTCTGGCTTCCTGACGCCTTGAGAGTCTTTCAAGCAAATTACGTTGGAAGCAATTTGGTTTGGTTTAGTTTGATGATTTCATTTGAAGAGATGAAGGACAAAACTAGAACCCGGAAGCCAACAATGAGGTGATTGCCAAACTGCAGGAGTGTTATTCCAGAACAAATAAACAACTGTCTTAATTCGCACAATATCTACGGACCTATTGTTATTACCTTCAGCAGAGTCTTCCAACTGATATGAACAATTGATTTCCTAACTCCGTTTTAAAGTCGTGGGTAGTGGATCTTTTCATTTAAACTGCTCTTTGTGTAGACTCAATGATATATCAAAAAAAAAAAATCTCTAAATGAAGGGGGAAGGATAAGGCACATGGGCAATCTTTACATTATGTTATGTTATGTTATGTTATGTTATGTTATGTTATTTTTTTCCCATAAGCATAAGATCATGGTCAGCCAGATAATTTCTTCAATTTTTTTTCACTCTATTGTCTGGTTCACCTGGCAGTTTGCAATCTCATGGGTAGGATGGGGAGGTAAGAGCAGGAGGAAAAATATTTGGTCCCCTCTTTCTATAAATTTAAGCCCATTTCCTCTTGTCTTTTCTCAGGGGTAAGCTTATATTTCCATTTTAAATATGAGCTCCCAAAGGGCATTAACCAGGCAATTTTTACTTAACTGCGTTTTATTTTCTTCTGTATGATGCTGTGTTCACATAACTGATCTACAGTTCTAGAGAGAAAATGACGAAAACTGCATTCCAGTGACTATAAGCTAATATTTTATGGACCACTGTAATGAAAGTTTTGACCACTATTGTAAATCATACCTAGAACATACATAACTCACGGTCTGTATTGACAATACTGTGAATATATTGTACAACACTAGGCAATTGACTTGAACTCTCTTAATTGGGGTTTGGTGATAATTAGGCAGAGCAGGATAATATTTAGCACTGCACTGTGTATGAAATGAGCACATTTATAGCTAAGAAATTGATAACATAAACAAAAGCAGGGAGTCATGTTTTAGCTCTCGGTGAAAACAGTCTCATAGAAGTAGATTATACTGTTGTAAACTCATGCTATTGACCACAGAAATGTATTTTAAAACATGGAAAATTTCATTTTGAATTTGAATCCTAAAAGCGCAGTATTGATAATAAGTGAAAGTAATTAAAATCTATTTCTTTATCAATTACCTGTTATAAAAACACGAATTTAAAGTCACTTTCCTATGACTTAGTGTAAATTAGTAAGAGCATACGTATTATTTCTTTTTCCCCCCGTTTTCCTTCCTTCTTTTATTCCTTTTTGGGTCTCTTCTTTTCCTCTTTTCCTTTGCTATAAAAGGCATTACAAACTAAATATATCTTAATATATCAGGTGGCTTCCTTTTGCAAAGCTCTGAAACTAGATGGTAGGGCAGTTTGGACAAATACCTCCATTAACAGATCATCTCTGATCGAGGGAAAGTATCTTCACTTATTTCTTTCGCTCCTAATTTTCAAATGGAAGGGCAATTCATTTTGGTTTCCCGGCGTAGCTCAGTGGAAGACATCTTCCGCTCTGGTTTAGGACTTTTCTGCTTCCCCAACCCTGGGAGGTTCAAAAGTTACCTTCACTGATTAACAGAGAAATGAGTAAATGTGTGCCTGGAGAGATGGGGTGGTGGAATACCTTTTAAATGAATTCTGATTTTATTAAATTCATTTGCATAATTGAAGAATGCATGAGGGTTGCATAAAAGTGCTGAATACTTTTTTAAGTTTTCCATCTCCGTACGCTGTGTAATTTTGTGGCTATGAATGTTTAATAGATTCTCCCTGTCCCCCCCCATCCCCCCCCTCCCTCGCCCACCACCTTCTTTTAATTGATGGTTCTAATTCATTTGTACTAAGTTAAGCCTCAGGAGATGAAAATAGCAGGGAATGCCCAGATGCCCTTTTCTGGGCAGATTCTTAAGAGAGAATCATCTGTTTTTGAGGAAAATGCCTCTTTTTCTCCTTGGATGCCACCAGCAACGCCCGTATTGTGCACGTTTAGAAGGTCAGCCCAGCTGGCAAGCTTATTTCGTTGACTCCTGGGGATTGGACACCCTGGAGCCTCACCACGGCAGAGCATTTTTATGAGGCTCGTGTGTGTTGGAAACAGGATAGATAACGAACTCTTTTATCATTTGCTTCTTGCTGACCAAAGGCTGCGTTTTCATGTGATATTATCATATCTTTGTCTATGAATAAACTTGGGCTGTCACACAGAGGATTTCTCTCCACCATCAGAAATTCTAAAAGGCAAAAAAAAAAAAGGCCAAATTTGGGCATCCGAGGTAAATAAGAAACTGCAAAACAGCTGGCGTTTCTTGGCATGTGCCAACGAAGCCCAGATTCATGCTTGTGCTTCACGTCCAACCACGAAGACAGCGTTCAATGTTCCCACATCCAGCCATCCCCTGCAAAATACCCCAAGTAGCCAAGTTATTCTGATTGTTACTCTCTGCAATGGACTCAATGTTTGTCTTCCCCCTCCTCCTGCATTCATATGCCCAAACCCCAATCTCAGTGTGATGGTATTTGGAGGTGAAGCCTTGGGAGATAATTAGGTCATGAGAGTGAAGTGCTCACAAAAGAGATTAGTAAGTACCCTTGAAGAAGGGACCAGAGAGCTAGCTGGCTACCTCTGGGCCATGGGAGGATGCAATGAGAAAGGAGCCATCTGCTAACCAGGAAGTGGACCCTCACCAGACACTGAATCTGCCTTGTGCCTTGACCTTGGACTTCCCAGCTTCCAGAACCTTTGTCAGAAATGAATATCGTTTAAGTCTATGGTATTTTGGCATAGCGGCCAAAATGAAGACACTCTCTACTCCACATAAACGTCTCAGGAGTAATGCTAGGCTCTGTGTCAACTAATGCTCATAGTTATTTAAAAAATATATTTATATTATTATACATATTAATATATTATTACTATCCTATATATTAAAGATATCGTTATATTTTAACAAAGGCAGTCTCCATGAGGTTGTAGCCGGGGCACAGGTGTCGGAGTTGAGAAAATTTAGCTTGCCCTACTGCTCTCTCACTACTGGTGACGGGTCAAGGTGAGTCATTTGTTGCCCTACTTTCATCATTTATATGGTGCCTCATTAATCATCATCATCACAACAACAAAAGCAACAACTGTTTATCCAATGTGCTGATTGCTGGGCTGAACACTTCATTTGCATCATCTCTGAATCTGAGAGCCACCTGCAGGCTAATATTTTGATCGAAGTCTCAACAATGTGGTCAGACTGCACAGCGATTGTACAGCCACACTACCTGCACCGTAATTGAGGAGATAACATTTGTGAAAGCACCGTGCATAGCGTTTGGCTTACAGTGTTTGCCTACAATGAACAAAGGAGCATGTCATTCTCGGGAGGAAAGAGGGAAAGACCATGGGTGGCTTTCTGGATTCTTCCTTGGGGATCTGCCTTTCCCCAGCCTCTGAATCTCTCCAGGACTGCTGAAGAAGTAATTCAATTTTACAAACGTATCTGTCCTCACTCTTCTTTTCTCCACGAGAAAAGAATGCGTGGGTGGTTCTTGCAGCCAAGGTTTTGATCTCTTGTGTCTCCCCTAGTTCTCTGGAGCAGGGGAGAGCATCAGTAGTATTTGAAGATTTCTTTCCAAGAGAATTGTGTAGTCTTGGCACTTATTTGCGGCAGACCAAAGGAAATGCAACAGGGAAGGAGTCTATTCCCTAATCCCTACAGCCTGGTGAAGGCAGCTCCAGGTTTTCTGGATCTTTCTGCAATTTCAGCCGTGCTTTCCAAAGAAATGGAGGGACTCTTGGGTAAATTTCAAAATGCAGATTCTAGGGCCCTTCCCCGGGCCTCCTTGAGCCGAATCTCCAGAAGCCATCGGGCTGCCTTTGTATAAGGTCCCTTGGTGTCTCTCTGTCTCTCTTTCTCTCTCTCTCTCTCTTGCAGTTAAGACCCACTCCTTCTGGCTCTGAGGTGCTAGTGGGAGGCTCACCTGTTCGTGGGACAGATGAGACTGAATGATTTGCAGGAAATTTCACCTGTTTGGCTTGAAGTCTGGCCTTGGCTTTCTTTGGGTGTGGGCTCTAACAGTTCTGCGGGCAGATTCCATTTCTGGTGGAGGTGAGTGATGATGGAATTTTCTCTACACGCATGCCCCTTATCCCATCCGCTTCCAGCCGCAACGCGTGCCGGAGAGAGTTGAACGTTCTCTCGTTCCTTTCTGCTGTTATGTGATGCTGCTCGCTTATACCTTGATCTTTGTGTTATTTGAAGGCAGCGCTGACCGGGAGAGTTGTTAAAAAAAAATCTAGTCAGAGTTTTGATGCAGATATTTCCTGCTCGTTTGAAAACTCACAACAATTATTACTAAAAGGATAAGGCCATGCCAGAGAGTGTTACTTATGAAATCCCTTTGAAATGAGATCACTACAAAAGAGAAAGAAAGAAAGAAAAAAAGAAGTCTCATGAAGTTGATCTGATTATCAGTCAAACAAATGCACCAAGCTTTTCTCGTGTTGTGTCTGCTTTTGATATTTGTGGTTGTTCCTTGCTCACTCTGCTAAGGGCATATCTGATAAGATTAAGGTCAGGCTTTCCATTTGCCTCTGTCACTGATAAATGAGAAATTCTGTCCTTTGTATTTGGGCTTGTATTGTGTATTATAAAACTATACTGCTTTCATTTAGCACCTATTTGAATATGTTTAACTTATCACCTTTGAAAGTCATTCCTTAGGAACAGATCTTTTTACGTTAGTGGTTCCTTTGGGTTCTATTTAAGATCTCATTCTAGTTTGTAATGGTGCAGTCTTTTTATCTCTAGTTCGTTTCTATTTCTCATGGCATACAGGCAGTGGACTCTTCATATGTTCACACATAACATCGGGGGCATTTTCAATACTAGAGAGAGATTTTTCTTCAAGGAAGGAGTTTTATTGATTGATTGGACAAGTGATTTGAACATTACGCTATGATCACCACAGGTATATCTCCCATCTGTCCCGTTACATCGCTTTTACAATATCATTATGCTCTGCTTTTTATTCCTGTGACACACTCATTCCATAACTGGAGGCCAGTGTTTCCCTAACCCTTTGACCCGTTTTGCCCAAGACCCCACCTCCCTCTCCCCTGGCAGCCATCAGTTTATTATCTGTATTTATAAAACAAATATTCTGCCATTTGTTTGCTTATTCATTTTTTTTTAGATTCCATTTATGGGAGGAATCATATAGTATTTGTCTTTCTCAGTCTGACTTATTTTACTTAGCATGGTATCCTCTAAATCCATCTAGGTTGTCTCAGATGGCACAATATCACCCTTTTCCTAGGTGTGTAATATTCCATTATGTGTATACCACATTTTCCTTATCCACTTGTTGACGGAAGGACACTTAGCTTTCTTCCATGTCTTGGCTGTTGTGAATAATGCTGCAATAAACATAGATACCTTTTTTATACCTTTTTGAGTTAGTGTTTTGTTTTCTACTGGGTAAATGCCCAACAGTGGAATTATTGGATCATATGGTTCTTCCATTTTTCATTTTCTGCGGAAACTCCGTGCTGTTTTCCAGCATGGCTGCACTAATTCACATTCCCGCCAAAAGTGAACGAGGGTTCCGTTTTCTCCACATTGTCGCCACCGCTTGCCGTTTCTTGTCTTCTTGATTTTAGCCATTCTGACAGGTGTAAGTTGATATCTCATCGTGGTTTTGATTTGTATTTCCCTGATGATGAGTGATGTTGAGCATCTTCTCCTGTGTCTATTGGCTATCTGTATGTCTTCTTTGGAAAAATGTGTATTCAAGTCCTCTGTCCATTTTTTAATGTTTGTTTATTTTTTTTGGCATTGAATTTTATAAGTTCTTCATATATTTTGAGTATTGACCCCTTATCAGATTATGGCCTTTGCAAATATCTTCTCTTATTCAGTGTTTTGTTGCTGTGCAAAGCTTTTTAATTTGATGCAGTCTCAATAGTTTATTTTTGATTTTGATTCCCCTGTCTCAGGAGACATATCTAGAAAAATGTTGCTGTGGTCGATGTCAAATTACTGCCTGGGTTCTCTTCTAGGATTTTTATGACTTCAGGTCTCACATTTAGGTCTTTAATCTGTTTTGAGTTTATTTTTCTGTATGGTGTTAGAAAGTAGTCCAGTGTCATTGTTTTACATGCAGCTGTACAGTTTTTCCAGCAGCATTTATTGAAAAAAACTGCCTTTTCCCCATTGTGTATTCTTGCCTCTTTTGTCATAGATTAAATGATCATATAACTGTGGGTTTATTTCTAGGGTCTATTCTGTTGTGTTCTATTCTATTCTATTCTATTCTATTCTATCCTATTCATTTATATGTCTATTTTTGTGCCAGTACCTACTGTTTTGATAACTATGGCTTTGTAGTATATCTTGAAATCTGGGATTGTTATACCTTGAGCTTTGTTCTTATTTCTCAAGACTGCTTTGGTTAGTTTTCCTCTCTTGTTTCTGACCTTATTTTATTTGGGTCCTTTCTCTTTTTTTCCTTATGGATCTGGATAAAGATTAGTCAATTTTGTTTATCTTTTAAAAGAAACAGCTCTTCATTTCGTTGATTTATTTCTCTTGTTTTTTTTTGGTCTCTACATCAGTTATTTCTGCTCTGGACTTTATTATTTCTCTTCTTCTAATCACCATGTGTTTCATTTGTTCTTCTTTTTCTAGTTCCTTTAGGCATAAAGTTAGATTATTTGAGTTTTTTCTTGCTTCTTGAGGCAAGCTTGTACTGCTGTATACTTCCGTTTTAGAACTGTGTCTCAGTTGTTTTGCTGTGTCCCAGAGATTTGGGACCATTGTGTTTTCATTTTTTTTGGTCTCCATGTATCTTTAAATTTCTTCTTTGATGGTTTCACTGACCTGTTGGTTGTTTAGAATCATGTTGATTAGTTGCCATGCATTTGTGTTTTTTCCAGTTTTTTTTTTCTTGTGATTTATTTCTAGTTTCATCCTGTTGCGGTTGGCAAAGATCATGATTTCACTCGTACTAAATTTGTTGAGGTTTGTTTTATGGCCTACGTGCACTTGAAAAGAGTGTGTCTTCTGTTTTTTTCTGCATGGGATGTTCTGTATATATCTGTTATGTCCATCTGGTCCAATGTGTCATTCAAAGATGTTTCCTTATTGATTTTCTGTCTGGATGATCTATCTGTTAATGTAAGTGAAGTGTTAAAGTCACTGCTGTTAATTTTCTTGCCATCAAGTTGTCTCTTTATGTCCATGAATATTTATGTATTCAGGTGCTCTGGTGTTGGGTGCATAGGTATATAAAATTGTTATATCCTCTTGTTGCATTGATCCCTTAATCATTATATAATACCCTGCTTTGTCTCTTGTTACAGTCTTTGTTTTAAAGTCTGTTTTGTCTGATATAAATATTGTTACTTCAGCTTTTTTTTTTTTTTTCATTTGCACCAATTCTGTCCTTTCATCGTCAGTTTGTATGCATCTTTAGGTCTGATGTGAGTCTCTTGTAGTAGGCATATAAAAGGGACTTGTTTTCTACCCATTCGGCCACTCTATGTCTTTTGATTATGGCCTTTATGCCATTTACATTTAAAGTAATTATTGATAGTTATGTACTTATTGTCATTTTAAAAATTTGTTTTCTGTTTTTTGTTTTTTTTTTAAAGTTTTGTCGCTCTTTGTTTCATTCTTCTTCTCTTGTTCCCTTCCTTTATGATTAATGAGACTCTATTGTGTTTTGTTTGGGTTTCTTTCTCTTTATTTTTTGTGTATCTATCATAGGTTCTGGGTTTGTGGTAACATGAGGTTCATATGTAACATCCTAAATAAATAGCAGTCCATATTAATGTAATGGTCATTTAAGTTCGAACATATTCTTAAAAAAAACAAAAATAAATTATCTTTCTTCTTTTTATCTTTTCCCTTCTCTTCCTTTTTTACTCCTTTCTCTTCATTTTAGGTAGATGTTGTCATATTTTACATCTTTTTATTAATATTTTTCCTATGTCTAATTATGGCCACTTCTTTTCCACTTAAATAAGTCCCTTTAACATTTCTTATAAGCCTGGTTTAATGGTGATAAACTCCTTTGTCTTTTGTCTGGGAAACTCTTTAATTTTCCTTAAAATCTGAATGAAAACTTTGCCAGGTAGATATTCTTGGTTATAGTTTTTTTTTTTCCTATCAGCACTTTCAATATATCATTCCACTCCCTTCTGACTTGCAAAATCTCTGCTGAAAAGTCAGTTTATAACCTTCTACATGTTCCACTACAGGTAACTTTTTGATTCTCTCCCTGCTTTTAAGATTCTCTTTATCTTTAACCTTTGACATTTTAATTTATGTGCTGTGCTGTGGATATTTTCGGGTTCATCTTATTTGGAACTCTCTGCACTTCTTGGACTTAGATGTCTATTTCCCTCCCTAGGTTAGGGAAGTTTTCAGTAGTTATTTCTTCAAGTAAGTTTTCCACATGATTCTCTCTCTCTCTCCTTCTAGGACCCCTATAATATGAATGTTTATTCACTTGATATTGTCCAAGAGATCTCTTAATTTCAATTTTGAAAATTTCTTTTCTCTTTTTGCTATTCAGCTTGTGTGCTTTCCACTACTCTATTTTCCACATCACTGATACTTTCTTCTGCACCCTCCAATCTATTGCTGAATCCCTCTGGTTTGTTTTTTATTTCAGTTATTGTATTCTTCAGCTATGATTGGTTCTTTTAAATAGTTCCTATCTCTTTATTGAAGGTCTTACTGAGTTCTTCCATTCATTTCTCCAGGCCAGTGAGACTCTTTATGATCATTACTTTAAGTTCTTTATTAGGTGTATTGAGTATGTCTATTTCATTTAGTTCTTTTTTCTGAGTTTTTTTCTTTTTTTCTTCTTTCTTTTGGAGCATATCTCTTTGTCTCTCAATTTTGTTTGACTTTCTGTGTTTGTTTTTATGGATTTAATGTAATGACTACTTCTAAAGTTGAGAGAGTGGTCTTGTATATGTTGTCCCCTATGCTTGTGCTTGGGAATGTGTGTGCTTGGGAACTTTTGCTGGTTGGCTGGAGCTGTGGCTGTATATGCTAGTTACTCTTGTAAACTGTGACTTGTTATAGAAAGAATGACGTATATAAAAATGACGTATATAAAAAAACGACAATTAAAAGAGAAAAAAGAAAAAAAGAAGGGACAAGAGAAGAAGAAAACCAAAACAGAAAAAAAAGACAGATTTTAACAATAAAACAAAAAAGAATGAAAACAAAAAATTCCCCACAAAACTGCAGCTTGTTTTCTGTGTTCCAACACTACAGAGCTTGTAGACCCTGGGCTCACTGAAGTGGAGAGCTCACTGAGATGACTAGACTGGCTCCTTATGGTGTCTGGACCCTGCTCCAGTCTAGACTTTCAAGGTGGGATGGGAACATAAACTGTAGTCCTTTTGTCCTTCTGACATGGAGAGCATTCCTGCAGCTCCTCTGCCACTTGGCGGTGTTTAGGATTGTCTCTTTTATATGCAAGTTGCTCTTTCAAATTGTGGCATTTACCTATGCCCTTGGACAGAAGAATCTATTCCCAGGCCCTCAGAACTATTCCCCACCCCACCCTACAGCTGTTGGCAGCATTGAGGGTGGGGGTTGCCTTTGTTACCATGTCTCCATGGGTCTTGCTATTCTCTTGTCATTCTCTCTATCTCTGGTGGCTCAGTAGCTGTTTAATCAGCCCTCAGTTCTTCTTCAGGAGGAATTGTTCTATGAACAGGTATAATCTGGCATGTTCTGTGAAGGAGGTGAATTCAGAGTCTTTCGACACTGCCATCTTGAACTGGAACTAGACAGAGGTCTTTCTAATGTTAAAAACTTTTATTGTTTATACTGGCTTAAAAATTACTACTATTTTCTGTGGAATTCTAAAAGAATTGCATCAGTTGCAAAGGAATTCTCATTTTGCTTCATGCCTCATCTTATTATATTGTCATTTAAATTGAAGAAAGTTTCATGCAAAGAATATTCTTTCTCAACTCTTTCCCAAGTCTTCCCAAACTGTTTAATATTTTCAAGAGTCTTTTACAATAAATTCTGAGGTGACCCTGGGGACATGGTAGACCAAATATAATCTTTTCTGCTGCTAATTCTAGAATGATTTGCTTTACTTGGGACAAATGGTTGCTCCGACTGGGATTGCTGATTTGGTGGAATCTTAGGCGATGGGGGAGAGAGCTGCTTCTAGCTTAGCGGTGGTCATTGCTTATTCAGGGATAGGTCAGCTTCGACCTCGTGTGAATTTTCTGAGTATCACAACCTCACAAAGGCCAAGACAGATTGAATTTGAAGGCTGAAGTTTCCATATCTGTGTTTGGGGTACCCTGAGAGACAACAGAACAGAGTGTCTTCCTTCAAAATCTCAAAATCTACCTTACTCCCCATAAGTAATTAAAAAAAATTTTTTTAAAGGTTTATTTATTTTTGAGACAGAGAGAGACAGAGCATGAACGGGGGAGGGGCAGAGAGAGAGGGAGACACAGAATTGGAAGCAGACTCCAGGCTCTGAGCCATCAGCCCAGAGCCCGATGTGGGGCTCGAACTCACGGACCGAGCCGAAGTCGGACGCCCAACCGACTGAGCCACCCAGGCGCCCCAGTAATTTTAAATTTTAAAAAGATTTACCTAAATCAAAGGATGTGTAATCAAATTTTTATCTATTTATTTATTTATTTATTTAGTTATTTATTTCAAATTTATTTTTAAAATCCCTCATAATTAGGTTCACCTGGGTAAAAATCCTTGAACTTTCAGATAAAAACAAATATTATAAACTTTTAAAACAGTGGTTGTCAAGGCATGGCAATTTCATGCCAGGGGGGACATTTGGCAGTTCTGGAGAATTTTGGTTGTTACAATTCTGGGGCACTGGATGGTGGCATTCACATCTAGTGGGTGGATGGCAGGAATGTTGCTAAACATCCTACAATTCACAAGACAGCTCGGACAACAAAGAATTATCTAACCCTACATGTCAATCATGCTAAGGTTGAGTAACCATGTGTTACACGAAAGAACAAATTCCCACAAAAGGGGGGAAAAGGTGTATCAGACCAGCACTAGATTCTTCATCTGTAAAAGTAGAACTTATAGGAAGTGGTACAGAATCTTTAATTTGTGAGCAAAGGATTACAAAGGAACAACTCTATTTCTAACCAAGAATTGTCACCCTTGTACTTAATTCTTAATTTGAAGAAAAGACAAAAAAAAAAAAAAAAGAAAAAAAAAAGGACATAATATATAGCAAATTGACCAAACAGAGACTTCAAGATGGGCTCTTTATTCATCTATCAATCGATGACATAATTGAAATATAAAAACTAAGGATAGACTGATTTTTTTTTTTAACATGGTAACTCTCAAAGCAGAAGGTTCATTCTCTCATAGAAATGCTGATGATTTCTGGATTTTTTTTTTTTTTTAATCAAAATCTAGGAGTAGGAGGAAGTAGTGACGAGGAGGAGATAATGGCATTTCAGAGACCTCCTGAAAAGTGAAGGGGAAGGGAACAGGAGAAAGCAACAAGCAAAAGAGAAAGCAGAAGATTTCAAAAGCTCTTATCATATGAGATATGGTATCCCGGAGAATTGGTGGAGAAGTAAATAATTCAGGAAGACTTTATGAGACAATAGAGATTATCTTGTTCACAGCCAATCTTGTTGAATCGTCTGATACGATACAGCAACCATCATTGGAATAGAAAAGGATAGTAGTTTCAGTTAATGAGAGGAAAAATGATTAAGCCTCATCCACTCAGCAGAAGTACATGGTTAAAAGCACCCAAGTTTGCATGAAACAAAAGCATAGACTGACAGGTCTGCACCCACAGGTGTCAGTGATTATTATAAACCACAGGAAATGGACTTCATTGTCTTTTTTAATAGGTAGAAACTTTTCAATTATATTAAATAAAACTAAATATTACTATTTTTGGCAGAGATGGCTACATAGCGGCCAGATCTATTGCCTTTCTTCCTGGCTACGCAACTAGACCGTGTCCGAAGCTTCTTGAAAGCTGAGCATATTTCTGAGACCGAGTTCTGCCTACTGGAATATGTGAACAAGTGTGGTCAGCCTTCCAGAAAAATCTCCCATGTGTGACTTTCTCTCTTGTGAGTGCCAGATACATGTGGAAGAGCCAGCCAAGGCTTCGTAGGCCCTACTGGATAGTGGCATTGCAAGAAGTGTTGCAGGACTTTTTTACCTCAAAATGCAGGGTTCGTTGTCTCACCATTTTGAAGAATGAAGAGGTGGACACAAAGTGAGCAGCAGACAAAGTTTATTACAGTGTAAGATTAGAAAGTAAGAATAGTATGAAAGCTGTCTTTACAGAGAGGGGGCTTTTGAAAGTGATTGCCCGGAGGACTGTAGGCAAGGGTCTTTGTTTTATAAGGTTCTGGTCACGCCCTCCCCCTTCCCTTCCTCCTTGTTCCTTCTCTGGTTCTACCCTTATTGGCTGGATAGCTCTAGGTGCTGGGTTGTCCATTCCTGATTGCATCATTTCCATTGTATGAGGGGTGGCCTACAGCCATACTTAGGTCTCTTGTCAAATTCTTGAGGGAAACCTGAGAGGGAGTAGGTTACATTCTTAAGAGGAACTTTAAGCCTGAGGGTATTTGCTGTGGTCAGACACTCCCAGCATTGCTCCAAAATACGTGTTTTTTCCCCACCCAGGGACCTCAGGTCTTAATCTTTCCCCCTCTGCCTACTGAATCCTATCTTTTACTATCATTGAAGGAAAGCTGGACAGAGCTGAGATCTCTGCATGATGACGTGGCTGGCTGCCCACCTAATGTGTGCACTGAACTGATGTGTTAGTAAGAACTAGACTTTTCTTTTGAGAAGTCACTACGATTTTGGTATTTTTGTTTTAGCAGTTAACCTATTTGACTAATACAACTGCTCGTCTTTCTGAAGTCTTGTGGTCAGGATCCTCCTGTTTATGGCAGACTATCCTATAGGCAATGACTTAAAATAATTAAGATACCCATAGTTGGTAAGGATGATGGATAAAGGGAAGTTGTGAATACATTGCACAGTCTTTCTGGAAGGCAATGGAATCCAAAAATCAACAGGACAAGTGGTGTCCATTTTCTGTAAACCAGCAAGTTGGCTTCTGGTTTGATCTGAAAGACATTCATCCTAAGAAAAGTACCCAGAGATTTTAAAAAAGATGTATCAACATATGACTTTATTTCATCATTTTAAATAAAATTATGGAAATATTAACACCTAAAAAGTGCAATAAAAGGATTGTTAAATAAATTGCTGTGTCTTGAGTATGTACTATTTAAGAGTCGTTAAAATCACATTGAGTGTGAATATCCCTAAGAGAAAATTTTCACGTTGTATTGCGGTCTGAAAAAAATGTCAAGCTGTAACGTAATTTGTGTAGTATATTGTCATACTGGAAATAGGTGTACAAAAATGCTAACAGTTTTGATTCTGTGTCTCTGTAAGTTTGTTGTGATTTCTGACTTCTCAAAAACGAGCAGGCATTACTTTTGTGCTTTAGAAAAACTAAGAAAAGTACAAAACCCATGTAATCGGTCTGGTTAGATCATTTAGAAAATATATTGATGCTTTCAGGAGCCATATGTTCAGCCTTCCTTCTTGTCGTCCTAGGAATTCAATTTCAGCCCAGATCATAATAAAGCAGCCAAGTGACAGTAGCGGGGCTTTACATAGTGGATCTCATCTTTCAGGAGGACTGGGTTTTAAAATCAACACTTCAAGGAAAAATCGCATATAGGTAAAATTACCATTAAAGATCCCTGAGGAAGGGGCCGTAGAGGAGAAGGTCTTATCGGCTCTTCTTCCAAAACTGCATCAAATCCCTGTCGTTCAGTTGAGCGATTGACTTGTGTTTGGGGAACTCTGGGTGGCAAACTGATCGTAATTTAGGAAGCAGGAGAAGAATCAGCTGGGGCATCAAGAGATTCCATCTCCTGTCTCACCTTCACTGAAGACAGGCACTTCCGGAGCAGAGTGCTAGAAGAGTCACTGGCAAGATTTCCATTCATTCTCTCTGGCCAAGCACAGAGAGCAGAATCGTCAACCATTACCCACACATTTAATGCCACTGTACTCTTTTCACAATGTAAGCTCCATTAAGAAAAAAAAAACCACATTAATTTGACAATATATTTGACCCTGGTCTATTTTGATGAAAATGTGTTGAGCTGGCCTCTGCTAGTTGAGACCATGCATTTTTAAAGGGACATTATGACCTTTTATATTTTTTTTTGTTCAGAAAAAGAAGTCATTTTTGGAATTCTAGACTGAAAACAAGCTGCATCATTCTTGCAAAGACATTGGGAATTAGGGATATTTATTATACTCTAAAACCTTTCATCCTGACCTCACAATTCATTTTTCTCTTGTGTAATGCAGCCTCTGAGTGAAGTGACTAAAATTAGGAGGAATTGCAGATGAATGCCCATCAGAATATTTTAGGATCGTGTGCATACACGTTCAAGTTCATGCATGTGGTCTGTTTTTTTTTTTTTTAATGGAGAATACATTGCGGAGTGTTTAATGAGGTGCCAGAACTGGAGACTTAATACAACCTTCTGTAATTTCACACCCATATCACAAATATTTTGCACAGAGAAAATTAAAGTTTCCAGCTGCTGTTGCAGGAGATGCAAAGGTCCCCAGTACACTTATAAATGATATTTCCCTCCACATGGAAGAGATTAGGACCACATCTGCTGCAGTTTAGTTGACGGACACGGGGTAGATGGTGTCAGGAGTCACGCCGCACTGGAGTCTAGTAAGAGAACAGGAGGCCACCACCCACGGAGGGACAAGGTTCACAGGTTCTTTTGGGACACCGTTCCGTTAGGCTGGCTCAGTTCATTCAATAGGATGAAACAGCACACACTGCCCCCTGCAACCTTGGTTATGATGCTCGCCTACACGTGACACTCTACCCTAGGGGTATGTGAATCATGAATTTGATCGAAGTCATCAGTTGTGGTGTGTCTTCACGATTATGAAGCTTTATGAGACATACAGAAGGATTGCCATTGGTCACTGCAGGCACGGAGGCACAGAGACAGACGAGCTCAAGGAAAAGTAACAGTTGGGATGTGTGTTAAGTGACTCACCAAGAGACCTCAACAGAGGAGAAAGGGGTGCTGTTCTTAAGTCCAGTTTAATACTAGGCGGAAACCCATCATACCAGTCTATGAAGAGGATGCTGTTTTAAAAATGGCGCATACGTGAGAACAATGCAGCTCTCTTCGAGGACTGTTGAGGTCAACATGGCAGCAAAGGCACGAGCATGATTGGCATAAGTCATTTTGATCTAAAGGATATTTTGCACGTGCTTTTATAGGAAAACCCTCTGCAACTTTTCTCTAACAGCAGTGGTCCTAAGTGTTGTTAGCTTCGTTGTTATTTGCTCTTGACATGGTGATTTCTTCTAGAATCTGAGGTTTTCTTGCTCAAACCCTTGGATCCCCTTGAAATATAGTTGGAGTGTAGAATTTTTTATGCAGCATAAAGCTGAATTGATTGAGGTTTCCCATAACGAAAAGTCTGGTGCATTTCAGGCTTCATCTCTTCGTCAAGGTCTTGTCTTCGCTTTAATTGTTATACCTTTGGACGTGGCATGGCTCCTACAGCCTACTAGCCTGTCCTCTGATGACTCAAAACTTCCGTGCTTCGTCTTTCTGGGATATCAAATAGATAGTTCTGGAGTAGCCTGGACCCTCAAAGTCTCTTTCTTCTGAGTAATGATGGTCATCAGCAGTGATAAATGCACTTCAGGGATATGAACTTGATCTCTGTTTTCCACCCTGAAATTGCTTTTGATTATAAGTTTATAAGCAAAGATTGTGATGAGTTTTTCTGACTTTTTCTTTAAAAAGCTCTAGGGTAACATTTGGCACAAAACTCTTCTACCTTAATTAGTTTGCTGAAACATTACTCCATGTGTTCAGGGCTGGAGGACTCAACTTCTGTAATTGTTTATAGGCCTCTGAGTCATCTGTAGGACTGAGAGTTAATATAGAGTCTAGCCACCAGATTAACTTAAGGAATATGATGTGTAATGAGAAAGCATGCAGAGAAATAGGAATTGTATTTTATGATTCAGAAAAGTGGCACTTTGAGTTACCTGAGCATGAGGTCTGTAATGTGCTTATCCATTTCAGCGGTTGCTAGGACCAGTCTGTGTGCTCTTACTGTCTTGAAAGTCTATCCAATCTATCTCCTTTCCGTCACCGCGGATCTATACCGTTTCCAGGTATTTCTCTTCTATACTAGTGTGCCCTTTTGAGGATCTTTCCAATTTCCAGGGGGCAGGGGAGATATGGGGAGTTGTAGGGAACACTACAAGGGTGAACGTAAGGGACAGAGGAAATGAGGTTTCTTGTGTCTCGGAAGCGCTGCCATCAGCCTGCACAGGTGCTCTCTGGCCTGGGAGGGATCCTCAGGAGTAGGGTTACGTGGCAGTCTTCCTCAGTCCCACTGACGTTGGCAGCTGCCGTAAGTGCAGCAGTGGCCGTGAACCCAGCATGCACTGGCGAGTGCAGGCCTCGAGGGTCACAGATTTACGTGTTTTCCTTTGCTCGCCCTGCACCAGTTAAGTCACTTGCACTCCTGAGATCCATGACCTTGACAGCTTGTGCAGGTTGAAGGGAAGAGGAGTGCTGGGTATTTGGCTAATGAACAAAGTGTACCTGTGGTTTATTTTATTTTATTTTATTTTTTTCTAGTAATACTTGCTTTTTTTTCAATTTATATTGGTTTTAGAAGTTTATTTTATTTTATTTGAAAGGAGGAAAATCCCAGTATTCATAGACACACTGAGTAGTTCCTCAGCAACATGTTTCTAAGCTGGGCAGTTTCCAGAACTCCAGGTAGGTTCTCCTGCCAGGGCTCCAGGCAGCTGAGTTACAGAGCCCGTCTCTGACCTAGAACATTTCATTGGGAAGCAGATGTTGATGGGAGTCTTGAAGAGGGTTCTCGACTGGCCCCTGCACTTTCTTTTCTTTCCTAAGCTACAGTCTATCAGGCATTTGACCCATCTCACCTCCAGAAAGCTAACCCCGAGTTTTCACTCCCCAATGCGGTTTTACAATCTTTGATTCACCCCTTCTGTTTAACACGGTTTACCAAGGACCCCACACGTACAGGGGGAAGGATCCCAGAACACATGCCGGTTGAATGAAGGTTTGTTTTGACCTTGTGGTCTCTTCAGCTGTGAGTTCCTTGAATGTGGACTGTATTCTGATATCATCAGTGACAGACAACAATGACTGTGACAAATGAGTTAAGTATTTTGAATTGCCATGCCACAGACACTCAGAGACCCTGGGGGGCTGGGCCAGTGCTCCATGCATGTTCTCGGTCATTCTTACTACAACTTGCTGACTCCTCAACCTGACAATTTCTGTCCTATGTTCCTATCACTTCTCAGCCTTTTGGCTAAGATCAAGTGTATGTTCCTTATGACCAGAGCTGCTCTGCTGAAGAAAGTCAATCACCAGAGACCATTGTGTTCAGTGTCATGGGTACAGGTCTTTTGGGGAAGCAGTTTCTACTTTGCACATAAAGCTTTTGTTTGGACTGAAACCCGATTTTAAAGTGTCTCTTGTGTAAATGATGAGCACAAGACTCTGGCACTGTCCCCCTGTGTGTTTGATATCCAGACTGATTATCTGATCTTGGATATATTTCAGTGAAATGAGACCGTTAATAGTAGAGGAGAAGATATTTGTGAAACCGTATAACTGTGATAGCAATTATTATAAAAACAAAAAGCAGTACATAAGTGCCTTATACAGTAATAATTGTAAGACTTAATTTGGAGTAACGTTTCTTTATTTGCTCAATAAATTCTATTTAATTATGTGCTACAGCATTAAACTTCCAAGGGAAGCTATGCATGGTCTCCACCTGTTTTAAATACTTTGTGTCTCAATTACAAACCCGCCCTTGTGAAACATTAGAGTCTCGCAATCCATGTTAAAGCGAATGTTTAACTGGAAAACACATCAGTTAAATTTATCTTTTAGATTTTATGTAAAACCCGTGCGTGCTGGCACTTTGCATGCCATTAACGGAGACTGGGGTCCTATTCTTTTTTTAAAACTTCATTTTCTTTTTCAGGACCATGAAATACCAAACTGAACTTGACCCCAAACAGGTTTTCAGTTTTAAACTGGATATGAAAACCACTTAAGAATCGCATGCGAGGCGATTTTACGGAAAGAGAAGAAACACTGAAAATTTCTGAGTTCTCTCTGAATTGCTTATACCTACATTCAACAATTCGGTGACGCAGCCCTGGATGTACAAAGACTTGAGTAATCACTATAGATGTAGAGTGATCGTAACCGCTTTGTATCAATACTGTACTTTCCTCCTTCAAACGCTAGCCTGCATGCCGCACTTAGAACTGTCTCTACCGCCAACTATAACGTGAAAGGGACAAATGGATCACCGGCTCTCCACAGGTGTGCGCATATTCCTAAACCAGTCACAATTCACAAAGAAATAAAAAGTTGGCTGGTATTCTGGAACTAGCACACCAAGCTATAGAAGTATAATCATGTATGCAATTTAAACCGTGTCTTAGTTACGGTAGGTGGGGGAGAGGTACTTGAGGGTAAGCAGGTGCCGTGAAAAGCAAGGGGATGTTCTAGATGGGATCGCTCTGTTTGAAGCCTGGCGTGGAATGGTTGGCATCGGCACTTGTCTGCAGCAAGAATGGGCGCAAAGGGCAAGTCTTCTGTGACTCTAAACTAAAAATGGAGTTTTGCTTTGAGAAGGTCCTGTCTGCCAGTGCAGAAATCACATGTTATGCAATTTTTATGAGTGCTAATTTATCTCAGATAATTGTACTCTAAAGTTGAAGTGGAGGAAAATGATCATAAAACATTTACTTCTTCAGTTTTTATTTAAAAAAAAAAATAGAAGGACGATGCCTTGTTTCAGGGACCTACTTTTTAATTCCAGGTCAAAAATATGTAGAAATTCTGATAGCAAATTTAAGTATATTTTTACATTTATTTTATTAAATACGTGACCGTATGTTGAATATTACTATGTGCCAGGCCTTGGGGGACTCACCAAAAATACGAGGTTGCATAAAACAGTCCTTGTCCTTGGGAGGCTTGGCTCGGTATGAGGGAGGACAGTAAAAAGAATATTCCAGAAATTAACTAGAAAGTAAACACTTTCTGTCTTCCTCCTCCTCCTCTTTCTCCCTGTCTCTGCCCTTCATTCAAATTTCGAGTTGTTTTAGAGGACAGCATGGAAAGATCACTCTATAGTGTAAAGACTTTGGAGTCCAACTGACCTGGGCTTGCATACTCTTAATTTCTTCAATCTGGGTAAATTAGTTCATTTCTCTCAGTGCAGTTTCACATCGGTCATGAGGTTGTTGCAAAGATTAGATGAGATCATTTGGGTGAAGTACCAAGGGCCTCAACTAACCCTGTAAACACCCTGCCTTTCACGTTCAGGCCTGAGGCTTCCTTTCCATGAAGGGGGAGAAAGGCGGACATGAGAGAGGAGATAGTTCCTAACTCTAGTGAGGACTCTAAAATAATCAATAAAGGCACAAGTGTATATTTTATTGAATTTCCCTTTTCTCACTTTTGTGAAACTTTGGTTAGTTTAGTCTTTCTGTGTCTTGCTGTCCTCTTTAACATAAGATGCGTGAGGGCACCTGGGTGGCTCAGTCAGTGAAGTGTCTGACTCTTGATTTCAGTTCGGGTCATGATCTCATGGTCTTTAGATCAAGCCCCACATTGGGCTCTGTGAAGCCTGCTTAAGATTCTCTCTCTCCCTATCTGCCCCTACCCCACTCTCATGTGCACTCAGTTTGTCTCTAAGAAATAAAATAAAATAAAATAAAATAAAATAAAATAAAATAAGATGATTGAAGTGGATGACTTTGAAAATGCTTTTCAAATAATTAAGGAGGGTACAAAGCAGAGAGGGAAAAAGGTGATATTCCAAAAGATTTAAACATTCAAGCAGTGAAATAAAAATACAGCTTTTGGAGAGATTAGCATTGACTACATCCACGTCCGTCTTCCTGTGCAAAGAACAAGATGCCTGATTTGACACGTATAGGTGTACAAATGGGGCCATCCAGTGGAGACCATATTAGAAATCAGGACTCTTTAGGAAAATCCAGGGGCAGTATTTCTTCTTACTTCAGTGGATCTGTTACGATGATAGCAAAAGAATATATTGAAACTGGCAGGTGGATCATTGCCAGTTGATGTCTAAGAATAAAATGAGGGTGAGGTAAGCTTGTCAGGCTTTCTACTTCTGAATCAAATGGGCTACCAAGAATAGTCGATTTTAATTCTCAATGGGACAAAACCCTATGTGTGAGGTATCGTTCCTAGCTTTTGGTAAGATACAACAGCAACCAACAGCAGCAAATATAGGTGAACCAAAAAAGGTCTATATGATGGATCATTAAGAAGGATACCTGAGCTTGATTAACCATTTGTTTTTTCTGTTCTGGAGCAATAGAGCTTGATATACACGTTGTTTTTATTGCCATGGAGTAATATGGAATACACTAAGGAATATTTCAATGTAAAGAACCACATTGGCATCTAAATAAAATGAGGTTAAAGAAATTTTGTGGAGGACTCCCATACAAATACTTATAAATTTAAATGTCACAGACACATTCAAAAACATTGCTTTTCTTCTTCATTGCATAAACATTTCTATCCTGTTCCTTCCATGATTATTAATTTCTTATCCTATCACAAAACAGTTGTGTGGCCTCTAAGCACAAATAAACTCCAGGGACATTTTATATTATGTATTCTTAATAGTTACTTTATGTAAAATAAGTTTAAGAATATGAAAATTATGTATGGGGTGCCTGGGTGGCTCAGTTTGTTGATCATTCGACTCTTGATTTGGGCTCAGGTCATGATCCCAGGGTCATGGGATCGAGCCCCACATTGGGCTCTGTGTTGAGCATGCAGCCTACTTAAGATTCTCTCTCTCTTCCTCTACCACTCTCCCCTATTTGCATGCTCGCTCTCTCTCTCAAACATAAAAAATAAAATAAAATTATTTATTGTATTTAAGATAAATTCATTTTGTTGAGCAAAAGAGACTCGGATTTTTTAACTTCTCACTAAAATATTTCTCAATTCATGATTAATAGCTATAGTATCAGGGAAATTCCAGTGAAATATAGACACATCTATGCCAAGGTAGACAGAGAAATAGGTTAGGTATTATTCAGCTGATTGATTCCTATTGTGAACTAGACATTGGAAGAGCAGGGATACTATGGCAGAGGTCTTGATTTCAAATAGACACAATTTGTTGGGGGAAGCAGGTCAGGACTAATATGATAGTGATAATCACAAGGCATTGGGGTGCACGCATGAGGGACCCTGATTTTTGTGGAAGGACAGGGAAGATTTCTGGGAGGGCATAGCAGATGGACTTTATCTTCTAAGATGAGAGGTTTATAGAAGAGAACGGCACTTTTGGCAGAGGAAGCAGAGTATGAAAAGACACAGAGAAAGGGCATGGAACATTTGGAGATCCATGAATAGTTTGTTGGTCCAAAGAAAGAATTACAAGCTGGAGATTGGTAAGAGCTAAGGCTTGTGTAAATAGGATGACATCAATATTTGTCACTGATGAAGTAACAGGGACTGAATTTATCCTCCCACATGAAACAACTAAACAACAGGGAAAATACATGAAACAGCAATTTTTATACAATGCATATTAGGTGGTACCTGGCAGTGAACCCAGAGAGATGAGACAAGGTGATCCTACAACTGGTTTGCCTCCTTCTGGGAGGGTTTCCAGGCCACAGCACAATAGGGGGAATTCAGATGGAGACCAATATTTTTGCCAAGTTGAGAAGATAGGTCTGAGAGTTCAGAGAGGCCAATGTGGTCATCCACATACATACAAAAAAAAAAAAAAAAAAAAGGAAAAGAAAGGAAAATATTTAAAACAATTCAAGATTCATTCCAAATAAAAACTCTCAGGATGTCGGGAAGAGAGTGATAAGGGGTATCCATAAAAATGTGCAGCTACCATCATATCTGATGGTGAAAGACTTGAACTCTCATCCTCAGTCTGGGAATAAAGCAAGGATATACACACTCATTACCTCTATTGGTAGTGTACTGGTGGTTATAACCAGTGCAGTAAGGCAAGGAAAAGGAATAAAATGCATCAAAAGCATAAAGACAAAAATCAAACTGCCATTATTCACAGGTGATGTGATTGTCTAGATGGAATGTTCTACAGAACTGTGTTCATGGACCATAGGACACAGCATTATAAGAAGTCTGTGCTCCCCCAAATGTTCATAGAGTCAATGCAATCCCAGTCAAAATCGTAGTAGACTTGTTGTAGAAATTAACCAGCTGATGCTGAAATTAAGACAGAAATACAAAGGACCTAGAATAACCAAAATATATTTAAATAAGACAATTAAAGTGGGAGATCACGTACTCTCTGGTGTGAAGGTTTATAGATAGCTACAGTAATTAAGATACTATTGTTTTGGAGTAGATTTTAGCAAAAAAAAAAAATTCAGTGCAATACAATGGAGTCTGGAAGCCCCACAAATACACGGTCAATGGATTTTTTGACAAAGGTACCAAGGTAATTCAATAAGAAATCGTAATCTTTTCAATACTGATGGAGGGATGATTTGATAGCCACACACACAAAATAAACAATGAATCTAACCTCACAATGAATTCAAAACTTCAGCTGAAATGGATCATACCTAAATTTAAAAGCTAAAACTATAAAACTGTAAAAACACAGGAGAAAAGCCTTATTGACTTTCAGGTTGAGAAAAAAATTTCTTAGAACACAGATAGCACAAAATGTAAGAAAGAAAATTCAGCAATTGAACTTTTTCAAGAGTAAAATTTTTTACTCCTCAAAAGACATTGTTCCAAAAATTAAAAAAAAAATAGAGATGGAGAGAAAATATTTGTAAAATACGTTTGATGAAGGATTGATATCAAAAACCCTTACAAGTGAGCTATAGATAGATAACCAAATTTTTTAAATGGGCAAAAGTTTTGAGGCAACACTTTGCTAACATAGATACACAGATTACAAATAAGCCCATGAAATGATGTCCAATAGTGTTACTTATTAAAGAAATTCCAGTTAAAGCCACAATAAGATACCACTTGGATATCTGCCTGGAATGGCTAAATATAAAAAATAAAATAAAATAAAAAAAGGACTCATCATCCCAAGTATTGGTGAGAATGTAGAGCAACTGTGCTCAGACAGGTATTTTGGAAAACAGTTTGATTCTGTCTTAAAAATGAAATATACATCTATGATATGTGTTAGCCATTCTACTCCCTGGCTGTTTACTCAAGAGAAACGACAGCGTGTGTTCATTCAAAGACTTGTACATGATTGCTCATGGTACTCTGTTCATGATAACCTTAAACTGAAAACAAAATCTGTGTCTACCAGTGAATGGTTAAACAGATCAATCTATCCAGTGGATTCTTACTCAACAACATAAAGGAACAACTATTGATAGACCCAACCATGTGGAGGAATCTCAAAATTATTATGCTTCATGAAAGAAGCCCCCCAAAATACACACTTCGATGGGTGGTGGGAGGGAGGGGAGAGTGGGCGATGGGCATTGAGGAGGGCACCTGTTGGGATGAGCAGTGGGTGTTGTATGGAAACCAATTTGACAATAAATTTCATATTATAAATAAATAAATGAATAAATAAATAAATAAATAGAAAAAACACACTTTGTGGGTTTTTGTTTGTTTGTTTATGTAAAATTGTAGAAACTGCAAACTAATTTGTAGTGTTGCATTACTAACAGCTACCTAGAGATCAGGAGTTGTGCACCTGTTTAGTATCTTGGTTATGTTGATAATTTTACACGTGCATGCATATGTCTACTCTTACCAGTTTCTATACCTCACGTATGTGCCTCTTATTCAAGCATGAAAACTAAAACAAAACAAAACAAAGCAAGACAGGAAAAATGTTTACTTTTGCCCTTAATGTTAAAGGAGCTTATCGTAGGATTACAGGAAGAAAATCACTCTGTCAGATTTGCATCTGGTATGGGTCTCTTTGGACACAAAAAGGAGAGGGAATTGAAGCACACTAGCAAATAGGGGATTAAAATGTTCATTCAGTAATCCAGGCAAGAAATAATACGATGCAAGCTACGGGAAAAACAGTGGAATGGACAGTGACCAGCACATTTTTCAGGGCTGGGAGGAAACCCAGAATCTCAGTTATCAACTTTGTGGCTCATGAAATATTACTTCTTTGGTAATGTTTTTTTTTCAGAAAAAAAAAAAACAACAAGGCAATAAAATCTGAGTATTAACTAAATGATACTATTGAATATGAATAGCAGGTAATTCTGAGTATTAAACAGAATAATATACATGGATGTAGACAGTCAGTGGTAACATGGACTGTGGTATATTTCGCTTTGAGTGTCTTACGACCACGTCACCCCATTTAAGGCCTTGTTTGATGTCTTTCTATATTTAGGTAGGATTAAATGGATGCCAGTATTGTTGTTTAATGGGTACAGAGTTTCCGTGTTGCAAGATGAAAAGTTCCGGAGATTGGCTGCACAATAATTTTAACGTGCTTAACATTATTAAACTGTATACCTAAAAATGGTTGAATAGTACATTTGATGTGTCATGTATTTTACCACAATTAAAAATATCTTAAAAAGGATGTCAATATAGAACACAAAAGTTCTTAAAAATTAGCATAGTATTAGAAGTTCACACAGTACTACGGAGACCCTGTTCATAGCTGAAGTTGGTGTGTGATGAGATTCCCTCCCAGGGAGGCGCATGACCTGTCAATCATAAGCAAGATGGCTCCCGTCGAACTGGCTTTTTGGCCCACACACCCATATGGAAAACCCTTCACTGTATTTTTCTTTTTTGTTAAGTTAACTGGGCCAATATAGCCTTGAACTCAGCAAACTGTGGATACTGTCCAATTACTCTCCTAGCCAAAACTCAAGTTAAGGATTTTAAGGGAAAATTGAACCATGCATGTCTTACAGCGCCGGAGAAAATAAATCTAGAAAGAGCAAGAGGGAAGCACAGATTGAACATCTGTGGCAAATTGGTGTAAAAAAAGATTGCCTACATTGCCCACACCTCCACCTTCCAGGCTAGGCCAAAGTCACACCCAGAGAGAAGTGAGATTTGCTAGTGCTTAGAGCTTTACATACACTCCACTCTCCCTCTGGAGGTAGATTTCATTATTCACATTTTACAACTAAAGAAATTGAGATTACAAATTTGCTCAAGACTACACAACTAGGAATTTGCAGAATACATATGCAAATCATAATCTTTTTTATAATAAAAAAGATGTGTATAAATTTTGATAAATGTATATAAGAAAAAAATACAATATGTAAGGATATACATCTAGTAACCAAAGAACATAATTCTGTTGTTTATTTCATTTGTCTATAAAATTAAAATAAAATTCCAGGGGTAATATTTAACTGGGCCCCAATTCTGTCATCAAATATTGTTAAAAATATTGGCATGTGTTTTTTTATAGCTTTATTCAAGTCTGATAAAAATTATTGAAATGTTTCATTCAATCGTTTATTATAGTTTCCATTTCCTAAGAACTGTGCCACTTGGTGAAAATAAATACATGGAATAGATTTTCCCTATTTAAAATGTTTGCAATTCCCCATACAGTCCACACAGATTTCTTTTTATTTTCATGTAAAAGTTGTTGTAAATTACATTTAATAAAAATATACTGTGGCATGGGATTTAAAAATGTGTTTTTACAAAAGCACTAAGGCTGTAAGTTCTGTGTATTATAGTCTAGACTTTTTTATGCACAAGACTTATTCATAAGCAAATCCCACCTAAATTACTATATACATTTTAGTCTCAAAGACACATTTGGAGTAGATATCTTTACGAACTAAAGCAGTAGGATCTAAGGATCCGATGTAACGTGTTTAACACTATTTAAAATGTAATGATTACCATAATAAAGACATCATTACAGAATGATAATCCAAACGGTAATTAACATTTCTATTTTGTTGCTTCAAGGTCAACATGGTGGCAGAACAGCCCCTTTCTTCCTTTGCCTTGTGACATTCCATTTCACTATGCTAAACATTGATTGCATGGATTGATATGGCTTTTGGCCTCTCTCTCTGAGCTGGTTCTGAATCTTGGGGGTTAGAGGCAGGAAAATTAATGAGTCCACCACTCTGCCTCATTCTCCGCTTCCCTCTTTAAATGGTAATTATAGTGACACCATTCATGCTATTATGGTTAAGCATTTCCATTAGAAAACCGGTCCTTCTTCTGAGGTTAATACTTTACCTATCAAAACAATCTATGAATTGAGATTAGACAGAAAAACATAAAAACCAATAACACTGAAATAGTAAGCTTAAGAACAAAACTGAGAAAAAGAGTGAACACAGGGCTGTTGTGGCATGTAGTACAAGTCGTGCACTGAACAATTCCAGGGAATGCCATTCACACAGAGCTGTGCATCGGCACCTCTAGGTTCCAAATGTGGTTAAGAAACGTTAAGTAGTGGAGGAAAGAAACTACAGCTATAACAGGCTAAAAGTTAACCTGTGAATAAGTACTCTGGAAATATTGCATTAAAATTAGAGATGGCAGGCAGTCTTAGAGAAAATGTATCTAAGGTGCTATGTGCTGAGTGTGACAGATGCAGCTGGGATGGAAGCTACTGAAGGTGATATTATGGGAGCTAATGACTAAAGGAAAGACCACATTGCATCGGATGGGAATGAGAGTTCACAAAAGAGTTCTTTCTCCCCCTTGGCTTCGGTTCCTATATTTGTAAGGACGGAGTAGCGATCTCCTTTGTAGCTGTGCCTGGGCAGCTGGCAAGGTGCAATTGCTCTGAACTGTTGGAATTAACTAGATGTGTTTATTTAGAGATTAGTTCTTCTATCATGACAGATGGTCCACCAAATATGGTGTGGTCTTTTTTTTTTTTTTTTTTAGAGCGTACTTTCTAGTTTTTATTGAGGCCATGATACCAGGTGCTCTGAAATTCCTCACTGTAGTAGTAGTAGCAAATTCATTTTAAACTCTTTTCTTTCTTTCCTTTTCTTTTTTTCTCTTTCTTCTTTCTTTCTTTCTTTCTTTCTTTCTTTCTTTCTTTCTTTCTTTCTTTGTAATTGGAAGCAATTTCATTGAACCATGGTATGGAGGTCAGGATAAGGAGGCTCTATCAAATGCAAAGAAGAACATCTCACAGACCACTCTTCTCTTCTACTACATTGTTTTAGGCTCTCATCTAGCCATCCTTGGGGGTTTATTTATTGAGTTCTCCACTGCAAATGTAAGTAAGTTTCCATTTGTTTTGGAGCTGACAGGAGTTCGGCCCCTGCAGGGGAAAGAGAAGGTCTAGGGCATGGAGAGTCATGCTGGGGTCCTAGGAAAACGAAGAGCTTGGTTTCCTGGACCAGATAAGTGCACATTCCAGCTCGACAGCGGTCCCAGGAGAGAACACCTGAGCCCCTGTAGAAGTGTTTTACTCTCCGAAATGCCTGGGGCCGAAGCCCCCCCACAGGAATGACCACAGACAAAGGATGAAAATCATGGCTCTTTTATACTTTAGACCTTGAGGTCCTGAAGGGAGGGCTGTGTCCCTGCCTTCTTTCTACTGCACATCTGGGGATTTTCCTGGCATCGGGAGCCCATTGCAGCAGTATTTCTAGAATGAATGAATACATCGTCGCCTTTCCACATAGACTCTGTCATTTGATTCTGGTAACAGAGTCCTGTGTAGTGCCAAGAAGACCGACAGATGCATTCAAGATAATGTTTGTGACGTCAAGGGCTCAGAGTCTAGTGAGCATCTAAGAGCTGTCACTAAGCCAAAGCGCATAAAGTATGTGGGATCAGAAAGGTCAATGCATCTACCTCAGTGGGGGTGTGAGGGTGTCAGGGAAGGACTGATTAATATCTGTGTGCTCCCCCTGGGGTCTTGAAAGGTAAGCAAACACTCTTTAGACACTCACATGAATGGAGTTTATACAAGGAAAAGGCTCTCTCTGTCAGTGCATACCTGGAGGTCTCATTGAAACACGGATTCTGATTCAGCAGGTGCACAGTGGGGTGTGAGACTTTGCATTTCTTATGTGTCCTGGGTGATGCTGACCCTGCGGGTCCAGGGACAGCCCTTTGAGTATCAAGACTCTGGGAAAAAGTCACAGTTAGAGAAATAGAAATAATCTATTATATCCAGAGCACGGTCTCCAACATGGTGGGCCTGTGCACCAGAGAACATTCAGGATGGGAGAAGGCAGTAAATATTAGAGCTTCTTTTATTTTCGTGTCCGCTTCTGAAAATGTCTATCTTTGTTTATGTTTAACATACATGGTATATGAAAACATTAATGTATGTACAAGACATACAAACGTCTAAATACATGTTCGTTCGAGGACAGGCTCAGGTTTTTAGTAATAGAGGTTAGCGTAGAAAGAACAAAATGATGGGTTAGGCAGGAGAAGGTGAGGCATGAGCTCATCTCATTTTTCAGATGAAGACACTGAGGCTCTGAGATGTCAAGTCATTTGCCCAGGTTCGCAAAGCTGAGCCCCGAATGCAGGCCTTCTGACTCCTAGTCCAGTGCTCTACCCTGGCCTCTGACCCTCGGGGCGCTTAGCTCGGAGAACAGAGCCATAAAATAAGTTAGGGCACCAGGGGGAGCTTCCCCTACAAATGCACTTTCTTTCTGACCTCAAATAAAACACAAGCAGAAGAGGAAAGTTGCAAGAGCCAGATTGTCTTACATAAGCATCTCATTTGAGATAAAACCTTCCTCGCTGGTGCCGTTAATCACCTTACCTCTTCCCTTCCCCTAGGAATCCCTGGTGACAGAGCAAGTGCAAGCTGTTTTGTGTCTGTGTTGCAGC
This sequence comes from Felis catus, assembly GCF_018350175.1. NCBI lineage: Eukaryota > Metazoa > Chordata > Mammalia > Carnivora > Felidae > Felis > Felis catus. The sequence goes on from NC_058368.1 coordinate 74,092,139, forward strand.
TAGCTCAGGATCAATTAGTACTTCTCACAGAGCTGTCGTGCAGAGATACAGCAGGGGACGTGGACAAAGTCAACTGTTGCGAGGCCACGGTGCACAGTTGAGTTGCCTACAACCTGTGGGGACACCAAAATGGCGGTCACAGCTAATGGTGTCAGCCTGAGCTTTTTATTGTAACAGAAGAATGAAGCCATGACCTGGTGGGGGTCGGGGGAGGTCGACTATTAGCCCGGAAGTGCTGGTTTTGTTAGCTCTCTTGCAAATGAATGGGCGACTCCCAGAGTGACACTGCAAGGCCTTCAGCAGCCCACCTCCTCCAGGGCTGTGGGGGAAGATCCAGGAAGCAGGCCCTGCAGACGTCCCGGGATTTCCGCTCAGTGTAATGCAAAGAAAAAGTACAGGCAACATTGAAAGACAATGAAAAAGTCTACTTGGGATGTGCTTGGCTCTGGCCTTGGCCTCTCTCCTCCCCAGCACTTGCTCCTTTGTTACTTTTGTTGCCCCTGTGGCCCTGCCGGGGGGGCCATGTGTTGATGTGGCATTGCCAACTCAGGACTTCTCAGAGGCTAGACTCTCCCGGGCCCCTTACCGGTTTGCATGTTGAGTTGTTCTCGAATACTTCATGCCGTGATTACAGACCAGACCTAAGGAGCTTATTTCTATTGACTGATGGGTGACTCAGTCATTCTTTTATTCACCCAGCTATTCACTGGTTCCCTTCAGCAAGGAAGCCTTACCTAACGCCTACTCAGTGCTTGTCACTTTGGGAGATGTAGAAGAAAGGAAATAAACACCACCCTCCCCATCCAGAGCCACCCGTAGATGGGGGCAGCTTGTCACTGTCTGAGGGGGCACATGCTGGCCTGGGGCGGGGGGGAACCAATAATGCAGAACTGATTTCTAGTTCCAGGCCCTGTAATCTGATAGCAGTGGGAGCTGGTACCCGGTAGGCTTAGCTATCTTGGGAGACACTGACAAACACAATAATGGAGGGGAGGAAAGTACTGGGTCAGCTCTATCCACTCTATCGATTATTTATTGACTATCTATCTATAATCATCTATGTATCTATCATACCTTTGTATGGATATACATATATACACATAGACACAGACAAATATATGAATCTATACATACATATGTGTATATATACCTACATTTTAAATTTTTTCATGAAAACTATCCAGAGATATTAATTTCTATTGACTGATGGGTGAAATTAATATTTCTTTTTTATTTTAATGTTTATATTTGAAGGAGAGAGAGAGACAGAGCGTGAGCGGGGAGGGGCAGAGAGAGAGAGGGAGATACAGAATCCGAAGCAGACTCCAGGCTCCGAGCTGTCAGCACGGAGCTTGACGTGGGGCTCCAACTCAAGAGCCGTGAGATCATGTCCCGGGGCAAAGTCGGATGCCCAACTGACTGAGCCACCCAGGCGCCCCATGGGATATTAATATTTCTAATTCATAGCAAATTAACTTAAAGTTTAGAGATTGGGAAGAAAGAAATTGACGGAGCTACTCTGCACCCACACAGTTCTGGCCAAACCCAACACTATTTCTGAGAAACTGTCCTCACATGGCAGACACATCGCCCAGTTCTTCCTGCCTTACCATCAGTGTATTAACTGAATCCACAGAAAAATAAGCATGGTTGTTGTTATTTCAAACTTCTTTTGGTTACAGGAGCTACTCATTTTTTTTTCTTTTTATGCCCAGATTCGTTCATATCCTGTGGGTCCCTATAGGAACACAGCGCAGCCCTAATTCCTTTCCCAAGGGCTAATCTCTCCTCAGCTGTGCCGAGGTGTGGCCATCAGGTAATAAATGTTTCCATGTTAATAATTCCATCTTAGAGTGTTTAGGTTTTAGACCATCCTCTTTCAATAGTTCGGAAATCATATTTTAGACCTTCAAGAGCACGTGTCTTATGTTACGCCCTGAAGTGCTCAGTAAGTGTGATTTGAACATCTTGAAAAAAATATTTTCATGGGTAGCAATGGAAGCAAAGAGAAGCTTCAGCCTAATTCTGCTAGACATTTTCTAGGTTTCACGTATCAACTCTGAGCACACTTAGGTCTGAAATTTGAGAAGCCTACCTACTTGAGAGGGAAGGAAGGAGGGTATGGTGAGGCACCAAAGCTCTTTCCATTTGCCCAGTCTTTGGAGGGTACACATTTTTCCATAAGTCATAGACTAGTGGCTCACCTCAGGGCATCTCAAGTTGGTTCCGTCCAGCCTCTAAGCTTTCCCACTCTGGTCAAAGAATAAATGTGGGTAAAGTAGTCACCATCCCACCAGATACCCCACTTACTTAGTCTGTTTGGGCTGCCATAACAAACTATCACAGACTGGGTGGCTTAACGAACAGCAATTTATTTTCTCATACTTCCACAGGCTGGGGAGTACAAGATCAAGGTGCTGGCTGATTTGGTTCCCTGGTGGGAGCTCTCTTCCCGGCTTGCAGATGGCCACCTGCTTGCTGCATCCTCACAACAAGAGAGAGTGATCTCTCTCCCTACGTCTTCTTATGAGACCACTAATCACATCATGAGGGCTCACTCTCATGACCTCGTGTGGCCCTCACTACCTCCCAGAGGCCCCGTGTCCAAATACCATCACATTGTGGGTTATGGCTTCAACGTATGAATTTGGGGAGGACACCATTCAGTCCATAGCACTGGGGTTTAGTGTCCTGGGTATTTGTGGTGGACGGTGTCAGGCTGGAGAGGGGGATTGCTCATGCCACTGAGTCGCACCGTCTTGGAGCGATGTCTTGAGGTGGGGGTCAGCATCCCTGCTAGTGAGCGATTACAAGCGAGATGCCAGAAGCTACCAAAAAGAGAGCCCTCGCAGTTACCGAGAGGATGAGAATGAGAGTTCCCTGGTCCCACAGAACATCAGTGGGTAGGCTTATAGGAGGAAGGAGGTGGCTTAGTTCCCTGGGGGCTTCCTGGGTCTCAGAATGGCCCCTCATCTTTTGAAAGTCTGTAGATTTCTCTTCCAGCTCCTGCTTCACATTCTGTCCAATTCCTAGCGTCTTGCCTCCTCCCTCCACTCCCCAGAGACACTACCTATTACATTCTTCTTCTGCATGTCCGTTCGTAATCAATCCTGACGGTCCCGATTTTCAATAACAACATCAAGAGTAAGCTTCCCTTAGATGACCAGGAAGACATTTTCCGTAAACAATACCAGGAGTTTGGAGTAGGGAACGGGGAAAGCATTTGTATTGGTATTTATTTTACTTTGATTTTGTTTATTATATGGCGAAGAGTGAGAAAAAAAACAATGAAAGTGTCACATTGCCGTTTTAAAATATCATTGACTTTATTTCTTAGTGAGACTCTAAGTCTGAAAGAACCTACATACTATACTTTGACACCAATTGGTAAATTAGTAAAACCAAACCAAAATGCATTTCTAAGAAAGGCCATTCAAACACATGGCATCATTGTTTTCCATATGAAGACATCACTGACCCCTATAAATAAAATTGGATATCCCTTCCTGTCTGTGGCCATGGTACCTATCGCATACTTCTATTTTCGCATCTCTCACATTATCTTACGCTACATATTTTCCTATAAATTTCCTGCCCTAATCTGCAAATTCTTGGAGGGTAAAGCTCTGCTGTACTCACCACGGTATACTTAGTGTTGAGCCAGTTACCAGAGACATGACAGTTGTTAATAAACGTTTATTGGGGTGCCTGGGTGACTCAGTCAGTTAAGCGTCTGATTTCAGCTCGGGTCCTGATCTCCCGGTCATGAGATCGGGCCCTGAGTTGGGCTCTGCACTGGGTATGGAGGCTGCTTGAAAATTCTCTTCTCTCTCTCTCTCTCTCTCTCTCTCTCTCTCTGTCTGCCCCTCTCCCGCATGCTCTCTCGAAAAAAAACAAAATAAAGTAAAAGTTTACTTGTTGAAAAAAGTCCTTTGAAGATCACTTAAACACATAAGTTCATTTGTTCATTCAAAGGTTATTGGGCGCTTAATACGTGTAGAGTAGGTATAGATGTTGTTAGTGTCACTTCCAAAACTGACCGGATGAGGAAATTCTTAACATCTTGTCAACTCTTCAGCCTTGCCATCTTGCCATTGCACAAAACAGCATTCTCTGGGCTTAGTTCAGTCCCTATGGGATACAAAACAGACCGGGATTCAAGTCACCAAGGGGCCCTCATTAGCTAGGTGAACTTCAACAAGTTTTGTAACCAATGGACCCTAAATCCTCTTCTGAAAACAAATGGGTTGTACAGGACGGCATCTTAGTTCACTTAAATTCATTTGTTCATGTGCAATCATGGTATGAAGATGCTTATAAGACGAGGGGAGATTTTAATATAAAGCTACACCGAGCGGCGCTGAGAAACAGTAATTCTATACCATTATAAAATTTGTCGTAATGCCACAAGGTGAATCTTTTTTCTCTCTCAGTTGTTAGAAGAAATCTTAGAGGTCACATACCAGCTGGGACAATGCAGAATATTATCGAAAGCAATTCGTAAATTGAGCAGACTCTAAGACTCAATACCTTCTGTGAGATTTAGTGAGGGTTTTTTTTGGCTATTTTGGGCAGACGAAATTGGAAAATTACTGTGAGCTGACAAAGGAGAAATAGAAAAGTGAGTCTAGTCGTTAAAGTACTACCAAATGGTAGTTTTCATCAGATAAGTTTCGGTATGACTAGTTCTAAAAGTTGGTTGGGCTCATTCTTAGAAAGAAGAATCTGCAAATCCAATCATATATGTGCTCATGGTTTGCATCTCAATTATACATTTGCAGGCACTTTCCTGTCATGCTAATGAGGTTTTTGCCACCGCATGGCCCCGGTGACAGTTGGATCCACAAACAGCAGTTCATCAATTGATTGCAGGTGTTTCCCCTTGGAAAATAAAAACTGCATGTACAGACCACAAGGTGAGGGAAAATCGATTTTCAACAGCCACACAATCTGGTGAGTTCTGAAATACTGCTTTGGGAAACAAATTCTCTTGCTGCTGTTTTCATATATAAATACATTCCATTTATAAAATATAGGACCACTGTCTTCAACAGCAATAAGGATTCCTAAGTTAAAAATTAACTACAGTGTACCTAAGAAGGGACAGAACCTTTTTTTTTCTAATTAATAGAACATAAAATCTCAAAATATTAAATGGCATTGTCCATTGTTCTTCTTAAGGAAGTCATTTGCATTTTTATTATATTTGAAGGTCCCTGTCGAACACATTTCTTAACGTACATGAAAGACCAGTTGGATTAGAAACCCCCCAATTTCAATTTAGGCAGCTACCAGTAATGTATGTAACCTTGCATTCGCCAAGTTTGGGATTTCATTTATACTTATATCTTATTTGAATTCTCAAGTAAATGCTTGACACAGTCATGTGTCATCAGACCCCCTTTCCCAAAGGAGGTTTTCTTCTCTACAAACATCTAGACTTTTAGCGTAGAACCTTGTTTTTCTCCTAATTGACCTGTCTGCTTTTATCCTTTCTTACCACAGTTGGCTGTGGATGATTTCACCAGCCACAACTTCTGGCAACATTTTTCACACCTCGGCCCAGCTGTCTTAGAGTCTAAATAAGCATGTTCTTCCACCCAAAAATATTGCAAATGTTGAAATATATTCTTTGAAAAATAACTGTACGTGTAGGGTTACTTGTGGATAATAGCTTGCACGTTCTGTGATACACAAGTAAACACAAAACATAAACATCGATACATTTCAAAATGTATTCATGTTCACATAACTCTTGATAACCCAGACACCTAGGGGTGAGTTTCCACCCATGTTTCCTAGTTTCAGTATGTTCTGTATAAGGACTATGAACAAATTGTTCATTACAATATAATCATGTTCCCAAGTTTACCCATTACTTTTAGCTCTAGATCTAAGACAGTGTTCCTTAACCCTCAGCATGACTGGCGTTTGGGGCCGGATGAGTCTTTGTTGGAGGGTTTACCTTGTGGGATGCTTGTTCCTGGACTCTGCAAACCGGATGCCAAGAGCAACCCTTCTTCCTGCGCTCCTGGAATCTTGTCTCCAAACGTGCCCTGGGAAGCAAAATCATGCCATTTGAGGACGATTGACCTACAGCCTTTATTGGAGAAAGTCTTTGAAGCCCCTCCGTCAGCGCCTATTTTGCAACAATTGGCAGTTGGCGATAAAGACACACGGATTCTGATGCTCATTTCTGTCAAATTTTGAGGACCTTGACAATCGGGAGAGAGCACTCTGAGTTAGGACAGGACGCATCGATTTTTCTTGCTCTTTCTGACTGTTTCTTTGATATTGGACAATTTTTTTTTTAATTCTGGAGATTGGTTTCCTCATTTATTAATAGAGGTAGTGAGTGAATAGAGAATCCTATATTCTTCACAACACAGCAATTCTGTACGATCGCTTTGCACATTTATTTTAAGGACGAATGGGGGTACCTGGAACAATATCAAATATTTGAACCTAAAATATCTGCAGAACTTTAAGTACTACCTGTTAAGGTCATTCCTCGCGTCTGCCAGTCCATTACCTTTCTGTCCCCTGCTGTAGGCCCAATTGGAAACTCGCTCTTTCCAGAAGCCCTTTCCTGATTAAGTTGACCCTAATTCCAAATTGTGTAAGTCTTCCTTTGGAATTTTCTTCAGAGCCAGTTTATGAGTCATTCAAGGAAATAAGTCTCATTACTTTATAATCACACCTCGTTTGGGACCCCAAATAGAGTTACATAGCCTGATCACTCACTTAATTCACTAGCTTTGGCTCCAAAAGACTTTTACTGTTTCCAAAACAAAGCTGGCTTGCCAAAGTTGAAGATTTGTCAACTTTGCACGGACTGGAAAGGTGGTGTTGCAGACTCTGAAAACAATTGCAAAAGAGAACTTTCATAAAATTGGAGCCACAGAAGACTGTGGGGTTGACAAAGTGAAAAGAATCACGTTGGATGCGGGCGACTATCATCTGAGTGTTTTATATCAGTTTGAAAAATCGATCCCGCAAGGATTTACACACCATATATGTTTGTAGGAGGTTATCGATCCTTATGTGGCTATTTTGCCATAAATATCGTGTTGCTTTTATCCTCCACTTTCTTGCCCCTCTCTGGCTCTGACCGCTCTCTTGGCTTATCCACAACCTTAGTTAAATCCAACTGTTCTTAACTTGTGTTTTTTCCTGTGCATTTTAATATGGCCAAAGTAAAAGGACACATCGTCTTGACTAGTCTCGTTTGAAATCCCCAACCGTGAGCCCCAAGGAAGCATTTAATTCTATGACCATCTTCCTCTATTTCCCTGGTTCATGGATCCATCTTTCTACTGATCTAGACTCTCCTTTCTTGTCCTCTTTTTCTCATTTAAACCCTTGCCGCCCCCTCTTTCGAGTTCACTTTTTCTCTCCTTGCCTACTCAAGGGCATTCTAGGACCTCTTCCTCCCTCTTCTCTCCCTTTTTACCGGCCTCGCTTCTGTTTCACACCCACTTTATTTTCTATGACCACTATTTACTCCCTGCATCAGAACGCTGGCCTTTTTGCTGTTCATCAAATCTGCCAGGCACATAATTGCCCTTGAACATCGTCTCTGTCATCTGCACGCTCAGCCTGGAATCGCAAGGCTGACTCCCTCAGCTCCTTCAGCTGGTCCTCAGTGCCACCTTCTCACCAAGGGCATGCATCCCTCACTCCTGCGTCTAAATTCTTTTTTAATGTTCATTTCTATTGAGAGAGAGAAAGAGAGAGAGAGAGGGAGAGAGATCGTAAGCAGGGGAGTCACAGACAGAATCTGACGCAGGCTCCAGGCTCCGACGTGTCAGCACAGAGCCCAGCATGGGGCCTGAACCCACAAACGGTGAGATCGTGACTTGAGTGGAAATCTGACACTTGACCAACTGGGCCCCCCGGGGTTCCCTCATCCCTATGTCTAAAACTGCACCTAGTCACACCATCCCCAGCACCACAGGGCCCCCTCCTGCCTGTTCTCCCAATGTTCTCCTCTATCTGCCCAGTTTTTAAAGCCTTTACAACATTTAACATATCATAGAACTTACATGGTAGTATAATTTCATTACTTAGTTCTTATTGTCTGTTTCCCCCAGGACAACATGAAGGAAGAAAGTTACAATTTTTTTTCGGTTTTATTCCCCTGTTCTATTTCAAGGGCCCAGACTTGTTCCCAGCCCAGAATAATAAGAGGTCAGTGAATATATACGTATGTATATGTGTGTGTGTGTGTGTGTGTGTGTATACACAACAATTAAATTTCAATGAAAATTTACCTCTTAGATATCAGTAATGCTATGTCTCTCAGTGAATTCAAATTTGCTTGAGGTCAGGAATTGTACTCCTTTGCTCACGACCTTTGTAGAACAATTAGAACATATTTATACATATAGAAGGGGCTCAATAAATGCTTCCCAGATGATGAACATTTACAAATATAATCTTTTCAAAGCTCATCTCAGTGTGGAGTTAGTCTATCAATACACCATTTTCAGAACATTGAGTACAAATGAAATAGACACACACACATGGCACAATGATCTCGGATAATGTAATGTTTCTCTGTTTCTTTTATTGACTAGCAATTATAACAATGCGAATGTCACCGTGACAATATGTACGATGGGTAGACAGAAACACTGGTGCAAAACCTTGAAACGATAAACATTTTCCTGAGAATTATTTGACAACGTTCTCTGTGGAGACGGTGATAACCGAATTGACATTCATAAGCAAGTAGTGAAAGTTAGGGAATCAATGAAACAAAACTTGATTTTTCTTAGAAAAGTGTAGAAAAATGGATCACCCTTGTGTCAGATTTGCACAATCCTAGCAATAAAAGAGGCAGCCGAAGCATGGAGGCTGCATACGAACCTTGATAATTGATCACACCCAAGTTGGGTGTTTGGGGCAGGCATTGGTACCTATGCTAACTGAGCAGGTCAGATACACAATTTTTTTTTTTTTTAATAAATGGGCAAGTGTGCCTACATTTAATTTTTTTTAATGTTTATTTATTTTTGACAGAGAGAGAGACAAAGCGTGAGCGGGGAAGGGGCAGAGAGAGAGGGAGACATAGAATCAGAAGCAGGCTCCAGGCTCTGAGCGGTCAGCACAGAGCCCGACGGGGGGCTCGAACTCCCAGACCGTGAGATCATGACCCGAGCCGAAGTCGGAGGCTCAACTGACTAAGCCACCCAGGCGCCCCTCAGATACACAATTTCTTAACCCCAGTGAGGATGAGTACAAACAGAAACTGTCACAGGCCATTTTTTGAACATTTTTGCTTTTCATTGACAAAAATTATTTTAAAAATTACTCAGGCAGTAAATGAATACTCTGCCTTTATCCTCGACCTAATTCTTCTCCCACATCCAGAGGTGACCACTTTTCATCCTTGAGAGGACCCCTTCCAAACCCATTTTCCATGCAATTAGACATATGGGTGTGTGTTCATAAGTGTACATGCACATACACGAATACACACACACACACAGGTTTTATGTTTAGGTAAGTGCGGCATATGGTATATATTAGTTTGTGGTTTATTATTTTCTCTAATTCTGTGTTTTGGAGAGGTGTATTTGTCATTACCTGTAAATCTATCTCTTTTCTTATTGAGGTGTAATTGACATAGAACATTACCTTAGTTTCAGGTGTACAACATAATGATTCAATATTTGTATACATTGCAAAATGATCACTGTAGTTAACATCCGTCACCTTACATCGTTAGAGCTTTTTTATTTTTCGTGCTGAGAAATTTTAAGATCGACTCTCTTAGCAACTTTCAAATATGCAATAAGGTGTCATTAACTGTAACTGTCAGGATGCACATTATTACATCCCATGGCTTATTTATTTTATAACTGGAAGTTTGTACCTTTTGACCCCTTGACCCATTTTGTCACCTCCCCACCACCTGTCTCTGGCAACCACCAATCTCTTCTCTGTATGTTTGAACCATTTTTTTTTATTACACATGTATGTGAGAGCATACATAATTTGTTTTCTCTATCCGTTTTGTCTCACTTACCATAATGTCCTCGAGGTCCACCCATGTCGTTGCAAATATCTCATTCTTTTATAATGGTTACATAATATTCTATAGAAGTAACACATTACAATTTATTTGATTATTCCTATCTTGATACACTTGTATTGCTTCTAGCTTTTTGTATTTAGATCCATTGGGAATTAGATCCAATTTATAAATGTGTGTATATGCTCCTGAAGGACAGACCCTTCAGAAGCAGGACTGTTGGGTCAAAGAGAATGTGACCTTTACATCTGATGGAAGATGCTAAATTATCTCCCTGAAAGTTCCGCTGATTTATGTTCCCATCAATATTATGTGAATTTATATTGTGCCATTTTCTCACCATTGCTAGATATGATCTTTTTTTTTTTTTTTTTTTTTTTTTAATTTTCCCAGTCTGATAGGTGGGAAAGGACAACTTCTGGTTATTTTATATTTCAGTTCTTTTCACATTAGATGAGTTTATGGGTTTTCTTTTTTTGTATACCTATTGGTAGATGCACACTTTACTTCAGAATGTGGCTGGGCAAGAAAAAGAACTTACAAGTAGAGACACCACATCAGTGCTGATCAGCTTTATCTCCTATTAGAATTGCTCGGGTCTTTCAAGTTCATTCAGCTGTGTATTAGTACTGATGTCTGACCACACCCTCAATGTGTTAATTATTCCAGGGTGGAACCACAGAAACATTTTTTTTTCCTTATTTCTCATGTAAGCTGAAATTTTGGGAAGTTTATTTAGCCTTCTTGTTTCTGCCCAGTCTCTTGGGTGATGAGGTCAATTTGTCAGGACGTGGGCTTGTGTAGATGGATTACAGATTCTTCCATAGGTCGATGACTTGGGGCCACTTTCATGGTGTGGCTCAGGTTCCCAGACGTGGCCAGATTACCTAATCTATGTCACAGATGGTTTATGTTTACTTTCTAAGTAAGAGGACATGTGCTGCATTTATTTTGGAACTTATTCTCTCTCTCTCTCTCTCTCTCTCTCTCTCTCTCTCTCAATTCTTATTTATAGACGTATACACTAATATATTCACATAAAATGTAAAATCAAGAAGGGCGGTCAAGTTCCGGGGTTTCAGGTTCCACTGCATGACCCTGGGTATCTCAAGACCAAATATAGGACCAAAGCAAAAATTCCCTTGGCATTAACCACGTGGTGGTATTGCCCTTCTCTTGAAAGTAACTCTTCAGTGCACCTGCTGGTCTTTGTAAGTGTTCTGCTTATCTGCCAATGGCGGAACGGGTTATCCCCAACCTCATGTTTAAAACAACAGCATTAATTTCGTTCGCTTGCTAATTTGCATCTTTGTCAGGGCGAGGTGGAGAGAGCTCACCGGCGTCCTACACGGTGTCAGCTGGGGCAGGCGGCTCTGTGGGAAAGGGACGGGGCCCCCAGGATGGCTTCTGCACACGGCGGACCAGGGGGCACTGCTGGCAGGTTCTCTCCACGTGGGGCTTGCCTCAGGGTTCCCCTCCCACCTGGTGGTGGCTGTGTTCAAGAGCCGCCTGTGTCTGAAGGCCTGGGCACAGGAATCAGCACAGCATCACTTCTGCTGTACCCAACTGCTCCAGCGGACCCAGAGTCCAGGTTCAAAAGTAGGGAACAATCCCCCACTTCTAGATTGGAAGACATTCCAATCCATTTGGGCCCTGTGTTCAAAATGCCGCATAAAACCAAATCCCTGTTTATAAAGTTTCCCATGCGTTCACATGAAATAAACTTTGGTATGTTGTACAGAACTTTTCATCCCAAACATGAGTTTGGGCATGTGAAAATAAGGCCAGATTCAGAAGAAGGTACTGCCATGAACACAGCAGGCATATACATATTGTTACTGAAATTTATCTACACCTCAAAAAAACCATCTTTACTCCCCTTGAGTGCTCATAGCACATCTGAGGAAGTGAAAATAAAATTCGCTGGATGCGTTTTTTAAAAAAAACCATACCTTCACTACATGCGCTTGGTTATGATTTATTTTATGAGTCTGTTAAAGATTTCAGAGCTGATGAAGTGAAATATCTCTGGTCAGTTGGTGACATCCGCTTAAAATAATGAGCAGAAGATTTTATTAGTTTATTTGTACCTCAAATCTCTTATTTATTCAATGTGCATTAGGGAGATTTCACCGAGGGATTTTGTTGGCACATTTATCAAACAAATGTGAACATTAAAGGGTATTGGTCTGAAAGCAGTTCATTCTACAAACCACATATAATGATATGCTTTTTGGTCAAATTACAGAGCCTCAGTTGGCTTTAAATTTTTTGACTTTTTTGTTAGTTGAGCCTCTGTAATAAATATCATAAAGTGCAAATATATTTGTGAGCTAATATTAAAACTCACTCCATTTTTCCCCCAAGAAATTCATCTCAGGAGCTGCTATACGCTTCTTGAATTGTTTTAATATAACAAAGCAAATGTCATCATCTTTTTTTGTTTGTTTTGTTTAGCATGGCTCTCTTCAAACGTAGGCTGAGGGCTTGTGAAATACAATGTTCAGAGGATAGGACTAGAGATTATAAATGGCGTTTTCAACTATTTTCTGATGCATTAGCACATTTTGAATTGAATTGAATAGAATTCCCGATCCAGGCAACTTTTTAAAAATACAGGATCTACAGAATGGGTAGATCGTTTGTATAAGATAATGATGCCATGGATTTTTTACAATGTAACAAAATCTATTAACATTAAGAAGTCAACCCCCTCCCCCCCAACATAAGAAAGGTTATCACTTTGTAATTTACCACCTTGACTTTCAGTAGAGCTAGCTCTTCCTTTGAGTTTTGGAAATGTCTTAGATTTCCGAATTGTTTGTTTTGTTATTTTTTTAAATTTTTGGCTGTACTGCTTATTCTTCTTAATCCTTCTCACAGAATCATGCATGTAATCTTCGTAAAGAGGCAGCTACTGCAAGTCGGTTGACAGACAATCTAGCGAAGCTTTATTGCCTTAGATGATGTTTGTGGATAGAGCCCTATTGGTTTTCCTTACGGTGATCTCATTTGCTAATGGTACATTTTTGTCTGGTCAGGGTTTTCCAGATAAGTGGAACCGGAAATGTGTGCACAGGGTGTGTGCATGTATGCAAATAATATGTATTCATTATACATATTGGTTCACATAATTATGGAGGCTAAGTCCCCAGATCTGCTCTCTCCACGCTGGAGACCTAGCAAAGCCTGTGGTACATAATTCAGTCCGAGTTTGAGGACAGTAAATCCCAGCCCCAGGGCAGGAAAAGATGAGAGGAGGGGTCTAACTCTAACAGTGAGTCAGAGAAAAGGGTCAGATTCCTCTCTGCCCTTTGCTCTGTTCAGGTTTTCAAAAGCTTGGATGGGGTGGGGGGGGGGGGCACACAATCTACTGAGTCTACAGATTCAAATGTTAATCTTATCCAGAAACAGCCTCAGGGACATACCTAGAAATAATGTTTCATCTGGGTACCCACGGCCACCCAGGTGGGCATAAAATTCACTCTCCCAGTTCTCTTTTCTACTGTCTCTGAGGTTCTGTCATCACTTGTTTCTTAAGCATCAGTTTCTTTTTACCTTGTGAAACTGCCTCCAAATCCATACAGGAGAAATGCAAAAATAAGCTACAGCTTTACAATTTGCTTAGTTTAATTGTAACTGGAGCATAAAATATCACACAAGAGGCATTATTTACCTAGGCTGCCATTTTGTTGATGGCTCTCTTCTCTTCTCTTCTTCTCTTCTCCTATGCAGAAGCTTTTTAGTTTGATGTAGTTCCCATGTTTGTGTATTTTTTAATTTAATTTAATTTAATTTTAGTTTACTTTAGTTTAATTTAGTTTATTTTCAATGTTTATTTTGAGAGAGAGATAAAGAGAGAGAGAGAGCGGGGAGAAGGAATACCAAGCAGGTTCCATATCGTCAGCACAGAGCTCCATGTAGGGCTCGAACTCATGAACCATGACATCATGACCTGAGCCGAGATCAAGAGTTGGATGCTTAATCCACGGAGCCACTCAGGTGCCCCCTATCCATGTTTGTGTGTTTTAAAAAAACAGGTCTGATTTAGTAAGAATGTAAGTACGATGTGAGGTATGTAGGATTTCTGTTTTACAGATAGGAAAACCAATAGTTCGTAAAGTCCAAAGGGTTTGATTTCTGAATCTGGAAATTCTTGTTTTTTTCCTTCTCAAGAACTTAGAAATTTCCCGTAAAAATTTTAATTATAATAAACTCAATTTATTTTTTATGACTCTTTATTTTTCATGGGTACAAAATACCCATACATTTTGTCATTTTTCTAAGCTCTCCTCCCTTTTCCTCAGCAAATTGGAAGGAGACACTGCAGAGACACTTGACATTTCAAAGCTGAGTTTTGGCTACTGGGATAAATGTGTGTGGGGGGGTCTCTTCCTTGTTGTCCCCACAGTTGTTAAAATATCCCTGCATATTTCATAGTATGGTAACAGCCTACGCTAGATTAACGTTTCGTGTGGAATGCCTTTACAATAAAAGGCAGATAGTAGTCTGTCAGAAGCATAGGAAAAAAAAAATTAGAAAGCAGCAAGCCGCAGGAAACATATCTTAGCAGAGGTAAAGTGAAAACTTTAGAACTAAAAAAGGTTTCTGTCAGAAAACATGGTTGTCCTCAGTAGATGAAAGAGCTACTTTCTTTACAGGGTAAATGGTTTCCCCAAGACCTCACTGACACCACAGCAACCCAGCTTTGAATGACCAGAGTGTGATGCTGACGCTTATGACGCTTTCCTCTGCCGCGTGTCTTCATTCATTCTCCAAGAACCGTTCACTGAGCAACAACTTTATGGGCACGGGGTTGCATGAGGTACTCAGGATTCAGTAATAAACAATGACTAAAAAGACAATGTCTGATCTTAAGGAGCTGCTAGGATAGAGCAATATTGGGTATGAAAGCAAGCTCCCATTGAAATAAGTGCTTTTTTTTAAAAAAGGTTTTTAAATGTTTACTCATGTTTTGAGAGACAGATGAAGACAGAGCGTGCGTGGGGGAGGGACAGAGAGAGAGACACAGGCTCCGAAGCAGGCTCCGGAGCTGTCAGCATAGAGCCTGATGTGGAGTTTGAACCCACGAACGGGGAGATCATGACCTGAGACGAAGTCAGATGCTTAACTGACCAAGCCACCGAAGGGCCCCTGAAATAAGTGCTTTTTAAGAGGACACGAGACTGGAGGGGTTTGCCAGGGACAGATGGTGAGGGTTTGTTTACCATCCCATGCCATTTGGGCTTTGGATGATGTAGCAGTGCTGAAAATACGGACTCCATCATTGGCCTGTCCTCTTGTTCATGTTCCCTTGATGACGTCTCCTGGGACTGTGTGTTCTGGGCCTCCTGAAGATTAATATACATAGCTTAGAAATGCCTGCCAAGGCCAGAACTGGGGGGAAGTTTGTTTTGGCCTGCCATGAATCTGTTAGAGATAACATGGTCGGTCTCCTTCCCAACTCACAGGTGGAGCCACAAGTTCTCATGAAAGGTTAGCAGTCAATTAGGAGTGTCCAGGCCCTTTAAGACGCATGCGAACGCTTTGATCTCACACACTGCCCTTCTGCGCATTCCCTCTAGAAGATCTGTGGACCAATGTCAAGGCTTTTTGGAGAACAGCGACACAACTGCTGTGGCTCATCCTGGGCTAGACCCCTGCTCCCTCAGGGTCAATGAGTTACCCTGCACAAAACTCTGTGTGAACTCAATGGAGAGGGCCGCTTCATTGTCCCATCTTTCCTGTCCCTCCCCCCCCCCCCCCCCCCCCCGCCAGCGATGTGGCACCAGCATAGGGTTTTTACTCAAGAGTGAAATGAGATTTGCACTTTGGAAGTAGAACGAGCTACGCTGTGGGGCGAATGTGTACGAGTGGCCAAGAGAGGCCATTGTTGCCATAAGCTAGGTTGGGGGGCGGGCGGTGACTGTAGTCTGAAGTGAGAAGTGGTGGGTATGGGAAAATGGGCCAATTCAGAGGATGTCTTGGAGAGAGAATTTGGAAACCTGGGTGATTGTGTAAGTGTTGTGGCTGAAAAAGAGAAGGAAAAAAAGGTTAACCCCAGGCATAGGAAGCAGATAACTGGGTGACTAGTGATACAATTTTTCTTTAAAGAAAGAAGAACATATTTTGAGGCAAGACTATTGTCTTTTTGTCCACATGGGCATGTACCTATGTTTTAACCAGATGGATTGTCCGGTAGAAATGGCATATAAGACTCCGATCTACAGGAAAAGTTGGGTTGTAGAGATAAACTTGGGGTCCAGGCTCAATTAATGAGACCAGACAACTTAACTCCAGCTGCCTGGTGTGTAATAATGGAGAGGAGCGACTGGGGCAGGTTTTAAAGTTTGGGGGACCTTTCTAGCTAGTTCTTTTTTGGTTTTAAGGTTTCTCCCAAAAGAGATGGGATTTCTGAAAGTACTTAAGTAGAATGAGGTGGGAGTGTAAGCATGAATTCAGCCTGAAGTTCATTTAACCGACAATTGGATGTGCCTTTGCACTAATGATCAAAATCAAACAAAATAAAAGCAACATAGCTGAGTTTAAAGGAAAGCAAAAGTGCCGTCTACTGGATAGTGTGTCGCAAGAAAAGGATTCCCAAACTGCCAAGTGCTGTTTTCATCTGCTGCCTGCTGTCATTCTAACTTACCCCCTATGCATTGGAGATTTCCAGAAGGCATCCTAACTGACTTCTATATTGCTAATTGCAGAAAACACTGCACTGCCTTCTTCTTTTTAAGACATTATTTCCTTCCCCTTCTTCAAATTAAAGATACAATCTTTTTTCGAGCCAACATTTCTGACAGAATTTTAAATGCTCATGGGGCATTAAGACGCAGTTGAAGGAAAAGAAAGTAAAAGAAAAGAAGTAAATGTAAGATGCCTTGTCTGTATAAAGAATTAGAAGTGCATACAATATGTTGCTGTTGACTTTGGGGAAGCATCTTAATGCACTTGAATGATTTTTTTTCCCCTAAATATTTACCGATTGATGTACATTCCGGCCCATTTAAGAGATGAGGTTGGGAAATTAGGGTCATTTACTGATTTGTGAGAATAAGTAGCTAGCAGCTAGCATCCAGTGACAATGACGATTTTCTAAGGTTTAACCAGGCACTTGGGTACACCGGTTCTTCCCCACAGAGCCTCGAGGATTCTATTTCTGCTCTCTCTTGAGCTTAGGATGGCAATCATGATAAATTGCATCATACCGTGAGGTGGTTTGTGATGAAAACAAATTTCCACTAGGGACTGTAACACAACCTCCAAACTCACGCTCTGATAAAACACTTAGAAATGTACACTTGTCTCCTCTGTCCTCCTTCGTTCTTTCTCTTCGTCTTTGTTGAAAACCAAAACAAAATTACAAACAGAGAACGAAGATGGGTGTTGGTAAGAGGAATCTTTTTTCTATATGGAGATTAGAGTTTTGATGATTTTATCTGTCTGATTCTATCTTTATTTTTATTTATCTATCATCTCTCTAGCTCATCTAATTTTTTGAAGTTCAATTTTAAAGTGGAAAAAGTGGGAAATGAACGGACAGGGACTTGAAAATGATGGATAGGGCAAGTCGTGGAGTTAGGGGAGCTGCAGATTTCTTTAAAAATATAGATGATGGCTTTCTGTTGGGAATGGACAATTGTACACTTACACAGTTCCTTGTAGATATAGCACCGTGGTTAGTGTGTTGGTAGATTATGTTTATTGGAAGGACTAATTTTATTTCATCACTTGAAGGCACAGTCGTTGTGAGATTAAATGGGTCGCCTCCTTGTTTGTGGATTAAGCCTGCTATTTGGTCAGAGTGAACAAAATAGGTCTTCTGAAAGGAGAAATGCAATGACCTGCCAATTTTCATGATTCAATTTCTTGCTTTCAATCATTGCAGCTGTGTGGTATTCTTGTCTTTCTTCTCCCCAGAGTCTACTCAACACCTTGGCAGATTCCTTCTGTGACATATCTTTATACTCTGGAAGGACGCTCATGGAACTCTGGAAACATTGGAAAAACTCAAGATGTAGTTCAGGCTACTCTGCACATGAATATGGGTCCCTAGGCCATTTCTTAAATTGAAGATTTCCCAGTTAGGCAGCTCCAAAGAGTCTTCGACAAGGCAACTGGATTACTTTGTGGGCCTTTAGAAGAAGCGGGATTATATTAGTTGTTGCTTCCTGACTGCTGCTCGCTCATTTATCAATTCACTCATTCTTCCAACAGGCATTTACTCTGAGTTTACTGTGTGGCCTGAGCACTGTGGGATTTACAAAGAAATACAATACTTGGACTTCACTTCCCAGGAATTTACAGTCTTATTCTTTCTATTATGTATTCTTATGCAAGATCCCAGCCTATTCTAAGAGGTTAGGTGACTCTGAGTCACATACCTAGACTAGGGTCTTTCTGTATCCCATTAAGTTTGAAAGGAGTCTGAATACAGAGAACAATTATGGGAAAATATAATGGGTGAAGTGAGAAAAGTATACAAAATAGATGCTTATGTGACCTTAATTATCCAAGGATACAGGAGTGCTGATTCACAGGGACACTTGTACCCCAATGTTTATAGCAACACTGTCAACATTAGTCAAATCATGGAAGGAGCCCAAATGTCCATCAACAGATGAATGGATAAAGAAAGTATGGTTATATATGCGATGCAGTGCTACTCGGCAATGAGAAAGAATGAAATCCTGCCATTTGCAACAACGTGGATGGAACTGGAGGGTATTATGCTAAGTGAAATAAGTCAGTCAGAGAAAGACAGGTAACATATGCTTTCACTCATATGTGGAACTCGAGAAACTTGACAGAAGACCATGGGGGAAGGGAAGGGGAAAAATAGTTTCAAACAGAGAGGGAGGCAAACCATAAGAGACTCTTAAATACAGAGAACAAACTGAAGGTTGATAGTGGGGGGTGGAGGAGAGGGAAAAATAGGTGATGGGCATTGAGGAGGGCACTTGTTGGGATGAACACTGGGTGTTGTAAGTAAGTGATAAATCATGGGAATCTACTCCCGAAATTAAGAGCACACTGTATACACTGTATATTAGCTAACTTGGCACAGATTGTATTGAAAAGAAAAAAAAATAGATGCTTATGAAGGCCGAGCATGTTATGGGCTGAATTATGTCCCTCACGAAATTCATATATTGAAATCCTAATACCTAGTAGCTCAGAATGTGATCGTACTTGGAGACAAGATCTTTTACAAAAGTTATTAAGTTAAAATGAGGCCATTAGGGTAGACCCCAGTCTAATATAACTGGCGTCCTTATTAAGAGAGGGGTGGGTCCTGACTCACAGAAAAGGAAGATGTGAAGGCACAGGGGGAAGACGGCCATCTACGAGCCAAGGAGAGAGGAGACACCAAGCCTGCCAAGTCCTTGATCTTGGACATCCAGCCTCCACAACTGTGAGAAAGTAAATTCCGTTGTTTCAGCCACCCAGTGTGTGGTACCTTGTCACAGCAGCCCCAGCAAACCGATACAGCATGGGACTTGGCAAGTCACTGAGAAATAAGTATTGAGCAAATATTGCGTCTGTGACATTATAGCAAATGTTGTGTGGTAAACATGAATTTATCCAGGACTGAAGCTGCTTGATACTCATTTCTCAGACAGGAACAGTTATGCATTAGGTGCCTGGAGAACACACACACACACACACACACACACACACACACACACAGGAACCTACAGTCAGGCGGGAAATGGCTGTTAAGATTGGTAGGGTTGGTAGTTGGGAATAAAGGATAAAGCATGGGGAAAAGTCACAATAATTGCAAAGATAATAATGACAATGGCAGTTGCCTATATTTAGTGACTTCTCTATACCAGGTAGAGTATTCTGCATTGTAACGTCCTCTTTATTAGAGACTTTTATTTCTTTCTTTTAAGTTTATTTATTTATTGAGAGAGAGAAAGAGAGAGAGAGAGAGATTGAGAGGAGAGAATGAGCAGGGGAGGGGCAGCGAGAGAGGGAACGAGAGAATTCCAAGCAGGTTCAATGCTGTCGATGCAGACTCCGACTTGGGGCTCAATCTCACAAACTACGAGATTATGACTTGAGTCAAAATCAGGATTTGGGCACTTCACTGACTGAGCCACCCAGGCGCCCCCTAGACTTTTATTTCTGTTTTGGTTGAGGATCTGAGGCTCAGAGAGTTAAATCTTTTATTCACCTAAGATCCCACAGCTAGTATATTGATATGGGTTCTCATGGGTAAAGGGACAGAGGTGGCACCTGCCTTTCTTCTTAGAGGCAGCAGGTGTTTTCCAAGATACCCCAGCCCCAAGAAAGGTTAGGTCTGCTCCTCAGGGCTCCTTCATGCTGCTGGGTAGACAATGGGTTCTAATGACTACCAAGAGCTCGGAAATCCACACTGGCCCATCATGGCTGGAGCTGTCCTGGAAAAGTTTTCTTGCTCTGGCTTCTCCTAAGCATTTCAGATATTTAGGAAATTATCGTACTCTTCCTCCTCCCGAAACCACCCAGTCCCTTGGAGATGGCTCACAAAAGATTTCTCCTTTACCCAACTCTTTAAAGCTTTAGGTAGGAATTGTTGCTAAGGTCTTTACAAGGTCATAGCCAAAATATGCGAAATAGGCAGGAGGACCACATATGAATTTGCATAAAAATATGCCTTGAATTTGCATTTAAATGCATTTTAATTTGCATAAAAGTCTATTATTATGCCTTTAGAATATAAATTTTATAATTGTTCTTTTTTAAAGCTGTCATTTATTTTTCACCCTTTCCCCCTCCTTTTCAGTTCTTACCAAGATTTTTGCGTTCTGGGGGTGCCTCCTTTCATGACCCAATCACGATGTCACGGAGGTGCCCCTGCTTTTACATAAAGAGCTCATGAGGAGGGATGCCGGCCCCAGAAAATCCACTTACACACTCATCTTCCCTTTTCCTGTCTAGTGTCTGCCCTCTTCAGTGAACGTTAAAACCACCGCTGTCAAAGAAAAATTGCATCAGATGCAGTTCAACAGGAAAGGGAGACTTTGGTCAAGACCACTGCAACAGGAGAGAGACAGAGCTCAGTTCTTGAAACAAAAGAGGGGGGAGCTAAGCACTGGGGAAGCTAGTTTAAAAGCACTGGAGGACATTAGCAAGATGCTGGAAGAATGCTATTAGGCATCTGCATTTGCCAATTGGTGCTCCTACTGTCCCATAGAGACTGGGGAACAGAGGTACCACTTCCCCTTATTACATGTTAAAGGGATGGCTTCCAGGTCCTAGAGAAAGACAGTCCTGGGTTGTAAAACTGGCAAGAGGCTGAGAGAAGATTTGCACCTCAAAGAGCAGAGAAAGAATTTGCAATTATGAGTTTGCTACCTTAAGTGCTCTGAGGGAAGTGAGATCAGGGACCAGAGGCAGAAGACCCCTGTTTAAAGTTTAGCTGAATTGAGGGGAATTGAAAAACCCCTCTTGGTCCACGCAGACAGGAATAAAGTCAATCACTAATTATATAGGAAGCCATTAAGTCTGTTCCTCATCTTTGGACTTACTGCCTCCTCTCATTAGCACCTCTGATATGTATTACTTCTCAATTTATTTTTTATTAATGTGGAGGGAGAAAAATGTCACAGCGTGAGGCTTACATCTGGAGCTCAACGCAAATAAGTACTTCTCAAGACTGTGGCAAACAGGTTATTTTACAAGAGACCCTCGCCTACCAAGTAAGAGCAATCAAGGAACTTTCTCATTTTAGGCATTTGGGAAGGACAGTGGTCTTTTTCTCCTCCTGAGGTCCCCCACAGAAAATCTCTGCTGACCGCCATGATGATGTCAACCAGCACTGAGCTACTCTTCCGCAGAAATTACTGGTTTTGATGCTAACGCACGATGCCCTTTATGAAGTTTCACTCACAGGGTACAGAAGAGCTGGACAAGAGGACATATTGCACAGAAGGGCAGTGAGGGGATGAGGTGAGATGACTTTCCTAGGGTCACCCAGCTGGTGACACTTAAGGGAAATGAAGTGATTTACAGTGTAGCCCTGCCACTTACTATATGACCTTGACCAACACACTCAGCTTCTTCTCTGTGGCTGATTTCCCTCATCTATAATAATAACCAAAATCATAGGACGGTTGGGGGGAATTTGGTGAGAAATAAATTCGTGTCCAGCCTGCAGAAGACCCCTCGGTGCATAGGAAGCACTGGATAAACTTTAGCAATTGTGATTTAGCAATTTTCCAGCTGTATCTTCTTTCTGCCTAATTCTAAAACTCATGCTTTTAAAAAATTTTTTTTAATATTTATTCATTTTTGATAGACAGAGCACAAGTGGGGGAGGGGAAAGAATCCGAAGCAGGTTCCAGGCTCCGAGCTGTCAGCACAAAGCCCGACGTGGGGCTTGAACTCACAAACTGCGAGATCAGGGCCTGAGCCAAAGTCGGACGCTTAACCGACTGAGCCACCCGGGCACCCATCATGGTTTTGTTTTTGTTTTTGTTTTTGTTTTTTTAGTAAGTCATGATGTCATCTCTGTTTTTGTAACCTCATCACTTATCTGGAGTAATTGAATTAAATTTTTCTGCTAAACATAAAATCCGATGGGTATAAAGGAATGCATGATGGGTAGAGATTCCACGTGTGTTTTTTTTTTTCCTGACTCTATTTTGCACATAAACTTTATTTCTCTTGATATCAAATTCTTCCAGAATCTAGTGCCTTTTATTCCAGTTGTATTAAGCCAACCTTTGTGGCTACCTAATGTCTGGGTTGATTGTTCTTTGTTCTATGATGTTCATTAAAAACAAGAAAAAATGAACTTTCATTTTACTTCTGTAGCCAAAATCATGATGACAATATTATATGCTCCAGCTCTTACCCTAACTGAATTGATAACTCTTTTCTTCCTGCCTCTGTTTGAATTACATCCTTTCTTTCATCCAACACATTGTTCTCTTTTCTAAATTTCCCTTAAGATTTTCCTTAAATTTAACTCATCTTCTGAATTATAATCCCAATTCAAGCCCGCAGAGCATAAGGTTGACAAGATATTCACCCATCCTCAGTCGTCTGGACATTGGGGGTATCTGTTTTTAGCCATGGAAGTTTCTAATTATCACAACCGGATTGTATTTCCTGGCTAACCTGGACAGTATATCAAGTCTATTACTTCTCTTCCCCAAAGTGTATCTGCTTTAGACTGTAATCTTTCAGGGGGAATAGAGTGATTAATATTGATTCTGATCTTGAATACCAGCAGCTTGAAATACCTAAAAGAAAATCAGCTTGTACCTCAATTGTTGGGATAATTCTGAGATGTTTTGTTTGTTTTTGAATATGTGATACTCCTAATTTCTTTTGGTGAAATGAAACACAAACTTAACGGGGGTTATGAGAGGCTAACCGCTGTCACTCAGTGTCAGTGTTGATATTTTGGGCATCGTTCCAATAGATCATAATCTGAGAGATAATGACTCTGGTTCGGTTTTTCCCAGCTGTTCTTACCAGTGGGAACAGCTGCCATTGTTACACTTGTAAACTCTATGCTTGACACAACTTGTGATGGGGTCTGAAAATGCATTTTTGTTTGTGGGTTTCTTTTCCTGCACGGGGAAGCTATGTTTTTAAATTTTTTTTTTAACATTTATTTATTTTTGAGACAGAGCATGAATGGGGGAGGGTCAGAGAGAGAGGGTGACACAGAATCTGAAACAGGATCCAGGCTCTGAGCTGTCAGCACAGAGCCCGACGTGGGGCTCGAACTCACAGACCTTGAGATCATGACCTGAGCCCAAGTCGGACGCTTAACCGACTGAGCCACCCAGGCGCCCCTATGTTTGGATTTAAAACGAGAACGATACAGCCTGGTCTGGTTGACAAGAACAGCTCCTAGGAGGTATCGGAGGGATGCGACCACACTTGCAGGCATCACCTTGGATTTTCCCTGCATCCTGGTTGAGTGAATCGTTTGTGACATACTTATTTGCATACCCTTGTGTTTTACATGTAAAGAAAAAGAAAACCCTCAAGGGCAAATGCAGGTGGCAGGAGCCCACAGTCTGTTGTGTTGAGATGTGAGTTAACTAGGTTAGAAACTTCTGCGACTTTTGTAGATGCTGTTCCTGCTGAAGAATTCACCTTTCCCACCCGGGTCCCTTTGTGCCCAGTACCAAACTTGGAGACAGCTGGACTTGATTAGAAGCACCTACCAAAAAGCTGTCCCCGTGTGGGGCCGGCCCGCAGTACCAGGAGCCAATGGGCAACCCTGGCCTCATTACCATGGTGTTCTGCCAGCTGGCTCTAGGAAGAATCAATATTCAACATGAAATGACTTCTCTGAATGACCACCAAGAAGAGAAAGTGGATTTGGATCAAACTGTCTTTTTCACCTGAGTAATACTGGATCCAAGGAACCTGCACATTTCCTGCGTCATAAATCACACACCGGCACCAGGCATCTCACCAGATGTCAGATACACAACCTCAGAAAGATCACGTCATAGACGGTACTTATCTTCACTATGGAGTTTTCGTTTTAATTATTATTATAAGAAAAAGCTAGAGGTGTTGCCCGAGACTGTTATGGCGCTTTAAGCCCTTTTTAGGTATATTCAAAAAACACCACAATCTTTCCTTTACCGAGGCTACTTTTAAAAATCAGAATCTTGAATGGAACTCCGATGAAAAAGAAAAATGTCTGCAACCCAATAAACGAAGACATTGCCCAGGATCCCTTCCAGGTTCCCCTCTCTTTTTGCTTTCTCTTTTAGACTTTCCACCTCAAAAGAATCCTGAAAATCCAGTTTTGGAATCGTTTCTTTTTTTCTTTGGTAATGTTTGTTTATTTTTAAGAGAGAGAGAGAGAGAGAGAGAGAGAGAGAGAGAGAGAGAGAGAGATAGCGGGGGAGGGGCAGAGACAGAGGGAGACACAGAATCCGAAGCAGGCTCCAGGCCCCGAAGCTATCAGCACAGAGCCTGATGAGGGGCTCGAACTCACGGACTGCGAGACCATGACCTGAGCCGAAGTCGGACCCTTAACTGACTGAGCCCCCCAGGTGCCCCTCAGTTTTAGAATCTTTTCTAAATGCTGCTCTCTTATCTACTCCCTGGTGGAATTTTTAATATGCATAAATCCTTCATTTCATCAAACCCCAAAGCATCTCCTATCAACTATATTATTTCGTAAAGTGGTTTTCCCTTTTGACTTTTCTTTCTACTGGTGCAGCTTCCTTTTCCTCAACCACTCAAGTTGTAAATCTAGGTCATGATTGCTTGTCAACTTCTTTCACTCGACTGTATGCTCCTTAAGTACCAGAATTGTCATCATTCCTCCCCCATCGCCTGGCACAGTTCTTGCCACACTGTCGTTGTTGAGTAAACATTTGTGGAGTAAATGAATAAATTTATCAAGCTCTTCATTTATGGCTTTTGGGTTTTAAGCTTAGTTAAAAAGACTTTTCCCATTTTGATATTATGACGGGGTTCAGCCATGTTTTCTTTTAGTAGTTTCACGGCTTACTTATTTCACATATGAATCTTTGGTCGTTGGAAATTTATCCCGGAGTAAGGGTGGTACAGGGATCCAACTTTACATTTTTGCAGATGTCCACTTAGTTATTCTGCCAGATAGAATAGCCTCTTCTTCCTTGCTGATATTGTAATAGGAGCAATCTTTACATTACACTGAATTCCATTCTTTTTTAAGATTTTTAAATTTTTATAGATTCTGAATTCTGTTTGATTGTCTATTTATATACCTATGCCGCATTATTGTTAGTATGGATGCCTTATATTTTAATATTTAGCAGGACCAATGCTTTTCCTTGGCTTGTTGGTTCAGCAAAGACCAACTTCTTTTTTCATGGTGTTTATTTCTTCATATTAACTTTATAACCAACTGATCTGGTTCTAAAAAGCACAATTTTGGCATCTCATTAGGTACATGTAACATATGTAAATGAACTTAAAGAGAAATGGCATTTGGGCGACATTGAGTCTTTCTCTCGGGGAGCATGACGTGTGTTTCCTTTTGTTTAATTTTTATTTTTTGTTTTTCACTGGTGTTTGAAAGTCCTTTTTGGGGCGCCTGGGTGGCTGAGTCACTTGAGCATCCAACTTCGGCTCAGGTCATGGTTTCACAGTTTGTGAGTTCGAGCCCTGTGTCGGGCTCTGTGCTGACAGCTCAGAACCTGGAGCCTGCTTCGGATTCTGTGTCTCCCTCTCTCTCTCTCTGCCCCTCTCCCACTCGCTCTGTCTCTCTCAAAGATAAGTTAAAAAAAACATTTAAAAAAAGTCATTTTTGTATAAGTCTGGCACAGGTCTTAGCAAACGTATAGGTGTTTTATCATTTTAATTTTTTTTACAAAGGACCTTTCTTTAAATTGTATCTTCTAACTAGTTAGTGTTTGTATGTGTAAAAGCAACTGATTTCTTTATATTTTTATGTTTAATAAAATCTTTCTGAATTTTTTTGTTGCCAATCATTTTTTTTTATTATTGTTTTCAGTTTCTTAGGCAGGCATCGTTGTCAGCTAAGATTGATCATTTTATTTACTTCTTTCTTTTGGGTTTTTACAACTATAATTCTTTCTTTTCTTTTCTATTTTATTTTTTTGCCTAGTTCCTCATTTGCATCATGACATGATTGCAGTTATATAGTTATCCTTGTTTTGTTCCAGATTTTAGTTGGGTTTGTTTCAGTATTTTCTGATTCTAGCATTTTGCTGAATTTTGGGTCTATCTATCTATCTATCATCTATCAATGTGTTTATATATCCGTATCTTATATCTATCTTATCTATATCTATATTTATCTATGCTAATTTCTACACCTACATGTATGTATATAAGTATGCATACGTGTGTATATAAACTTACCTATATGTATATATATGTTTCTAAATGGAACCGTAGCCCTGTCTGAATGAGACAGAAGATCTCTGCATAAATCTACGAAATGTAGTTTTTGTGCAAAACTTCTGAATGGGTCTCACGGAAGCGCTGGCAGGAAACATTTCACACGTGTCATCTCCTTTGAGCCTCACACCAGCCCTTTGAAATGGGCATTTTCCACTTTTCATCAATGACATCACTAATGTTCAGTGGAGGTAAATAAATTTTTTTTTTCAACGTTTATTTATTTTTGGGACAGAGAGAGACAGAGCATGAACTGGGGAAGGGGCAGAGAGAGAGGGAGACACAGAATCGGAAACAGGCTCCAGGCTCCGAGCCATCAGCCCAGAGCCTGACGCAGGGCTCGAACTCACGGACCGCGAGATCGTGACCTGGCCGAAGTCGGACGCTTAACCGACTGCGCACCCAGGCGCCCCTCAATGAAGGTAAATAAATAAAGGCAATGGGACACAAGAGTAACACGTTAAGCCTGGCGTTAATTTCAAGCTTGACTCTGCCCACGCCAGTGTTCCCTCCATCAGACGGTGCGGATTTACCCAGGATTATCTATGTCTGCTTGAGTGTATTCCCCGAACAACAGACACTTCCTGTTTGAAAACCTAAACTTTTAATGCTTAATTTGTAAGGAAATCTTTCTAAAACCCAACATTTCTTCAGATAAGTTGTTTTGCCTATCTCTTGTGGTATTACACCAGCAGTGCTATCGTCAAAGAAAGTTACTAACTGTGGGATTCTTGTTACGTTAGATTTTCTCCAATATTTATTTTCCACATATGGCAAATTTGGGTATTAATACCTATCTCACAGGATTATTGTGTCAGTTTAATGAGGTACATAAAAAGTGCTTTGAAATCTAAAAACGACTCTACAAATATTAACCAATATTTTTTTCACGAAAATATTAAGATTTCAGCATTTAGAAGTTCTTCGGATAGTCTGAACAACAGCTCACATCATTGTGTATTTACTCATCTATTTGCAAATGTCTTGATTTCCAACATAGTATACTTCCACTCTTTGCCTTGAGTGGACAGGAAAGGGTATGTATTGCCATTATGTGTGATTATGTGTCCCTGTGTGTGTGTGTGTGTGTGTGTGTGTGTGTGTGTTGCTGTGATGTGGGGCAAAGGCATCCTTATATTCCATTTTTATGTACATATTTGCAATTGCAAGGTGCTCCTTTGCCTTCTCTTTCAACACAACAAATTATTCTTTTTAAAAAAAAATAGTATCATTATCTATTTCTCTTCCATGCTTTTAGGGGATTGCATGGATCCCACATGTGACTTTGGACTCTGAAATTCTCTGATCCCATCACTGTTGAACTGTTTTGTTATTGTCCCGGTGCTTTTGAAGGTGATGGTCACACTTCATTGAATCAAGTCACAGAAGTGACGAAGCCTGACCCAGGTTTAGGTCCTATTTTCAGAGAGTTGATCATGGCTGCTTTATAATGAAAATTAAACCTAAATTCTATATTGAAGTTAAATAATCTCTTCATTTAAAAATTTTAAATTCTTTCAAAAATCTATAGTCCCCTGGCAAATTTAGTAAAGGGTCTTTGGAGCATGTAGAAAATAATTAGAGAATCTCTCTCTCTCTCTTTTTAATACCACATGAAATACTAAGAAAAGAAGGCTTGGGGGGGCAGTTTTTGAACACAAAAGTATTATGAATATTGGTATAGTCAAATGCTCATGCTTATAGACTTCTGATGGTCAAGTGGATAAACTATTTGCCATAAATGAATCACACAATATGGGATTAAAAAAAACAACAGCTGGTTAGGATTTGTCTGAAATGTGAATGTGCGTATGTGTGTACGTGTGTGTAATACACAGGTGCTAACACACACACAGACACACACACACATATCGACAGACGGGTATTAGAGACAAGTGCTCTTCGTTATTCATAGTCTAAGCAACATGAAAAATACCAATAAAGATATTTCTCTAGGCAGAGTTTTGTGCATCAAATGGTGTTTTGGTGCCATTCTAACTTTTGAAGGCCTCATATGGGAACAGCCTCTTCTTACGGAAGTTCTGGTTCAGATGGAAAAAAGCTGGTTAGCTGGCTTCTACCTAGTGCTCCTGCTGTGACAGCTTCTGTCGCCCTAAAACCACTGCCCCGAGAGCCACTTGTGTTGGTGCCAAAGCATACTCCTGAGCTGTGGGTCGGAGGGCACATTCTGCTTATTCCTGTGCCAACATTAGAAAATCGCAATATTAATGTCTCCGAGACTGAACTGAATCCAGAGTGGCGATCCAGAAAGCAAGATGGAGAGAGAAAAAATGATGTGTAGGGAAACTTAAGTAATTAGTTGTTTGTAATTACTGCCCCGGTGAGGGGGAAAGAACTATACTATACTGACGAGAAAATTCCCCAAATTCTCTGAGTCACATAGACACCAGTTTGCCAATAACTCCGAAATCACTTTGAGCAGCAAACTTAATGATGATTACTCCATCTCTAAGTACAGGGAGCTGAACCCAATGTAAGCTGTATTGCCCCTACTTTTTGCATTGTAATCAGTAGAATAGTGCTTTTGCATTAAAAAATCTACGTCGGGGGCACCGGGGTAGCTTAGTCTGTTGAGCGTCGGACTTCGACTCAGGTCATGATCTCATGGACTATGAGTTCAAGTCCCACGTCGGTCTCTATGCTGACAGCTCAGAGCCTGGAGCCTGCTTTGGATTCTCTGTCTCCCTCTCTCTCTGCCCCTCCCCTGCTCATGATCTCTCTCTCTCTCTCAAAAATAAAAATTAAAAAATTAAAAATAAGTAAAAATATATTTTTAACATGTGGGTTTTTAAATCAAGTGATAGCTATTGATTTTTTTCAGTAAAAATAGTTCTAACGGTGCTAAAATATTAAAATTATATTTTTAGTAAATTAAAAAGACAAAGGAAAAAATTTCTTAAGGAATAATTTATTTATATGTCCATATTCAGGTATGCATAAAGAAAATTTTTAACATTACTGGAATTTGGATTTTTAATGGGAATGAGGCATTTCTCTCATTAAGAGAGTTTAAGTTCACAGTACTGAAGGCTGTAAATGGCCCCCGACGAGGTTCCAAATCATGAATGGTAAGATCAGACCCTTATGAGAAGACAATTGCTTAAAGTGGCTCTCTTATGTCTACCCATTATCTTTAGTCATTCATTGGAAGGATCTTTAACTTTCTGTAGAGTTGGGAACTGCTTTGTTCTGTATTTTTATTTGTTCCAAGCATGCATTTATTTACCTTTCTTTCTGTCTGGAAAGAAAACTTGGAAGAGTTCAAGAGCTCTTTTCCTAACCTCTCCTAATGGTGATGTCCTTCAAACCCAAACACAACAGATTTGAAGAGTTTCTGTGCTCATGGCTGCATTTGCTAGCATCTGATTATAACAGGTGCTATTTGAAAAGATCGCCATGTTTTTTGCTGTCCCTTGAGTGGTGTCGAGATCCTTTGAACCTGTTGGTAAATTCTTACTTGCGAACCATTAATATATGCTGAGTATTCACAATGCTAATTATCCACAAGAAGGGTAAATTATGAATAACACATATCCCAGAACCTGTGGTGGTATATATTATAAACCCACCTGATTGCCTTTTTCAGTTTGATTGCTGGAAAATCAGTCATTTCCTGGCAGTTAATCAAATGCCACAGAGATCCTCATCTCAATTCCAGTTATCCTGCTTATTCCATTTATTTTTTGATTTATAAAAAAATTATTACCATAACAATCTTTCAGATCTGATTACTGGTGAATGTAACAAACTCATTTGCAGTCACAACCCTTTTTATTCTAAGCAGGCCGTTGCCTACTGGTTGGTTAAAATGCTATTTCATTAATTAAGCATATTATGGATTCATATAGCCTTCAATTCATTGCCATTCAAGAAATTTTGCATATACACCTCATTAAACAACGATGGGTGTTAATTATGACATCAGAAAATGTAGAAATCTACTTATCACCTACAGAAACATCAACATTCACCTCGGAAGAGTCATGTTGAGTTTTTTTTTTCATATTACTCAGATTAACAGGCATTTACTAAAATTATTCCTCTCCTTGGTTTTGAGGCTGCCTTTCTCCTGTACCCTCATTTCACTGACCAGTTTTTTTCTGTCTTGTTAACTGACTTTATAACGACCACTTTTTAAATGTGTCTATTTGTGTGTGGATTCAGCCCCAATATTCTTGTTCCTTGATTCTGCACGTTCCTCCTGGCCACCTACTCTCATGGTGTCCATTGCATCCATGTAGACTAGTCATAGACACAAATAGAAAACTATCTTAAAATATGCATTTATAAATATAAAATCTGTCCATCTATCTACACATTTACATACTAAAGAACTTAAATACATGCCTTTCATGCTTCACACAATCTCAAAATAAACTTCTAAAATGGATTTGTTTGCCACCAGAGCAATCATCCTCTCTGATCTTGAGTCAATGGTGCCATCATCTGTTAGTTACTCCATAGAGAATATGTCAGCTGCCAGCATTTCCCCATCACCTCCAGCCAGTCCAGATCTGACGGACAAAGCATTTTGGTGCTCCTCTTGTATCACAGTGGTACTATCAAAAGGTAGAAGATCTGGGTAATACTTACCCTCTTTCATTTGATGACCCTCAGAGCAGGTAACTGAATTACAGGTGGCTTAGGACATGCCCCTTTCATATGGCTACCTATTGTTTCTGATCTTCCAGACTAATTGATTCAATATATCTGTTGGGTCAATATCTAGGTCAGAACCCCTTGTGACAAAGTCTTAAATAAAGCATACATTCAGATGTTTGCAGTTTGGCATGGATGAAAAAACATGTCTAATATGGATGGATATTGAAGATCTTAAAATAGCAAGCGTTAATATGTATATAAAAATATGAGACAACGTTTTAGCAGAAAATTGTCTCACTACATGGGATTCATGCCTTCCTCTACCTTTTTCTTTATTCTTTATTCAGCCCCTTATAGTATTATGGATGCTTATGAGAGAAAAACAGGAAGGTATTTTAAAAAAAAATTTAATGTTTATTTATTTTTGAGAGAGAGAGCGCACAAGTGGAGGATGGGCAGACAGAGAGGGAGACACAGAATCCGAAGCAGGTTCCAGGCTCTGAGCTGTCAGTACAGAGCCCAACGCGGGGCTTGAACTCATGATGGTGAGATCATCACCGGAGCCGAAGTCAGACGCTCAACCAACTGAGTGACCCAGGCGCCCCAGGAAGGTATTTAAATACCCATAAAACATTAGCCAACACATGTACCTATGTGTTAGCTGGATCAAGAATTAAGCTTATGTTCCAAAGTTTATTTAATAACATAAGAACAGTAAACCTTCTTATGAAAAGCTATTAGTTCCAAAATGTCTCCAAAATCTGTCAGGATCTTCTTCTTCTGTTACGACCTACTATTTCAATCCATCTTCCTTTTTCTAGATTCCTGTAATGATCTGTGTCACAACTTTTAGGTTCTTTCACTCCCGGGTAGGCCATTTGGCTTTCCTATCCAGACTGGTTTCCCTCAAACAAAATTCTGGTGATTTCTCTTCTTGACATACAATCTGTCAAGTCTTAAAGCATTTCCTGTGTATACCAGCACAAACTCTTTAGCATGACGTCCAACATAAAACTACGTGATGCTTCCTGCCATAACGTTTGGCCAACTTTCTTCTCACATGCCAGACAATCTATTTCTGTGTCTGTTCATATAATGGGACAAGGTCTGCATCTTTCTGCCCATTTATCCTTGCTTCTTCTCTACTTGGACTTCTGTTACCATCTTCTTTACCTATCAAACTCCAACTCCCTCTTGCGAATCCGAAACAAAGTTTACTTCCTCTTTGGAAGACGTGTGCAGATCCAATGTGAAGAGTGAGAGTCTCCCTTTGATAAGTGCCCATAACATGCATATCCGTATTGTCACTTTTTGTCCATTACATTGCACTTACATACTCATTTCTGAATTCTTCAGTGGATTAAGTGAAACCCTCAAAGATGTCTTTATTGATACCAGAATGTGGTGTAGTATAAAGCACAAAACAGGTCGTCAACAAACATCATGAACATACATAAATCAATGAATTACAGAGTTTTTCAATCAGTTATACTTACAAATAAGAGATTACTGATTCCCCTCCCCCGCTCTCTGAAGGTAGAATGTGCCTATGAAATCTTTCATAAACCGAAACGACATGAAGTGTAGAGTATTCCCCTCCTTCTGGAAGTTTGATTTACAACTTGCTGCTTTTATGAAGGACTTACAGTAGTGCCTCCTTTCGCTAACCGAAAGAAATCCACGGGGACTTTGGTTTTGCAAAAAAAGCTATTACCTTACTTTTTTTTTTTAATTTTTTTTTCAAAGTTTATTTATTTTTGGGACAGAGAGAGACAGAGCATGAACGGGGGAGGGGCAGAGAGAGAGGGAGACACAGAATCGGAAACAGGCTCCAGGCTCTGAGCCATCAGCCCAGAGCCTGACGCGGGGCTCGAACTCACGGACCGCAAGATCGTGACCTGGCTGAAGTCGGACGCTTCACCGACTGCGCCACCCAGGTGCCCCGCTATTACCTTACTAATGTAGGTCTTTTGTAAAAGTGAAGCAGGGAAACAGGAACCTTTGGGAAGTAGGGGAACCTCTGTGTTTACATCTGTAGACCTCATCTAGTAAAAGGTAGTTTTGTACATCATTTTAAGCCTTGATGTAATCAGTACCTCTGATGATTAAAAACTGCCTTCTTTGAATTGTCTGGAAGTGACACGAAGGCTGAAATTAAAACCCTTTGAAACATAAAATAAAACTCTTCCCCTGGAAGTGAAGCAGTTGTAAAATTTAAAACACTTTGAGACTGCAATGATTAAGAATTCAAAGAGAGAAAGATGCTTTTAGATTTAGTGTTAAGAAAAGAAATCTTAAGAAAGGAGCTCAGAAGCATAAACATAGAAATAGCGACAGACCTTACGGATGGAATTTTCAGGTTCATAGAAAATCTCCCTGTTCTTATGAAGCTCAGTTCTTTGAAATAGCTCATCAAAATGGGGTTCAAATGAAGCTTCATTTCACTAATAATATTATCTCACTTAGGTCACAAATTTCCTACAGGGACTCTTTAAATATAGAGAATCACTATTACATGATTTGTAATGTATTTGTGATTTTGAAAGGTATGAATTGAACTTTGATTTACAAGGCCAGATAATCTACATGCTGAGAAAACTATCTAATTGAGAAATAGCAACATGAATTATTATATAACGTGAAAGAATGCTACCATTTATTCACTGCCCCTAGTCAACTATTCAATGGGTGTAGTTCATGGAAACCAGACTCTCCTAAATAAAGTCGCTTCCATTATATAGACTCTTCACTTAATCTTCTTTTCTCAAAAAAATATAATGAATGAATGAAGAGACACAAGTAAAAGGAAGGGTTTTTTTGCTGAACTCACGCACAGTAATTGAAATACAACAAAACTGATTTTTTCTGTACCGTGATTTTTGCAAAATAGAAAAACACAAATGTATAGATATAAAAATATATTTTAAAATTATTGAAAATAAGATACTTAGCTAACCAATGTAAATTTAGTCCAAGATTAAGACAAATATAACTATGTAGCTAACATTCACACTGATGATGTTTAACCTTTTAGAATTCTGGAGTGACTTCTGAATTATATGAATTTTGGTGTTGATTGTATTGTAATTCTGTAATTTGTCAATTTTCTAATTATTTGATATTCTGTGTTTGGTTTATGTATTAATTTTTAGAGAATCAGTATATTCAATTCACCACAAAAAACAAAACTGGTGAATTCTTGACATTGGACTTATGTCCTGTGATTTAAGCCTTCTTTCAGAAGAATAGTGAGAGAGAAATGATAAAAAAAGCTCATTGTTCCTAAAAAATTGGAGTCAGACCTTTCAGGAAGATATTAAGAAGAATGAATTCTAATCTAACAGTTGAGAATCTGTATTTTAAAAGCAAATTTTATAAAACAAAGGAGTTATTATATAGTGGAAGTTCATAATTATGCTAGTGTTTATATTTTAGCAATGACGGTAAATCAGAATTTTATTTCTCAAACTGTATTTTTATTCTTTGAAAATTGTATTTACACTTATTTTTGCTTATTTCTTTTGTTACTTTTTCTAAACATGCGTTTATGCTGGGGTGTGAATAGAGGTTACAATTTTAATATAGGAAACCAAAGTTCTTCTCAAACTAAAAATTAAGAAAGGTGACTTGTACCAATTTTATAGGATGAAAGGTTTGTTAAGCACTTAATAAGTCATAGAATAATTAGAGGCATTGATCATGTAAAACTTTGTCTTCATTAATACTTGTCTAATACAATTAAATAGGGCCAACAATAATACTATATTTAGGTATTTCTTAATTTTGTTAATTTTATTTTTTTTAATTTAATTTTTTTTACATTTATTTATTTTTGAGAGACAGAGAGAGACAGAGCTTGAGCAGGAGAAGGGCAGAGGGAGAGGGGGGACACAGAATCAGAAGCAGGATCTAGGCTCTGAGCTGTCAGCACAGAGCCAGATGCGGGACTCAAACTCACAGACGGCGAGATCATGACCTGAGTCGAAGTCAGATGCTTAACCGACTGAGCCACCCAGGTGCCCCAATTTTGTTAATTTTAATAAAAATATATTCGCTAATGAAGAGAAAATAAGACATGCTTATTTTTCTAGTATTTTTAATGAGAAAATAGTCTTTACCAACATAATTTTGTTTTCTAAGAAAAAATTAATGTCAGGATTACAGATTTACAGGTTTATTCAATTATACTTTCCATTGAAATAAAAAAAAATAGTGGAATAATAGAATCTTGACCAGTCAAAGTTATATGTTTTAGGTGATAGAATTTTTATAAAGCAACAATGGAAGGATAGTTGAAGCAATATATGTTCCTGAATTTTCTCTAAACAGATAACTAATTAACTTACAGAGTCTGGCAGATAAACAAACAATCACTCTGCCCAAACTAAAACCATATTTATGATAACAACTGCAAACACTATATAAATAATTATTTATTCAGTGGTGATAGATACTTCAAAAATAGCTACAGAAATAATGATCACATACAATAAACTTTAAGCCAAAAACCGTTATTTTTCCCTTATATAAAAGCTAGGAAAATACTTTTGGATAAAAGACAAATGTGTCGCTGTCATCAACATATTGGCCAACAAACTCTGCAAAATGTCAGGATTCCAGAATTCTTGAACGACAGTGGAACAATGAAAAACTTACTGAGCCACTGGGTGAAATTTCAGTAGAAGCTATATAAAAGATTTGAAGGCATAGCTACATTTCTTAATGTTTTCAGGAATCCTCTGGTAGAAATATGTAGCCTTCTGAAGTTGAAAAACCATTAGGAAGCTTTCAAAGTAGGGAGCGTAAGAAAGGTTTGCTAGGATATATAACTTCCGCAAATGGTTAGGGATGAAGGAGATGGAAATTCCTTCATTTACAGTTAAAATAAATTTATATCTCTAAATGCCAATTAGCAGGCCCCCATTGACTCTTGGTGATTCATTCTTTAATGAAATCATAAATGTTTCTGCAGAGCAATCCTGCACCTCTCCCCAGAGGGCAGCAAACGTATCATGAGACAGATCTTGGACGCCTGCCATGTTCCACCTGCAGCAGGAGGGGGTTCTGATTTCCTCGAGCAGCAGTGTCCAGGTGGAGGCCCGAACACATGGGCATCTGGCTTACACATCATGTATTATGTACATCTGGAGCCATGTCAAAGCCGTAATTAACACAAAGGCATATTCTTTCACTGTATCGTGGAACACCAAAATCCCCAGGGTAGAACACGTCACCATTTTCTTCTGAAATTTAGCTCTGGGATGTCCCAAATAATGCTGAGTTAAAGGAGAACCGTTACAATTGTGGTCTTCCCTCCAGATCTGTAGAAATACAATAAAAAAGTACTTACATTTAGATAGGATTTTTGTATTAGTCCATTTAAAATTACAAGTTCAGAGGACGCTAGAATTATAAGAAAGTATTATTGAAAGTAAGCTTAAGAAAACTTTTCAGATTTTTAAAAACAAATTCAGTGAGACAGAAAAAAATAATTAAATAAAGCCAATTTCAGGGGAAAAAAACTAGGATACATCTGTTGTAACAAAAACCACAAAAATAATGAGAATTTATGAAATCTGGTTTTTCTTAGCAGCAGTGTTTTCACTCACTAAACAAAATACATGACAGTTATATTGCCTTTACGCTAAATGTCTTTATCATTAATGATGTTGTTAAATTGTAGCTAAGATCTCTAATGATACAAAGAGCTTATCTTTTCTGGCATTTTGTTATGATGATAAATCCAAAACACCTCATCCAAAAAAAGCACTCCAAGCTTATTAACAGAATCTTTCCATAAGAGTTAGTTCATCCATACTGGTCTGTTTTATTTTCATCGTTGAATTTAAAAAGCATGTATTAGGCATTATGTAGTAAGGATCTTTGTATATCAGTTATTAGTTCTCTTTTGGTTCAGAGTACTTATAATAAAGTAGCAATGATATTTTTCAATAGAGAAAAATTCAGATAAATTTTAGTAGGTTCTACAGGGAATACAATAAAGATTAGAGGGAAATGACTCTAAAATCATTTCCAGAATAACTATAATAGAAATGTATTTATTTCATGTATTAAGGTTTTCAATCTTTTTGAAAAATTTATGAAAAATTTATTTAATGTTCTCAAATAGCAGAGCTATTTGAAAATTTAAAAAGTCCTTTTCACATAAAGTGATTCTAACTGAGTGAAATATTAAATGTAGTATAAGAAAAAATAAACCCAGATAATATTCATTGAAAAAAAGGAAAACACTAAAAGATTTCTATTTCAAAATAGTAAAGTGAGGCACATTTAGTTCATGGCCCCTCCTGACTCTACTGACACCAAGAAAAAAGAATGACAAAAATAAATAAATAAATAAATAAATAAATAAATAGTTAGCAATACTGGCCTTGTGTATAAGCATGGGGAATGTTAAAAAGAAAAACATTAGCATATCTTTTCTGAATGATCTATATATGAAAATAAATTTTCAAAGAAACACAATATATGCCCTAATTTCTCTTCATTCTCAGAGAGCTTTCTACAAATTCCTCTTTCAAAAGTGAGCAAAGAGGGAGAAAAAGCAAATTGTAGTCACTAAAGGGGCTTACGTATGGAATTATTGGATAAGAAAATGAAATGATAGGCAAGCTCACAGATTTCCGGAAAGAAACAAAAGAAATTACAGACACGAAAAACACGTAAGAAACAACAACAAATAATACTCAGAATACACAGGAGTTAAAGCCATTACATGCGTGGTGGACAGGCTGGAGCAAAGGAGATTGGGAAATAACAGGTATATGATGTAGGATGATAGATACAGAAACAAACACAGAGAGCCAACAAATCAATTGTGTATGTGACAGAGTAAATGAAAAAGAAACATTCAAAGATGAAATAGAAAAAAAAATAACCAAAGTGTGCGAAGAACTGAATCTGCAGTTGGAAACAGCCCTCTGAATCCCAGGAAATACTGACAATAATCAGCTCTAAAATACATCCTAGGAACGTCTGGGTGGCTCATTCTGTTAAACGTCAGACTTAGGCTCAGGTCATGATCTCGTGGTTCATGGATTTAAAGCCTGCATCGGACTCTGTGCTGACAGTGTGGAGCTTGCTTGGGACTCACTCCCCCTCTCTCTCTTTGCTCCTCCCTCACTGGTGCTCTCTCTCTCTCAGAATAAATAAACTTAAAAAAAAAAGCCAACATCCTGTAACAGCAAGTAAACTCAATGGCTGGAAAAAGGAATGTACAAGCATTTAGGTAGGAAAAATCACCAAACAGGGGAAAATATCAAGCTGTCCTTAGAATTCTCTACAGCAACATTCAAAGCCAGACAATAAGGAAGGTTTGCCGAGAAGAATTCTGGAGTAAGCCACGATCCCAAGTTTATACTAAATCTTTGAATATAAAGTCAAAATATAGTCTGACAGATCCTTAAATCCTTCAGAATTTGTGACCTAGAAGATTAAAAGTAGCTAGTGTATGCCAAAGTTCAACTGACTCAGAGATATATCAAAGTCAAATCATACCCAAGAATGGAAAGGAGCCATGTAGCACAACTAATAGTAATTTTGGGATCCATCTAGATTTAAGTTGTAAATGATAATTAATACACTTCATGTGTATATTATTAGACGACATTGTAACACTATGCTATGAGAAGCACATATCAGGAAATGAGGTGAAGGTAACCGTGCTAATTACTTACTTGAAATCCAGTATTTAAGGGATATTTTCTAACTTTATATTTATATATTTATATTTCAAATTTAAATATATATAATATTGGATAATTTCTGACTTTATATTTATATGTTTATATTTCAAATTTAAATATATATATAGAAAAACCTTGGACTGTGAGCAACTTGTTCTGTGAATGTTCCACAAGACAAGCAAACATTTCTAATAAATTTTAACTTGGTAAATGAGAGATGTCTTGCCATACAAGCAGTATGTGATGCCAAATGGCACATGGTCACAAGTGAGCCAATGGTTCTTGAAATTCACTTTGGTATACGAGTGCTTTGGATTACAAGAATGTTTCTGGAACAAATTATGCTTGCAAACCAAAGTGTATGTGTGTGTGTGTGTGTGTGTGTGTGTGTGTATAAATATACATATATGGTAAATTTATATATATATATATATACACATACACACATATATACACACACATATGTATATATATATATATATATACACACACATGTATATGTATATATATATATACACACACACATGTATATGTGCGTGTCTATATACAGGTATACACATGTGTATATACGTGTATATATACATGTATACGCATGTGTATATATACATGTGTATATATACACGTATATACACATGTGTATACGTGTGTATATATATACGTACACACACACGTGTGTGTGTGTGTGTATATATATATATATATGTATATATATAAAGCACTCCTTAAGCACATATATGTATGATGCATTCTTACTGGATTTAATTTAGGAGTTATTATATTTCCTTGTAAAGAGTGTTTGTTTGATCATCCTCTGTTCTAATTTAACTTCCATTTCTTCTGTTAATAAAGTTGACATTTTAAATTTAATCACATGAAGTAATAAAATGTTATTTTAAAAGCATTCACAGTATGATTGTTATTTCTGTGAAATTGTGTAATTTTTGTCAATATGTAGCTCTTAATATGTTTGTCTATATATCTAATCTACTATTCTGTCTATCATAAAGAGATATTTGAAATAATGTCAATCAAATGTTAATAATGGTTAACCATAATTGGTAGAATACTAGGCAATTTAAAAAATTTTTGATATTTCTGTATTATTTAATAATTTTTAGATGCCATTGCTACAAAACAGGTAATTATTGTTTAAAAAATAAATTGATGGTTTCTTTCTAATTAAAAAAAATTAAAATTAACACACACACATATCCTTTCCTAACGTTTGTGTGCATGCGTGTCTGTGTTTCTGTGTGTGTTTCTTATGGGAAAGACAGTCCGTTTGCGATCCTAGAAGTTCTTCATATTACATGTGAATAGCTCTGTATATTTAAAATATGGACCCTTTAAGATATTTTTTATTTACTTACCCATTTTATCTTATTTAATTTAATTTTATGCATACCTGATATACACATTTACACAGGTATTAAAATAAAGTATATAATAAATTTAAAAATAGTTATTACACATTATATTAAACATGAAATAGGAATTAAAATAAATATATAATGAATTGAAATGTATTTAGTATACATTGTATTAAATAAAGAATAAATATATAAATGTATCCAATATAAATATAAATTTATTTTATGTTGAATTTAAAACAGATATAAATTAAAATAAAAAACACCGCAATAAGACTAAATAAATAAAATAATGATGGATCAGTAAGCAAATTAATACAGCAAAACATTTTACCAAGAATCACACGATAAGGAAAGGGGAATAGACTTATTGTACAGACTTCTAGAAGTAGAGAACACACAAAGAAATAAAGATTCTGGAGGAGTCTCATGAGCCTCTTCGTTCTTATTAACTCATCTCCAACCTGCCCCTCCACACCTCTGAAACTGTTCTGAGAGAAAGAGTTCACATAATCCTGAGAATCTGTGCTAATGCTCTCCAGCTGGGGAGAAGCAGTCCAAGAATCAAGTCCAAGAATCAGCCCTGGGCTGAGTAAGGGAAGCCTTGAAGTGAAAAAGCTCCCATACACCTGAGATCTGATCAGAGGCAACAAGGACTTTGTCCTTCCTCCAGAGCACTGGCCAAGTTGGGTGAACAAGCCTTTTCCAGATGGATTCGAGGAGGAGGTCAGAAATTTGATGTCAGAAATTGTTTGATCTCTTCAATTTCTGACATCAAATTGTAGTCTGCAGGGGAAAAGACACGCTATCACATGGAAATATCTGAATAGAGGTGTTGCCATTAAATGTAAGTTAGATAAGGAGAAATGGGACAAAGATGATACACAGCACTGCAGCAGAGAGAA
The DNA here is from genome assembly GCF_018350175.1 of Felis catus. Classification (NCBI taxonomy): domain Eukaryota; kingdom Metazoa; phylum Chordata; class Mammalia; order Carnivora; family Felidae; genus Felis; species Felis catus. The sequence continues at coordinate 74,133,672 of NC_058368.1, forward strand.
AATAGAATTGGACAGAAAGGAAAATTGCTTGTAAAGCACAGTGTGAAGGAAAGCACTTCCTGAAAAACAGAAGATTGCATGGTGTGTGCTGTGCATTATATGGTATAAATTAAGTAAAAATAAAAATGCAAGGACATAAAGATGCGAAGACACAACGAGAGGGAAAGATAAAGCCACAGATACAGGCAATAAATACGAAATCCGAACTGTGCCATTCCAGAACTAATGTGTGAATTTGAACCAGGGGAAATAGAACAGGAAGAGCTGAAATGTGAATTAGCGACTGAACAGGTCAAAACTCAGAAGAAATGACAGAATATAACGTGAAGAAAGAACTGGACCATGGAAAGGCACACTAGGTATAATAGAAGTACACCTGCAGGAGATCAACATACAGACATATCCAGAGCAAGGGAGCAGACTGCCGGATAAAGAGAGAATTCTCAGGACAGACAGGGGGAAACGCTGGGAGTAGAAGATGTCAGCCTGTCCCAGACGTCTCTAGAACTAGAAAAAAGACAATAGAGAAAATACGATGTTATTCCGAGGGAAAGGGAGTGTGACTCCAAAATCTTAAACATAGGCAAGATGTTTGAGCATCAAGTAAAAAGACATTTTCAAATATAGTATTATTTACATGCTAGTTAAATAAGCATGTAATATTTGAAATACAGCCAATCCATAAAGGACTCAAAATAAAGAAGTCTGAAAAGAGCAGATGTGGTAAAATGAATGGGTTTGAGAATTAAGCTCATCTAAATAAAGAAACAAAATTATACATCTGAGCAGGATGTAAATGCAATAAAATATGACAAGGAAAAAAAAAATAATCCCAGCAGTAAAAATAGGTCAGTGGGGATAGAGGGGGTGGAAAGAAATCGATGGCTACTGAAATTCTCATTTTTAGAGCATGGAGTCAATCTCATAGCACTGAAAGTATAATCATGTGGGCTGAATAAAACCATGACAACTCCAAACTCAACATAGATATCAGTGTCTCTCAATCTTAAAGAGGTTTTTAAAGAAATAATATGTCCTGGAGTGAAGAAACACTTCCATGGAATTTTAGCATCCCTTCAGTATCAATTGAGTTTGTATTTCTTTTCTTTAATGTAATTAAAATTGAATTTAATATGTTTTTAGGCGTGTTTAATGGAATTGTATTGTTGCAAAATTATTTATTTCTGTAGCGCTCAGCTTGCTATTTGTTCTCAGTACTTGCCTCTTTCTGGACCCTTGAGGCCAGATTGTTGTTATGCCCAGAATTCGTGATCCCCAAAGACCACCAGGGAGCCGAGTCCGATGCAAAAGCAAAAGAGCCTTTATTCGAGCTAGCTCCAGCTCAGTCCCCTACCTGCACCGACACAGCGGTGAGATACCAGGGAGAGAGAGCGAGTTTCAAAAGCACAAAGGTTTTATAGGGGTCTAGGGGCAGCCAATTGGCTGGGGAAGGGGTGTGGCCTTGGCCGATTGGTTGGGGAAGGGTCAGAGTCCTATTTCACAGGTCGCTGGCCGTGTTTTGATCAGGAAGTTTGAATGAGTGGGCAGGAGGTTACTCAAGGGGAGGAGGCGTGGTCTAGGTTTAGGACACAGAACAAGATGGAGTCGGCCAGCGTAGGCCCGCCCTTTCAATCGTCACTTGGGCTGTAGTGACACCCACTAGAGTGGCACCACTCTAGTGGCAAGAGCTTTCTTCTTTGTTTCCCTTTTTCTCAGCCTGATGCATTTTTTATTCATTAAAAAATTAATGTTTATTTATTTTTGATAGAACACAAGAAGGGGAGGAGAAGAGAGAGAGGGAGACAGAGTCCAACGCGGGGCTTGAACCCACAGACCATGAGATCATGACCTGAGCTGAAGTTGGTTGCCCAAACTACTTAGCCACCCAGGCGCCACTATTAATTTAAAAAGGTTTCATGTTTATTTATTTTTGAGAGAGAGAAAGAGAGAGAGAGAGAGAGAGACCATGAGCAGGGGAGGGGCAGAGAGAGTGGGAGCACAGAATCTGAAACAGGCTCCACCTTGTCAGCACAGAGCCCAACACGGGGCTTGAACCCTCAGACCATGAGATCATGACCTGAGCCAAAGTTGGTTGCTTAACCAACTGAGCCACCCAGGTTCCTCTCAGCCTGATACTTTTTCTTAAGTTTTTTTTTTTTTTTTTTAAGTTTATTTATTTAATTTGATAGAGAGAGAGAGACAAGGAGACAGGGAGAGAGAGAATCCAAGCAGGCTCCACACTGTCAGCACAAAGCCCGATGAGGGGTTCGAACTCACAAACCATGAGATCATGACCTGAGCCGAAATCAAAGTTGGCCACTTAACCCACCGAGGCACCCAGGCGCCCCTCAGCCTGATATTTTTAATGAGGTTGTATTATTTTGATAAGTCAACACATCATTTTCGAAAATGTAGTGAGAAACACAACCCAGTAGGTGGTTGAGGAAAATAAATACACAGACAATGGAGAAATGTGGCACCACAAATACTTAATGAAAAAGAGGGTGTGTGTGTGTGTGTGCGAGGTTGAAACTCATTGATCACAAAACAAACAAATAAACATTTAAAAGTTTGAGAGAGTATAGAGACCAAACTGAAGGCTGCTCGTGCAGGGTGTGTGTGTGTGGGGGGGGGGGGGGGGTGGGCGCTTGTGATGAGCACTGGGTGTTATATGTATGTGATGAATCACTAAATTCTACTCCCCAAACCAATAAGGCACTATATGTTAGCTAACTGGAATTTAAATAAAAACTTGAGACAAAAAAGAAAAAAGAAAAAAAAAAACACATAGCAATAAATGCCTGTGAAGACAAAGTCACATGGGTACTGGGAATGTAGATTATATAAATCTCCAAGAACAGCCTGGAGATTGGAATCCCAAAAGGTAGGGCAAGTTTATGTCCTTTACATGTGCAATTCACTTTAGGAAGCAATCTACAGAAATAACATGAAATGTGGACAAATAATTGATGCTTGTAGAGACTCATCCTTGCATTGCTTTTAATACAAAAAGCAGATGTAACCTATTACCTGCCAAAGGAAAGAGTTTAAATACATATCGTGCATTTATGATATCCTACTCCATGGAATTAATGTTTCGAAGAATTTTTAAGCCCCTGAAAAATACTTACAATATTAGGTTAAATGTGTTTTCAAAATTGCTTATTCAGTATAATTACAGAATATAGGCTTTATAATGTATGCGCTAAAATATGTGTGGGTGTGGACCTATAATTTAATATGCCAATATTTTATGGTGGTTTATTATGGATTGTTGGATTATGAAAAGTGTTTATTTTTATTTTTTTTTAACATTTATTTATTTTTGAGACAGAGAGAGACAGAGCATGAATGCGGGAGGGTCAGAGAGAGAGGGAGACACAGAATCTGAAACAGGCTCCAGGCTCCTAGCAGTCAGCACAGAGCCCGACGTGGGGCTTGAACTCACGGACGTGAGATCATGACCTGGGCCGAAGTCGGACGCTCAACCGACTGAGCCACCCAGGCGCCCCTGAAAAATGGTTTTTATGTTTTTTTTATCATTATATATTGCTTTACGTACCTTTTGTGTTTTCTATGCTTTTTGCCATGTGCAGCAAGAAAACATCTGATACGTTTTAATATTTTCCATGCCATATGGATACTTATGGCATTTATTGAATTGGAAAACTATATGTAGTGAGGCAAGATGTCCTGTTTATTTGACTATTCTTTTGCTTACATTTATTTTCTAAAATATTTATTTATTTATTTATGTTAAGAGAGAGAGAGAGAGCACAATCTGGGGAGGGAAAGAGAGAGAGAGAGAGAGAGAGAGAGAGAGAGAGAGAGAGAATCCCAAGCAGGTTCCACAATGCCAGCCCAGAGCCTGACGTGGGGCTCGAACTCATGAACCAACCATGAGATCCGGATCTGAGTGGAGTCAAGAGTCAAGCGCTTAACCAACTGAGCCACCCAGGCGCTCCTTTACTTACATTTATTTTTGATGGACTGTTGTTTACACCGTGTAAGGTTGTACCCTTTCAGGTCGTGTTCATTTTCCACCTCTGTCCCTGTGATCGAACTCTTACAATGACGATTTAAATATTCTTGCTCAATATGGAAACGATCGAAGACTATAACCTTGGTGAGATGCAGACGGATTTCCAAAATTAAGATGTTGCTGAGCGAGTTAAGTGATTTCAAAACAAAACTAATCTCAGTGAATAAAGTAGCAGTCCAGCATACACAGCTACTACACTCCAAGTCAAAAGGTAGCACTTTTCTTTTTCATTTATGTGAAACTGCAAAAAATTTCCCACTATTTTCATTTATAAAGTGGTTATGACAGTTCTTTTCGCCTACCTACCTTGCAGGGATGTTGTGAGGATTAATGAGATCATTCCTACAAAGCCCTTGAGTTCCTTGGGGATGGGAGACATAGAGTGTTATTATTATCCTGTCATTCAGACGTTAGGCTGCTCACTCTTTCAGGACCCCCGGGTAGCATCAAACAGAAACAAATTCTGGTCCACAGTGAGAAATATTTAATGAGATTTAAAAAAAAAATTTCCCCCTGTTTAATACCCGAGGTTCCCAGCCCTAGATATGTTCAATTCATTTCAAAGACCTTTTTGCATAGCAATTTGATGTCTTTTACATACAAACCTAGGTCGCTTTAGGTTAGGTTTAAAGTGAAATCAGATGTGTATTACTTTCGTTTGTTTGAAATGAAGTCCGCTGCTCTGGCTGAATGAATCTTCAAATTTAGAAAATTGAGATAGAACACTATATACTGTTAGACGAGAAAGGGCCATACAGATGCCCGTGGCTCAATTAAGTTCTGAGTTCCCTTCTTTGTGTTCTAGCACAGGCATTACTTCTTTGCAAAATTTCTTTTCAATTTTATATGTTCAACTACTCTTACCAGCTGTCGAATTACCTGTCAGCTCTAAGAACCGAAATCTGTCTTTCTTGTGAAGCCAAAAACGTATTAAGACCTCCATTAGACATCATTTAGTAAAGCTGAACTATAATTTTGCCCAAGTGTTTATCACCACGCCACAGTTTCTAAGACCCTGTGTGTCTAAACTGCGGCTGCATCAAACTGCAAATACTCCTCCAAACTGGATTACGTCAATTACCACCAGCTTGTTAGAAATTTTCATGTTCTGTGATTGGTTATTTGATGTGTAATAGAAGATAACAAAAGTTTATAAAAAAATTTTAGAAGAAATTCCGATGGCTTTTTTTTTTTTTTAACCTGATATTATCTTCTTAGGAGAGAGGAGCGTATTGCCCTGAAGGTATTGCCAAAGTGGAATGAGATTTTTTTAAAAATTGGTTTAAATTTCAGACTTTCTGAATAACAATACACTGACTGCAACCTTTGCAAATATCCAACAAATTTTACGATGAGTATCTCGTAAGATGGTTTTTGTTAAGCACTGATAGTAAAGTTCCACGTATTATTTCAGGTATTTTTTCCAGCTACTCTAAGAGTAAGTACGACAAAGTATCTTAAACTATTCTCAAACTCTTACTTTTTGTGTTTTAAAATTTTATGTAAATGAGTTAAATATGCGTAAATAATGAATGAGGGGCGCCTGAGTGGCTCAATAGTTTAAACGACAAACTGTTGGTTTTGGCTCAGGTCATGATCTCATGGTACCCGGGATCGAGCCTGGCATCAGGCTGTTAGCACGGAGCCTGCTTAGAATTCTCTCTCTCCCTCTCTCTCTGGCCCTCTCCTGCCTTCACTCTCTCTCTCTCTCTCTCTCTCTCTCTCTCAAAATAAATAAATAAACTTAGACCTTCATTTAACAAAAGAAAGAAGAGTGAATGAAATTTTACTTCACTATTTGTTTTCCCAAAACTTGGTTTTTGGGGTCGGGAGATATTTTGCACCCAGTACAACCATAAATTACTATAACAATAATGGAACTATGCCAATTACTTTTAAGTCACTCCAAATATTTCATGTCTCGAGTTATGCTGTTCAATGTAGTGTTAACATTCTGATAGCGTTTTATTGTCTTTGTTTTGCCTACATGGTTTATCTATATTATTTTAAATATTTTTAATTTTGAAAAACTTCAAGCCTACAGGACTATAGAAATAATAGTAAAAGTAACATATAATTCTTAAATCACACAATTTGTTAATATTTTGTTAAAGTAATAAGAGATTTTTCTCCCTCTCTATCTCTTCTACGGACACACACAGACATTTCTCTACTGGTGCATCTCCTAAGACTGACATGCTCTTACATGGCTTGAATGTCATTATACCTAAGACTACCAACATTAAATTGAAAAAATCATGTAATCCGCAGTCTATATTCGAATGCTCCAAATTATCACAAAAATATCTTTAGAAAACTTTTCCTCTGTGCACATGCAATCAAGGTTCACATATTAAATTTGACTGCATCGTCTCTTGAATCGTTTTGGATAAAGAATAGTCTGCTCACATTTTTCTCTTCTTCCTTACACTGAAGTTCTTGAAAGTCTTAGTCAAGTTCCTACAATCTGGCCAGGGAAAATTCCCTGTATCCTGGATTTATTTATTTCCTCATCTTATAAACATATTAAACATTAATGGCAAAATAAAAATATAGGTGATATAGTTATGGAAACATCTTAATGATGACCTATATCGGTGATGCAAGTTCAATCACTTGGTTAAATGGCTGCCCATGGGGCTATCTATCCCAAGACTGCATTTTCCCCTTTCCCCTTTGTAATCAGTGAATTTTTTGTGGGGTGATAATTTGAGGCCATGCAAATATTCTTGGTTGCACAGCTACTTTTCACCCAATAGCTTTAGCATCAATGGATAATCCTCCTCTAGGTTTGCAATCAGTATGGTGATACTCTAATCTCCATTTTTTCTGTATATTTATCAGTTGGCATTTTGTTTTCTCTCTTTCTTGTTTTGAAGGAATATTAGTATACACTCATGGATTTGTTTTCAGTTTAATATGATATAATTCAATATAATCAATATTATTTTACACTCAATTTGTCCCAGTTTTAAGAGCTTGAGAGCTACACAAATTAGCTTCTGGTTTGTTTTTTTCATGATTTGGGGGAGTCAATTTTAATATTCCAAATGCTTTATTTTATACAATTGATTTATAATATTTGCTATTTTTTCATATTGATTTTTACTGTTGGTTGAGCTCTGAGATTAACAAGACCTGATTGCCATTTTTAAAAAATATGTTTGTCACACATTCTGCTTTTAATTTACAACCTTTGAATATAATTTTCATCCAACATTTACAGCATTAGGAATAAGCAACTCACATTTTTGAATTATTGAGATTTCTATTCCAAAAAAAGAATCATTTTATTTGTTTCCATCACTTTAAAAAGATTTTTGAAGCTTTTGATTTTTTTTGTTCAGCCTCGGATAGTTAGATTGTGGTGTGTTTTGGATACAATTCTTTTTTATTTTAATTCAATAGATTCAAAATGTTCATGTTTGTGTTATTAGAAAGAATGCTAAGAAACTTTTTTTAAAGTTCTTTTTCAATGTTTATTTATTTTTGAGAGACACAGAGAGACATAGCATGAGTAGGGAAGGGCAGAGAGAGAGGGAGACACAGAATTCAAAGCAGGCCCCAGGCTCTGAGCTGTCAGCACAGAGCCTGATGCGGGGCTCGAACCCACGCAGGGTGAGATCATGACCTGAGCCGAAGTCGGACGCTCAACCGCTGACTGACTGAGCCACCCAGGTGCCCCCAGCTAAGACACATTTTTGAAGCTTGTTTTCTTTGTATTTTGTAGGGGTTTTTTTTCCTTAAATAATTTTATTGAGGTATAATTTAAATACAAAATGTATTCACTTTAAAAGAACAGTTTGAAGAATTTTGGCAAGTTTCCTGATGCCATTTGGCAATAAATCTGACCCCCACTACTGGAAACCCTAATACTGCTTTTCATCACTAAAGAGTGGTGCTCTTTTTTTAGAATTCATATGAATGTAACCATTATACTTGTTTCGGCATAACTTTTAATGATTATGTTAATGAGAGTGTCACTAGTTTAATTTTCTTTTGTTGCTAAGTAATATTCCAATGTAGGTATAGACTCCAAGTTGTTTATGCATGGATTACATGCATAAACATTAATGAACATTGTGCATATAATGCATATACATTAATGAACATTTTAGTTATGTCCAGTATTTGGCTGCTCTGAATAGAAATGCTTTTGATATTTATCTACCAGTCTGTGCAGATATACATGTTCATTTCTTTGGGGACCGTTACTGGACCTAACATTACCGGATCTAGATTTACTGGGATGTATGATAAGTGGATGCTCAGCTTTATAAGAAAGAGTTCTAAAGTACCTGCACAGTGCTATTTTTAGTATTTATAATTTTAGGTGTTCCAATGGCTATGGAAAGGTACCTCACTGTGTTTTAACTTATATCTGTATGATGACTAATAATCAGCATTTTTGTGTGCTTATTAGCCAATTACATCTTCTTTTATATAACATCCATTCAAATCTTTGGATTAGAGTTGTTTGCGTTCTTATTAGTGAGATATAGGACTTTATTCTAATACACGCTGGATACCAATGCTCTGTTAAATACATGTGTCTAGCCACAGACTGCAGAAAAGTGTTACAGTGCATGTAACACATAAAGTGTTAGCATTGTCTTTTGAAGGGCATACGTTTTTCATTCTGCTGAAGTCCAAACGATCAATTTTTCTTTGTTTTATGTTTTCCGTTCTATACGAAAACTCTTTGCCTTCTTGAAGTTCACAGTGATTGCCCTCTAATATTTTTTGGAAGCTATAACACTTATGTTTAGGTCTATGATCTATTTCAAATTAATTTTTCTATATGGCATGAAGATAGGGTGGAGGTTTATTTTATTTTATGGATGGGGTCAGTAACCACTGGTATTCTTGGCTTTCTCTTCCGATGTGGAACCCCAGCCCTAGGAGGGAGTTCGATGAGAGACAGGGCTCCACTGCTCATGATCCCTTACCCCTGGGGTAAGATTGGGTAATGCAGGGGAGCTGCTGAGCTGTTGATAACACTCATCTGGAATAGACTCTCTACAACACAGAGTTCGGAGGGATGAAAAATGCTGGTAGTCTTCACCAAAAGTGGGAACTACCACCACTTTTGGCTGAGAGCTGCGGTGAAAGGAAGCCATATATTTTTTGGCCCTAACTGCTCATAATGGAGCCTCCATCCTGCCCAGCTTGGGGTTGGGAAGGGAGTAGATCCTGCCTCAAGTTCCAGAGAAGCTGGCTGTTCTTAGCAAGATTTGATACATTTCTTTGAGAGAGAGAGGGGTGGGGAAGCGAGAGTTGGGGACAAGGGCAGAGGAAGAGAGAGACAATCTAAAGCAAACTCCATGCTCAGCACTCTGTCTGAGGCGGGTCTCAACCTCACAAACAGTGAGATCATGACCAGAGTTGAAATCAAGAGTCAGACGACTGAGGCACCCAGGCATCCCTTTCTTGAATAATTTTAAAAATTTGTTTAAAAATCAGCCTTAGGGCAGTTTCCAGAAACTTTAATTAGTTTTTAAAATAATTGTAACCAGTTACGGTTGTCTCACTGGGGAGGGGTCTTCACAAGAGCTCTTTGTTCTGCCACTCCAGAGTTATCCCTGCTGTATGTATTTTTAAATGATTATTACTGATTTGGAAGGTTTTTGTTGTTGCTGCTTGGGCTGCAAATATTTTCCAGTTAATGATTTGTCTTTTACATCCTTTTTATGGTCCCCCTTTTACTAAAAAGCTTAAAGCTTAGTTTTATTTAAAAAAATAAAGCTTTTATTTTGCATATAGCGTTTAAAAGATCGTTCCTTGCCTCAAAATCGTAATTATGCCTTTCATATTTATATATTTAATCCATATGGATTTCATAGTTTTACTAAGTCAGAGATGAATTGAATTTTATCTTTTGCTATAAACACAAACAATTGCCCGTCAATACTTGTTATATAATCTACCATTTTTTCCCACGAATTTGCAACTGATGTTCTGTCATAAATCAAGTTTCTGCATACATTTGGCCAGTTTCTGGGCTCTTTCATTCCATTCCATTCCATTACTTATCCAGCCCCAGTGCCACTTCCGAATTATTCAAACTGCCTTAATTTTCTAGTAAGTCTTGATGTTTGAAAGGGCAAATCTCTTCAAATTATTCTTAGTTTTCTTTTTCTCCTCTTTTCTTCCTCCTCCTCTCTAATTCCCCTTCTAACATTACTTATTTCTCTCTCTCTCCTTAAGACATATATTTTACTACCTTATCAGAATTGTATTTTAGAGGACCAGTGTTTGGTTTCATTGAACCTTACGTTGTTTTCTATTTCCTTCACTATTTCACTTTTAAAATTTTTATTCATTTCTGTCTTCCATTTTATTATTTCCTACCTTTTCCCCTTTCTTCAGATTTATTTTTTTAACTTTTTTGACTTTATAATTTAGATGCACACCTTCATTAATTTTGATGCTTTCTTCTTTTTAAAACTAAGCTATTAATCTCTCCTTAAAAACCACTTAACTGCATCATAAATTTTCTATATGTAGTATGTCTGTTATCTGTCCATTCTAAATATTTGTAAGCATCCATTTTAATTTCCTCTTTGACTCATGATGTCATTGAATTTATTTATTTTTTTATTTCCAAATCTATACCACTTTGGTAACTATATTTTCAGAGATGTTCCATCTGGTTCCATGTGAGGGTCAACCAACCATTTTGGTTCCATGGGGAGGGTCAAAACTAGTGTGTCTTCCTTGAGTGTGGTTTTCTTCATGTCATTACTAGCTCAGGCTTGTTGATCATTGTGCCAGTTAGAAACTATCACCTTTTCTCTCCAAATCCACCCCATGGAGCCCTGCTTGTGGTCTACAGCATTCTTCTCTTACCAGATTTCATGGTGTCAGGCTGCAATGTTTGAGACTCAGAGGGGCACTGACAGAGGAAGAGTTCTTTCAGGTTCTGGTGAGCTCTTCCCAGTAGGCTCCTGGGGAACGTGGTGACCACGCATGTTCTGCACCTTCTCTTGGGGTAGCTTCCCTGGCACACACTAAGTAACTTCACACTAAGGTCTGTGGGTGGAACCTCCCTGAAATGGCTGTTTCTTGACAACCCAGATGAAAACTTCCCAGTGAGTTCTGCCGGTATGGCCTCCATGGCCATTCTGTGAACTTTGGCTGGGCTCGTCCAGCAAGCTCTAGATCTCAGGCCTAGAGGTGGGGAACTTTCCAAATTTTTCCTTCTTTAGGTATGATCTCATCCCTAGAGGCAGAAGGTGCTCTTGTATCTACTATTCGCATGTTCTTTAGAATTAACTTTATGCGTAGTAACTCTTCAGGTATAGTTAATAATTGTTCAAATTGCTATGTGATTTCTGTCTCTTGATTGGACTCTGACTAGTGCCATCTGTGCTGTTCTAATGCATACTATATTTTTAATGGTCTACTTCTCATATCTTAGAGAGGTAAACTATAATTTTCCATTATTATGGCAGATTTATACCATATTAGTCATTCTTTCAATCCTTGCTAAATATATTCTGAAGCAATAATGCTAGAAATGTGTAAATTTAAATAATTTCTATTTTTGTGATTAACGGATTTGTGACCATCTTGTGGGCCCACCTTATCTTTACTATAATTTTACTCCAAAGTCTAATCCATCTGACATTAATACTGTTCATCAGCTGGCTGTTGTTTAACATGTATCTGGCACATTTTGTTTTTTATTCTTCAAACTTTTTCATGCTTTGATACTTTTTAGAGAATTTTGTTGACTCTAGCCTAATTATCTTTATCTTTTTTCCCTTCAACAGTTCGGAATGTTTACTAATCATCTCTAACTTTAGTGGGTCCCCTGCATATTATGATGTGCATATATAACATACCATAAAGTGAATTAATAACTCTATCCTGTTATAAAATAATAAGAGGATCTTTGTTTTAACTTCAATTATTTTTCTCAAATTATCAACTCTTGTTATCTGTTTTTGTTTTCTGCTATTTTTGTGTTATATGCACAAATTAACAAATGTTATGATGGTTATATGCACTTTTTATTTATATTATTTACATGGGTATAAATATCATACACACGAGTTCTTCCAGTTATTTGCCCTTAAATTTGTCTTTGATCTTGCAGTCACTGGAGACCGGCTGCTGGGAGTTTAAGAATCATTGACATAACCAGATATTGTCCTTGAAGTTGCACAGCGCTGAGGCCATTCTGGGCATAAAAAAGGAGCCCAAACTTCCAGTTACGAGATAAATACGTTCTGAGAATGTAACATCCAGAACACGACTATAGTTAACAATACTGTATTGCATGTTTGAAAGTTGCTAAGAAAGTAGATCTGAGAAGTTGTCACTACTGGAATAAAAAATGTAATGCTGCGTGATATCCAAGGTAACTAAAGTTACTGTAATGATTATTTCACCATATATACATGTATCAAACAATATGCTATCCACCTTGTTCTAACACAATGGTATATGTCAATTATATCTCAATAGGAAAAGGAGACCTGAGGACAGAAAGACTACTTTTCAGGGTTGCTGGAGACAGGGGTAAGAAATAGTAAGACTCTAATCTAACAGTATGATAATAGGTTTAAATAGGATGTGATGAAAGCAAGAGGTATGTGGGAATTAAAGTGGTCCCTAGAAGTGTGTCTTTGTAGGAGAGGTTACATCCGGTGGTCAGGGAAAAGAAAAGAATTGAGCGTGATTTCCAAGTCACTGACTTATTTACCTATACAGGAATTAGCATAGACATTCAACTTGAACCTTACAATCATGAGTGTGTTTCTGTTGCTTGTGTTGAAGATGCTTCTGACACAGCCAGTTGGGGATATGCAATAGGGAGCTGGAAATACGGGTTGGGGAGTGAAGAGGACTGAGGTAGCAGATTGGGAATCTTTCCTACAGATGTGGTCAAGATCACACCTGTGCGGTACAAAGCCTGGAGGGACAGACCCAATTGTGTGTGCAAGGCTCTACACCCTTCTATCTGAAAGACTACAAGGGCCTCAGAGAAGCTTGTCTTCAGGTAGGCCCTTCCATCCTAGTGTTAAGGATGGTGTCATTATACTCATTCTGCTTTACAGCTTTGAAATTTAAAGAGAGGTAGTTTTGGGGACATACATTCCTATTAAAGTCTTTTTCTCGTGCTCTCTTTTTCGGTTCTGACCTTCAATATCATGTAAGTTGTAAAATGCGAGATTTTCTGTATATTTTAGAACACTTCTGTAAAGAAATAGTCTCCTACATCAGTGAGCAAAATGTTTCTAAAGAAGTTTTTTTTTTGAAAAATAAATATAAAATGATAGTGATTTTAGACTCATTTAAGTTTCCAAGCACTGTAAAGAAAACTGTAAAAGTCAGAATGAAGAAATCAGATATTCAGATCTTCTGACTGTAGTAATTTCTCACCTTTCACTTACTCAAAAAGCTTCCTGTGATTTTAAGTTTTTGCCAAGTACATGTCTTTCAACTACAAACTTTCACACCTACAATATAACCCAGATGGAGGGTTTATGCTTCTTGAATACTGAACCAGATCTACACCATGTTACGTAGTAAAGGCATTCAAGACAGCATTTAGTTTGATATGAAGCTGAAAAGTTTAACAAAATCACTCCCTTACTCCCACCCTTACTTTGGTTCTGAAACGAAACTGGCCAGGACCTCAGCTAGTTAGTTTATTTGATCTTTGGGGGGAATTCATAGCGTCCTGCTTTTCCTCAACATTATTTGGAAAGGATACTTTCTCAAAGAGGTACCCTTTCATTAATGAAAATGCCTAAAGGGTCCTATCTACAAGAGTAAAATGATTTATGAATTACACAGATCCTAGAGTATGGACATGAATTGTTTTCACAACTGATACCATTTCTCTATAATTAAGAACAAAGCTTGAATGTGCCCTTTTCTTTTCTGTTGCTCTGATAGCTGCACATCTAGACAAATTTTTTTAGCATTGTAATATACAAGTTGAAACCAACATTGTTTTCTACGAATAGATTCTGTATTAGGCAGGATGCGTTTTGATTTGGTCTCCATTCACTTTTTTTTTTTTTTGGTAGAGTTTTTTGATGAAAGAGTATTGTTTAGTTTTGGAAATGGATTTGAAAGACAAAATGAAGTTTAATCAGTGGTTAAACTGAATCACAGTCAGGGACATTGATACAAGTCAATCTGAACGATGAGTTGGTAGGGGCGGAATTAAAATGGTAATTTATGAAGACTACAGTTGTGTGTAGGTAGATGAGTTGGATCATATAATTTCAGACTATTGCATCCAAAGGATTACTCCCACCTTGGCAAGGAGTTCTTACTACATATGGAAGTTCTGGTCCTAGAAGGAACCTGTGAGCCTGGCCCTGTGAAAAGCTATGCTCACATTCCTAAAGACAAAGATGCTTGTTGAAACAGAACTAATTGCAGCTAGGTAATATGAAAAAGAATTTAAAGTTTTAGAGAAGTAACCCAATGATTTATTTCAGAAAAAGCAAAAAGACAAAGAGGTGGAAATGGTGGCAGAAAAAAAAAAATTAAGAGCTATTACGGATAGCTTCAGAATAGTTAATGCCAGAATAATAGAAATTCCAGAGTTAGAAAAATAAGCACATAATGGGAAACCGACGATTAGATAAATAAAGAAAAATTTACCGAGTTTAATAATGACAGGTATAAAAGGGTTCAAAAGGATAATTCAGAAATATAGTTATAAGTGGATAAATAAACAGAAAGGTATGGACTATATCTCTTCTTTGGAAATTTAAAATACCCTTTGGTACCCATGTGAGTTTACTGTAGCTTGCCAGAGCCCCTGGGCACACTGCTTGAGAACCTTATATGATTGCAGGACAAGCCATCTGGATTTAATATCCAGGTTGTGAGCGTATTTCCAAAAAAAACCCTACTAGTGTCATTTTATCACTTGTGGACAAGTTATGTACTAATGCCTTGATGTCACCCAAGGTAGACACATTGCATCTATGGCATGACCCCCGATCTCCATTCATGCGCTTTATGATATCCTCAAGGTCTGCGTGGAACAAGCACACAGGGGTGATCAGAACTTTTGCAGTAATACGTTTCTTCCTATGAATGTATCTGAGGCAAAACTCAAATACATAAATGAAGTCTAAGAATAAAGATCAGAAGGGAATCAATCCCCGAAGCCTCACAAGTTAAACATAAAAATCACTCTCCTGACAAGTCACTTGGATAAGATAACTCTCAGACATCATTTTGTTCAATGATAACTAAGTCCAACTCAAATGGAAACCTGGGAAGGGTTTGGGATATTTAGAAGTTAATTAGCCACCTGTGAGCCCCAAGTTTGCTCCTTCTAGAAGTAGGTGAGGACGTGAAAGGAAAGCTCACAGTAAAGCAGAGGTTGAACTATGTCTCTTGGGTCAAATCCAGCGTCTGTCCTCTTTGTAAATAAAGTTTTATTGGAACTTGGCCTTGTCCATCCATTGCATATTTTCTCTGGCTCTTTTTGGGCTACAGCAGCAGATTGGAGTAGTTGCACCGCAACTAAATGGCTTGCAAAACCCCAATAATTACTGTTTGTCTGGATCTTCACAGAAAAAAAAAATTCCCAGCTTCATACTAAATGGCGAGCTCTCCAAAGCATCTGCATTAATGACGGTGCCAGTGGTGGCTACTAGCATGATTTTGTCTCGTATTCAGATATAGGTATGTCCAACTCTGTGTAAATTCATTTCAAACAAGATACCAAAGCCCCATGGTGAAGATATTAGGGAGAGATAATTACACCTAGAGTTCTGCAGAACATCCCTATCTCAACTACACATCCCTGAGCTAAGTCTCTCCCCCTGAAGCTGGGAATAGACGCAATTACATGTCAGCTTCAGTCACAGCATAAACAGAGCAAACTTCTGGTTCCAGTCCCTCACTGCCACCTTCCAGACTGTCTAGAATTTCAAGTGGAGTAGATACATAAAGGCAAGACTGTACCCCAGTAGATGTGAAGCTAGTTTGAGAAGACATCAATAGGTAGATAGAAATAGTAATGTTAGGGGTGTCTGGGTGGCTCAGTCGGTTAAGCGTCCGGCTTTGGCTCAGGTCATGATCTCACGGTTTGTGAGTTTGAGCCTCCCGTTGGGCTCTGTGCTGACAGCTCGGAGCCTGGAGCCTGCTTTGAATTCTGTGTCTCCCTCTCTCTGCCTCTCTCCTGCTCACACTCTGTCTGTCTCTCTCTCAAAAATAAATAAACATTAAAAAAATTTAAAAAAATAAATAGCAATTTTGGAGACTTGGTATGATTGATATGAGTACTTTTAATATTTTTTAATGTTTATTTATTTATTTTGAGAGAGAGAGTATAGGTGTGAGCGGGGGAGGGGCAGAGAGCTAGAGGAGAGAGAGAATCCCACGTAGGTTTGGCTCATAGAGCCTGACACAGGGCTTGAATCCACAAACTGTGAGATCATGACCTGAGTTGAAATCAAGAGTCAGATGCTTAACTGACTGAGCCACCCAGGCACCTCTGAGTGCTTTTCCTATCAAAGCTGTCCCTTAGATGTCAAAGAAGTCAAGCTGTGAACTGGCTGTAGGAAAATATTCCCATTGTAGCTGATGCAAGATGAACAGCTCCTTTCCTGGCCGAAGACTCTTGTTATGGTTTCCAGCAGCAATTTCCATATAGTGAGAGGATTCTGTCTCAGACTTTGGAAGAACATCTTAACAAGAGAAATCCATATTTAGAATTCATATGAAGTGGGTATGAGTCTGAATCCTCTAAGTCAGGTCAACAGGAAGTATCACTTAATTTTTTTCCTAAGTCAAGTTAATTTCCAGCTCACAGACCTATCCACTAACCTCTCTGGTAGAGTATCTTCTAGAAGCTCTCTGGGGGAGGAGAGGCTGTCCCTTTTCTAAAATGTTCACTTATTTTTGAGAGAGAGAGACAGAGACAGAGACAGAGACAGAGACAGAGAGCAAGCAGGGGAGGGGCAGAGAGAGAGGGAGACACAGAATCTGAAGCAGGCTCCAGGCTCTGAGATGTCAGCACAGAGCCAGATGTAGGGCTCGAACCCACAAACCATTGAGATCATGACCTGAGCCAAAGTCAGAGGCTCAACCAACTGAGCCATCCAGGTGCCCCAGGGCTGTGCCTTTTCGAGGAACCCTTTGTCCTCCAGGGTTTTATAATGGTTTCCGTATCTTAGGCAAGCAAGACGGTTACTTGTGGAGGACGCCTTCCAGTTTCTGGAGGTCTTTCAAACACTAAACAATAAAATGTCCTCTATTCTTTTCGTTTATGGTCTCTTCATGTCTAGGAGTCTTCTTCAGCTTGAAGGCAACATTCTAAAAACCAACAGAAATTCAGCACTTAAAAACATACCTTTCAGTTAGTGTTTAATGGTTATAGAATTTCAGTTGGGGAAGAAGTCTAGAGAGATGGGGTGGTGATAGGTGCACAAAAATGTGTATGTAATAAGATGGAATTATATACTTAAAAACGGTTAACGTGGTACATTTTATGTTATGTACATTTTGCTGCATTTAAAAAATGTACTCTCAGGGGAGCCTGGGTGGCTTGGTCAGTTGGGCGTCCGACTTCAGCTTGGGTCATGATCTCACGGTCCGTGAGTCTGAGCCCTGCGTCGGGCTCTGCACTGACAGCTCAGAGCCTGGAGCCTGCTTCAGATTTTGTGTCTCCCTCTCTCTCTGACCCTCCCCTGTTCATGCTCTGTCTCTCTCTGTCTCAAAAATAAATAAACATTAAAAAAAAAAGAAATAAAAAATGTACTCTTCAAAATAAAAAAAAAGGGTTAAATGTTTTTAAATTTTTTTTTCAACGTTTTTTATTTATTTTTGGGACAGAGAGAGACAGAGCATGAACAGGGGAGGGGCAGAGAGAGAGGGAGACACAGAATCGGAAACAGGCTCCAGGCTCCGAGCCATCAGCCCAGAGCCTGACGCAGGGCTCGAACTCACGGACCGCGAGATCGTGACCTGGCTGAAGTCGGACACTTAACCGACTGTGCCACCCAGGCGCCCCAAAAAGGGTTAAATGTTTTTATAGTTAATGATTAGATATATTTAAGATACCTTTAAGCTCCTATGTGATAAGCATTTACAGTTTCCTAAAAAGGGAGAAACTAATACAATTTCTTTCAATGATGCTACCAGAGAACTGATATCCAAATCAGGTGAAGTCTTCAAAAATTATAGGGCACTCTC
This sequence comes from Felis catus, assembly GCF_018350175.1. Taxonomy (NCBI): domain Eukaryota; kingdom Metazoa; phylum Chordata; class Mammalia; order Carnivora; family Felidae; genus Felis; species Felis catus. The sequence goes on from NC_058368.1 coordinate 74,151,895, forward strand.
TCTCACTGGCATAAAAGGAAAAAGCTGGAACAAATATTGGCCATCCACATCTGCCAGTATATGAAGCAAATAGCCCTTCGTAATAACTGAAGTTTACTCGCCAGCTTTAAGGATGGATTAACATTAGAAAGTCATTAATGTATTCCACTGCATTTATAAGATTCTGTAGAATCGGTCACATATTCATGGTTTCAAAACAATCAAAACAAATCTTAACTAACCAGGAATCGAAGGAACATGTCTGAAACTCATACCCAGTACCCGCCTACAGGTAACATACTTGAAGTTGAAACATTGGAGTATTCTTGTTAAAACTGGGATCAAGACAATGATTCCTGGTATAACCCTGCCTTTTTAATGTTGTCTTACAGATTTTAGCAAGAACAAAAGACAATAATTGGAGTAAGTGGTGTAAGACTTGAAAAGACAATGAAAATAAAAACGTCCATATTCACAGACGATATAATTTTGATTTAGGAAGTCTAATGAATTATTTGGAATGAATAAAGTTAACATAACACATTGATCAAGTGTGCCTGATATATGGGTCATATAAAACATTAACTAATTACTATATCCCAAAAAATGAAATTGATGAAATACACATTACATAAATATATTATTTTTATTTCATTTTTATCAAAATTTTTAATGTTTATTTATTTTTAAAAGAGAAAGAGACAGAGTGTGAGTGGAAGAGGGGCAGAGGGAGAGGGAGAGAGAAGATCTGAAGCAGGCTGTAGGCTCTGGGCTGACAGCACAGAGCTCGATGTGGGACTCAGACCCACGAACCTTGATCATGACCTAAGCCAAAGTCAGTCGCTTAACCGACTGAACCACCCGGGTGCTCCAAATTACACAAAGATGTTATTTTTAAAAATCAACAAAATATGGCTCATGGGACTCCCTTGATTTAACTAGGCTGTGCAAAGTCAGTGTAAAGAAAATTACAGTACTTTATTGGAATACATTAAGAAAGACTTGATCTTAATATTGTAAAGATATCAATTCTCTTGAGTTTAGTATGTAACCAATACAATTCCAATAAAAACTTGCTACGTATTTTTCTTGCAAGGCAGAGAAAAATTGTAAGAATCTCTCTCTCTCTCTCAAATACTCATTCTATATCCATCTTGTAGCTTAGAGAACCTTTTACAAATGTACCCAGGGAGATACAGACAAGAGTATTCTTAGAAGATATTTGTAAAAAATAAATAAAGGAAACACGAACAAGGTCATCAAAATGAGAATAGAGTATGATATATTAGTACCATGAAGTTGTCCGGCAAGCAAACCGACTCAAAGTATACACACGAATACGAACGAATCTTTGCAATAATATTTAGCAAGAGAGAGTTTGCAGAAGATCTGCTATGTGATACCATTTATACAGAATTTAAAAACATAACATGATACTTCTGGAATTGCATACACAAACATAAGTTGTAAAATTTAAAGACATGCTTGGGAGTAATAATCACCAAAGTCAGGAAAGGGGAGGGGAGGGAATGGGGTCAGACGAGGGGAGAGATTTCGTGTGAACGACTCGAAGTGTGTACTTTGTAAGCGAGTGCTGGGTATCACTGTATTTCCCGGGTCACCGTTGGTATGTTTGTGTGGTTCCACTCTTTTGTAATGAAGGAAAAATGAGCATTTGATAAAAAGGAAAATTTACCCTGAGGGGCAGAAAGAAGGGCATATGACATCAAGGGATAAACCAGGAGGACGACAGCGTGGGTAAGCTTTCTGAGCCTACCTCTGTCAGGGAAAACATTTAGACTCCTGGTTCAACAGCGACTGGAAAACGACCTGGAGGTGGGGTGGGGTGGGGGACTCCAGCAGATTCCAACACAGAAAAGAAAACAAGGGCAGGGAGATAAAGGGTCTCCGGGACAGACAGAGAGACAGACATGGAAAATGTTGCTTTAAGAGAGATGGACATCTCTTTCTTGGGGCAATGGGGGTAGACATTTCAAATGACACTCACATCTAGTCATGCACCAGATAGTAAGGTGGGTAAGACACAGACTTGCTCTCCAGGAGCTGGTACAGCCTTGAGAAATAGATATGAAAGAATGACAAGAAAATGGATTTCAGAAATCAGAAAACCGAAGCTCACAGAGATAAGGTCAATTTCCCAAGGTCGGAATCAGGGAGGAGGGGAAATATTTGAGCCCAGAATACCTGAACAGAGAACCCATATTCGGTAACATCGCATTATATTAGCCTCCCTATGAGGACTCTGCCCCTACCTGAGGCATTTCTTCACATTCTGCTTTAGATTTTTTAGATTATTGTTTTTATGTCTGCCTGCTTGCCCTGCCAATTCAAAACTGTGTAAGTTTCTTAACAGATATCCTTCAGTAGCATCAGCAATGCTGAGCTATTTAGTAGATTTTCAACATATACTTGCTAGGACAGATTACTATGACGGATTACCAGTTATTTGTGATTTCATTTATTGCTTAACAGGCTAAAATATAGTCTCTCCTGGTTATTTTAAGATAATTTGTCACCGTGAGAGAATATCGAAGTTCCAGAAACTCTTTTTTTCTTTTTTCCCAACTTTGAGAGATTAAAATCTTAGACCTTTAATCTTTTATTTGGAAGTCTGTCAGTTTTGACAAGATGAACAGCCTTACGCCTCAATGAAGAGGTACTTTCTCTTTTGTGACAGGACTATGAAGGATACATGACATTTATTATCAGCCGGTGAAAGAAAAGGTCTGAGAAACAGCTGACGAAATTCAGTGATAAATCTAAATAGCTTTTCACCACATTTTGGGACTGTTTTTCTTGAGTCATTTTTGTGAGCCCGGCAGCTAAGCAAGGCAAAATTATTTCTAACGCCATTAAAATGTCCTCCGCACTTCAAATGCATATGCTTATTTGTTCTTAGTGTTTCTCTGAGCAGAACAATTGTCTGAAAATAATGTCTGGCGTGTCTTTTCAGAGAAAGGTTAACGGAGAAGAGACTCAAAGTGCAGACACACAAAATTGTACTCACTGCATTCTTTACTTTGGAAAACAGTTTTAAGTAGTTGAATTACTTATGAAGAGAGCATAGCAACGACAGCCGTGGAAGGCATCCTGCTTCTGGAAGTTTGTTTAATCAGTGGTAGCACTACCAACCTCTGGTCTTTTCTGTTTCCCCATGAAAGCACCAATGAGGAATGTAATCTTCTAGAACAAACTGCTGAACTTTCGATTCTTCAGTAACCGTCATCCCTTTTGGTGAAGGACCCACATGGTTTTTTTCCTTTATAACACCGAAAACATTGCAGTCATGTTGAGCTACCTCTCCTGAAAATTTGAGGAAGTCTAGCCTCATTATATCAGACGATTATGGCATACTAAAGAGCCTTTGCACTCTACTTGATGCCTAAAGATTATTTAGAGACATTCAATATTTATCATTTCATTACCAATAGGCTCTGGGTGGATAAGATTACAAAGATGGAGAACTTGTAGCTCATGAATGTTATTTCAAATTAATTGACAGTGATACAACATAGCATATGCTTCCCAGAACATGGCAACTGATTGCTAAAGGTTTATATAACATGAACAAATATAAGCATACGCTCAAAACGTCTTAGTTTTTTATTTTTTTTAAATGTTTATTTATTTATTTTTAGAGAGAGAGAGAGAGAGCGAGAGAGAGAGAGAGAGAGAGAGAGAATGAATCCCAAGCAGACTCCCCACTGTCAGTGCAGAGACCGATGTGGGGCTGATCTCACCAACCCATGAGATCATGACCTGAGCCGAAATCAAGAGTTGGATGCTCAGCCAACAGCCACCAGCAACCTCAAAATGTCTTAATTTTTAATGCTTTTTGACCCTTTTCTTAATTTTTGAGCAATAATTAATAAATACACTTTTAGAAAGACCTATAGACATGTTTACCACCTTCTTCTCCTCACTTAAAAGTATCCCCATAGTGTGAAATATAGATTATGTCATTGGATATTCTGAATCCTTCAAAGCAAAATCCTTTACATATATTTTTTTAATTTAATGTTTATTCATTTTTGAGAGAAAGAGAGAGGCGGAGTGTGAGCGGGTGAGGGGTAGAGAGAGAGGGAGACACAGAATCCGAAGCAGGAACCAGACTCTGAGCTGTCAGCACAGAGCCTGATGTGGGGCTTGAACCCACGAACCATGAGATCATGGTCTGAGCCAAGTCGGATGCTGAACCAACTGAGTCACCCAGGTGCCCCCAAATTCTTTACATATCTTGAAGATACCATCAAAACTGGTTATTTTAACTTTTAAAATATATTAATATTATATACCATGTACATAGTATATAATATATAATTATATTAAAGTAAAAATAAATATAATAAATGTATATGATATGTAATATTATACACTATGGAAACATATTTCTATACTTTATAATTAATTATAAATTTATATATGTTAAACATAAATACTTTAAAAATAGAAATGTAAAATGTATTAAGATATAATATATAAAATAGACATATTGCACACCATACTATATCAAATTATAAATGTATCAGTATATAATATAATATATAATACTATATAACATATACATATACAAATAATAATATATACTATTAAATATTTCATTTTTTAAAACATTTATCTTTATTTTTGTTTTACAATAAAAACATCCCCAAGACATGGCCTTGTCTCAAATGCATGACAATTAAAACTCATCACAACAAGTTAGGGCGCAAATTTTCAGAATCAATGACTTTGCATGTTGTGAGTAAACTGAAGTTTGCATTATTATAGTGGACCAAAACTTTCACTGTGTAGCTATATATTTTGTTTGTTGGCTTAAGTAGCATACAAAGCTCAGGCACATGAAAGGATGCTATATTTTAGGGTTATCCTTCATGTTTTTTGCATCTCTGCTTTTTTTTTTTAACTCTGCTTTTATTCGATGGTGTTACCTTTGCTTAAAAAAACAAAACAAAACAAAAACAAACAAAAAAAAACTTTATATTGATCAGGAATGGCTTTGATTCCAAGTAACAATAACATCTGTGGCAACAGCAAAAAGAAAAAAAAAGTAAAATGAACCCCTAACTTTCCATTGCTTAAACAATTGAGATTTGTTTTCCCACTGAACAGTTTTCCAGGCTCCTGCTGGTATTGGTGCGGTGGGTTAACACCCTTAGGACCAATGATCCTGTTTGGTTGGAGGTTGTGTCATGGGTCAAGGTGGCTGCTGCAGCTCCAGCCATCACATCCTGAGCAGAGTGCATGTTTCCTGTACTTACATTTATCTATGTTTGTCCCCTTTTTTTCTTTGCTTTCCCAGAAGCACCTCTAGAAGACTTCCTTTTACATTTCATGGTTTGGAGTCAGTCATATATACCTAAGCAGAAAGGAAGCCTATGAAAGTAACCATTTATCTTTAAAGCCCTAATCTGGTGAAAGGGTGCACCCTAAGAAGAGTTTGTAAATGGAGTCTGGGTTGCCAGTTCTGTGCCTACCGCTATTGTGCTTCTGTTTTGAAACTGTCTTCAGGGATAATGTATCAACCTGATGAAGAATTCAGTTTCACTTCCTTACAATATGTATAAAAAATAATTCCCAAACCCAAATCTTAAAATTTTCTTTTTTTCTATTCTCATTCTTTTACCTGATATCAACTGGAGCTAATTGGGAATAGAGGAAACATGCACAATTAAATCAGGTAATATGGTACAGAGAGAAAATGTTGTGGTTTCAGACTCAACTTAAGATACCCTGACTGGGGTGCGTGGGTGGCTCCGTCGGTTAAGCCTCTGACTCTTGGTTTCGGCTCAGGTCATGATCTCATGGTTCCTGAGCTCAAGCCTTGCATCAGGCTCTGCACTGACACTGTGGAGCCTGCGTGGGTGTCTCTTTCCTCATCTCTCTCTGCCCCTCCTGCTCTCTCTCTCTCTCTCTCTCTCTCTCAAAATAAATAAATAAACATAAACAAGATACCCTTATGAAAGAGTAAAATAACTAATAGACATGAATTTCTGTGCCCTTTGCTATAATTGAATCCCAGGTACTTCTCTAATTGGTAAAAACCCCAAGAGAGTTGTCTCTTCTTATCCATGAGGGATACATTCCAAGACCCCCAGTGGATGCCTGAAACCTAGTTCTGGATCCTAAAAACACTGTGTTGTTGTCCTATGCACACACACCTATGATAAAGTTTCATTTTTAATTTAAGCACAGCAAGAGGTTAACAACAATAACTAATAATAAAAGAGAGCACTTATAACAATGTATTGTAATAACAGTTACGTGAACGTGTTTTGTTTTTCTTTGCCTCTCTCAAAACACCTTATTGTGCTATACCCACTCTTTTTTCTCCGATGGTGTGAGATGATACGATGCCCACATGACGAGACGAAGCGAGGTGAATGGCGTAGGCACGTGATGTAGCTTTAGGTCCTAATGACCTTCTGACGGTACATCAGCCGGAAGATCACCTGCTTTCCGACCGCTGACACCAGGGAAGGCAAAACCTTGGTCAGGGGCGATTACTCTAAACGAAGCTGAATCTTGTAAGAATTGACTACTTTTACTAGCGTATAAAATAGCTTCCCACACATTACCTAAGAACATCAAAAGTTTTCAGCTCAGCGTTCAAAATTATTCATCTTTACCTACCCAGATTTACAGCTTGATCGTCAATGATTTCTCTTCCCGTTCAGTGAACCATGCCAGACTGAATTAAGTATGTTCATGTTGAGATCTGGCCTTAGCACAAGCTTTGATCACTCTTTTCCTTTCTTCCTTAATGCCTGAGCATTCAATTAAATATAATTAAAATTAGATTATACAGTATAGATAATTTATAGATATGAATTATAATAAATATTCTACCATTCTACTAATTACTTTGACAGCATTCTGTTATTCAATGTCTAAATGTTTCGGAAACAAGTTTGCTAAATAGCTCTTGTGCCATTTAACATTTTAAAATTCCCTGAATAAAAAAAAAAAAAAAAAAAAAAAAAAAAAAAAAAAAAAAGCAAAAACCCGAAGAGGGACTCCTAGGTGGCTCAGTCGGTTAAGCGTCCAACTTTGGCTCAGGTCATGATCTCACAGTTTGTGGATTCAAGCCCTGCATCGGGCTCTGTGCTGATGGCTCAGAGCCTGGAGGCTGCTTCAGATTATATGTCTCCCTCTCTCTGCCCTCCCCTCTCTTTCTCTCTCTCAAGAATAAATAAATATTAAAAAAATTGTTTAAAAATCCTGAGGAATATTTTGATTCTTACTTTTGTGGCTTCTAAAACACAGGATTCATGCCGCCGGTTTTTATGTCACGTTACCTTAGTTGAATTGTTATCGTGTTAATGATTTTGTAAATATATTTACTTATGAATGTGGGTATGCCATGAAAGTCATTATAAAATATAGGGATCGTCAAGCAGAATATAACAGTTGGGAATAATCTCAGTTAGAAACTGGTCCTGATATCCACTTTACTGTGGTTGGCTGTACAAACGCCGGGCTATGAATGTCAGAGACTGGATGACTGCATTGGGGATAAGTTATTCCAGAACTCAAATGTAGTCATGGGAAAAGCAAAGTTTTATGGAGTTAGAGGTGCACTGGGTATACTTATCTGCATAAAGAAGAGAACAAGGCATTTTTCTTTTCTCTGATGCCTTACACCTATCAGGCAACAGACTGGAAACAGAGGCGTCTGCTGGAGATGGGGTGTTCTATGCCCTGCTCGAATGAACGTGTGTCCGCGTATATCGCAGCTTTGTGCCATCTCCTGGGAACACCGCTTGGACTTGGTGTGCCTCGTGATTTCCCTGTCTCAGTTTGACTGTGGTGACTTTTTTTCAGAGTAGGTATTTTATATTTTGAGATTGTTTTCCAGAGGTGGACATTTTCTTTTTTGTTTGAAATCCGAGGCTTCTGTGTGTTATGCTACTAGGCAGTGAATGGACACATGCTACTTACTTCTTTTTTCTAATGGTCCACCTTCATGTTACCAGAAGCAGGTCTAGAGCTAGTTAGAGCCTGAGGAGTAGTTGCAAATGAGGAAAATTGCATATTTTATTAAAAAATTTGTATTAATGTTTGGTTTTTTGAGAGAGAGAGAGAGAAACAGAGCATGAGCAGGGGAGGGACAGAGAGAGAGAGGGAGACACAGAATCTGAAGCAGGTGCCAGGCTCTGAGCTGTCAGCACAGAGTTCCACGTGGAGCTTGAACTTGTGAACCATGAGATCATGACCTGAGCCGAGAAGTAGGACGCTTAACCAACTGAGCCACCCAGGCACCCTGAAAGCTTGCATATTTTCAAGATCAACTGTGTGTATGCATGAGCAAGTGTTTCTGTGTGTGTTTTGCATAACCTGATTTATATTTTACACCTTGAATGCGTTCCCGGTTATGAATATTTCATTAGGAGCATTACCTGGTTATTTTATTTTTGTGCATTCACTAAGAATAATTAAGCCTTTATTTTATCTTGAATCCACCCTGTGACAGAGACCAAGTTTTAACATCTGATAAAAACAAACAACTCCACGTGCAGCCAGAGAGACCTGAGGACTTTACAAGGTTCTGTTTGGCTGAAATGCTTCATGGTCGATTGGCTGGGCTATTAGAGGATGGAGTACTTTCAGCTATGGGTTATGATGACCATCACATTGTGGTCATGTGTCACATCATGAAGTGAAGTAACAATGCACACATTTTATATGTTATACGGAAATGTCATTTGTTTCAATCAAATATTTGACATAGTCTAATGCAACAGATTCTTTGAAAAAAATGCCTAGAGAGATGTTTTCTGATAATTTTTTTAAAAACTCTGAACATAAGCGCATCAATAAATGAATTGTAGTTGTATGAGTCACAATGATGGATTGTCCTAGACAACGGGTGGTGAGGGAAATTACTGAGATTTACTAAAATTCCAGCACAAATTATTTGACTTTTCTTTGCCTCCAAAGTAATGACCTTGGAGACGCCCAAATAAGAAGGGTATTCCTCTGGTAACTAGTTCAGAAAGAACGTCAGTGTTTTTTAAATTAAGGTATGATTGTCACTTTCATAATTTTGTTAACATTATTCATTAACTCAGAACAGCCTTTCTTACTCTCCTTTCATCCTAATGTTAATTTATTTTTAAGACTATACTTTCAGGGATTATTTCTATAGTTCGTTACTAGAGAAGTTTCTCTGAATGTTTAATGTTGATTTATTTTTGAGAGAGAGACACACACACAAATCCGAAGCAGGCTCCAAGCTCTGAGCTGTCAGCACAGAGCCCGACACTAGGCTCGAACTCACAACAGCAAGATCATGACCTGAGCCAAAGTCGATCGCTTAACCGATTGAGCCACCCAGGTGGCCCATTCCTCTCCTTTAAAAAAACAAAAACAAAACAAAACAAAACAAAACAAAACAAAACAACAACTGTTATTCACAGGGTAAAGCATTGAACACGTGACCAAAATAATAAACCAAAAACAAACACTTTGCATGTTTCCTTGGTATTTTTTCATGTGTGTGTATGTGCGTGTGTGTAAATGTGTGTGTATAGGTAAGGTGCTGGGACGAATCGATGAAGAGGGTGGAATTTAGGAATAACATTATTCTTTTTGTGCAAGCTACCCAGAAGGCACTGTGTACATGGAAGAAGGTGTCATGCACGCTGACCTTGGGAGAGGAATGCCATTCATAAAGAATTCCATTTGGGCATACCTTCTTCAATCACAGCAGGCAACCACAGGTATTATTGAGCTATCGCTTTGTGTCATCTAGTCTCCTAGACACTATGACCAGTATAAAATGAGGTGGGAGATTGAATTCCCTTCTGCAAGAAGCTTTCAACACGATAATTTATTTACATTAAAACACATAAGAAACAAGAGGGTGAGAGTGTATACAGTAAGGTGGTAAATCGTGTGTAATAAATGATTAGTGTGCTCAGAGTTGAGAAATGGGGGGGTCAGTATGCTATCTATTTTCAAATTTCGGGAAACTGACATCATGTTGCCACAGTCTCTACCGATTTTAGGAAGTTATGAGTATATCGATGCATGATCTGTTCATTTATTTTTCAATAACCCATGTCATTTAAAGTATGATTTGTCTTATAAGAATAAATATGACACAAGAAGGTAGAAGATAGATAAGGCGTTTTTAGGAGTCAGGTTAAAGTATGTAGCCCCAGAAATTAACCTGCAAGGAAATGCATGCTGGGGGTTCTACAGAGTCATTAAATTTGGGTGTGGCAGTGGTTGAATAGGGCTGTACGAGGCACTGCTCTTGGATGAAAAACCAATCATCAGCATCAGTTAGGCTCTTGTCCTTCTATTGTATTTTAAAAGGAACTCTACTTTTAACAGATACGAAATAAATAAAACTATCCAAGAAAATATTCCAAGCCCTTTCACCATATACGTTGGTAATATATAATAGACGACATATATTCTCCTGTGAATTATTCTGTGACTACGAGGTGAAGGGTACACACTCTGGAGTGTGAAGGGAATTTCTGCTCTTCACACTTAAAAACAAATTTCGCAAAAAATGAAATGGAATCTTTCCAAGGTGACAAATTGTGAGATCCTTTTTTTTTTCTTTAGCAAGTAGGAACCATTTTCTTTTACTTCTGAGATTTTCCTGAAATGCTTACACATCATTTTGTGGTTTGGGACAAATAATGTGCCAAATGTTTGAGAAATTCTGCTGTCATATATCCTTTATAGCCATTAATTCCTCTTTTCAAAGTTGGAGGTCTTGGGAACAGTCATATCTTTACAAATTCCTCCTCCTGCTCCTCTGGGTCAGTTGCAGCTCTGACCACCACTATTTCCTTCAGTATTTCTATTGGGATTTAAGACATCATTAAAATAACTGGTTGTGTATGTGGATGTGTGTGTATGCCACAAACTTTTGCAGAATATATAATCCTGTAAGGTCTACAAAATTCAAATTCCTTCTTAAATGCAAACTAGTTTAGTTTCTTAATCATACAGTTAGACTTTCCACCAGTTTGTGCTTTATAATTTATAGCCTCAAAGTTCATGTGCAAAATACAAATATGTAGAGATGTTTTAGTCCCCAAAGAAAAAACAAATCTTGCCATTTATGTCAGATACCTATGATCTTTCTTCTAATGTGAATATTTTAGTATTTACAGGATATTTTAGGATCATTGTTTTAACACTGTTCTGATTTATAATAGCATGCTTATATGACAGTTACGGATGTCCACATAATTAGATTTCCACGTTAGAGTTCCGGGGAAGTGTTTATCTTTGAAATTTCATACTTTATTTTCTTAAAAAAACAGCTACCAATACGGCTTACATTTGCCATTAATATTGACTAAAAGCAAAAGCCTTTGAAAACGAAGGAGTCTTAGATAGATATCTCTTATTTCCTGACTCTAAACATTTTAAAGTATCTATTTAAAATTTTCTGGGCGCCTGGGTGGCTCGGTCAGTTAAACGTTCGACTTCGGCTCAGGTCATGATCTCACAGTTGGTGGGTTCAGGCCTGCATCGGGCTCTGTGCTGACAGCTCAGAGCCTGGAGCTTGTTTCAGATTCTGTGTCTCCCTCTCTCTCTGCCCCTCCCCTGCTCGTGCTCTGTCTCTGTCTCTCTCAAAAATAAATAAAACTTTTCTAATTTTGTTGAAATGTGTTGGTTCTAGAAATCATAATGCATTTGTCATTTTCTACTTATAATTCCTCCCCCCCCACAAAGTATTGATTTGGGGGATGAGTTAAACATCTCACTAAATCCTGAAATTTCTTATAGATCTGATCAAAGACAGTGAAAGTAAAGCCCGTGTTCAGTGTCTGTAACCAGGGGCTCTGATCTTCGATCCCTGAATAAATCTATGCCGCGTTATTCCATGTACTTCTGCCTACAATTCTAAATGAATCCGATCTCCAGGCCCCCTTTTGAGGTACAAATTGAATTGAATTTATTTTAATTTGACGTCTCTGTCATGTTTTGTGACTGTAACTTCAAGCAATTTTAGTATCTTGTTTTTTTAATTGTCAAGAACAATTTTAGTCATGGAAATGGTGCTGTTATTAAAAACAGAAGTGTCCCAAGCCAAAGCGTTAAAACATTATATTAATATTGAAATTGAATGCCATACTTCTGTGGAGATACAAAGTTAAGGGACGAATGTGATGTTCTTTAGCAAGATTAGAAAATCAGAATTTCGAGCTGTTCTTTGAGCGCTAAGCGTCATTAGCAGGTGGATGAGAGAAGGGGCGAGGTAGATATTAGGTACCAAGTTGGAAATTAACTAACTGCAAGGAGCACATCACATCCAGCTGCTCCCTGTCAGCAGGGGGCAGCTGACACTGTATCTCATTTCCAGCTTGCCCCACGGAGACAGATGTGGTAGTAAAAGGCAAGCAATCTAAGCAACGGTAGTACTAAGAACTTATGAATGGGAAGTACCATTGGAAACTGGTCAGATTAATTTCATGTGTATCTGGTGATATGAAGGCTCATGCTAGTTAGCCTTGGAACTCCATTGAGACAATACCTGTTTGTGTTTAAGCACAAGTTCCTTCATAGAGCCAGGTATGACACATCACCAGGACCACTCCTGGGGCCATTAGTAACAATAGCCCCTTCCCCTTTTAAAGGAGCTCGCAAAGCATCGTGATGGTCCCATTATTTGGAGTTCTTGAGAAAATCTTGCTGGAGAAGCTTTTTTGTTTTTTTAATTTTTTAATGTTTTATTTATTTTTGAAAGAGAGAGAGAGACAGAGACAGAGCACGAACGGGCGTGGAACACAGAGAGAGGGAGACACAGAATCCAAAGCAGGCTCCAGGCTCTGAGCTGTCAGCACAGAGCCCGATGCGGGGCTCGAACCCACGAACCGTGAGATCATGACCTGAGCCGGAGTTGGACGCTTAACCGACTGAGCCACGCAGGCGTCCCTGGAGAAACTTTTGAAGGACACAGGTGTTGTAAACGACCTTATTCATGAGGTTACTCTAACTAGGCAACTCTGAGGGAAAACGGTGTTTGAATGTTTATAAGTGTCCACAAAACAGTAAAACACACACACACACACACACAAACATCTCAAGGAAACTTTAAAGTGTTTCTTCAGCTTATGTTTCAAAAAAGCAGATATGAGAACAGATACATGACATAAGTAAGTGTTTGTGAGCATGATGCCATAAATAAATAGAATTGTTAAAGACAAAAAAGAAGAAAACAAAACATTTCTTGCTCTGGAAAACGGGGACCCCAGTTATCACCATGGTGTTGTCTACTTTGAGTTTTTCTTACATTTGTACACTATTAAAAACAATTCTTTGAAAGGAATTCCATTTTAAGCATAAGTGTTGACCTGTCAAATTCCTTACCAAAATGATCTAATTTTACATGTGAAAATTCTCAGAAGAGCTCTGAGGTGCCCAGATTGAACTCACTTTAAATAAATCACAAATACCTAAAGGACTCAGAGAGAAAAACGAAAGACGCTGTGTTTCTCTGGCCTGAACTATGAAAAAGAGATTCACAATCCCCCTTTAGTTAGCCTTGGCGAATATCCTCCCTACAATTTCTGAAGTTAGAAAGGGAGAGCATTTTATTTGGCAGGCATGCTTGGTAAAACCTGGATAAAGTTCAAAACCTCTGGATAAAATTGGTGACCATTGTCACTTAGTTAATAAGCATCTATTGTCTATTTCCTACATGAGATATTCTTCAAAGTTCAATGGTACAGAAATAAGTGAGATATAGCCCTAAAAGGCTGCACAATTTAGTGGGAACACACAAATTCTATTTAATAGTGGTTTGGGGATATGGCATTGACAATTATGCTAGCTGGTGGGTTCAGGCCACGCCCTTCTCTAGATGTCCTCAAAACACACCATTTCAACCTCTTAACTGCCATGGAGCATATGCAGAGAACTTTATACCACTTGAGTTAGGTTCAGGGACAAAGAATGTCTGCACAGTCCACTGATGTAAATACAGCCACGGAACCTCATGATAGAAAATTAGCTCAGACCAGAATTGAGATGAGGAGATAGTCAAGGCTTATTGAATATTTTTTTTCCTGGCTTCCAAAAGATAGCCAACTGGAGAAAAAAGCCATAGGATTTATGAGGTACAAGGAAGGCCACTACATGCAATTATGTCTGGTATTATGAGCCAGACCCCTAGGTAGGTCTGAATAAGGAAGAAGCAACGTTTCTGGCAAGATCCTGCCTCCCCTGCTGTATCCCCAGCACACATGTGCACGAGCACCCCACCCACTCAATGCGTCTCTGTGCCCTGGGGAAGAGAAGGGGGTGGCAATGGGTTGTCACAGAACCACCCCTTGCACAGGGGAGGCATTTCGGAAAACCTTCATCAACCGATCTGCACAGTGTGATTCTCAGGTGGAGGTGAGAAGAACACCCTGGAGAGTGGTTCAGATGCAGTTGGCAGCAACACGACATCTTTATCTGCTTAACAAAGAAACACACTTCTTGTTCCCTGCTCCAGCTTTGGTCTCCATGCACTCCATCATTCATAGTAAGCAGGTGCTTAATACACGGGTGTGGAATTCGTAAATGGATGCCCAGAGGCTGTTGTTACATTGCGCACCCCTCTGAAAGACGGCCCTGATAAAGAATATTCTCTTCCTCCCTTAGAATTGGTTTTGATTTCTTTGCTTGTTGTCTTTCTTAAAAAAAACTTACTCAAGTATAATTGACATACAGTATTACGTTAGTTTCCTATGATGTACAGTATAATGTACACATCATGTACATTATACATGTGCAGTTAGTACATATTATGTACAGTATAATAGTTCAACAATTCTGTATTTCTCAGTGATCATGACGGTAAGTATACTCTTAACCCCTTCATCTATTTCAGTGTCCCACATCCCTCTGGCAACCACCATTTTGTTCTCTGTATTTAAGAGTCTGGGTTTTTTGTTTGTCTCTGGTTTTCTTTGTTTGCTCAATTGTTTTGTTTCTTAAATTTGATTTCTTAGTTGGAGATTTTTGTAATAATTACATCTCAATATTGGGGACTGCTTGCCCTCTGTTAAAGAGTAATCTTTGTTTTCAATCTATTAGCCTGGAGATTTAAAAAATATTGTGTGAAATTCTGAAAATATGGATGTGGTATTTCTTTCTATTAAAAATACCGAGTAGAAAAATAAATATAATTAAATATAATGTGCAAATATAATATATAGGATGTATGCAATATACATTTGTATATTTTGATTTTTATTGATTTATACTATGATCTATTTTCTTTTCTTTCTTCTGATTACTTTGGGTTTACCTTAATCCTCACTTTTCATTTCTTAAGGAGGAAGCTGAGGTCATTTGAGACATTTCGTTTTTCCTAATTTTGTTCTTTAGTATTGATCGATCTCGTATTGCTATTAGATGAGCTACAATAGGGTGACTGTCCTGGTTTATCTGGGGAAGCTCACTCTAACCACATGAGCTCTGAAAAGAAGAAGGAGGAGGCAGAAGAATAGCCAAGAAACGTGAGATGCACGTGACACAGTTTCTGGATTTGAAGATGGCTGGAGAAACCAGCAGCCAAGAAATAAGAGCAGCTTCTAGAAGCCCGAAAAGGCAAGGAAACAGATTCCTGAAAACTTCCCGAAGGAAAGCAGCCCTTCCAACACCTGGATTTTAACCCAGTGAAAAGTGGGTTGGTCCCCTGATGGACAAAACTATGCGATAACAATACAGCACGTTCAGTGAGTCACTGAGTCTGTGTCATTCATTATGACAACAGTCTGAAAGCTAAGGAAAGCTAGCCATCAGGTTTACTAACCTTTTCCTTTGCCGTATTTAATCTGCCATTAGTCTCAAGCACAGCGGTTTTCTTCCCAGACATTGCCATTTCTACCTCAGAAATTCAAGTTCGGTCTTTTTATATCCCCATGAGCCTGCCGAAATGTTTATTCTTTCCTCTACCATTTGAGATGTGGCGATACAAGCTGTTTAATGTTCTTGTCTACCAATTCTGTTATTTCTGTTGTTCCTGGATCTGTTTCAATGGACTGACTTTTTACCTCATTATAGGTGATCCTTTCTTACCTTTTTATGTACTCTGTAATTTCTGAATGGATGCTGAACAAGAGGAACATTCTGTGCTTCTGCACGTATTTTTATGCTGCAAGTACTCTTGAGCTCGGTACTAGACAGGGTTATGTCCGTTGAGAAATCTTGGTTCTTTTATATCTTTCTTTAAGGATTTGTTACATAGAACCAGATCTTCATTTTCTGTGGAATTAACTCCTCTTCTGGGGCAAAATCCTTCTCAGGACTCTCATCAATTCCCTCCAACTAGCACTTATTCTTCTGACCGTCCAGGAACTGTTCCCGTTGATTCTTCCATGTTTCAGGGATTTTCCTCTTGTCATGTGCACGTGCTGATCAACAGTGGTCAACCTAACTGTTGAGGAAGGCCCTCTGCAGAACTCTGGAGTTTTCTCCCTGTGCAACTTTCTCCTGTCCTGCTGTCCTGAGAAGTCTGTCTGCCCTGCTTCTGCTGGACTCCCCCTACCGGCTCCTTGACTCCTGGTTCTGACCGTGTCTCCCTTCCTCACACTGTGGGCTGGAAACTTCCTCCAAGAAGCAAGTGGGACCAGTCTCCCGGCTCGCCTCGTCTACTTCCCCATTTCTTATTTCTTAGAAATCTCTGCCCTGCCTTCTCTAGCATCTAAAGCCTTGAGGGCTGTTTTTTCATGTGTTTTGCTTTAATATTTGGTTGTCTCAAGTGGGAGGGTAAGTCTTCCTGATTGCAAGCAGAGTGCTCCCTTGAAAATCTGGTGTGCATCTTTTCAAGCTATTTTCTACATACATATACTTCTACCTATGCATTTTTGCTTTTCAAATTACTCTTTACACATAAAATATAATAAGCATATTTTCTTATTTTTAAAAGTTCTTTATATATTCTTTCTTTTGGAGATGAATATCTTTGTTCATAACTTCTTTTTGTACATCTCTGATTATTCTCTTAGGATAAGTTGTGACTGAGTTAATATTTTTAATGCATCGGCACATGTGGTCGAATTAGCCCTACCAACATATATATGTCTCTTCTTTTCTATACCAATTGTGAAAATCAGTTTTGTTTTTAATTGTCTGAGACAAACATTGACTTCAGTCTTCTTTTTTAATTTTTTTAAAATGCTTTTTTTTATTTTTGAGAGAGAGACAGATTGTGAGTTGGGGAGGGGCTGAGAGAGAGGGAGACGCAGAATCCGAAGCAGGCTCTAGGCCCTGAGCCGTCAGCACAGAGCCCGACGTGGGGCTTGAACCCATGAGCTGCGAGATCATGACCTGAGCCGAAGTCAGACGCTCAACTGACTGAGCCACCCAGGTGCCCCTACTTCAGTGTTTTTTTTTTAAATCAGACAGTTTTTGCTTTAGTATGATACATTAAAAGCCTTAAGTTCAAAGTTATTTAGATACAGCAGCAATGATCACAGCACATTGGTCCGCTTAGACTTCAAGGAGTTCCAAAGCTTTTTATTAGGTATGGAAAAGAAACGATACATATAGTTAAGAAGCTAAAAATAAAAAGGATTAAGGGTACACTTATCCTGATGAACACTGAGTAATGTGTAGAATTGTTGAATCACTATCATGTATACCTGAAACTAACATAACACTGTATGCTCATTACACTTTAATAAAAATAAGTTTTAAAATTTAAAAACAGAAAAGAAAAAAAAATCTAGTTATGTTGACGGTGTATTTTACTTTGATCATATTTTTACCTATCATTCTCATTTTCAACATTTTCAGCAAACTTCATTTTTAATTTGAAGTTTTAAAAATGTTATCAAGATGAAACTTAAAATTATGTGCATGGGTACTTCTTCGTGAATTGTCTGTTTGGTTCCTCACTTGCTTTTGTTGGTTGTCTCATTCCTTTTTTAATGGTTTGTCAGATTTCTTTTTGTTTTAAGCAGAATACACTGTGTACTCTTTAAATGATATACCAAATCTGGTTTTAATTTTTGCATTTTAAGCAACTATTTCTTCTAAAAAACATTGTTAGCTCTATCAACTCTTTCTTTATGTTCAAGCCTTTGCTCATAATGTCACTTGATATTTTCCATCAGATGGGTAGATGTGCACTTATTACTAATTTGTATTTTTATTTTCTTTTAACTGTAATTTTACACTCACCGCTATAATTCATTGAAACTTGTGTTTTGATATATCGCGTAGGGTGATCTAACTTTATTTATTTTGATGTGACTAATCAATGGTTCCTCTACATTTTAATATAATCAATTATATTATACTTACGTGTGTCTAATTTGAGTAACTACGCATACATACTTGTAATTTACTAGAATTGCATATGATATCAATATCAAGGAATAAATTTTAAGTCAGCAAAATAATAGTAGTATCTAGCACAGGTAGAGAAAAGCATATAGACTTTTCCTCAATTCATGGAGATGAATTGTTATATTTATATGTTACACTGACACATCATATAAAGCTTTTGCGATGAACTTTGTATTGCTGTTGATAACTGGAAACAGTATGCGACTGTTTTCATTACAATCTCTTAGGATTAGTGACAACACCCCCCACCCCCGCCCCGACAGATTTAACGATGCGGAGAAGCGAAATACCTCATTTGTACACTTCATATACATTATTAATCGTTGACTCAAAAAACAAGGTTGTTCTTATTGAAATAATTACATATCAAAGTAGGCCTAATTTAGGGTTAAGAGTAGGATTGCAATGTAATTGGTTTGCATTCTCATGGGTGTTATTTTATGCATTCCAAAATAATGTTTGTGATGAGGTTCATAGAATTTGCCAGACTTCCAAAGGAATCTATGGCCCCAAAATGATAATAATAAAGCTTGGTACATATAGAGTATTTTGCCCCTTCCCCCTTCCTTGCTCCCTGACTCCTCCTGGCTAATACCACAGAAATGAAGAGATCGAAACAACACAGTGGTGTTTCATTGGACTATCAGGTGTCAGTGGTCCATTGACTCCTGCCAATGGATGGTGTGTTTTGGTATTTGTTTTCAAGTTTCCTAACTGGTGTTAAATCCTTGGGGATTTTTGTATGAACTCGTACATGATTTTGTGTCCATGTGTTTGTGTTTGGACTGCCTGCTTGAGGACTGACATTGGATCATTTCTTTTTCCCATTCTGAGAGCATTTCAAATATGACAAAATATAGTAGAATCATTGTGATGAATTCACAGTTACATTTTAAACACATACACTGTGTATAGCGATGTTTCTTATGATGGGCACAGAGTATAAATCTTTAGGCTCTTCTTTTTTCACCCTTTTACTTTCTAGTGAAACTCCCACCTTCTATTGTTGACGTATTTCAATGACTTATTGGTTCACTACTTTCTTCAACGAATATTTCTTCATTGTCTACTACAAGCCAGGTAGTCTATTTTAGGTACTGGATGTAAAATCATAATTAAGAAACAGATGTTGTGCTTGGGAAGTACAATGTCGTCTGGGAGACAAACCAAGGGATACGAGATTACAGCACTTCACTGCTATGTTATGATGTAAGTTGGTAGCCGGTTGTCGCTGGCTACTCGATATGGGTGTTTCCTCCTTCCTCATGGCATTAGGAAAGCTTGCTCGAAGAAATGACATTTAAGTTGATTTCTCAATAATGGGGCAGTTGAGTATGGACAGGTAGGGGTATGGACAAGTCATTCCAAGGTGAGAAAACAACGTGTCCAAAGACACAGAGATGACAGAATACAGTTCGTGGTGGCAGCAAATATAGCCAGTGCCTGAGAGGTTGAGGAAGGGGAGTGATTACATGAGTTTCACAAGCACAGGGCAAAGTCATGATGCTCTTGAGAGCCATTTAAGGGGGTATGCACTTTATTCTGATTGCAATGAATTTAAGGGTTGATTAACTGAAGATGCCAGTTGATAACTGAAGATTCCGGTGTTGGTCTAAGTGAGCCAGGGAGGGAGTTGCAGCAGCAGGATGGGGGTAAACCTGGTCCGCGGAGCAGCAGGGCAGGTGGAGGGGGTCAGATTTCTCCTTGGCACTAAGAGAGCTTTGCAGCTGGACAGTCATCCTGGGAGCTCCTACAGAAGGAGAGGAAGAACCAAGCCTTAGAAGTGACTCCTGGGTTCTTCGCAGGGATCACTAAATAGACAATATTGTAATTTATATAGCAAAGGAGATGCAGAACTTATGGGGAATGTGGGGATGAAGTAGGGATGATGATGAGTTTGAATTCTTGAGATCAAAGTTGAAAAATTTTCGTTTTCCCCTTGTAACATGTTCACCCACTTCACACACGTAAGCTCCTGATTCACATACAGCGTGAACGGAATTCCCAAAATTCACATTTTTCTCTAGGCTTTGAGATTTTTAAAGGGCCTTTTCCGCGAGAGTTAACTTTTATCATCAAAGTGTGTTCAATGGGAAAGATTTAACAATGTATATCAGTGCTTCTCCCCATTTGGTTTGTAAGGGGTCAAATGAAATACATAACCCCTTCTGCAGGGTAGCAAAACACTCCCTCTGGAGATCCTCAGATATATCTACGGTCATGGATGCTCAGGTCTGAATGGGACTCCAGAGATCATTTGGTCCAAATATTTACTTTACAGATGATGGAATCTTGAGAAGAGTTGAAAGCTCGGCCATCGGAGAGTTGTCATTTTATTGACCCGCTCTCAATTCATTTTCAATAATCCGAAGAGCACGCGTCATGATTGTCTTGTCCGCCACGCGGCCCAAGTGTTTGCCATTTCCTGCAATCAACTTTCTTCCTAACTGCAAATCCCACTTCTTGCTCTGTGTTTTGGTTCGGATTTACTCCTTCCCTCTAAGATCCTGCTTCTTCCATTCCTCGAACTCAGAGGCTAGGGGATTTTTCTTCCGTAAAAGGAAGATATTATATGTATTTGCTTTGCAGGCCATGTGGCCTCTGTCCTTAAACCTCAGCCACGCCATGTGGGGCATAAGCAGCCACAGACAATGCATACTTGCATTGAGTGTGGCTGTGTCCAGTAACACTCTACTTACAAAAGCAGGAGCAGGGGGAATTTGTCCCATGCACTAACTCCACAGAGACCAAGAATATTATATCATCCCCTTTACCTTTTCTTATACTTCATTACAACCCACCCTGCCCTGTTTGCACACATAGCAACCCGGCCCGGTTTGCTCTCTAGCGCTTGCTGTTTTTGAGAATCTCACGTTGCGTCTGAGGTTCTGCACACAAAAATCACATCCATTCTGTCTTTCCTCAATCAGAGGGAGACTACACCTTGCCCCCGGCCTCCGTTTACTTTTCTCTACTGTGCAGCTTTTCTCTGGCTGAATAGTCACTTATTAAAGTCCTCCGTATGTTGGGTGAGTGTAGTTGAAGATGTGGAGGGTCTTGAGGATGAAAAGAATTCCTCGTTCCATCGTCCTCTTACGCAGACTGCTGACTGGTTGTGGCTCTGTGAGCTTTATTTGCACAACACGGTGCAATCTCTAACAACACAGCTTACCTTTAAGGTGTGACCGATGTTCTGAGTGGATGGCAGCCCATTCTGCTTTTTGCCAAACTGGTGTATCTAACGGTGCTTTTTCTTAAAAGTCTCGGGCTGTTTCTTAGTCTTTATTGGAGCTGCGCTTCAGAGAACCCAAGGCACTGTTTCTCTGCCATCTTTGCTTCTCATTCCAACACTCCATTGCCTCATTTCAAAGCTACGTGATGTCTGAGCACTCTTCTCACTATAGAACCTTCTTGGATAGTGGTCACCCCTTTAAACTGTGTCTTCTTCTTAATATCAGTTTGACAGAAACTTTCATTTATATACCCCTTTACAGACAACACTGGAAAACACATTTCATCGTATGAAAGATTTCTGGAAACCTGTAAACTCAGCGGGCATACTACTTTCTTCACGTCTTAGTGAATAAAGCTGAGACAGAAAGGTCAAGTGACGTGATCAGTGTCACAGTGAGTTAATCATGTAGTTGCGGGGAAATTCAAGTGTCTTTTTTCCTTTAGTTTTAAATATAGTATTCTTTCCAACGCACACACAGTCTTATATAGGATGAAAGTATGTATTGATGGAAAAACTGCATTCATCCAAAGGAAATAGGAAATGAGACATGGAAGTGATATAATCTGCAGAAACCTTTATTAGAGAGCATAGAATAGAAAATGATGAAACTTCTACCTGCTACAGTGTGGGAAATAGCAAGGTAAAGGCTGAGACTTAGGAAGTCTTACTATGAACCTCTTTAATTAGTATAGTGTAGCTTATGAAACACATTTGCAGGTATTTCAAGAGATGACAAATAATTTTGATCAGAATAAAAACAAAATGCTAATAAAATGCAGGTATTTCAAGAGATGACAAATAATTTTGACCAGAATAAAAACAAATGCCAGCTTTGGCTCAGGTCATGATCTCATAGTTCATGAGTTCAAGCCCCGCATCAGGCTTTCCGCTGTCAGCAGGGAGCCTGCTTTGGATCCTCTGTCCCTTCTCTCTCTGCCGCTCCCCCCCTCTGTCCGCCCTCTCGTGCGTGCTCTCTCTCTCTCTCTCTCTCAAAAATAAATGAATAGATAAAAATGCTAAATGTCAAGGAGGTTTGTGCCCCTTTTTATCAAGCATCTATAAATTCTCTTTCTGGTTTTTGACTAATAAAACTGGCAGTATTAACATAGGAGCTTATAAAGAGATTTAAAAATTTAATAGAACCATCATCAGTGATTCACACGTTACAAAGAAAAGTGTGAGAAAACCTTAATATTTTAAGAAACTTGAAAGATTGCAAGGTTTCACCTTAGGAAGGTTTTCTTGTTCTCCTTCTCATCACATTCTGGCTATTCTCTCAGGAAGCCTGAATTCACTAAAATAATATTATCTCCTGAATGTTAGTGATTTCCAAATCTCTCTCTCCAAACTTGTACGCTCGTTGGACCCTGACTCTTGATTCCACCTGCCTGCTGGGCACAGTCACTGCCATTTGCTGTAGGCATCTCAAGTTCAGCGTGTTGAAAGCGGAAGCCATTCTCCAAGTCGCCGGCTTAAACCTTCTCATTCACCTGTTAAGAGTGTCGCCTTCTGTTGTACATTGCATGGTGCCCGTTCAGGTGCCCCCTGTTCAGGTGCGCCAGAACTTTAGATGTGACCTTGCTTGGAAACAGAGTCTTTCAGATGTGATTAGGTGAGATGAGTCATGCTGGATTAGGATGGGACCCGTATCTGATGATTTGACTCCTCGTAAGAAGGCCACACTTTGGAAGAACACAGATGGAACGCCAGGTGAAGACAGAGGCACAGATTGGAGGGCTGGGTCTAAAGCCAAGGGATGCCAAGGATACTGGCAACCACCAGAAGTTGGGAGACAGGCATGGGGCAGATTCTTCCTCAGAGTCTCCAGAAGGAGCGGATCTTGCCAACTTCAGATTTGGTTTTGGACTTCTCCAGGAACGTGAGGTAAACTTCCATTGTTCTGAGCAACTCAGTTTGTGGTGATTTGTTACGTGAACCCCAGGAACCTGATGCGATATCTGGTCTGCTTCCCACTGCAGAATGGGAAGCTTCCCACTCGACAGGAGAAGCATCGCACATCCTTTTATATCCTACTTCAGACACACCTCTTGAGTAAGTTCTTCTTTGTGCCTCTATTGCCACGGACTTGGCAACTGTCTGTTACTTAAAGGTCCTTACTTGCCCAGGCCATTATTTATTCTGCTGAAACCATCACCATCTTCCTCAAACAAAAAAAATGGATCATGTGCATTTTTTTACCTAAAAACATTTACGTTTCTGATATGCGTTGCACTGAGGAGTTACTATGTGCCTGTCACTGTGCTACAGACTTTTCAGGTATTAAAGCATTGAAGTTAAACAAACCTGAGTAGTATTTGCTGTGAGTATCATCATTCATGTCAAAAAAAATTATTTTGGGGGGGCACCTGGGTGGCTTAGCCGATTAAGCATCTGACTTTGGCTCAGGTCATGATCTCACGGTTGGTGAGTTTGAGCCCCACGCGGGGCTCTGTGCTGACAGTTAAGAGCTTGCTTGGGATTCTCTCCCCCTCTCTTTCTGCCCCTCCCCCACTTGCATTCTCTATCTCCCTTGCCTTCTTTTTTTTTTTTTTTTTAGAGAGAGAGAGAGAGAAGGAGAGAGAGAGAATAGGTGAGAGGGGCGGGGGGGGGGGTAGAGAGAGAGAATCTTAAGCAGGCTCCATGCT
The DNA here is from genome assembly GCF_018350175.1 of Felis catus. NCBI lineage: Eukaryota > Metazoa > Chordata > Mammalia > Carnivora > Felidae > Felis > Felis catus. The sequence goes on from NC_058368.1 coordinate 74,176,093, forward strand.
TAGCACATGCAGGGCTCTGTCCCATGACCATGAGATCATGACCGAGCCACCCAGGTGCCCCATCATTCACATTTTAAAGATGAGGTAAATGGAACATTGGAGGATTAATCTGCCCAAAGTGACCCCATTCGCGAGCACCTCGGACAGGAATAATGCGCAGGCTTCCCAGCCGCAGAACCTGCCCACTCCCCACCACTAAGCTCTCCAGCTGCTCCTTATCTCTAAGTTTCTCCCAGACCACACGGCCTTTGAAAGGGACTATTAGAAAAAAAAAATGCAGATCAAATGTTGCTACCTTTCAGGTCTATTTTGTTTACTGGTCTAACTTTGGCTTTTAGCCCAGGGATCAGCTCTTTGAAGGGACATATTTTATATTGTTTGAAAGAATAAGTGATGGCCACTGCCGGGTTCTTCCCCCGATGCCTCAGACAGAGCTGGTGAATTCGTTCTTTTCATTCCCAGATCGCTTTGTGCTTATCTCCGTAATGTATGCGTTTCATTATTCTCCACCCTTCTCTATTAGACTGGTTGTGATAAGGGCAGGGGGGGTTATGTCTCATCCCTCTGTTTATTCAAGAACATAGGAAGTTGTTAATGATATCAATTAAATGAATTCAGTTAATAAATGTAAATATAATAAATAGAAAAATCTCAGAACGTGTTATTCAAATATGGCATTAAGTAAGCTTATATTATCACTCACTTAAGTATAGTTTTTTTTTTCTGTTATTGCATTGTTCTGTATCTTTGCCCATGAGGGTTATTATTTATTTCTATTTATATATTTATCTTCTCTATTAGGCTGAATTTCTTGGGGGCAAGCTTCATGTCTTACTATATGTCTACAACCTAACACATAGTCCAAACTTTGTATCTATTTACTGAAGACATGAATTCTTTATTTCTTTATCTTTTAAAGGTCTACCTTATTTGCAGTCTCTCGCCTCAAATACATGATACATTAGTTGGAAGACCATGCAAATACAAGACACTTAAATGTCACTAAATGTATTACATAAGTAAGTGTGTGTGTGTGTGTGTGTGTGTGTGTGTGTGTGTGTGTGTTGGGAGGGGGAGCAATAAGTAAAATAACCTGTCTATTGTAGAAAACAAGAGCTCAAAAAAACCAGAGGCAATTGTGGATTACATGGTCTGAGGCATGTTTAGATAGGCGGTAACATTTCTGTTGAACATAGAGGGATAGATGAACTTTGCTCTCAGGAAGAGGAAGAAGAAAGGACTGTACAAGGGAATTTAATTTCTTTTTGTTCTAAGTTCGCTGAGAAGATTTTAATCATCAATATGCATTTATTCTCATCAAATATTTTTTTACGAACTTGAGGTGACCATAGTTTTTCCCTTTAAGGTGTCAACCTAAATAAAATGACTTCATCATCATGGATTTTCCTTTAAATGTGACAGGAGGTTTTCTTTGTAAATATTACACTTAGGGTTTTTGTCTCTGACTACTGAGAAAGACTGTCTCATGATTTTCTCTTTTTGTAATGATTTTGGCCAATTTGGGTTAACAAGTTTACGCTCTTCCTATGAAAGGAGCTGATATGTTTTCAATTTTTGTCTTCTTCTCTGGAAGAGTTTATGTAAAGTTGAATTACTACTCCTTCAATGTGAAGATGAATTCCTCAGGAAAGCAGTCTGGGCCTGACGTATTTTCACATGGAAGTCTTAATTAAAGATCCAAATTTTAAACAAAAGGATGATTATTTACAGTTCATTTTTTATTATTCTAGTTTTTGTATATTTTGTGGAAAAAATTTCCTCTCTTGTCTAAATTAGCAAATGTATTGACATACAGTTGTGGATTATGTTTTTAAAAAATTTTTAAATGAATATTTCTTTTTGAGAGAGAGACAGAGCATGAGTGGGGGTGGGGGAAAGTAGAGAGAGAATCCGAAGCATGTTGCAGGCTCTGAGCTGTTAGCACAGAGCCTGATGCAGAGCTCGAACTCATGAACCATGAGATCATTTCCTGAACTGAAGTCGGATGTTTAACTGAGCCACCCAGGTGTCCCTACATTCTTTTTATATATTTGACATTTTAAGTATCTATAATGATTTTTCTTTTTCATTTGTATACCTGAAATCTTTTTTTAAATTTTTTTCCTTAAATCACACTGCTATGATTTTATCATTTTTTGTTGTTTTAGAGAACTATAATTTGTCATTTAAAAATTTTTCTACTGAATTTGGTTTTCCATTTAATAGACTGGTACTCTTACTTTTGTTGAGTATTTTGTACATCTGGTAACATTATACTTCAAAGCTTAAAGGGGCCAAGGGATCAATACATTCTTTTTTATTTTTTTAAGTTTATTTATTTATTTTGAGAGAGAGAGAGAGCGCACACATGCAAGTGAAGGGGGGCAGAGAGAGAGGGAGAGAATCTCTCCTTATGGTAACAGCACAGAATCTGACATGGGGCTTGAACTCATGAACCATGAGATCATGACTTGAACTGAAATTGGGAGTCAGATACTTAACTGACTGAGCCACCCAGGCGCCCCTCAACACATTCTGGATTATCAAATAATGATTATGTTAGATATAATTAAGTAAGCCAACTGGAAATTAAAATGTTTGGTTCAGAATTTTGTTGCAGACATGGTGAAGGTGTAGAGATGACAGCTATCTGTGTGGCCACGTGACAGGGGCTGATGGGATGCACTAGCCTAGAATAGAGGGTCAAGTGAGCTAAGACAACAGACTGATCATAACAGACTGTGCTGGTCAGGTTGTCTTTCTGATTCTCGTATCACATCAAGCTCATAGTATAGGCAAGGACTGATCACACTGGTCACTTTCTTCTCCATATAGTTTACAGAGTTTTACACAGAAGATGCTCCATGCATGCTCAAAAAATAACATAGTAAAAACATTTAACAAGCATCTTCATTCCACTAAATCCTAAGGAAATTAAAGGCCTTCCCCAATTCACAGAGGCGATCATTTAAAGACCTGAGACTAAGGCCACAATCTTCTGAGAGCAGATGCGTGCAGACATTGAATGCCAAAGCAGGACATGTGGACTGCGAGTTTGACAATGGTGGTGAAATATGAAGTGTTTTGGGAAATCAAGTTAGCATATCATACATATTTTATTAATATCCCCTTTTCTTTATTGAGAGGACAGAAAAAATTAGAAGTAAGCAATAGAACATAGAAACATAATGCAATCATATTGGGATTGTGTGTGTGTGTGTGTGTGTGTGTGTGTGTGTGTAGTTGTTTATTGAACTTGTTGTTCCTGAATCTTGGGTTTCTCAGTAGTTATCTACAAGGGGGTTTACTTGCACTAATGGATGTTTATAGTTGTTTATTTTTTTTATGTTTTATTTATTTTTGAGACAGAGAGTGCAGGGGAGGGGCAGAGAGAGAAGGGGGGGCAGAGGATCTGAAGTAACTCTGCCCTGACAGCAGGGAGCTGGATGCAGGGCTCGAACTCATGAACCAGGAGCTGAGTCAAAGTTGAACGCTCAACCAACTGAGCCACTGAGAAGCCCCTATCGTTCTTTAACCAATGAGGTGAAGTGACCTGTGTAGAAGAACTCAGGCCCTAGGAGCCCAGATAGGGAAAAGGGGGAACAAAGCTCTTTGTTCTGAATTAAACAAAGTGCTGCGTGCCCTTGGCCACTGACCCTGTGCCTAGAGGCCTCTCAGGGACGAAGGGCACAGGTGCTCTGTGAATCAGGGTCTGGGTGCCTCCCTTGCTTTTGTCTGCCTGTCCACGCAAACCTTATCTTTTAATGAGATCTCAGCTATTAGAAATCCTTTCAGGTTGTGGGAGGGTTGAAGTTCTTGGGGCATTTTCTTTTTTCCTATTACTTGGGCCTCTATCAGCATATTGAATTTTGGTGTTTCATGGGACAACACACAGTTAACAGTGAATTATGTCGCCCATTCTGCCTCCTCCATGAGCAAGTTATGCAGGCTTCTGGAAGGAGAGCATTAAAAACTCCTTAGCAGACCCCTTAATTTGGGTTGGCAAGAGAAAGAAGGGTAGAGGAATTGGAACATTCAGGTAAATGAATAATGAAAATGGGGGAATGCTGTGTTTCCAATCCTTCAGCAAAGAACACAAATTGACCAAATTTCGCACTATTTCCATTAAGTTGCACAACTTGATTTTTTTCTCCTTGTGTAGTGTGGAGAACTTACACAAAGCACGTGGGCGTGTTCAAGCACGTGGCCAAAGGGACAAAACCAGTATGAGTCTAAGCAGAAAGAGGAGGGGGCTACTTAAAGAAAAAAGGGGGGGAAAAAGAGATTTAAGACACTTGCAAAACTTATACGGAACATTTAATAAATTTCTGGTATTTTGTCTGAAAAGAAGAAGGAGAAGTTTGGAGCTTTGGTAGCTCTCTATTATAGAGTAAGTCAGGTGAGAGAAATCCTGTTTATTAGAAACTGCAATGAGTTACTTGCTGGGGGAAGAGAAAGGAGAGAAAGAGAAAGAGATAGCTAGAGAGAGAGATTGAGAGAGAGAAAGAGAGAGAGAGAGACCAAACACTGGGGTGGCTGAGCTGTTAGAGACCAGTTAATAGTAATAGTCGGGGCTTTCTGTATTTAGAGACTTTCCAGGAGACCCTATACGTGCTGTGTGTTCTAGGTAAGTCTAGGTAAGTCTGGGTTCTAGGTAAGTCACTAAACCCAAGAAAATATGAGATAAGTAAACCATTTTATAATCAACAAAACACCAGGGTGTTAAAATCAGTCTTTCTTCTTAATTTTGTCATACAATTTGTTTGTTGCTGTGTATATCTTATGGAGGATGCTTGTTAAAATGACTATTTTTTAAAAAATTTTCTTTGCATTGCAACAGGCTGAAATGAGATCTCTAATCCTTCATATTACGCTGAGGAGAGATGAACAGTTTAGAAAAAATATGGTTTGCTGATCTAAAAATCACCAAAATTCTGTAGATTTCATATTAGAAATAAGTAAATATTTGATATTGTATAAAAATAGGTGAATTCATCTCTTCACCTGACGCAAACACACACACACACGCACACGCACGCACGCACACATGTGTGAGTTTTATTTCTGAGCTTCTCCATGAATGAGAAAGTGTTCCTGATTTTTAAATGTTTGGATGATGAGGATAAAGTGATTAGGTTAGGTATCAGGATGTAATTTATTGTGAGGTTGGATCCTTTTTCATACAAGGGGTTTTATTCTGTTGTACAAAGTTCATAACGGATTTGATATTTTTTAAAATGTCAAATAACACCATTGGAAAACCTGTCTTATGTGAAAATACACAACTACAGAAAAATTTTTGCCTAGAGCCCATCTATTTTATCAGTCTCTTACTGTAAAAATTTTATCAGTCTTTCACACATAATGCCACACATGAGATACGTTCTGTCAGTGAGTATCTTTCTCTGTTGTCTGTCCCTGGAGCATACAGCTTTTGAACTCAGACGTCTTTGGTTTTATTGGGATCACATGCCTCATTTGGCATCTTTGTCAAATGGTCCGTGATTTATTACATATCCTGGGGCTGCGCTTGCCGAACACAGTCATCTGCCCCAGAAGGTTCTGGAAGCTCTTCTAAGCCTTAGCATTTTCTGGATGGTCAGATTTGAAGTTTAATACTCGCTTCCAGACTTTTTACAGCTTAAGCATTTCTCAATAAATTTAACTATACTAGACCAATTTGTTCAACCTGACTCGGTGAACAGAAAAAAAAATAAGTTGCTAACCATGCCACGACTAAAACTCCACCGAGGGTTGCAAGATCCCAAGCAGCTACATTGGCTTCATGGTTGCCCCAGGTCAATCTTACTGATAATGCAACAGCATATTTCCAATAATATTTTATAGCACATGGGCTGTTGAGGGGAAAAAAGATGTTTAGTCTTATAAGTTTTCGAGAAATGTCGTGTAACCTACACCCAACAACATGTACCTCCAGTCCCCGGAGAAACACTTGGCCAGTACTAGTCAACTAGTACTCTAGTACCTTTAAGACCTGTTACATCTTATCTAACACATTTTTGTTTAAACTTCTTCAGTTACAAAGTTTCCCTTTTCACACATAATCTATATCTGGCTGTTATAGATTCTATATCTGGCTGAAATAGATTCTATATCTGGCTGATATAGATTCTATACTTGATCTTACCATTAACTCTCACTAGGACAGAATTTTGGAAATGCTGGAATAACACCATTTGGAGTTTGATATATCTGATGTGCAATTCTCAGTTTTGTGTCCTGCACGTGTTCTATTATCTTAAAGATCATCTTTGTTGGTGACCCTGGCATCTTACAGTCTGCAGTCCCACAAGGCATGAATCAGTAGTAGTCAAAGTGGAAAAGCGAGTTAAGACAGAGAGGTATGTTTCGGAAGCCTGAAAGCTGGAATACGGTGACAGTGTGCTGTCCAACTTGAAATATAACGGAGTCTGTGGAGCTGTGTTTGGTTTTCAAAGTCCTACGACCAGGAGCCTTGTACAAGCCACCTGGGCCATGCTTTCTTCATGAGCAATTTAGTTAGTATAACTCGTGAGGCATGCTTAAACTTCACGGCAAGACAGAGTCAACAAAAGTTAGCAGTGCGAATGTAGCCCGGATGAAGGAATTGAATTGGTGTTTGCCTCTGTTGGTAATGACTACAAAAGTTCTTTCTAGAAATCCCAACACAGTGGCTATAAGTGCCTGTCCACACGGTAGGCAAAATAAAGATGACTAAAGGCACACACTTCAGGAAAACCGTAGGTGAAACTTCTAGTAAGGAAGCAGGCTGGGGATGATGAGAAATCATGGACAGAAAAAGGACAAATATTTGCATCTTTAGAGACATCATGCTAAGAATGTTCATTCGTAAGAAATGGAATGATATAATTTCTGGCAAGTACAAATGTCTGGGTCTCACAGGCCAGGGCTGTGAAGGCAGCTCTTCTGGGCTACTATCACTCTCTAGTCTCTACAGTTCATCCCAACACGGTCGCTTGCCTCCTATCCAGCAGGGCTCAGTTACTAGCCACGCTGAGTTGCAAGTAGGTCAAAGAAATGTAACCTTATTCTGGGAGGTCAAGATCTAGGTAAAATCCTACCACTTGGAAATTGAGAAGCTGTCTCGGCTGCTTGACAACCCACTTAGCTACTCACCCCACCTACCCAAAGATTTCATCCAGCGCAAATTCCCGGATAGCTGGGTAATGTGCAGTGCTTGGTTAAGATGCTGTGTCGATCTTAAAAACTGAGAACAAACTGAGGGTTAATGAGAGGTGGGAGGGCGGGGAGGGTAGGTGATGGGCATTGAAAAGGGCATCTTTTGGGATGAGCACTGCGTGTTGTACAGAAACTAATTTGACACTAAATTTCATATATTAAAAAAAAAAAGATTAAAAAAAGATGCTGTGTCGAACCTCGTCTTCTTTAATCACCCACGGATGCAAAGACAAGTCATCGACAGCCACCACTTCTAATACACCTTTACAGGTGGGAACAGGATAACCACAACGCAAAACTCCTACTTGGGAAAGTTGTCACTCTTCCTTAGCAACTGCCAAATCTGTTAGGGAGGTGTTGGTGAATACCTCATTTTTGGCCATGGAAGAAATTATTTTTGACCTTCCGGATGCTTCTGTTTCTGTGATCTGGGAGGATCTCCCATATTTCTCCTCTGTGAGCACCTGATTCTGCCTGCGGGAAGATTCTTCCCCTCTGTTGTACTCCCTGGCCGGTCATGTCTAACATGGACAGGGGAGCTTGCTCTTTTTGGAGCTAATCAGACTTCTCAGGGTGTGGGTTTGGAGACCTAGGGTGTTTTAGATGTGAAAAAAGACATAGGTGTTTGCATAGCAGGCTTGCGGCTCCTTTGAAAACATAATTTTTTCACAAATTGTGTGTGCCCCGGCCCCTTTCCTGAACAGGTCATCTCAGCTTTTAGCTTTCAAGTGACACATTGTGTCAGCTGGTTTCCCCATCCTATTATCCATTCCCCATCTTTGTCTCTCTTCCTGCCCCATCACCCAAACAGGAGGAAAGGTGCAGGGTTGTCTCCGTTTTGGGACCTGCACCATCATCTTGTTGCTGGCCTGTCTCGTCACTGTTGTTGTAGCGGCTGAACTTGTAATCGCTCTCCTGCTTCCTCTGTGGACGCCAGCTATCGCTCCCTTTCCTCGGGCTCCAGCCTGCTCATGGTCTTGGTGGCCTGTCCTTCCTCAGTACCCATCCTGGGGACTGTAGGCTGGTTCATCCAGCCCTCGCGATTGCATAATTTCCTGTGGTAAGTAAATAAATAATCCATATCTATATACCTGTCTATCTGTATCTTTACATGTCTGGACATCTGTGAAAATGCAATCTTCTATTGCTGCTTCCCTGGTTGAGGCTCTTTTGAGGACTTGAATGGGGAGGGACTTGAATGGGGAGGCGCCATCTTTAATTTGAATTTGCTCTTGGGCTGACCCCCCTTCATCTGGCATGGAACTCTTTTGTAATTTTTTTCATATTTATTATTTATTTTTGAGAGAGAAAGAGACAGAATGTGAATGGGGGAGGGGCAGAGAGAGAGGGAGACACAGAATCCGAAGCAGGCTCCAGGCTCTGAGCTGTGGGAACAGAGCCCAACTCGGGGCTCAACTCCTGGACCCTTGAGATCGTGACCTGAGCCGAAGCTGGACTGAGCCACCCAGGCATTGCTGGCATAGAACTTTTAATGAAAGGTAGTTTAAGAAGCTGTGGTCCTGTATTCTGTGGAGGTTGCTATTGAGAAGCCTTCGAAGATAAACGTCCTAGTTTTGGAAGGGAAATTATTTTATTTTTTCAGATCTACAAGGCCCCTGCTTACTAGACTCTCAATCCGTTTACGGTATTGACCATGGATAGAGAGTGCCTCACTTATGCCTTCCCACAGTGGTGTGCAGAAAGGCTAGCACAGACATTGTTCATTTCTCCTCAGGGCATTGCTAAAGTGACAAGAAGCAGCCGGCAAAAATCAATAATGTGAGTTTTCTTAGTATTTCTTAGCATTTTCCCTAATGTTACTACATTAGATGACATGTGATCTGCCTCTTAAGAAACAGCAGGGGATACATTCATCAATGTTTTGTCCAGGTACAATACGTTTTCAGGTGGCAATAACTCAGACCATGAATTATCCCACCCAACCAATTCCACTAAGCAAATTCTATGAGTTTAGGTCCTCTTACTTGTAGCCTCCTTTTTCCAGGTATCAAAATCTTACATCGGTTGGGATTAGGTGTACCTATGAATACTAGCAATAGCTTCAGCACTTAAGAGTAGCTTAAATAAGACCCAGAGATTTTTACTCTTATGTTCCAGATGTTCAGAGGTAATCTGGATTAAGGTTCATATGTTTCACCATGGGGTCAAAGACTCAGGCTCCATCTGCCCTACTTTTCTGTGATTCTCCTTCCCAAGGTCATTTCATGTTCCAATATGGCTGCTCATTCCAGCCACCGATTCACGTTGCAGTCAGCAGAATTAGCGAGGCCAAAGGAAAAAAAAGAGCTCTGTCTTTAAAGACACTGGTTAGAGGGGCATAATTACTTCCTGTAACACAGTGAAGGAGCATTAACTCTTTCTGCCACTTAAGTGCCATGTGATCTGTAAAGCTATGCGCTGGGGGAAAAAAAAAGACACAGAGATTCCACAAACAGCTGTTACAGCTGCAGAACAGACACTGTCCTTCACAGTCAGAGTTCTCTTATAGCGTCACCCATTCAGCATGGACATCTGAAAATGACAGAAACACAAGGTGTGTTATAAGTTTATTTTAACTCTGGATAGTTTTATATTTTCATGGCAGCATCGGAGATGTTTAAGAAAACAAAGCTGTAATTGACTTTCACTTTATGTGTTGGCATCACCACTATTTTTGTTGTTTAAGCTCATTTGAATATTAAAAACATAAAAAGAAGAAATTTAGATGTCAACATTATTCTCAGGCTCAGTGGTGAGCAAAATAAAGGTCGTTTATACAAAACAGTTTATATTTGACTTCCTATGGGAAAGCTCCGAGCTAGACAAGGTAATGATTAGACCAAATTGGAACTTAATGTTAATGCTTCTTGTTAAAATGGAAAGTATCAGTTCAGGTTATCTGGAGGCCACTGAGAATACCTTCTATGTATGGCCAAACAGCCTTTTCCGAAAAGACAAGTTACCTAGATTGAATTGACGCTTTCAGGCTTCGCTGGCATGGTAAGTGGACACAAAAATAGTTTCATTTTGAAGATGGAGATCAGCTAAGAGGCACTGAAGAATAAGGGTGGAACTAGAGAACTGAACTCAGCAGTGAGATGGGGAGTTAAGTTTGTAGTGCTCACTGAATTCCTGCAGCCTAGTGTATTTTTGTTGTTTTTGTTTGTGTGTGTTTGAAATTTCACAAATTATCAGAATGTAAAATAGATTCAGAACATTCATAATATGGTGAATTCAATATCCTTAAATTCCATCTACTAAAAAACACAAAAAATATACTAAAGTATAGAAATGTAAGAAAAGGCAAGAAGTCTTTGAAAGCCTATATATATATATATATATATATATATATATATATGAAAGTATTTATTCACAGAAGTAAAATAGAAGTATTCACATAAGTAAAAATCACTAATCCCTAGTGATCAAAATTTCCTTACTAATGAGCCTAATTCGGGGCACAGAGGACATAGTTTGGTAAGTCTAATTGAGATCCCTATAGAAACTTTCCGTGATTACATACTTGGTGAAAGTTTACAACACAAAGTAATAAGGATGCTCGCTTGTCTTGATTTTGGACTAGAGTACAAAGAGTAGCACTTCTTATGAATTTCTGGCTACGAATGAAAGAAAAGCTCTCAAGTGAGTAACCATCTATAAAGCATAAAAACTATCAGGCGATCATTGATTTTAAAGTGGTCCCAATTAGGAAGTTATCCTTGCTGCTTGGGAAAGGGTAACACATTTTCCCTTGGCAGGTGTGCACTTTCAACCCACACTTTAAAGGAGTCTCACTAATCAAAAGCTGTAAAGCACATGAGAAAAAGTATCAGCATTAGAACACTCAAAAGAAATAACCAAAATCTAAAAAAAAATCTAGAAGAATCAGACATTCAAAGACTGGATATTAGAAATACATGCTACAAAGTATAAAATACACGATTTAATAATGCTTAAGGAAATCTAAAAAAACTTCAAAATGTGCTGCAGAAAAATGAAATGAAAACAAAGTCCATTATATTTGATACTAAGGCCCACATACAATTCTAGAAATGAAATATATAGTAATTACATTTGGAAGACCAATGATTGGTCAGAAGTTTATGACCAAATGGAAGAATTACGAGAAAACTATAAATAAATTCTTTCGAATATAGCACAGAAGTTCATAGAGATTAAATATGGAGAAGTTACGCAGGTAGCAAAATAATATATATTTAATTAGAGTTGAGAAGATTATAAAAAGGCAAGTTTTGAAGAGAATATTGATTGAAATCTTCCAAAATGGATACAGGGCACCAATCTTTAGATTCACAGATGCAAACAAATGTTTGGCAAGATAAGTACAAGGAAATCTTTACACCAAAAAACATGATAGTGAAAGCAAGGCAAAAATCAGGCACCTGGAAATACTAAAGTGAAAGAAAAAGAGGGAGATCTGAATAGCAGTTCAAGGGAATAAGAGAGATTACCTACAAAGGGATGGCAATTAGGCAAATAACTGATTTCTCAACAGGAATCATGGAAGCCAAAAAATAATGAAAGCGTTTCTTCAAAGTGATCACATAAAATAACTGTTAATCTAGAATTGCATGCTCAGCAACCTATCTTTAAAAAAGAAAGAATAGGGGCGCCTGGGTGGCGCAGTCGGTTAAGCGTCCGACTTCAGCCAGGTCACGATCTCGCAGTCCGGGAGTTCGAGCCCCGCGTCAGGCTCTGGGCTGATGGCTCAGAGCCTGGAGCCTGTTTCCGATTCTGTGTCTCCCTCTCTCTCTGCCCCTGCCCCGTTCATGCTCTGTCTCTCTCTGTCCCAAAAATAAATAAACGTTGAAAAAAAAAATTAAAAAAAAAAAGAAAGAATAAATGAAAGCATTTTCAGACAACATAAAAGCCTATTTACCATTAACGGATTTTAGCAAAGAATTTTCTAAGTGTTACAGTATAGGAGGAAGAAAAATGACCTCTTATGAAAAAGGAATAATGAGCAGGAAAGTCTGATAACATACTGATTTTATGCATCATGACAAAAAGTCTGATTTATGCAATAAAAACAAGGCAGAAAAAGAATCTCAGTTAAAATATCTTATTGTCTTTGGGTGGTTAGGAGGAGACTAAGATAAGAATTCATGTTTTACGTTGTGAAATTAAACATCCTTGGTAAACTAGTAAGGCAACTACCTAATAGAAGTGTATCTTCCAAAATGATAGAAAAGTTGAACTTTAGGGGCAAAAATCAGTTTAATCAATACAAATAAATTAAGAAATGAAAAAAATGATTATAAAAACTCATGTGAGACAATTATTATAAAATGTTAAAAGTAAATGTAAATGAAATCATAGTCACAATGCATATATATATGGACTAAATTCTTTTTTGTTAAAGGTGATGTTTAATACCAGATCGTATTAAAAATCACTGTAGACTGTTTATAGTGTTAATAAGAAGCACACGATATTGGGGTGCCTGGGTGGCTCAGTAGGTTAGGACTCCAACTTCAGCTCAGGTCATGATCTCACAGCTTGTGAGTTTGAGCCCCGCATCAGGCTCTGTGCTGACAGCTCAGAGCCTGGAGCCCGTTTCAGATTCTGTGTCTCCCTCTCTCTGTGCCCCTCCCCCACTCATGCTTCATCTCTCTCTTTCTCAAACATAAATATTTAAAAAGTTAAAAAAAAGCAAAAAAAAAACCCCAAAAACAAAAACAAAAAACACTATTTAACAGTAGAAATGTGTAAGAATTTCTACTTAATTTCACAAATGTTTTGCAGCTGTACTAACATCATATAAACTGGACTTTAGGGGCGCCTGGGTCTTTCAGTGGGTTAAGCGTCTGACTTCAGTTCAGGTCATGATCTCATGATCTGTGAGTTCCAGTCCCACCTCAGGTTCTGTGCTGACAGCTCAGAGCCTGGAACCTGCTTCAGATTCTGTGTCTCCCTCTCTCTCTGCCCCTCCCCACTCACACTCTGTCTCTCTCTCAAAAATGAATGAATATTAAAACAATTTTATAAAACTGGAATTTAGCCAAAAAGTATTTCTAAGATATAAAGATGGCAACTACCCAATGATTAAAGTTTTAATTCACTAGGAAGAGACAACAATTCTAACCTTGATTTATACTAATAACAGCTTCGAAATACATAAAGAAAAAACCTGCAGGACTACTAGGAGAAATGAGCAAAATCTGGCATCATTGTTTAACATCCTTTCTTCAGTAATTTTTAAATGGGATGAATAAATAGGCTGCAACAGATTTGAGCAACACAACAGATTGCTCTATTTTATTTTATTAAAAAATTTTTTTTAAACATGTATTTATTATTGAGAGACAGAGACACAGAGCATGAGCAGGGGAGGGGCCGAGAGATGGAGACACACAGAATCCGAAGCAGGCTCCAGGCTCCGAACTGTCAGCACAGAGCCTTATGCAGGGCTTGAACTCACAAACCACGAGATCATGACCCGAGCCGAAGTCGGATGCTCAACCGACTGAGCCACCCAGGCGCCCCCAGATTGTTCTATTTTAAAGTTAGCAATTTCCCCCCAAGTGTACATGGACTATCATGAAAATTAACCAAGTTTTAGTAACTATCAGAGAACCATTATCAAATTAATTTAGTAACTATCAGAGAACCATTATCAAATTAATTAGAAATCAGTTCTAGAATGTCAAATTAAAAACTCCATATATTTGGACATTAAAATAAGACTGAACCTAACCAAAAAATTTTAAGTAAACATGAAGGGGTTGAAGTAAAAAATATAGAATATGTCCTTATTTATCTTTATATTCATGTTTAGATATATGTATATATTTATTATCAATTGGATACTATTAATCCAATGGTTAACATTAGAAGAGGGTTTAAACCTCTTGGTTTTCCATAGTTTGTTCTCTATTTTATTTTATTTTTAAAGTTTTATTTTATTTCAACAGGGACAGAGAGAGACAGAGAGAGAGAGAGAGAGAGACCAAGTGTGGGAGGGACAGAAAGAGAGGGAGAGAGAGCGCATCCCAAGCAGGCTCCACACTGTCAGCACAGAACCCAGTGTGGGCTTGCTCTCATGAACCGTGAGATCATGACGTGAGCTGAAGTCAAGAGTTGGAACCTTAACTGACTGAGCCAACCAGGTGTCCCTGGTCTCTATTTTAAATATTTCCCTTCTTTTTAGTTCTGTCCTTTCACATTCAGAATCTTATCCCATATGCTTCATTGGATCTTAACCACCTTTGCTTTTCCTAAGCTAAACATTAAATTACTGTGTGGTTGAAATATAGCCTCACATTTCTACTCTACTCTAGCTGGGCTCAGGAGGGAGAGTTTGGATCTGGAGACAGTCAACGCAAGTTCCAATTCAGGCTCTGATAGTTCTCTGACCATGGACAAATTATTTGCGTATGGTTCTCTCAGTTCTACAAGAGAAATGCTAACACTTCCTTTGTATGTAAAGCTCCAGATTCACCGTATGACCCCATTAAATATTTTGTAATGAGAAAAGCTTAAAATCACTAAGGTAACTCATTGTAAATCTTGATGCCAGTCCTGATTAGTTATGTCACATTTGGCAGTTACCTAAATTCCTAAACCCAAATTATCTTTAGTTCTAAAATAAAAAGATCACTCTTACCGCTGTGATAAGGATCAGCCAGATACTGTGTGTGGGAAATTGTTGCTAAGTATTGTCGTTGCTTCATTTGGTGTTATTTTTGTTAGTGAAAAACAGACTTGGCAACCAAACTGATAAAAACTTGTAGTGATAGAATTTCAGAATGTGTAATGATTGACAAAAGGAATGTATCTATTTCTATTTAGGAAAACAATGGCTTGTAAATCCAGTTTAGTCTACGTAGGGCCATTGGAATATACTAATGGGAAAAAAATCTTTCCTTCTCAACAAACTTAAACGTGAGTAACTTGAACTTTTGCTCATTACCCCTTCCCTGTACCTTCATTCAGTATGGATTGACAGTTTTCAAACATGAGATCATGTACTGGTAAAATATTTTTTTTAATGTATCAGTGTCAGTGCTTTTAAACGGCTGAAATCAATTGCTTTGAACACAGAAAGCAACTCTATTTTTTTTTTCATTTTTTTTTCAACGTTTATTTATTTTTGGGACAGAGAGAGACAGAGCATGAACGGGGGAGGGGCAGAGAGAGAGGGAGACACAGAATCAGAAACAGGCTCCAGGCTCTGAGCCATCAGCCCAGAGCCTGACGCGGGGCTCGAACTCCCGGACTGCGAGATCGTGACCTGGCTGAAGTCGGACGCTTAACCGACTGCGCCACCCAGGCGCCCCAGAAAGCAACTCTAAATGACATCAGCATAATACTTACAGATTTGGTAGAATAGGATATCCTAGAATATCCCTTATCATCTTTCTGATCTATCCAAAATTAATTTTATTGAGTTCGGGAGCTTAATTTGGGTGGTGAAGTCTCTTAAAAATTATAGTCTCTTAATGTTATTCTACAATAA
Source organism: Felis catus (assembly GCF_018350175.1). Classification (NCBI taxonomy): domain Eukaryota; kingdom Metazoa; phylum Chordata; class Mammalia; order Carnivora; family Felidae; genus Felis; species Felis catus. The sequence goes on from NC_058368.1 coordinate 74,191,772, forward strand.
AAGTTTGGTAAATTATGTTCTATGGGCCAAATATGGTTGTCTGCCTGGTTTGGTACATGAAATTGTATTGAAACACAGTCACACCCCTCATTTATATATTTCTCTGGTGGTTTTCGTGCTAAAACAGCTGAATTCACTGTATGAACACAGGGTATAATATGATGACTATCTGATCTTCTACAGACACAGTTGCCCACTCTTGTTCTATGATTAAAATTAGTAAGGGGGCGCCTGGGTGGCTCAGTCGGTTGAGCGTCCGACTTTGGCTCAGGTCATGATCTCACAGTTCCAGAGTTTGAGCCCTGCGTCAGGCTCTGTGCTGACAGCTTGGAGCCTGAAGCCTGCTTTTGATTCTGTGCCTCTGTCTCTCTCTGCCCCTCCCTCGCTTGCACTTGGTCTCTCTCTATCTCTCTCAAAAATAAACATTAAAATTTTTTTTTTAATTAGTAAGGAGAAAATTTCTTACAGTGTTTAGCAAAAGATATTTCTTCACTTGTTATTCTCCCTGTTTTCTTTCCTATATCTAGAAAAACATTTGAAATGCTTTAGATCATGTTGTCATCCATTTGTATAATGTAACATAATTAATTAATAATTAATGTAATGGAATATATAATAAAATATATAGACATATATTGTAAAGATTTTATTTTATTTATTTATTTATTTTTAAATTTTTTTAAACATTTTTTATTATTTATTTTTGAGACAGAGAGAGAGCATGAACAGGGGAGGGTCAGAGAAAGAGGGAGACACAGTATCCGAAACAGGCTCCAGGCTCCGAGCTGTCAGCATAGAGCCCGACGCGGGGCTCGAACTCACGGACCGTGAGATCATGACCTGAGACAAAGTCGGATGCTTAACCGACTGAGCCACCCAGGCGCCCCTAAAGATTTTATTTTTAAGTAATCTCTGTATGCAGTGTGAGGCTCAGACTAATAACCCCAAGATCAAGAGTCACATGCTTTCATGACTGAGCCAGCCGCATGCCCTATTTTATAATTTAACTTAAGAAAAAGACAATGTTGCTTTTTGGCATTTTTAGTAGAATTCTCAGGGGAAAATCCTAATTTTAAAAAGTGTCACACTTCCTCCTTGAGAGGCTGCACTGTGTAGTCATGCTCTCAGTTAGTCAGCTGACAGATATAACTATCATGCATTTTTTTTTCAACTCATTTCCAGGAGTCAAGTATCTCTTACAGTGGTTGGCACAGGGTGAGTTTGCATTGCATGCTTTTGGTTACTGGGAATTAAGAGCATATATATCAAATCACATCTGATAGTTATGGTAGCAATTTGTCACTCATGTTTGCAACTGTGAAATATTGCTAAAACCAACTGATGGTTAAAAATACCCATTCTGTATTGGTTGGATTAGTCCATTTCATCCATCACTCACAAAAATGAATGAGGACAAATATGTTGCTTAATGCATGCCCTTTGGGTATGCACTATAAAATTACACACTATAGTCAATTATTTTCAGTTTTGCATTATTTTGTTAAGAATTGTGTTGTTCATCCCTCCGCCATATCTTATATTTGAACATCAAAAAATTCAGGAAAATATAATAAATTTGCATTTTAACAAGTAATTTATGAAGACTTAAAAGAAAATCTGGCTCGGGTAGACAATGAGTCTAAATTGTGAGAGTTAAATAATCACATTTCACGGCCCATGTATTAGGAAATGCACGTTATAGTTTCACAGGTATTCTAGGCTATGTTACTAATGAAGCAATTTGCTCTGCGTCCAGTCCCATTTTACTTGCTGTCATCAACGATTAAAGAATGCCATGGAAGGGTCACTCTGGATTAGCACCCTGTCTTTGCAGAGATCCCCACTTAAAGGAGAAGGATTTTCATTTGTGTTCTGGGCGATGCCACAGGTTAAAGTCATTCAACAGAAGTAGTATTTTTCTAAATGTTTTCATTAGGCAGTTATCATTGAAGTAGACAAATGTTGAAACATCCCCAAGTGAAACAATCTATTTATATGGTTCAGAAACTTACTTAACACAGGACTGGGTACACCTTGAAGCCATCTCCAGAGAGGAGGTAAACAAATCAAGCAAACAATAAGAACACGACGATAATAAGAAACAAGCAAACCTGGGAGTTTTAAGGGAACATTTACTACTTAAGGAAAAGAACTGTGCCATATCTATCTACTCATCAATTTCCCTCATAGCTCATACCACGATAGCACCTACAATGAAGCCCATAGCTACACCAGACCAGAGTTCTTCTTGAAGAAGATGAAAGCAACGACAAAGACCTCTTATATCTTTCCTTCTCCCTTTTAAAATATGACTCGTATCTATTTTTATGTTGATTTTGGAGTCAGAGAGTAAAAAAGACAGGAAGTCACACAACATAGCATTCACCTTGCAAAATGTGACAATACAAACAACTGCCAAAAGCATAGAGCTTTGGGGGACACAGGGGTGGTCGGTTAAGCATCTGACTCTTGATTTCTATTCAGGTCATGACCTCATGGTTCATGAGATCAAGCCCTGCATCAGGTTCTGACAGTGCAGAGCCTGTGTGGGACTCTCTCTCTCCCTCTCCGTCTCTACCCCTCCCCTCCTTGTGTGCACACTCTCTCTCAAAATAAATAAGACAACTTAAAAAAAGTGTAGCGTTTTTTTATTGAGAGCTGTATTAAGTCATTCAAGTGATTTACTTCCCTAAAATGAATTTAGTTCTGTGTCAACTGTGTGTAGTCTCATCCACAGAAGTGCATACATACCACTCCTTTTAAAAATTAAAGAAAAATTGGGGAGCCTGTGTGGCTCAGTCGGTTGAGCGCCGGACTTCGGCTCAGGTCATGGTCTCGTGGTGCGTGGGTTCGAGCCCCGCGTCGGGCTCTGTGCTGACAGCTCGGAGCCTGGAGCCTGTTTCGGATTCTGTGTCTCCCTCTTTCTCTGACCCTCCTCTGTTCATGCTCTCTCTCTGTCTCAAAAATAAATAAATGTTAAAAAAAATTAAAGAAAAATACACATGACTGTTATTGATGGCTGAGAAATCACACACTATTTAAAATAATCCTCGTCTTAGAGTTCGTAGAATAGAATTCTACTTGCACACAGAATCATGCCTTGAAATAATAAACCTTTATTGACCATTTAACATGTGTCAGCCATTTGCTTATGAATTAAGGCAATTTAACTATAAGTGTGCATGTATGGGTTTATGTATATATGTATCTGTGCATGTATGTATGCTTGTATGTATTTAGTAATTATTTAACCAGACTTGGCTGCTACAAAATGATTTGTTTTGAAATGTGGAAGCAAGCTAGCGTTTTTTAAATTTGTATTTGAAATTTCTAATAAACCTTGACAGTGCCTTTTGGAGGAACAGCATACATTTTTTTTTTTTAAGTGCAACTTGTTGGGTCTCAAGGCCTGATTTCTTTGAGAAATGCCACATTAATCTTTGCACCGCAGTATCAGCCTAAAGAAGGGGCAGTGAGGGACGCCTGGGTGGCACAGTCGGTTAAGCGTCCGACTTCAGCCAGGTCACGATCTCGCAGTCCGGGAGTTCGAGCCCCGTGTCAGGCTCTGGGCTGATGGCTCAGAGCCTGGAGTCTGTTTCTGATTCTGTGTCTCCCTCTCTCTCTGCCCCTCCCCCGTTCATGCTCTGTCTCTCTCTGTCCCAAAAATAAATAAACGTTGAAAAAAAAAATTAAAAAAAAAAAGAAGGGGCAGTGATATTGCCCCTGCTAACTGAATGAGGAAACAATTTGCAGGGAGATTTCTAAAACCATTAGAAAAGGTGCACTTCAAGAGAATCCCCAGATAAAAGACACAAGTAAAATAACTGGCAAATAGAAGTCCATAAAATAGTAACTATTTATTGAATTCTTGGGCGGTACTAACACAGAGGCCTTTCTATAAATTATATCATATGATCTCCAGAAAACTCTATGGTAGTCTCTACTGATACTTCCAAGTTACAGGAAGGAAGAGACTCAGGCAAGTTTCAGACCCAGGAGTTGTATCTCAGTTCATGCTTTTAATTGTCTATCAAACATGTACATAAATTTGGCAAACAGACTTGCTTTTTTTGGAGCAAACATTTGTAGCTGACCTCTAATCTAAGAGGCAGATTTGCAGTCAATTTCCTGTTCTTTGGACACCAGCTGCAGCCACTAATCAAAGGGCATTTACTTGCAACCTTCAGAAGGAGGTGAATAGTCCATTTGGTTTTAGCAGCAGGTGCACACATCAAAATTAGAATTAGTAGTTTCAGAGCATATATGTGGTGAATTATTGTTCATTCCTCTATCTTCTTAACTTCTTAAACTCAAAAGCATAATTCCATAGTCCACATTATGAAGCGTTAGCAAGGAAGATGTTCTTTAACATGTCCATATATAGAAACATTTATCTGTTTAAATATTTGATAAAGACATTGAAAATAGACGTAATGCACTATTAAGCCTGGGAATATCTCCAAGAAAGGTAATGTGTGTTTATAGAAGTAATAAAAGTATTTAACAACTAGTGCAGTTTGGGCTCTAGCCAGTCAGAATGGGTGTTGACTATAAATGACATATTTGAATGTATAAATTGGACAGTGTTTTGAACAACTAGAAATATGTGGGTGTTACGGACAGAATTTTATCCCCTCACAGTCATATGTTGAAGCCTTAACTCCCAATGAGACTGTACTTGGAAATAGGGCCATTTATTTATTTATTTATTTATTTATATTTTAACGTTTATTTATTTTTGAGAGAGGGAGTGAGCAGGGGAGGGGCAGAGGATCCGAAATGGGCTCTGCATTGACAGCTAAGCGCCCCGTGAGGGGCTCAAACTCACAAACCACGAGATCATAACCTGAGCCAAAGTCAGATGCTTAACCAACTGAGCCACCCAGGTGCCCCAGAGACAGGTCCTTTAAGGACGCAGTGAAGTTAAATGAATTCCAGAAGGTGTGGCCCTAATGCGATAGGACTGGGGTCTTTACAATAAGGGGAAAAGATACCAGGAGCATGTACACAAAGGGAAGGCCATGGGAAGACCCAGTGAGAAAGTGGCCATCTATCAAAACTAAAGAGTAGGTTTCACCAGAAACCAATTCTGCTGACACCTTGATCTTGGACATCCAGCCTCTAGAACTGTGAAAAAAGAAAGTCCTATGTAAGCCTCCCCCAGCCCCAGTCCATGGTATTTTGTTATGGGAGTCCCAGAAGGTTCACGTAGTGAGGGTAACTATTTGTGTTCAAAGGTATTTTTTCCTTTGATTGTTAAAAATCAAAGTTATATAAGAAAAGAACTGAAATAGTGTAACATGTCTTATAACAACAACATTAAAGAAAATCAGTCTTGGAGTTCTGTTTCTTAAAAGGTGTCACTTTTATGTCATTTTTAACTATTTCTCCTGGAATATATCTTTATATTTGTAAGTAAACTACTTTTCAATATTTTTATTATTTCAATATTAACTAATAAATTAAAAATACAAAAGATATGAACTCAACTGTCATCTCTCTGCACTGGAATCAAACACACACACACACACACACACACACACACACACACTTCCCCCTTTCCTTGATCTTTTTGAAATAGCTGTATCAGAATTTTCAGTAAAATCAACATAAAGTGTTTATATTATCATGGCTATGTTAATAATATTTTAATGAAATTATGCTAATATTCTATGATTATATATTTCTGCTTTAAATTTTTATTTTCTCTAGAGTTAATAATAGACCTGTTTTTCCATTTGGTTAATTGTGTAGTAGATATCAAAAATTCATTTAGTAAATCTCTTACCAAAATATATATCAACTTTAAATACTTTCAAATTATTGTTTCCTTCCTTCCTTCCTTCCTTCCTTCCTTCCTTCCTTCCTTCCTTCCTTCCTTCCTTTTTCTTTCTTTCTTTCTTTCTTTCTTTCTTTCTTTCTTTCTTTCTTTCTTTCTTTCTTTCCTTTTCTTTTTCCCTTGGGGTTATTTCTCTGTATTTAACCCTGTATACTGACTCTCTAGGCCTGCCCACTGGCTGATATCTCTGGATACCCTTTCCTATTCTGATATTTCCCTTTAACTCTCTCCTAGTTTAGGTTTTATGTTTCTGAATTCCATGTTCTACTGTGTCTAGTTTGGTTCTTCATTTTGGTGGATGAAACCTTATAGCAGTTTCTTGAGGGAAGGGTGCATGGAGGGTCAATTTTTGAGATATTTAATGTGTGAATGTGTCTTTATTTTTCAAAATGCTCATTAGGTTCATAATTTGACTGGGCATAAAAATCTTCCTTGGAAATACTGTATTTTGATAACTCCTAACATGGGATTTACCCTCTGGAAAAAATGTGTAGATTCAGAACGGTTTAATAACTTAAACATAAGACCCGAAACCACAAAACTCCTCGAAGAAAACTAGATAAGGAGGAAAACTCTAGTTCTATTTTTTTTGTATGTAGTTGTCCAGTTTTTTCAACACTATGTATTGAAAAGACCATCCTTTCCCTATTGTGTGTTACTGTTGATGATCAGTTGACCATATATGTGTAGACTTATTTTGAGGTCTCTATTCTATTTCATTCATCTACATGTCTGTCTGTCTTTATGCCAGTGCCATACTATTTTGATTAATGTAGCTTTGTAATGTATTTTGAATCAGGAACTATAATACCTCTAGCTTTGTTCTCTTTTCTTAAGATTGATCTGGTTATTTGTAGTTTTTGTGGTTCCATGTAAATTTTAGGATAGCTTTTTTTCTATTTATGTCAAACAATGCCATTAGGATGTTTATAAGGGTTACATTAAATTTGTGGATGATTTTGGTTAATAGGGACATTTTACTAAATATTAAGTTTTCCAATTCATTAATATAAAATGTCTTTCCATTTGTTTGTGTCTTCATTTCTTTAATCAATGTTTTATAGTTTTCAATATAGAATTTTTTCATCTCCTGAGTTTAGTCCAAAGTATTTTATTCTTTATGGTACTATTATAAATTGAATTATATTTCTAATTTCCCTTTCAGATTTTTTGGTGTATAGAAACACAACTGATATCTATATGTTGATTTTGTGTCCTGCGACTGTACTGAATTTGTTTTTCAGTTCTTAGAGTTTCTTATGAAATCTTTAGGATTTTCTCTATATAAGTTCATGTTGCCTGCAAACAGGGGTGATTTTATGCATCATTTCTGATTTAGATGCTTTGTATTTTTATTTTTCCTATCTAATTGCTCTGGCAAGGACCTCCAGTACTGTGCTGCATAGAAGTGTCCAGAATGGGTCTTTCCCTTGTACCTGATCTTAGGAAAACTCTTCACCATTGAGTATGATGTTAGCTGTGAGATTTTCATATGACTTTTATTGTTAAACTAATTTCCTTCTATTCATAGTTTTTATTTGTTTGGTTTTTGAGCATGAAATAGTGTTGAATTTTGTCAAACACTTTTTTTCTCCATCTATTTAGATGATCATGTAATTTTGATTCTTCATTCTGTTAGTGTGGTGTATTGCATTAATTGATTTCTGAATGTTGTAACACTCTTGCATCCCAAGGACAGATTAGCTCTGTCATGATGTATGGCACTTTTAATGTGCTGTTAGATTCATTTTACAAGCATTTTGCTGAAGACTTTTGTATCTACATTCATCAGGGATATTGGTTTGTAGTTTTCTTGTGGTGTCTTTGTCTGGATTTTGTATTGGGGTATTGCTCATAAAATAAGTTTGGAAGTGTTTTTTCCTTTCTTTAATTTTTTGGCAAAGTTTGAGAAGGATTGTTGTTAATTCTTCTTTAAGTGTTTGGTAGAATTTATCAGTGAAACCATCTAGTCCTGGGACAATCTTTGTTGGGAAGTTTTTGATCACTGATTCAATCTCCATAGTAGGTATATATATCTTCAGACTTTGTCTTCATGACTTAATCATGTTAGGTTGTATGTTTTTAAGAATTTATCCGTTTCTTCTGTGTTATCCAGTTTGTTGGTATACAATTGCTTATAGTAGTCCCTTTTTGTTTCTGTGGTATCAGTTGTAATTTCTCTTTCATAGAAAATCTTCTTTATTCATAACTTAAAAACATTTCTCTATGTATTTTCCACAGTTATTCACATTCTGAAGCTTGATCATTTGCATGCAACTTATTTGTTTCCATGGTAATTTAAAATTATGAGGTGTCCTCAAGATTCTGAAATTTCATGAGGATAAAGCTTTATTGTGGTCACTTTTTATTCATTTTGTTAAGCGTTGTAGCATTTTCATTTGGAAGCCATGTCTTCCATGGGACAATTAAAATATATATGTATATATATTTGATTAAATTATTCTTCTTTCTAACTCTTTATATTCTTCTTTACTTTCTCACTTTTTGATTTTTAGAACTCTTATTATTTGTATGTTGGGCTTCCTGGGATGCTCTTTACATTTCTTAACTTTTTACTCCTATTGTTTCCTATTTTATGGAAATTATCTCACTTTTATAATTTACATATGTTATTGATTTATTTTTAACTTAGTTGTATGTTTAATTTTCTAAATCCCAACTTTTTTCCCCAAACATAACCATTTATAGTACTCTGTTCTTCTCTTGTGGGTGCAATATAGTTTTTTACTTTTTGAAGATAATGATTATAGATTTTGAAGGTTTTTTATCGGCTCCCTTCATTTTCTGTGTTTCCTCTCAATACCATTGTTTGTTTCCTTATCTGTGTTGATATGTGTCTGTCTTGTTAGAGGCTTTCCTCAGATGTCTAGTAGTAGTAATTCTCTTTGTGTTTATGCTTATTAAAGTTAAGGACCAAATATCTGATTGTAATCCTGGAAAGAATGTTTAATGTCTTCTTCATTTCAGTGATTGGATAAAGCCAATTTTGGGGGGTCTCCCACTGTTGGTATGTGTATATTTCTTAGAGAAGGTAGTGGCTCCAAAGTGAAATTTCAATCTGTCGCCAACAATTAAGCAATTTCTTAGACTATTGGTTAAGACTACTGGTTTCTATACTAAAGACACCAATGAATGCAAAATCTGCAACAATATGGAGGTTGGTTTTCTTCCCTGAGAGGGACTCAGTATAAGTAGGTAGGACAAGACAGGTAGGAACCCCCACTCTACAAGACCATCTTAATTCCTGACCAGAGGAAAGGAGGAAAGTAAGAGTGTAGACTAAGCAGCTGTGTCTTAAATATATGATATGCAAGTTGTACATATCATTCCCGTTTGCATCCCATTGGTGAAAATGTAAGCATATGGCCCTACCTAGCTGCAACAGAAACTTTGAAAAGCAATGTTTGCTTGTGTACTCAGCTAAAACTAGGGCTTCCACTGAAAAAAGGAAGAGAGACAGGATAGATATTTATAAAAAAATTTTTTCAGGGTCACACAGGAGCCAAATACTTGAAGTTGGCAATCTCAGCATTTAGCCTATAGGTGTCCACTTAATTTCACAGTCAGTGTCATGGGTGCACCATCAGCGGTGCCTGCTACCCTAGTCAGGGATCCCACTTTTTCTTGCTGGTTTGCTTCTTAGTTGGCTTCTTTGATTTTAAAGCTCCAGTTGTCTGCCTTAGAGTGGGAGGCATGGTTGCCTGGCTTGGTAGCTTGGGATAGAAACTGTCTTCTTTCTGCATTTTCAGTTGACTCTTCTCTTTTCAGCCCTATGAGAAACACTGCTTTGGGGCAAGCTGATGCCTCCAATTCTTGAGTAATTCTGGGGTTCATGGTGTGAATAGGCTCTCTTTGGGCCACCCTCCGGAATTTCTGGCCAACACCTTTGCGAGGTTCAGGTTTACCGTTCTCTAGCTAAGTCCTAGTTTGCGAACAGGCTTACTTTGCAGCTTCCCAAATTTTGTAGTTGTTGTTTTCTCACCCATTCTCTTTGCCATTGTAGATATATGCCTTTTAAAAACTAATCATTCTTTTCATTCCATTTTTCACAGAGTCTTTATGTGGTTACCTATCTTGGTAGCAGGTAGAGATAATAGAATACGACAAAATAGATTCTTCTCTGGCTTCCCTTCTGGGAAAATCAGAAGATCCAGAATAAAGAAATTGAGACCTAGGGAAAATATATTCATTGCTGCACGGGAGAGATATTGCAGTTTGACCCTAAGAAATTCCCTCTTCATACTGCTGTGTCTATTTAATTTTGTAGCAAAACTATGTAAACTCACAGGAATGCTAAATGAGTTGGAGCGTTGATCTCAATAAAGTGGAAAGGAAGAAACTTGTAGTCTGACAATGCTTAATCCACCAACATCTGCTGGTATGGTGGGCCAGGTCAAGGAAAACAAAGATGAGGCTATGCACATTTAAGTGAAAAGCCTCATAGGAGTTTATGACTGGAAACGTGGTTCCTGGGCATTAGACAATTAGCAGAGATCATCGTAAAAGATGAGGACTTTGTGGGGTTGGCCAGTGAACTGTAGGTGACTATTCTGCGAAAAGCTGGAGTATGAAATCAGGAGGTCCAGTAATGGCTAAAGATAAATTCTATTAAACTTAAAAGCAAAACTTCCAGTTACTTTACCAGCAAAAGATGGGTTTACTCGGGAATAAAAGAGAATTGCAATCCAGGACAAACAAGCTGCAACAAAATCCTAGGAAAGTCCAGGGAAGTACGTTCTTTTTTTTTTTTTTTTTCTTTTAAGGAGAAAAGGGGTATAGCTGTTATGAACTAAAATTCCATTGGACAAAACTGGAAGCTCAAAGTGTGGTGCCTTCTCATTGGTTGAGCTGTTGCTGGGGTAGGGAAGGAAAGGGTCTCCTCCTCTGGCTGAAGTAATAGGGTAGTATCCATTGCAAGGTCAAGTCTATGTAAGGTCAAGTCCGTCTCTCCCTTTTGGGTCGAGGACTGGTTGATTAGGACTGGTAGGACATGAGAGCTCCCCATGCCAAAAGCTCCCCCACTTTATTTTAATGAGGTTTCCCATTATTGATTTTCAGAATTCACATACCTTGGATCTATAATTAAGAATCCACAGTTAAGAAAAACTGCTGATTTCAGCATGGATTGGAAGCAAATCCTAGCAACACAGGTATTTGGAAATTTAATACAAGAGAACAATTCTCATTCCCAAAGGGAATAAAGAGATAAGGCCCTTTCCAATCCTGAATAAACTTAGGGATGTGCAGATGGCCCCAAAGGGACTGACTGAGCTAATCAATCCAGGGATCCAGTCGCTAGGGATGAAATAGAAAAATTGGACTTGAGAACAATAACATAGTAAAAACCCAGTGACTAAACCAGCACGCATGGTCATTTAGGGACTGGTGGTAAGGTCTAATTTGATAAAGCATTAAGTGACTGCTCTGAACTGCTTAAAAATAAACTTGGTCTTGAGTTTTAAGAGGCTGTTTGGAGATAGATATTATATAGACTCAGGGGTGGAAATTATAGGGAAACCGAGGATTAGATTGAAGGAAATTATATATTTTTTATTTACTTTGAAACATTCCTCATTATTATCTGTCTGTCCCTTTAGCTATAATGTGTCACCTCAGTCGTTATTACCTAAAGCCCCAGGGGGAAAAGAACTGCACACTTGAAATTTTAATTACATTGTTCTTTGTCCTTTTCTGTGAAATGCAAGGCGATAGGTCCTGCACACCAGCAGGAGATGCCTTAAGTGGGGAGTCTCTCAGTCTTCAGACAGCAAACAGTTTTCAAAGCCTCTAGTTTTGTGAGAAGACCCAATAAGCAAGGGACAAAGAGGGGTTTTACCCTAATATCTTTTTAAGAAGAATACAACAGTCTTAGCGCATGGTTCTCCTTTCTTTTCTAAATCACACTTGTCACCAGGTCTGTTTGTTTCTCTCTTTAAAATGGTCTTAATTACAGCCCTTCCTCCAGTTCTGCAGAGACTCTCATCATCTTTCTTCCACGTTGCTTCAAATGACTTCTGTCTTATCTCGGATCTCTACTTCATCCTCACTCGGGTGTGAGAGCTATCTGTCTGAAAGTTAAATATAGCTGTGTTGTTATTCCAACGCTAAAGATAAATTTCAGTGGCTTACTGCACAATAAATCTAAATTCCACCACATGGCATATGGAGAATTTTATAATCTGTTCTGTATCTACCTTTCGAAACTTCCCCAACAAACTCTAGCCCTAGAATATCTCTCGGGTTCCATGAATATCCTTTGCTTGTGACAACCTTCAAGGCTTTGCATCTTCTGGCTCCTCTGGTTCATGCTTGTCCATCACTTGCCAACCCGACAATCAGAAAGCACATTTTCTTCTAAAGGCAGGAATCTGGGTTAGGGAAGGAAGGGGGCCTTTCTACTCAATATCCTTTAGTGATAAGGAATGTTTTTTACCTTTTGTTATTATTGTTGATTTTGTGCTTGTTTTTTGTTTGTGTGTGGAGGATTGGGGGGGTTGTTTTTGTTTTTGTTTTTTTCCCACCAAAACTCTTGGAAGGGGAAACATGATTCCAAACTCTAGGAAAAATGCCTTTCAAATGCATCTCGTTTTCAGTGAAGGAAGTCATGGAATATTTTGGCCAGATACTTCCACTTAAAACTCTAGGATTTTTTTTTTTATCATGCCAGTTTAAAATAAATACTTAGCTAAAATATGGCACATGTCAAATCTAGAACAGAATGTCTCCCAGCTTCTAAATTCTGTGCACCCCAGCCAGATAGATGGAATGCGAATTTTGGTGAAATACAAAGTTACTGCAATGAATAAGCCCAAAGTAAAAACAGTGACATAAAAGTATATTGAATTAATTAGTAATCTCTGAGGAAACAAGAGAGTTATGTTGAAGCTGAGGAATGAGAGATGAGCACTGACAGATTGTTATGCAAATAATGACCTTCAAATTGATCTACAAGTTAAGAAGATAGGCATAATATATTCTATACTTTATGTAGTATATAAAGGAATCAGCTAGGGAACAGAAACATTTAAAAGATTCTATCTCCAAGACAGGCTTTTCAGTCCAGTTATTTGTATGGGAAAAATCTCATTTATTTCACTGATTGTGGGGGTCTTACTTTGCCTGTGAAGACATAACTTTGTCCCCTAAAAGACAAATGTAGGAGTCCCTGAATCACAGCTGTGGCTATCAGAAGCGTGCATCCCTGAGAAGCAGGCTTGTCCCTTGGTCAATGTATTGGTCTCTGTAGGCCCCATGCTGTGTCAGGAGACACAAAGCATCTTACCTTAGTCGCCTTTCCTAAGCATCTTTGGGACCTGAGAAGTGTCTGGCTCACCACAATGCGAAATACCTTCTTCGCATTTGTTTCCAGAGGGATACCCTTCAAAGGGTATAGGATGCATGGGAACTCAACCAGAGCGAGATCCACTCAGGATAATCTCATTTGAAAGGAAGTCTCACCGTTGATGCTTTTCACTGGCACTTGGGATTTTTGTCAAAGGCAAATATTTTAAAATTGAACTTTAATGATGTTCCTTGACGTTCTTACACGTATGCTGCCATGTATACCTTTTCCTCATTACTACTGCATTTATCCTTGAATAATTTGGATAACTCTAGAGTTGGTACCTTATGATCCACCATACACACACACACATATGCGCGCGCGCGCACACACACACACACACACACACACACACACATATATATATATATGTTTTAAAAGCATTGCTGCCCTTGAACGCGATATGTACCTAAAGCTTATTAGCAATGCCACTTGGGGAACATTAGATTATGTAAACTTTTAAATCTTGATATGTGATAGAATAATTCCTATTGTTATATGCAATAGAAACTGGATCCAGTTAACTTAAGGAAAATGAGAATTTATTCCCCGGATGCCAGGGGTTCCTCCAGAAGGAACAGAAGACTGATGAGCAAGACTTGTGGCATCCCCAACTAAACAACTCCAGAGGTTCTTGGAAATGCACCTGAACTTTCCTGGAAAGTTCTTGGAAGGACACCTGGGCACTGTGTTGGGAATTAATGAACTGCATGGTGACAAGTGATAAGAAGGATCTGAGGGGATGGGGCTCTGTAGAGTGTAATGCATTCCTGAATGTAACCTCCTCCCAAGGCTGGGGCTAGGTAGAAAGAATGGAAGCTAGAAGGTAAAAAAAAAAAAAACAAAAAAGCCATTAAGAAATATTAACTACATCAAAGGACTGAAGTATTATTTAGGAGAGTTAAATGAGCTTTTGTACGTGCACTGGAATAGAATAGTATACATTGAGGAGGGCACCTGTTAGGATGAGTACTGGGCGTTGTAGGGAAACCAATTTGACCATAAATTTCATATAAAAAAAAGAATAGTGTATCTTTAGTTGGTCCAGAATGGGAAAATGGGCTCAGCTGAGGTACAACTGGGGACAGTTTCTTCACGCTATAAGACCCCATCTACAGGGCTTATTTGGAGATTAAACCCAGTCTCCATGCAGTGAGTGTTACTGGTGTCCTGCTCAGATCTGCTAAGCAGGCCAGCACACCCAGCCCTCAGCTGTTGTGAGTTAGGTGCTGTTGGCTCATAGCTGCCCCTTCTCCAGAAAATTCCTCTCAGACAATGGGGTCCAGCTTCTTAGGAAATCATGGCCAGCCCTGCTGCCCACTCTACCCTTTTCGTGTCTGCCAAAAGGGTGATTTGCAGACAAGGATGGGGGAGCTGATGTGGGGTTCACAAGACCCACCTCTTTCCTCCCAGATGGAGCTAATGATGCATGGAGGTTCACCCTTGAGTCCCCGATGATCTGGCCCACTCTTCCTGTTCTCAATAAAGCTTGTGCTCCCAGGACTGTATCGGGCTTTGCTTCTAGGGGATGTAAGACACATCTACTTCCCAGTCTATGTGTAGAAGGAGGGAAGTCATCAATGACATTTATTAGGGGCACATTTATTCCCAACTTCTCATATTTTTGTTTTGGAGACAGTTGCATTTTTTTTTTTTAAAGCACAGGGACAACCAGGAGATTTGTAATGCAACACGAGGAGCAGATGGGCAGATATCAAGAGGCTGAAATTCAGAAATAAATCTACGTCTACAAGAAGGAACAGGAATAGACCTCACAACATACCCTGCTGTCCAAAAGCCCTCAAACGGCGTATGTAAACCATGAAGGCGTGTTTCAGCTGATTACTATATCACAAAGGTGGTCAAGGCTCCAAATAATTTAGGAGAGCTCAGAAAGGAGTCAGGAATGAGTCCTCAGGGAGCAGCCTAGAATCTACTGAGAGCGCTTTTATAGGCTGCACATTAGCAATTAGAGAGGCTTTTTTGAAGATTTGGGCAGTTCTACTAAGAAATTGGGAAAAATGTGAATCACTTTCAGAGGGCACAGTAGGAAGATCAAAGACAATGCTCTAAGTACTGTTGGAAGAGTTTTAAGATTTCCCCATTCTCCTGGATGGAGATGGGAGGGTCACCTGTTTTCCTAGAGAACGTACCTGCGAGATATGTGGGATTAGGAATCCAGGAAGGCACAAGGAAGAGAAGATACATTAAAAATGAACCCATTACTTATATAGTATTTCTGCCAAAAGTGTTTAATTTGTAACTAACGATGAGGAAACTGAGAGACAAAAATAAACAAATGAAATTGGTTTTATAAAAGCCTGAACAAAACTACTGGGTTAAAAGAGTAGAGACCTTAGAATTAAACGCAAGGCAGCATCCTTGATGGGACCCTGGGTTGACAAAACAAACAAAGAAACAAAGAAATAGCAGCTCTAGAAGACAATAGTGGGACACCTGGTGAACGCTGAATGCATTGTGTGTTAGCAAATAGTGTAAAATAAATATTATATGTCCTAAGTGTGGCCGTTATCTCATGGATATTCAGAAGCTCCTTCTTTCTAAAGGACAAATATTGAACAATTTAGGTGGAAAGGGTCATTATACCTGTGAATAATTCTCAAATGTGCCAGAAGAAAACAGCAGCATGAACACACACATAGAAAGAAAAGTAATGGAGCAAAATGCCAATAGCTGGTGAATCTAGGAGAAAAAGTACACAGGAGTTCATCGTACTGTTCTTGCAACATATTGTAGGATTCAAATTTATCAATATTAAATGTGAGGAAACACATTGATTGACTTGGAAAAAGAAACTTCTTGTCCTTTTATTTCATAAAAAAAAAAAAAAAACAGCTTTAGGGAAGTCGAAGGTTGAGGTCCATGCCTGGGTAGGAGGCCATCTGATGGAAAAATAGCTTTGGAGTTCGGTTTTCCCAACCGTAAAAGGAAGGCGGAAAAGGTTGGTGTGAACCGTGCACACCTTTGGCAGGGCCTAGAACTTTCCTATTTCATACATTTTACTATAGGAGATGTCTAGGAATATCTGGCCAAAAAAGGTCAGGGCCAGAAAGCAACGATAGAAATTGAGGCCTCAGATACAACAAATGGTGCCGGCCCTCTAAGAGGTACGGAAGGAAAAGAGCAAATGAAAAAGAGTGAACACGGCAGATCCTTTATTAAAGGAGCAGGAACCAATCAGAAACTGACAGAGACATATCCCAGCGCCGCACGATGGATACAGACAGGCTTTGACAGCGTTCAGCCTGGTTTGTGGGTCCTCACTAGGCTCCTAGTGTTACAGATTTATGAAAACTTGAGTGCAGCTTCGGTTCTTGGATCTAAGATGGGTGATTCCTCACTTACAGGGATATGAGTGCGGGGAAGACAGGTATTCCGGGGCTAGGAGGCAATGACGCCAATCCACCGATAGCAGGATTGAAATGTCCCCTCCAGGAGACTGGAAGCTCCTGGGTGGGGGGAGGGGGCAGGTGGTGCTGCTTAGCTATATATTTCCGATGGCAAGTGCGTGACACGAGAAATTTAGGACAGGTGATGTTTGACATGTGTTTCCTTTGGACTTTCAAGTTGGGACTTGAGAGGGACCTGGGTGGCTCAGTGGGTTAAGTGTCTGACTTCAGCTCAGGTCATTAACTCCTCTCTCTTCCTCCTCTACTTGCACTCTGTCTCTCTCCCTCTCTCAAAAATAAATAAAGATCAAAAAATAAAAATAAAAAATAAATAAAGTTGGGACTTTCAACTTTCTTTGGAGTTTACTGTATGAGAGCCTTAGGAATTAACTTAGAGAGCTTGAATTTCTCCTTTAGAATTTGCTAAAGGGGTGCATGGGTGGCTCAGTCAGTTAAACATCCAACTCGGTGTTGGCTCAGTGCATGGGTTAGAGCCCCACACTGGGCTCTGAGATGACAGTGTGGAGCCTGCTTGAGATTCTCTCTTCCTCTCTCTCTCTCTGTCCCTCCCCACCCCTCCCCACTTGCTCTCTCTGTTGCTCTCAAAATAAATAAACTTAAAAAATTATTTGCTGAAAGTAGAGCTTTGTTACATCTATATGATATGTTGGTTGAGCTTGATATTATCATTTTCCCTAACTTGGTGAAATATATGGGAGAAACCCGTTGGGTATGATTTAGGACAGAAGTCAGAATCAAGAGTCAATCTTCAACCTTTGGCTATAGTAAAGCCCTGGAGTTCACTCATGTCCTCCTCTGACCGATTTCAGGACTTCCTGAGCAAATAGTAGCGGGCCAGCCTGTGGTATCATGTTATTAGATGCTACCACGTGTTCCCAAGTGATAACTAGGTGTTACCGAATAGTAACTCTGCTGGTCCCAGGCGCGTACCCACACGGGAACATGTTGAAATGAGGGGGACCAGTTTCGTCCCCATACACAATCTTTAACACCTAAAAGAAAGAATCACATATGTTAATTCCGACAATGTTTTTGGATCTGGCCACCTCGTAAGTTACATATGCATGGGATATTTGGAAAAATTATTGACAGCTTTTTCACTGGGCAAGTCAAGGCAAAGGGATCACTTCTCCCACAACCAGCGTCTCTGTTTATCCTCCCTGAGGACACCCTACCTGACACAGGCTGTGCATTTGAACCTTGCTTCCAGATTAGAAACCCTGTAACATGGGGATGATTCTCGTGGCTACTTCTGCTGCAGATTGTCATGTTTATTGAATTGAGGCTTTCTGAATGGGCAAGCTGAGGCTTTTCCTGCTCAGTTAAAAAAAATATGTAATGCTCTAGATTGAAGGCAACCAGTCAGCAGTACAGTAAATGTCAGCCTGTTCCTGCCTGATTATACAGAAGCCTTGGCTCATGGGGATTTCCACCTGCAAGATTCTTATGACTGTTTGCAAGTGGATTCTTTGCTTTCTTTCGACTACTTGGTTTTGATGAATTTGCTGTGATCCTGGGGTGTTCAAGTACTTCTTCTAGCACGAGCTCTTGGCTGGGTTACGCTTTAACGGTCTTGAAATGAGGTCTTTGGCCCCCTCTGGTACGCAGTCATATTTTCCATACTATTTCGTAGAAAACGTAAAAGCAACAAAAACGTTCTGACTATTATTAAACCGGCCTCAGAATCTCCCCCTGCATTTTTATGTTTTTATTTTGTTCTCGCTTGCAGTTTGCAAAATTTCACCGGATGATCTCCAGCGCTATGAAAATAGCTGAGTCGTGGAAAAGAAAATAACAGGAGCCCTTTAAAATCAGCAGGGCAGAGAAAATACCATGCAGCCCCAGGGAGAGATCCACTTTTGATGAGAAGGTCTCCTTCTTCTGTTATCTTTTACCTTCAAAATTAAAATTTTGGTACGCTCGCATCACAGTTAGATAATAGATTTTCATTCTGTCTGGAGTGAGAGAGTAGAGGCAACGGGAAACACAACAGGATCCAGATTAATAGGAGGCGACAACTTGACCAAACAGGAAGTGGCAGCCTGGCCGGCTCCATGGCTCAGTGGCTGTGACAGGCAATTAGCGATCCTCGGGGACCGGATGTAATGGGAGACAGCAGCATTTCACCCAGTGCTTCCTGGCTCCTCTGCTGCTTGTATCATTCATGGTGTTTGCAGAGACAAATGAACACGAATGCATGCTTTTTTAAAGGGGAAAAAATGGAGTTAGGTTTGGAAGAAAGAGAGAGAGAGAGAGAGTCATGAGACCAAAATAAACCCCAGGGTTAGTGGAAAAATGAGGACATTTTCTCCAACTCACCGCATAGTAGAGAAAAATGAGGATCATCAGACAACTGAACGACTGAGTTTACATTTTTACATGACATCATAGAATTTGAAGCCATTTCTGGAAAGCCTCTGGCACATGGAGCACAGAAAATATTGATGGCTGTCCTACACATGCAGGAAGGAGGTTCTTTTCTTTCTTTCCTCTCTTAAATTCTGCTCTTCCCATTTCTGCCTCAATATAAGGGAATAAAAGTAGAAAGTATGTATCAATAACAATAAATCTTTATTTACGAATATATCCGTTTAATTCAAAAAGGTGACGCGGAGAGCCTATGTGACTCAGTTGGTCAAGCGTCTGACTCTTGATTTTGGCTCAGGTCATGATCTCATGGTCATGGGATCCAGACCCGTATCAGGCTCTGTGCTCAGTCTCTGTCTCTGCCCTCTCTCTCTGCCCCTTCCTCATTCATGCTCGCTCTCTCTCTCACTCTCTAAAGAAATAAATAAAAAATTATTTAAAAAATTTAAAAATGTTATGCTTTTTTTCTCTGCAGATAGATCAACTGACTATTATAGCTATCACTGGAATCTGCATAAATTTGACTATTCAGCGAGTCAGTGTTAACTCTTAAGCCCTAATTTGCTCCAGAATATCTATGGTACGATATCCTCAGAGCTGTACTCGTTATCACAAAATGGAGAATGAAATTAATGATACAGTCCCCAAATAATTTACAGTTTTACCCCGAGGCACATGGACACATCACATCCCCACACCATGTACTTTCAAATACAAACTTAAATCAACCTCTTTAAATCAAATATCGACTGCTTGAATAATCCTTATAAATTCAAATATTGTGAACATATTAAAGTTTGAATATAGCAATGAAAAATATAAACTGCCGAGTAAGACTGGTAGGGATGTTATCAACGTACCCTATGATCAGCTGAACTGCAATATAAGAAAAAAATGTCTCCAAATGGCAGAATCGTGTGTTCCATGCATGCAATACGGAAGGCAGACAATGTTACAATGCCGAAGCACTGGACGGGCGCATTCAGAACTGATCCATGAACACGTGCTCCCATTCCACGTTTGCATGACTTCGAAGCAGATGCTTCTGAGTGTTCATTTATCTAGGCATTGAGTCTAATGAAATGAAAAGGTAGAAACACTTACTTGAATGCAGCAATTTGCACAAATGCAACTTTACTGTAAAGAGAGACTTAAGTAGATCTACCCAAATTTATTTTGCCAAATGAATATTATCGTGAGATTATGAGCCTTGGGATTTCAGTCGAAGTCAATTTAGGAACCATTACTTAAAAAGTTCATCTTATTACTCCACAGTCACGTCTATTTTTTTTATCAGAGTTTATTTATTTAGCAATTCGGTCGCTTCCGTCATTGTTAAAATAAGTTTCAAATGAGTTTCAAGGGTTTCCAACATATAAAATCTACTTTCAAAGAATGAATATAAAGAACTTCTGATGATATTAAAAAGAATGTGCTACAGTCTTTGAGTACTATTTAAAAAGTAAAAATCCAGACAAGAACATTTGACCCAGCAGCTTTTGGATGTATTAACATAGATTCAGATGTACACATTTCTATTAAATAAAACTTTGAGTCACTTTTATATTGGATAGATGATTCTTCTGAAACAAGAGACAAAAGGTTAAAAAAGCCTGGTCTCTCCACGCGGAGATCAGAGTTTAATAAAATAAATAAAACCAAAGCACATATCTGATAAAAAGGAGCATATCTATAGTAGAAAGAAAAGAAAACTATAGGCTAGTTGGGGAAAAAAATTCACCAAGCCCCATGTGTTCCCATGAGTATGTTAGGTTAGGTTATTTAGTGCAACCATAACCAGAGTGGATTCAGGTGTGTGTGTGTGTGTGTGTGTGTGTGTGTGTGTGTGTGTGTGTTTATTATGTGCCAGATACTGTGCAAGGCACCTCACAAGCAGTATGATGTTTTGCCTTTACGACCAGTGTATTAGTGTGTGATATACAGTTGCCCAAAGGGATATGGGTAGTAAGTTACTCAGCCCCCTCGAACTCATTTTTTTAGACCTTAAAATCAACATCACTAAAACCTTTCTAGGCAGGATGTAAATGTTAAATAAGGTTATATATATCTATGTATTATGTCTAGCACAGAAGATTCTTTGAACATTGTTGGTTTTTTTTTTTTTTTTGAGAGAGAGAGAGAGCACAAGCAGAGGACAGAGGCAGAGAGAGAGAGAGAGAGAGAGAGAGAGAATCTTAAGCAGGCTCCGTGCTTAGCACAGAGCCCAACCTGGGGCTCAATTTAATGACCACAAGATCATAACCGGAGCCAAAATCAAGAGTCGGATGCTCAACTGACTGAGCCACCCAGGCATCCCTGAACATTTTTTGTATTATTATCTTTGCTATTGATTCCTTCATTCACAACACAGCAGCATCCACGACATTTGGACTGCCTGGACACATGCCTGTGTGTATGGGAAGTAGGTGAAATTTGATTATTTATTTCCTGGCAAAAGGAGTTTAAGTACCCCAAACATGATGTCTTCTCAGATCCCCGTTATACCACCACTGACATTCCTAACGACTACTTACTGGTGATACATTATTTCTTTATGAGGTCGGCATTTCACTTAGTGAGAGAGAAAGGGATTCTCTAGCATATTCCAGTGACTTCTCTGCCCAGCTGTCTGTTTTTCATCACCAGCCTCTCAGTCCTGAATCCATTCTGTTTGGCTTCCACCGCTCCATGGACAGAGGCATCAGGAGGTTTGCGATGGCAACTCGGTCACCAAATCAAGTGGCTGTTTCTCAGCTCCTAACTTTCTTAAATTATCGGCGGCCCTTGATGGGCCAGCTTTTGTTTTTTGACCTATGTTCTTTCTCTAAGCTCTGTGAAGCCACGCTCCCATCGACCTCCCCAGAATTTGCAGTCTTTTTTTGTTTTCCTTCTTTTCTGAGAGTCTGATGACTCTTGTCTTCTTCAAGACTTGCTCGAGGACTGCTTCCTTTTATAATTTTACAAACTATCCTTATATGATCTCACCTTTGCAAAATGGCTTGAGGTGCGCCTGGTTAGCTCAGCCGGTGAAGCGTCCGACTCTTGATTTCGGCTCCGGTCGTGACCTCATGGTTGTGGGACCAAGCCCCGTGTCAGGCTCTGTTCTGAGCATGGACTCTGCTGGGTATTCTCTCTCTCCCTGTCTCTCTCTGCCCCTCCCCTCACTTGCACTTTCTTGCTCTCAAAATAAATAAATAAACAGGAAAAAAAATGGCTTGAAATAATTATGTCTGAAATACATACCACCAGAAAAATAGCCCGGCTGTCATAAGCCAGGGTAATTCTCGTCCTTAAAATTCCTGAGTTTTGGTTTCTCATTGGTTTTCTTGTCAAGAGCTATACCCTCCAGACTCCTGTAAGGAAGGAAGGTGTATCAGTTCTCATCCCTAAGGCAGGAGGGCACTCATCAGAAAATCACACATTTTGCATGAGGATGTACAGTTGAACCACTCAACTTGTAATGCTCTGTTATAAAAATAGTAGAAAGCTAATACAGTGATTTGCTGTATAGCATAATGGTAAAAATGTATTGGTTCATTAAGCGCCAAGTTCTTATTCCAGATTTTCTGAAATTCACATGATTATAAATAATTGTCCATTGGATATTTGTCTCTTAATATGTCACGACAGGGATGTCCCAAAGTCAGAATCTTCACAAAGAACTTGCGGTACCTTCTTGCCAACCTGGTCTTTCTCCTGTATTCGCCGTGTTACTCAGCTGTCTGTGCCAAGAACCCAGACCCCAGCTTGCACATTTCTCCCTGCCCTTCACTCCCTTTCCCACTCAATAAATTGCTGATCCAGTTGATTTTTCCTCTATGTAACTGTTCCTTCATTTCCTTAGTTCTGTCCTTAGTGCCCTTTCTGTAACGCAGACCACCATGCTCTTTGCCAGAATTACAGCGACGGTCTCTGAATGGTATCTCCACTCCTGCCCTCTCCTATCTCCATCACTGTCAGGAACTCCCTAAAGTCCAAAGCCAAGCGTGTTGTGCTTCTGCTCATGTGTTTCCACAGATTCTCATGGCCTTTAGGATTGAGGGAAACTTGCAAAGTTCTTCATGATGTCTGCAATCCCCTCTTTTCTCATCATTTGCTTTCATCATGATATTTGCACTTGGTTCTCTTGTTATGTGAGCTTCCAACCTGCTAACACCACAATTCCTCTTGCCCCCTGAGTGCAGTCATTGTTTTCCTTGCCCACAAACATCTGTCCATTACTCACTCCCCTCTCCTCTGCTCTCCCGATATCTACTAATGCTCTAGGCCCTGTATTAGTCAGAATTATCCACAGAAACAACAAATTTTGGTTTTTTATTTTTATTTTATCTTTTTGATGTTTATTTTTAAGAGAGAGCATGCAAGTGGGGAGGAGGAGAAAGAGAGGGAGAGAGAGAGAATCCCAAGTAGGTTCTGCACTATCAACGCAAAGCCTGATGTGGGGCTTGAATCCATGAACTGGGAGATCATGACCTGAGCTGAAGTCAGACACTCAACTGACTGAGCCACCCTGGCACCCTTGTTTCTGTTTGTTTTTTTTTTAAATAAAGAAAGTTATTATAAGCAATTGGCTCGTATAATTATGTAGGCTAAGAAGTCCCAAGATCTGCAGTCAGCAAGCTAGAGACCAAGAGACCAGATAGTACAGTGTAGTTCTAGTATATGTCCAAACTCCTGAGAACCAGAAAAGCCAGTGGTATGTCTGAATGGAGCAGGTGCAAGACCCGAGAATAACCACTGTTTCAGTTTGAGTGAAAAGGCAGGAACAAAATAATGTCCCAGCTGAAAGCAGTCAGGCAAAAGGAGTCCTCTGTTACTCAAGGGAAGGTCAGCCATTTTGCTTATTCAGGTCTTCAATAGATTGGATGGGGTCCACCTACATCAGGGAGGGCAATCTGCTTTACTAAGTCTATGGATTTAAAAATGTTAATCTCACCCAGAACACTTTAAAGATGCATCCAGAACAATGTATGATCAAATATCTGGGCACCCCATAGACCAGTCAAATTGACACATAAAGTGAACCATCACAGGTCCTGAATTATTTCTCCCATGAAAGCTTCTTGACCTCCTGAACCCAACTTAGGTACCACCTTGCTTGTTTCTAAGGCATCCTTTTAATCCCCTTTATTAAATTCACTTGCACTGTATTTTTTTCCCCCACTGGATTGTGAGTATCATGAATGTGCTCATCATCTTTGTATCTTGGGCATTCACCACAATGTCTGGCACATAAAGTCACTAATAAATGCTTGTTGAATCTAAAAATGAGTTAATGAGTGTCTTATAATGTATATAATTAAACTGAACTATTGAAATGGAGAGGACTGCCTTCTGCCATTAACGATTATATTAATAAGTGACATCATGTGTCTTCCTGCCTGTGTAAAGTTGAAAAATAAAATATTTATCATTCAAGGTAGGATAGTTTAAGGACAGCATTGACCTTCAATTTTTGCTTAATTGACAATGTTTCTTATATCAATTAACAGTAGTACAGAAATAATATTAGGCTACATTTATAAATGAACATTACATTGTCAATAAGAACAATTATAATTCAAAATACTATTTAGAGTCTATTCTAAAAAATGGCAATGAAGCAATCACCGAAGACTGCACTAATGAAGAAAATAGAATTGTTAAATAAGCAATTGAAAATAGGTATAAAATTCATAGCACAGGCAATTGTATTAATTTTCTATGGCTGCCATAACAAATTACCATAAAGTGGGTGGCTTACAACCACATAAAATTATTCCCTAAGAGTTCAAGAGGTAAAATGTCTGAAATCAAGGTGTTGGGAAGGCTGGTTCTTTCAGGAGTTTCTGAGGGAGAAACCACTCCAGGCCTCTCTCCCAGTTTCTGGTGGTAACAGTTAATCTTTGACCTTCCTTGGCCTATAGATAACTTCACTCCAATCTCTGCCTCCGTCTTCACATCTCCTTTTCTATGTTGCTTTATTCCTCTCCTTTTTTCATAGGGACGCCAGTCATTAGATTTCGGGTCCGCTCCAAATCCAGAATGATTTCATTTCAAGACCCATAGCTAATTACATCTGCAAAGACTCTTTTTCCATATAAGGTCACATCCCAATGATCCAGGTGGCCATGAATTTTAAGGGGACACTAGTCAACCCACTATACCAATAATTTTTTATTATTAATAATTTTGAATTTCTTGTATATGACATTTCTGAATGTCCCGAAGTTACATTAGAAAGAATTGCATATTTTCAAATAAAGTTCAAATAGTGTAAATTCCTTGGTGGCTACAACGGTAAACACATTTTTTTCTAAAATAACTTAATGTTTGTTGAATATTATAATTTTTACTATGATTATTTTTTAAGAAGTTTATTTATTTATTTTGAGAGAGAGAGAGGGAGAGATAGCCCAAGCAGGGGAGGGACAGAGAGAGGAGAAAGAGAGTCCCAATAAGATCCACACTGTCAGTGCAGAACTCAATGGGGGGCTAAATCTCATGACACATGAGATCATGACCTGAGCCAAAAATCAAGAGTGGGACACTTAACTGATTGAGCCACCAAGGCTCCCCTCATTTCTGTTATTTATGAATATTTTCATAACATGAGAAAAATATTGGCCATATACAAAGCCTAAAATTAGAAATATGCAATTAAATAAAAATTATCAATTATCAATTATAGAAATCATTTTATACTCAAGCTCAGTGCAAGTCCTTTAATTACAATATTATCAGAATCATCACTGACACAAAAATGAATGAACATCCATATTTACTAAGAAGAATCTTTTCTGTTGAACTAGGTATAGGGAGATATGTGAACTTCACCTCTCCTTCCAAAGGAGTAAATAGCCAATGTTCGCTTTTTAAAACTATACCAGGAGAGTGTATAAAGTAATGCATTTCCTAATACATGTGTATCTGTGCAGGTCTCGGTACAGTGGTGAACATAGATACTGCTTCTCGCCATGAGTAGAAGATAACGGAAGTGTTAAGTAAGTGGTTTCTTCTAGAAATTATAGAGCTGAAAGACTTAATTTATTTCTGTCTTTGGATAAGCCACACTGCTTCTGTTATGAATCTCACATCTTGCATGTGTGCATTTGCAAAAATCATTGAGTATGTTTTCTTATTTATGCTCATTGGAATGAAGTGTTGGAAAATAGCTCCAATATTTTCAACATAGTCTTCTTCACATTTCAAGCCTTTCTATCACTTGAGAAAATTGACTTTTAGCTATAATAGCAATACCAACAAACTGGGGCAAACAGAAAATAAAAAGGGTAAAGGATGGGAACGATTTCTTTTCAATTATAGATGCCATAGGTAAGCCTAATACGATACAAAGTGTGACACTAATGCTATAAATATTATCTGATGTACTGCAAGGTACTTAAATTAATTAAAATAATTCAAATTTAATTAACAAATTAAGTATTTTATTTTTTTAAATTTCACTGCTAACTGAAGATGATTCTTGTACGTAGGCTGAAAGAAGTTTGGTACTGAAAACAATAAAAGGTAAAATCAAATACAAATTTGTGTGTCATGTTGACTTTCTAAAACGTATCCACCTTGTCATTATCTTCTTGAACTTGTATAGAGACAGGTCAGAGGTCCCTTGAGAAAAATGGCCCTTCAATAGACTCTGCTTAATCACTTACTACACCTGTTAACAAAAATAAGTTCAGAATTTTTCCGTGAGACATAATATCTTGACCTTAATAAATTTAAAAGCATTGAAAGCGTACAAAATATGTTCTCCAGCTACAGTGGAATACAATTAGAAATCAATAGCAGGAGTAAATTTGAGAATTCACAAGTATATGGAAATTAAACAACACATTCCTAAGTAACCAAAGGGTCAAGGAAGGAAAAATAAAGAGAGTACAAAGTACATTGAGATGAATGAAATACATAATACAATGTATATTTGGACCAAGCAAGCATCTGTTCTACAGATGGGCCCAGTAATTTTGAGGCTAAACCAACTACAAGATTCCTGTGGATTTCTACGTTAACAGAGGGGATGATCAGTATCATTGGAGACAAATAAAAAAAGGAGAAAATACTCCCCCAGGAAAAATAAATCATACAGCAAAATAAGAGTTTAAAAGAATGTTTTTATATTAGTAATGAGATTAAGATAGCAAGGAGAAGAACAGGCAGATATTTCAAAAAACAGTGAAAAAAGTAAGGAAATAAAGAGAAATTTTAGTAAGAAAATGGTAAGTTTGAAATACAAGAAATACTTAATGGCTCATCTAGAAGACTGGGTATGACAAATACATGTTATTGAATAGTATATTGAGCAAATAATAATTTCCAGATTACAACACAAAATATCTAGAGCAATTAATTCTAAAAGCAAAGTTCAACCATAAAAGACAGAACCGGAAGATTAAACATTTGTCCCTCGAAGAATAGTGCCCAAGAGGTATTCATAAAAAATACATAATTTTTATATTGAAAGTTCCCACTAAGTGTTTTGCAAAATAAACAAAGATAAATCCACACATATGCACTGAACTGTAGAACTCTAAGCTGCCGGGAAGAATATTGGAAAAAATCTAAAGAAAATATTGGAAAGAAGAGAGAGATTAATTGCAAAGAATCAAGAATCAGTTGGTATCCGATTTCTCATTGGCAACAAAAGATTTGTGAACAGTGAAGCAAAGCATCCAAATGGCTGCCGGAAAATAAAGCTTCAAAG
This sequence comes from Felis catus, assembly GCF_018350175.1. Lineage (NCBI taxonomy): Eukaryota > Metazoa > Chordata > Mammalia > Carnivora > Felidae > Felis > Felis catus. The sequence goes on from NC_058368.1 coordinate 74,219,473, forward strand.
TCAACTCTGATGCTTATTAAAGAGAGGGAGGGTGACCCTAAGACACTGATAAAGACTTGGGGAATTTACCATTACACACTCTCACTTGGAAAATTATTATCATAGTTTGCAAAAAAGAAGAAAATTGATCTTGCTGTAAGGATAAAATGTCAAAGGACCAGAAATCAACAATATCTGTAAATTATATTGGTAGATCTAAACACATTTTAAGTCATGTTAGGAATTTCAGCTGGAGCAGTGCTATTCCTTTTGGAGGCATTTGGAAATATGTGAGAGCTTTGTGACCTGTCAGAATAATAAGGGCATGCTACTTGTATTTACTACCTTTGATGCATAGGACACTTGAGCAGCAAAGTATTGCCCTATCCCAAATGGATGTAATGATCCCGCTGAGAAACACAGCTATAAATAATAATAATTGTAATACATACAACTATAACAGAGTACCTTGTAAGTACGAACTGAAAGTGAAAATCACCAGAAGCAATTATATGAGAGTAGAGAGGGTGGAGAGCTGTAGAAATTTCTGCCTGTGTTTAGCAAACCAAAAATAGACAAGACCACATATTCATACATTTCACAGACCTGAAAATCTGAATTTTATACCCTGAACCAATGTAGAGGGATCCAAGCAGGGAAGCGAAAACAGCATCAAAAAAAAAAAAAGTGGGAAAAAGATACTGCTGGACCATAGGATGTTCGATTCTCCATGTTTAGGAGAAATAGAGAAGCAGATATATAAGAGATTTTGACAGGAAGTAAGTAGGTTTAAGTGATGGTGGATTCTGGGTACAGAGATCATAATATCTGTTATTTTCCTCTTTTATTCCTTTATACCTTAATATGTGTACAGGTAGGATGTACAAAGAGACTTAAATGGTATAAAAACGAATGTGGCATCAAATAATGATACCAAAAGAATACATTAAAACTTCCAAGTTTGCATTATAAATGGAAATGGACAAAAGTATTCGATAATACTTAACAGTCAACAGGCAGGACATACATCACGGAAATTGTAAAATTTTATTTATGGATACAAACTGACAACTGCATGAATGGAGATAAATTCTCCATTTCTGAATTAACACTTGGAAGCTGTCAATCCTTCCCAAGTAGGGTTTCCGTTAAGAGATAGTATGATTTTGAAGTTCCTATGTGTTCAATCTTTCTTTCTTTGGATGTTGTGTTGGACATAGGGCTGCCTTGGCAGGGCTGTGCTCCCTCTAAAGTCTCTAAAGAAGGATTCTTCCTTGCCTCTTCCAGCTTCTAGTGGCTTCAGGTGGTGCTTGACTCATGGTGGCATCTCTCCAGTTTCTGGTTTGGTTTTCAGATGGCCTTCTCTGTCTGTGTGTGTCTTTAAAAAAATATTTTTGAGAAAGAGAGAGTGAAAGCAAAGGAGGGACAGAGAGCACAGAGAGAGAGGGAGACACCGAATCCAAAGCAGGCTCCAGGCTCTGAGCACAGAGCCCAAAGCGGGGCTCAAACCCACGAACTGAAAGATCGTGACCTGACCAAGACCTGACCGAGACCTGATCATGACCTTACCGAGAGTAAGTCGGATGCTTAACCCACTGGGTCACCCACACGCCCCTCTGTCTGTGCATATCTTATCATGACACTTGATGGACCTCGAATTTCAGGTCCATGCAGATAAAACAGGATGATCTCATCTTGTAATCTTTATTATATCTGCAAAGACACCCTTGTCCAAACAAGGTCAAGTTCACAGATTTTGAAGTGTGGACATTTATTTTGCTGGGGGGCGGGGGGAGGACACCATTCAACCTACTACAGACATGAAGTTCTTCATCTTGTAATAACCATATCTTATCTGTTTATTTAGGTGCAACTGACCAGGCCTTCCAATACTAGTGGGGATTATATAGCCCAGGACTGACCAACCCTGGGTTGACATGATGCAACCCTTCTGGCCACAACGATTGATTTCTGTGGCTTAAACCAACCTGTATTTAAAGTTTCATTTCTATGTCTTCAGTGGCAAAAGGAACTAATGCCCCACAGGGTTTATAAAATAGTTTTAAAAATCAGTTAATTATCATCAGTGTGCGGGCCTCATTCCAAAACTTATTGCTGGATAAAAGAAATAGCTTTGTTTTGTCAATATTTTATCTGATATTCTTTCAAGTTGTATGACATGGACATGCCCCATCTTTACTTATTATTATGATTAATATGCTAAATATACACAGCTGGACTTTTACATAGAAATGAGTGTTATCGTGGCTATAAATTTGCAAATCACTCTCTGCTTTAGGCAATAGTCTTTGGTATTTAATTTTTAAATAAATGCATTCATTTATTTAAATACAGAAACAATCTTAGAAAAATAAGCGAAACAACAGGGAAAAATTAAATGAAATCAATATTTAATTGTATTATTATATCAATATTGTTATTGTATTTAAATCAATTTATTTAAATACAGAAACAATCTTAGAAAAATAAGGGAACGACAGGGAAAAATTAAGTTAAATCAATAACACTACAGTCAAATGATCTGCGGTATGTGATTTCCCGAAAACCATGGCATTTAACTTCACATTAGAATTCACATAAATACAATTAAAGATAGAGCAGATCAAATGGATTATATAATAAGCAATAACACAAAATAAGACTATTTGCCTTTAAGGTTTTTAGGTGACGTATAGGCTGAGTCGTATTGAATTCATTGGGAAAGAAAAGCTCAGTCTAGGTAAATGAAAAATGAAACTATCTGAATAGCTAGCAAAATTAAAATATACCTGAAGCCTCAGGAAATGGCACTGAATGAAATGACAGTAACTACCCAGGGAATACAGCCCATCGGACTCTGAAATGGATATTTAGTTAAGCTTTGTCTCGTCATCTCAAGGAGTTAGTAAGCAATGTAGGAAATGGGGAAGCTGGACAGCATACACATTACATCACTGTTCCTCTGCATCGCCCACCAAGGAAAGTTAACTGTCATTGCAGTGGGAGCGTGGATTAATGTGTAACTTACTGTAGCCTGACATTCCCATCCATCTTCAAATGTCCTGCAAGCATGAGGCTTGTGGACTGGAAGATCACTGAGAAATAAACTCACTCATGCTACAAAGAACTTCTTATCCACCTAGCATTTACCCAAAGCCGCGGGGCTCTTTTGGATTCCAGATTGGGGGGGGGGATTAAATAAGCTGGAGGGTGACAGAGTGGAAGGCACGAAAATTATGGACCATATTTGATTTGGTGAGCTTTTCCTGGCGTTTCCATTTGAGCATTAAGGAACGTTTACTGGAATCATGTTGACATTTGCCACCTCACCCTTTGGTATGGTTAAAAAAATAATTTATAAGAATAAAACCTAGAATTGAAGAGGAAATAATTTAAAAAAAATAGCCTTTCCTCTTTTCTTTCTTTCTTTGTTTTCTTTTCTGGTGATTCCGGGTAGCATTGAATGATAGGCAGAAACTATTTTGTTCATACTTGATGCTCAGTTTTTCACCTTTTTTTTTACAAGATACTGAATTTTTGGTTTGGTTTAGTTTGGTTTTTAGATGGCTTGAAGCGAGTTGCTGCATCAGGATCTTGCAGCCGACACTTTGCTGGTGATGGAAACCGAGTTCCAGCTCACATTCCACCCCTGAGCTTTCGAGCCTTGTGTGGGACTCGGGATCCTGATCTTCCTTGAAGGTTTCAAAGTCCAAAGGGGCCACAGAATTTCTGGGACCCTGGGCAACCCAGCACACAAATGCGCTCCACAATGGTTTTGCTGGATTGGGTTGTTCCCAGCAAGATTCTTGTTGCAATCAGTTTATTCCACAAGGATTCACTTCATTAAGACCGAGTTGATTACATGTACTAGGCACAGTGGGAACGACAACAAAAACAAAAAGCAGAACATAATGGCCCTGCTTTGGAGAAGCAGGCTTGGCATATGCTTGGCATTATGGAATTTGGGGCCCCCACCAGAGCCTTTCAGGGGATCCTCTTTAGCATATTTATTTTATAGACGAGACGATAGAATTTGAGAGATACCAAAGTACATGCCCAGCATCACATGATGAATGTGCTAACACTAGAGAGTAAGTTCCTAAATCTCATCAATTCTCTTCACCGTACTCCGCAGATAACAGAGTAATAACCAGAGTGGGGCGGGGGGTGGGGGGGGTAGTGGGGGAGGAAAAGAGAAGCACGTAGAAGCATAAATTACCCAACCACGGACTGTAGAAGAATTCTTGGTGCTGAAAGCTATACATCAAAGGGAGACATGACATGAATTGTCTAAGAGGAGGTGGAAAATAATTCATACCATGAGATATTCATAGACTTTAGTACAGAAATGGAGACAAAAACAATAGAGTTAGGAAATAGTAAAGAGACCTGTATGACTACAGCAAGGTTTTTTTTTTTAATATGAAATTTATTGTCAAATTGGTTTCCATACAACACCCAGTGCTCATCCCAACAGGTGCCTATGTACCTGAGATGGGTTGATAACGGAGAGAAAGCAAGCCAAGCTGTACTTGAAAGGCTTGGAAATTAACAGGACAGACCCTAATACAATTTAACCAATTGAAATAAGAATAAATAACATAAGGGCACCTAAGCTCATAAGATCGACTCCACTTTTGGGAAACCAATTAAATACAGGAATGCTTTTGGGCTAACTTTATCGAATGTAAGTTATGGACAAATGGAAGATTTTATTTTATTTTAGTAAATATGATGCCTGTCACACACCGAGTGTGTTTGCTTTGTATTTTAAAACTTAGCGGTAAATTTTAAGTCAAACATTTTCTTGCGCTCATGCATATTCTATCTGCCAATTTACCACAGGCTGGTCTGCAGGTTGGTATGTTCCAGTCTGTCACACAGCACTCACATGATTAAAATATCACTTGAAAAAAAACATATAAAATGTTTTGACATTTAAAAATATTCCAGACAATTCGTACATAAAAATGGTATTTATTCCTATTGACAATTCTTGACGGATTCAATATGGTCATAGGGTAGTAGAAAAAGTAGCAAGCTATTATTTGTGGCTTTCAGAATCACGTTGAACAAGGAAAGCTTATAAAGTAAAAATAGAGTGACAGTATACGTGTGGGTACTCATCAGTTGCATGTTAAAAATAAACAAAGATTAGGGGCACCTGGGTGGCTCAGTTGGTTAAACGTCCCACTCTGGACTTTGGCTCAGGTCAGGATCTCACAGTTTGTGAGTTTGAGCCCTGCATCAGGCTCTGCACTCTGAGAGCAGAGCCTGCTTGGGATTCTCCCTTTCCCTCTCTCTCTGCCCCTCCCCCACCTTCTCTCTCTCTCCCTCTCTCTCTCTCTCTCTCTCAAAATAAATAAAACTTTAAAAAAATTTAAAAAAATTAAAAATGAGCAAAGATTAAAAGGTGTAAGGTTTTAATATCCTAGATTCAGGAGATGTGTGGATTGTAAGACAAAGAATGTGTATATTTGGAGAGGAAAATCTCTTTTATTTGTTTCTTGACATATGTCAAATCATAGCATAATTCATTTTGCTTAGGTTATGTATTATATTAGCTATGCTGAAGACCTTGTTCAGAAGTTATTGATAAACATTCTATTTTCTTTACTTTATTCATTTACATTACCCAATAGCGGTTGGTACTTCTGAAAGGGAGAAGTAGGGCTGAAAATTATTCTGCATAAACCTAATCTTACAACATAAAGCTACGGGGTTCCTCATCATGGCAATTCTGGTAAAACGGAGAACATCTTATTTTTTCTTAACTTTGTATTTTGTTGAAATCCCCAAATTAGTTTTGCCTCTTTTATTTTTTATTATTATTTTTTTAATTTTTGAAATTATTTTTGTGAGAGAGAATGTGCATGAGCAGAGGAGGGGCAGAGGGAGAGGGAGAGAGAGAATCTTAAGCAGGCTCCAAGCTCAGCACGGAGCCCCACATGAGTCTCGATCCCATGACCTGAGCTGAGAGTTGGACGCTCAACTGACCAGGCCCCCAGTTTTGCCTGTTTTCGAGATAACTGCAACAAATAGCTAAAACTGGACAAATGTTTTCTTTCCCCCATATTTTGCTTTAAGAAGATAATTTTCAAGTCACAGCCTGTATATTGCCTAACCTAATACAAAACCAGTGCTGGATTCAAATATACAGGAAATATTGTATGGCTCCAGAAAGGCAGAACTTGAGATTGCCAAGAGGAAACAAAGGAGAGTGATTCCCTTACACGGCTTACACATAGTATTGCCTAGAGAAAGAGAGTGTGCAAATGCAACTTGAAAGTCAGTTTAATCCATTTCCATATATAATTGTATACCTGTCTTTTAAATTGTGTTAGCAAGTGAGGCCGTAAGAATAACATGGACAAGGGACAAAAAACCGTATTTCTTTGGAACACAAGAGTCGTTTCTTTGTATTTATTAGAGATTCGGATTTGAAAGAGTATGGGCCAAGCAGGATAGCACATTTGAGATGAAAAATCTTTACTTGATACTTAACTTACTTTGCAAGTTACAGCATATATGGCTATACGGGAACACGCTGTTTGGCGCTAAAAAAGCCAAATCGACATATACACTCGGCACTTTCCTGGAAGGGATCTATTCATCGCTTTTTAACTTAGCTGTTGTCTGGAAACAAGGGAGCACGGTGGAGCCAATGATGTTTATCTAAAACAACAAGCAGCCCCCTCCGAATGTGATCTTCTCCTTCTTAACCACATGCATTTCCTTCTGCTCTAGAACCTGACTGATTTCCTGTATAGAACACTTCATCACCGTCCTTCCTCCAGTCGTCAATGCTGTGTATTTCTGAGAAATGAGAGCCTCAGTGATTCTTTTACAAAAGACCTCAATCCAGACATTGGTAACCTTCTGGAAACATATCTGCACTAACATCTTCAAACAGCCTAGAACACTGACCCAGACACCTAGAACACTGTGTTGTTTACAATGCTAGCATACCGTTCTGCGGCTGTGACTTAAAGCTTACTCATAGGATCTTCGAAAGAGCATAAATTTTATGTTTTTGCCCCAGATACAGTTCCCCAGATTTTACAGAACTTAATATGATATAACATGTGGATTATCTAATGGATTTTTTGGCTTACATACCTCACTACCAACACTTTTCTTACTTAGAGGCCTTCATAAGCAAGTGATATGAGGACAAGGGCAGTGCTTTTAATATATGCATTTATATTGTATATACACACATACAAATATACATGTATATATGTGTGCACGCACAATGGAGAGAGACAGGGACCGAGAGAAAGAGACAGAGAGAGAGAAAGAAAGTTTGCTGGATCCTATCTTAAATAAAGCCTAAAGCAAAAGTGTATTTTCCCAGATAATGCAGGGGAAAAAAAATGACATTCAGCAAGGGGTTCGTTACTTCTGTTGCAGCATTCCAAATGAGGAACTTGTGAGAGCATGAATATTCAGGACGCGAGGACCCTGGAGTTTCAACACCACTGTACCTGATGAAGACGATGACAGAGCCGGCTTATTTTTCCCCAGTTGGCTGGCAAAACAGACCCTTTGGATTCAAATTGTTGATCGAGCCATCTCTCGGTTGTTGAAATGGCTCTGAGATAAAGTCTGAGGCTTTATCATAATTATGATGAGGTGCTCTGTGAAGGTGGCTCCGGGAGAAGCAGGTGGAATTGACTTGCCTATTAAGACAGATACTGCTGACAGACATGCTCTCCAGTTCAATCCAAGGGTTTCCATTAGGGACGTATATCTCCTGAAGAATTTGAGTGCTGTTTGTGTAATGAAAGGTAAAAGCACCAAGCAGGAGGCCTCAGTGTTCACAGGACAAACTTAGGGAGGCAAACTCTGTTCACAGGACATTTAAGTCTTCATTAGATGCACCATTTCTAAAAAAAAAATTTTTAACGTTTATTTATTTTTGAGACAGAGAGAGACAGAGCATGAATGGGGGGAGGGTCAGAGAGAGAGGGAGTCACAGAATCGGAAGCAGGCTCCAGGCTCCGAGCTGTCAGCGCAGAGCCCGACGTGACGCGGGGCTCGAACTCGTGAACCACGAGATCAGGACCTGAGCCAAAGTCCGGCACTTAACCGCCGGAGCCACCCAGGCGCCCCATAGACGCGCCATTTCTTACACAACCCAACGTCACAGTAACAGAATCAGCAGTTTGCCAAACACAGACACTGTGCCCCACACGGAATTCATGCATCCAAACTTATTTATCAATGTCTTCAAAAGTGGAATTCAGAGAGAATTTGTGTGCAGATGATATTTGGACTGGGAGAATTTCTTACACAATCGCTGATCACGCATGTCCGTGCAATACACCCTAATACTAAATCATGCAAATGTTTCGCAAGGCGGTAACATCTTTTGCTACTCTAGCCTGGCTTTATCGTGAAATTTCAATTTTGAAGTCGTCATGAGGCATTATTTCCAGGTGCTTTCTTCTGTGGTTCTTCAACTGATTTAGCTTGTGAGGACCTTGCTTTCCACAACCCACTTACACTTTTCAATATTTTATCAAAAAAGGAATTGTGACAGAAGAACAAAGAGATAATTATATTCATGCTGACAAAGTAATAGTGCCTGTTATTTTCAGTGACGGGGCATGAAGGGTTCCTCCTGTTGACTGTGGGTACTGTTATCTGCTGAGAAAGTCTATTCTACTACAGAAGCACATGTATAAAACCATTGGCATCTCATGCAGTGTTTCCTGGCTGGGCATAAAAATAGCTTATTACCAACACACCGTACAGTCAGCTTAGGGCCTCATAGTCATTCTCCTCTCGGTGACATCTATTTGTAAAGAAGTGCTTTCCCGATGGCGGAGTCAATGCATTACATGAGAATAAGCTTTGGATAACATTGCGGAGGAAAGAAACCATTGTCAACTTTGCCAGTCTCTGCTGTCAGCATTCGGATTTTTCTGGTGATCCAGGCAAAAGCCCAAATCCCCGGTCCTCACCTGGGAATTTCGAGCCAGTGTTTCATAAAAGTTGGCATCCCTATACATGGTCAAATTTTACAATTCCTTCTCCGGAGTATATCTTTAAAATTTCTGTTTGTATTAAATGGGTTGGGAAAGTATCTCTCACTTAAAAGGCACATGCTTTTATTTACAAAGTAAGTTATGTAACAAAATAAATACCCACTTTTTCAGGTATTTGAAAATGTAATCAGGAAGAAAATTTAAGTCAGACAAGTTACTGTCTCTAAGAATTTAATCCTATGTAGTTTACTTTTAATTTCTAACAGTCTCTCAGGACAATTGCCTTCCTGCCCTAAGTAACTACTTTGGGTGGTTTTTTTTTTTTTTTATAATTAAAATGTTTCTAATTTAAATTATAAAAATGTATTATGTAAATATTATTTTCGCTTGCTAAAGAAGAATGAAGCCAATACCGTCAGTTCTTCAGGGAAATGTAGATTAGACTCCTCTAACTTTTCTTCTTAATAAACAATAAAATTCTTAAACGTTAATCTTAAATGTTAAGACCTTCATCACTCCATATTTCTCCATCATCCACTGTTACGAATTCGGTAATCTTTTGACATCGACATGAATAATTTCGTTGTTTGTGCTTTGAAGTAAAATGACTTCCTTATTTTTGTTTTCTGAATATTTCAAGTACGTTATGAGATTTTTCTGTCTCTGGATGATTTCACTAAGTCGGGAAATGCTACAAGAGAGGCTGAGCTCATCAACTAAATCCCACCTACTAAATGTTCACTGTAATATATGCCAGATTTTAGAGCTTATGTGATCACTGTTTCAAATTATACTAGTGTTATGATAAAACAGACTAATTAAATATGTTTTTATTAGATCTTCAAGATTCAAATTGATTCAGGATACTGGTAATGAATGGTAGAGTTGTTAGTGTAGCAATTAAGAAATATGTCATTTTATCTATGTCAGTATCTACTACGGAGCAAATTCATTATGTACAATTTTGGGGTAAAGTAAATAAATATGTAAAACAGGAATATGGCAGACACAGTCAGATGCACATGCAGAATTAGAGGAGTATTTCATATTTAGAATTATTTTACTCTGAACGTTTTAAAATTCTATTTGTCTCACAATTTTATAAAGAATAAAAATGTGTGTCAATTAATAATAATCCTGTTTTAAAAATTATTGTCCATAACACACTGTGCACCACAGTCATGGCCTAATAATCTCTCATTAATTTGACTTCCTATTTTGAGAAACAGAGTAACACATTATTGAACGAAAAACGGGCCTACACTACAAGGTAGTCACTCTCTTTCTAAACATCTTGAGTTAACTGTCTCCCTCTTTTCTACACTTTGGCCATTTGAGGAAGTTACTAATGAAAGGACACATATAATGATATAAAGTTTTCCTGTTGTGCAGGAAATCACTCTGATGTGGTGACATCACCAGCTACCCTGCCAATCAAATTCTTCCAGGTATTGAGACCAAAATCTCAGATACCAGATTAACGTGCTTAGATTGCATGACTTCTTAAGTCGATTTTAAATGGAGTCAAAGTGAAGTAAAAGAGACGGATAAGTTAAGATTCTCCAGGGCATCGGTAGGCAGAGAGGCCACGCATTTGAACCTGAGTTCAATGATAGAGTTTTCAGTACCATGGGTTGTCTCTCACATGGTGGTCATGTTAGGCAGGTGAGCCACACTTGCTCTGTCGGAGAGAGGTGGGGCCAGCCTGGCCAAAGCTGTGCCTTTGTCATTAGCTACTGAAGAGCTATGATTTTCACCTACGTATTTGGGCAAGTATACGCAGGGCCTCAAGAAACCATATGTGATGTTTCTAAAGAGCTTTGGACCTAAAGATGCACAGCTGTCAGCCCAGAGGTCATAGGACAATGACCTCATCTTTCCATTCTTTTCCATCTTTAAGTAAATTTTTATTTATTAGATCTTACTTTCTTTTTTTTAAAATTAGTGTTTATTTATTTTTGAGGAAGAGAGAGAGAGAGAGACAGAGTGTGAGCAGGAGAGGGGCAGAGAGAGGGAGACACAGAATCCGAAGCAGGCTCCAGGCTCTGAGCTGTCAGCACAGAGCCTGACGCTGGGCTCGAACTCATGAACCAGGAGGTCATGATCTGAGCCGAAGTCAGACGCCTAACCAACTGAGCCACCCAGGCACCCCTAGATCTTATTTTCTGTTGATTCGAAACTATCTTTAGCACGTCTTACGTCTTATTTTACTATTAATATTTATTACTTCTCATGAATTATGTCAAGGAACTTGTCACCACACGATACAGAGTTAACAGTTCCTATAAGCCTCACTCATATCTCAAAAGCTTATAACTTATGTATTCTTTAGATTTAATGTTTTTTAGGAATTTTACCCATCCTGTCTTTTTCCTTATCTTTTATGGGAAAATTGAATATGTTCAAATAAATCAGTAAACCTTTGTCATTGGTTGTTAAACATATCTTACAGATTTAAAGAATGGGTATCTATCTATCTATCATCTATCTCTTATCAAAACTCTCCAATTTCTGTGTTAATTGGGGGAATTTAAAACTATTTGTTAAAAAGGAACAAGAGAAGAGAAGGACTGCAGGTTGTTAACAGATGGCAGACAGAATGAGTCAAATCCTCACGCGTCACTTACTTTTTTCTTCTAGCTCAATATCTGGCACTTAATGTGCACTGAATAAATACTGGCTGAATAAATAAATAAGGTTGAATTTGTGAAGCAAAAGATGAGAGGTTGGTAGGGTTTTCCTAATTTGTCTAAGTAAGTTTCTTTCATGGCTGGTGAATACTAGCCCAGTTCCTTTAGAAGAAGTGCAGATATAATTGTTGAGCTTTACTTATTATTACTTTAGGGGTTGTGGATGATGTGTTACGATATTCAAAAGAGGAAAAGAAAATCACACACACACAATAGCTGAGTGTGTCTGTTAATAATTTAACAGCAATGACACAAAACTAGAATGGATCCAAGAATGATAGTCTTCAGCCGACACTGTTTCATGATCCTTTCAGAGCATCCCATGAGCACTGGGATGGGAATGTCAAGGAGGTAGACAACAGCCTTGGTCCAATTTGCTTACATTTCAATAGGTGATTTGATTTAAGGTTCCCTGATATCCTTGCGGGCAAGAAGGAAAAATATGGACCAAGTTATAATCCGTATCGAATATAGAATTCTATAGTGAACTAGATTATAGTACACTTTGGTTGATTTGCAACATAGACATATTCACAGAAAAACGTGGATAAGAAGCAATCTTTGGGGATATCAATATCCAACAGTTTTATTAAATTACTTGAATAGTACAGAGAACATGTATCACATGTACAGATGGCATCAGCTCAATGAGTTAGTGGATAAGTCGCCCAGTCCAAATGACAACACAATGTTCACAGCTTGTCATTCTCTTAGGTAGGACTTTGAAATGTGTGAATGATTTTGGGGAAGAACACCCAATGTCTGTCTTTTAATTTGTTTATTCAAACTTTTGATATTTATAGTGATTATAGGGATCGATAACCACCATTTTGGGAACTGTTTGCAATTCATTGCATTTGCTGCTTGTTTCTCCCCCTTCCGTCTCTGTCTTTCTGGTTTTGATTGACTATTTTATAGAATTTCATTCAATTTCTTCTTTGAGCATATACTTTCTGCTTCTTTGAAAGCCTATTTGGTGGTGTCCCTAGAATTTACAACATACATTTTTAAGTAATCGAAGTCCATCGCTTCTCGGCCTTTTGGCTAAGATCAAGTGTAAGTAATCGAAGTCCACTTTGAAATAACATTACAAAGCTTCATCTATACTGTATGTGTATTATAATAGCATTTTCTCATTCCTCCCTCTGACATTTTTTATTTCATTTATTGGTCAGCTACACAGATCAAGACACATTGTCACCAGTTTTGTTTCACATAGGAATTTTCTGTTAAATCAATTAAAATCTATAAACAATAAGGAATTTTATTTTGCCTGCATTTGTTCCCTCTCTTATGTTTTTCTTTATGCACATCCATGTTTATGACCTATTAATATTTTCTCCTACCTGAAGAAACTTCAGCATTTCTTGCTCAGCAGTTCTGCTAGGAATAATCCTTTCAATTTTTGTTCGTTTGACAAAGTCTTTGTTCTGCTTTAGTTTTGAAGTATATTTTCATTGAATATAGAATTCTAGATTGGCATATTTTTTTTTCCTTCAACACTAAAAATTTCACTCCACTCCTTGCTTACTTGGTTACTAAAGAGAAATCCACTGCAATTGTTTTTCTTGTGTCTCTATAGGGGAATTTTGTTTTTTTTCTCTCTCTCTAATTTCCTTCACCAGTTTCTCTTTGTCTTTGGTTTTCTGCAGCTTGAATACGATATACGTACAGACTCTCCTATATTTATACTGCTTGGTGTTCACTGAACTTCCTGCATCTGAGATGTGGTATGTGTCATTAAGTTTGGTAAGTTCTCAGCTGCTATGGCTTTAGGTATGTCTTCTTTATTCTTTCTCCCCTGTGGGTCTTTCAGTTACAAATATGTTCTAAATTTATTTCACCCTGGAAAGTTTTTATTGACTTATTTCCAACTTTACTCGTTCTTTCTTCAGCCATGCTGTCTTCTTACGATCTGGCTTGAGGCATTCTTTATTTCTCTTACACCGTTTTGTAGTTTTGTTTCACTTTTTTAATTTTCAGCATTTCCTTTTGCTTCTGTGGCATGTTTTCATTTCCCTGCTTAAATTATGCATCTGATCTTACGTGTTGCCGGCTCTTATCATTAGAGCCCTTAACTATCGTCATTGTAAATTCCCTGGCTGATACTTTGAACCTCATCTGAGGCATACCTGATTCTCATTTTGGTGACTGCTTTGTCTTTTCCACACTGGTATGTGTGTACGTACACACGTATGTAGGTGTGTGTGTTGATTTATTGGGTCTTTGGCATGTCTTGAACATTTTTTGAAAGCCAGCCATATCGCTTTGGATTAGAGGTACTGAAGTCACCAGGCATTTTGTCTGAGGATTTATGTTAACGCAGCTAGACGTTGGGCTGTGTTCAATGCCTGCCGTAGCTCAGTACCAGTGGCTTCAAACTCCGGTGTGTCGGTTGTGCAGACCCTCAAGGCTTTGATTTTTTTCCCACGGACTGCTCCTCAGACAGAGGGTGGGTCCTCAAGCTGTTTCAGCTGGGACTTTTGTTATTAATCTGGAGCCTTGCTGATGGTAGGATATGAGCCAAGAAGTATTCCATAGTCTTCTGATTAAGCCTCAGCCTTTTTGTGAGCCTGTGTCTGAGGACTCCAGCTTTCACACGTGTGTCTATTTCTCTTCCATTGGTATAGTTTCCCCTCCTTAACCTGTCCCTCACCGTAGCGTTCTCAGTTTATTTCTGTGAAGCCCTGTCCCCTCTTAACTATGGTTTTTATGTACTAAAATCATCCCTCTTACTTTGTACAAGAAAGCCGGAGGGTGCTGAAGGGGTGAGAAATTGCCTTTCTCTGGCCGAGATAACATTTCTGAAGTGTGGGCTGGTGAGGTCCTTTACCGTGGAGAATAGGTCTTTGTTATGGCGAAGTCTCTGCTTTGACTACGTTGACTCATCCCTTCCTTTGGCAGAGTCAGAAAATAATCTTTCTTGGATCTTTACCGTGAGAAACTGGTGAAGGTCTTCAGGTAAAGAAAGCATCGTGGTCCCCTGTGACTGCAGTTCCAAGATTTTCTCTCCTGGGCGAGTTCATATTCGGCCTCCAGTAATTTGCCAGCGACATGTACGCTATCATTAATAACGATAATAGTTAATAATGATTATCGTATAGGGGCGCCTGGGTGGCTCAGTTGGTTGAACGTCTGACTCCGGCTCAGGTCATGATCTCACAGCTTGTGAGTTCGAGCCCCATATGGGACTCGAAGCTGTCAGCTCAGAGCCTGGAGCCTGCTTCAGATTCTGTGTCTCCCTCTCTCTCTGCCCCTCCCCAACTCGTGCTCTGTCTCTCTCTCTCAAAAATGAATAAATGTTAAAAAAATTTAAAAAATAATAATGATTATCATATACTTATCAATATGTGGCTCATAGTTTATTGTCTACGGCTTCTGCTCCAGGTAAGGTTGCCATACCTCTCAACAAAGAATATTGATTATTTTGGAAGGAAATCTTGAGAAATAAGTGACCTGTGAATTGTCCATTGCAACCAAAGTGACCTTGACTAAATGAAACACCCCTTAAGTGCTGGAATGCCCATTATTCATCCTTTTATCACTCAAAGCACTTCATACTGAACCTCAAGCGTAATAAGCTTTTAATATATATTTGATTGATTTGCTAATTGAAAGCAATCATTGAAGATAACAGGATTCCCATTTAAATGGGCCTGTAGTGGTCATACAGGCAACTTGAATAATATTAATATAATGTTCTTGTGATACTGCTTATGGAACTCTTTCACAACACTTAGATTGATTTGCTCCTACAATCTTAGTGTGAGGCGGGCAAGTACTATTCGTTTCAGTTAATCAATAAACTAGGTTGAAATTTTCACTTGCATCTTACTAAGGTAACATTGAATATTAGTAAGTTTTATTAAGAATGGATTGCCCATTTTAACACACCTATTACTTAGGAGAACTTAAGGTAAAAAGATCAAAATTATTTCTGTGAAACTCAACCTTGGACACACCTACACAAATATTCACAATTATGTGTGATTAATCACAAGTAATTTATGTTATCTTAATTTACCTCTATCATTTTACTTCATGATTAACTATTGCCTTATACATATTTGAAAGTGAGAATACATTTAACAAAACAATATTATCTACTTAAAATTTGATGAGTTCCGAGGCAACGTCTCAGTCATATTTAAAGCATATTTTTATGAAAGAAACTCACGCGAATACTTACAGAGGATAAACTGAAACATGTGAGAGATCCTTACTCTCCGTCTAGAGGCTTTCAACACTTTAAAGATCAGATTTAGAACAGATTAGCAGGTGTGATTACAGGAAATATTACACAATTCAGGGAATATTCCATGTAAACTTCATGGCATTTTACCGAAATTCTAAGATGCGACCCTATTTTCTTTTACATTCTCAATGGTCTTTTTAAAGTAATCTCTAATATTTGCTACATTAAATGGCCAAGGTTTTTAAAAAGACCCAAAACAAAAACACATTCTGCTTTATTTTTTTCTGTTCTGTGCAATGTATAAGCATTACTTCAATGCTCTTTATGTTTGGCAGATTAGTTTAGTTATGGCATCATAGGGTAAGCAGAAATATTAAAAGCTCATTGGTGTCTGTTTGATCCAAGATCAGCACACAACTCCCTTCAACATGGGAGAAATCCACAGACTTCTCCTACTCCAGGGGTATATTTACATCTTAATCATAAGATAGGATATGTTAATTGTATTTGGATGTTTTTTCCTCAGTTTCTGTAATTAAAATGGCAAATAAGTAATAATAATAATAATAATAATAATAAAGCTGTAATGAAGTCCAAATTCAGCTCATGTATTAAAATGAATAAAAATCTCATGGCATTTGCATTTTGAAAAATGAAATCAAAAGCCAAAAGAGCACAGCCATTCCCAAATTCTTTCATGTTATAAAATTTGGTTTTACACTGATGACCTCAAACAGTACGTTCCATAAACTGGCTTACATGATTCAGATTTGATATTGAACTTGAAGTACACTCGATCATAAACTCAAGGGCAAAGGTGATACTGACAATCTACACTGCCAGGGCATTCTAGTTACACAAGTGCTTTCTTTTTTATGTGATAGAATGATGTGTCTAAGTTAACTAAATTTTATCTTGGTCAAGCAAGTTTCCTATGTTCCTTTTTAATGTGATGTTCATTGATAAATGGAGGTTATTCCACAGATTATTTTTCTTTCCCACTATTATGATTTTACAAGAACACATCACCCTCCGTATGCATAGGTTTGGGACTATACCCAACAATTCCATCCCAAGAACAGCTTTATCTTTAAAGTGAAAATTTAATTTTGGTAAATATTAGTAAGGCTACCCAAGTCATGTGAGAGGAGGAGTGCACATAATGAAATCAAAACAATTTTCAGGGATACGTGGGCTGAGTACATTTTTCCTTACTTGAGATGTTTTAAAACATTTCAATAAGGAAAGGATAACATTCCTATTTATTCGTTCAATTTATTGATGACAGTGTATTTTGGCCAACTTACATAAAGACACTTTTAAGTCCTTCAACAAAAAGAATTCAATGTAGATAAAGAAGAAGAAGAAGAAGAAGAAGAAGAAGAAGAAGAAGAAGAAGGTGATGATGACAATGGTGATGATTAGTATTTGTCTTTACAGTATACATCATCTATAAAATGTGGAGCAGCAGGCATTAGGAAGTGACTGTGCTATCCTTTTGTGAATATTTTGCACTTTGAGTCTCTTTAGCAGAGATTTGACTTTGACTTTCCGATGAACGGCTGTCATACCCAATGTCTTGAGAGAGGTTTAGGAGAGAAAGAAGAGAGTACATTTCTCTTAAACATGACCTGAAATCGTTTCAAAATCCTTCAGACGACTGTTTGAAATCCCAAACTTCTGTTATATTATAGTTAACCTTGAAAATGGAAAGATAATCATATTCTAGAGATGACCTAAAAGCCTTTGCCGTGCTGGGGCCCAAGCACGGGCCCTGCAGAGCGTGTGTTTCCCCAGCTGCAGATGGCGGCCTCACTCACACCTCATCAGCATCACGTCTGTTCAACACACGTGTTCACGTGGGGCATTGACACCAGCCTCAGAAAGGAAATAGAAAATCCAAATATTTTTACAGTAAAGATTATACCGTTTTGGAAATATAAGTTGCCTAATATGTTATTTCAATAAATGGGATTTTAAAATAAGGATTCTTTATATATATAGGGTAAAATCGTTTATATTATCTCTGAGGAGAAATTTGGGGTGTAAGTTAGAAATAAAATTGAAGACTATGAATAATTTCAAAGTCAGAGGAGATTTATTCTACATGTTTAACTATGTAAAAAAAAAGGCTCACAAAATCACCGAAATACGCACATTTCCTTAGAGTTGCATGATGTCTAAGATCCCCATTTATAATCTTGGGATGAAATTCTCCTTACAAAATACTTAACAAAAATATTTATTTTTTATTTATATATAGTAATTAAGTAATAGTAAATATACAAATGCTTATATAGAGAAGCATAATACATTTATACACTTATTTACAAGTGTAGCTTATTTCTAATGTGATATAATAATTATATATACTACATATTATATCTGCATATAATGTGAATATAAAAATATGTTTTACTATTGCTATTCCTGAGCATTCTCTTGGGACATTCAAAGAGTAAATGTAATAAATCCACAATACTTAAAACATTTTAGTCAAATTATGGATTTTCATGTTTGATCACAGAGCTACTGTTATAAATGCATCCGGAATAGTTAGGAGTTAGAGAAATGGAAAAATACTGGATATGGAGAAATATCCTGATTTTCAAAAAGGAAGAAAACAATATTTTAGGAAATAAAGATAATTTTAGGATTTTTTTATAGGCAATGATCTACTAAGCATATTATTCATACAGCAGAAGCCATTAAGCATAAATCAAGGGAAACTGAAATATTTTTGATATAGTTTGAGAGTAGAGCAACTGTGTACCATCTGTGACCTTAGATGCATATAGAATTTTACAATTTTCTTTCAGATAAGAGGGACAGAGTGACGAAGTGACTGGAAGTGACGAAGTCAGAAAAAGTTACTGCTGGTTGAAAAGCTAAATAAATAGCATCGGTCATTTGGATAATGAAAAAAAAAAGGAATGTACAATTGTAAATTAGCAAGTGATACAAACACAAAGGACTTGTGGTTTATACGTTTTAACAGATATTTGAGAAAGAAATAAGCCATCGTTAATGGGATATAATTTTAGGAAGCTGAATGTAAATTTTAGGAAGCTGAATGGTAGGCTGAATAATGGCCCCTCTCCAAAAAATGTCCAACTCAAAATCTCTGGAATCTGGATTCACAACACTTTATAAGGAAAAAGAAATTTGTGAATATAATAAATTCTTTTGGAAGGGGGGGAGATTATCCTGCATTACCTGGGTGAGTCCAATGTCATCTCAAGAGGGAGGCTGGAAAGTCAGAGTTATAGAAAGAAAGTTTGAGGATAGAAACAGAAGTCAGAAAAAAGAAAAAACCATGTTACTGGCTTGTAAGCTTGAGAAAAGGGTCACGAGTCAAGAATTGTAAGTGACCTCAGAAGGTGAAAAAAAAAAAAAAGCAAGGAGGAAGATTATTTCCTATACCCTCCACAAAGAACGTAGCACAGTGGCCCATTTTAGATTTTGAACTCTGGAATTATAAAAGCATAAATCTGCGTTGCTAAAACACTAACTTTGTATTAAGTTGTTCACCTGCAATTGGGAAAACAATTACAAATCAGATAAATGTGTATTAAATGGGGTCAGTATTGAAGCCGTTCATATGAAAAAGTTCCAAACTAATAAACATTTACTGAATATATTATTCTAAGTATTTGACATCAAGGATACAAAGATAAAACAGGGAGATCCTCTGGATTCAAGGTTCTGACAACAAACAACACTTACATGCAGTGTGGTAAGCGTGGTGTGGTTATAGGGTCACAGGAAGGTCTCCGAACCCCAGGTGAGTAGATGGGAAGCGATCAGCTTTGAAGAAGATACTAGGTCCTGGGAAATCCGTAGGCAACAGTATTGAGGGAAGGGATTTTCAGGCTAAGGGAATAGAGAGGGCAAAGTCCCCAAGACATGAAGCATCTCTAAGTATGTAAGGGAAATACAGAGTCTGTCTTTTTTTGTGCCACTACTTTGTGGCCTGAAACGGATGCTGGAGAAGATGACAGAGGTGTTTGCGTGTTACCCGAGTTCTGTTACAGATGATACAGTGACCACGTGATTTTTAAGAGAGAGGAACAAAAATCTGATTTATATGGCAGAGAGAGGGCTCCAGAAGGAGAATGGCTGGGGTTGGAGAAGCCAACGTGAAGGCTAGAGCAGGTGTGTGAGTCAGGAATGAAGGATAAAGCCCTACCGTAAAGCCATGGTGGTGAAAACAAGACAAAGGGACAGCTTTGAGAAATCAGATAAAACTGTGGAAACCGTGATCATTTAATTGGATATGAATGAATACCTTATAGGATAACTCTCAGTTGTAGGGCTCAGGTAACTGGTCAGCAGATCAGAATTGAATTTAGGAACAGTTTAGAAGAGGAATAATGTCATGAATTCAGATTCTGAAAGAAATATGATTAATTGCATTTTGACATACTAAAATTTCAATGTCTACTGGATATCGAAGTGACAATGTTTGATGAGCAAACTTATACATGCATCTGAATCTTTGTGAATGTAGCACAAAAGTCACAGTTGGAGATCTGATGTCACAAAAATAAGAGAGTGGATACAATTGTCTAAGTCAAAATATGTACAGATCAGAACAGAGGGAGAAGGCAATGTAACCAAAGAATCTCAACATCCCTTGTGATGAGATTAAAGGAAACCAGAGAGGTGGAAAATTTCAGAAAAAAGAAATGTAATAAAAATGAAAGGTTTGGGGGAAAAAAAATGGAACGGTTTGAGACTCTTATTATGTAAAGAATAGCGAAAAAAGTGCCAAATAATTTCAGTAAGATAAAATTTGTGATACTGATGATTTTGCCTGTGATGGTTTCCATGGCTTAGTGTGAGTTCAAGTCCTAAAGCAAGGATCTGGACAGTGGCTCAGAACGGACGAAATTCTTACAGTGAGAGTAGTTGATTTTGTCAAAAATTTGGCTCAGTAGGAAAGAGATACTGATGGTGAAAAACAAGGTCAAGGGACATTTTCCTTTTTTTCCTTATCAAAGGGAAGACTGAAATAGACTCATGTAAAATAATCAGCAGGAAAAAGAATTTAAAAGTAGGAAGAGAAGAGGGGTGTTTGGGGCAGTTAAGCATCTGACTCTTGATTTCAGCTCAGGTCATGATCTTACAGTTCATGGGTCCGAACCGCTCATGGGGGTCTGCACTGACAGCACAGAGCCTGCTTGGGATTCTGTATTTCTCCCTCTCTCTGCCCCTCCTGTACTCTTTGTCTCTCTCTCTC
This sequence comes from Felis catus, assembly GCF_018350175.1. Classification (NCBI taxonomy): domain Eukaryota; kingdom Metazoa; phylum Chordata; class Mammalia; order Carnivora; family Felidae; genus Felis; species Felis catus. The sequence goes on from NC_058368.1 coordinate 74,240,572, forward strand.
AAAAAAAAAAAAAATTAAACATTAAAAAGAGTAGGAAGAGAAGAAGTAAATTGCACAGAGGGGAAGTAAACATAGCTGGAAGGATTACTTTTGGCAGGAATGAGACTTCATTACCAGAAAATGAAGAGAAGGAAGAGGGATGGTGTTCTGGATGGGGCTGATCAGAAGTGGAGACTGTTCCTCCCTGAGTTCTTCAGTTCTCTCTAGAAAAGGGGAAGGTGGGTCATCTATGTAGATAAGAGCTCTTAGAGAAACATGGGAGTAGTCACTGGGGACAGTGGGGATTGAACCGGGGGAAAGAAGACAGAGATTCATGTCTTGTGAGGCTGGGGATGAACCTGTACGGACTGAGTTGTGAGAAGCCCCAGATCATCTGAAGATTAAAAAGAGAGAAAGCAAATTATAGAATGGGCTCAGGGGAGCAGTTTTGTAGATTGGGCCTAGCAGCCCTGGGGTGAAGGGCACGCAACACGAGAATGTCAAGGAGCAGTGACAAAACCATCAGGCTTGAGAAGACTAGGTAATCCGAAGCTTCTGAGCGCGACTCTCACGCTAACAGTCCCAGGAGGCCCAGCTTCACCGCGTCTGGAGGAGGCTTCTCCTCAGTGGCTGCTTCCTCACCCGGGTTCCTCAAACCGACAAGAAGCGCAAACACATGAGGTGGCTACCAGAGAAAGGAATCCTATTTAACCTACACCAACAGGGATTCAACCAATGAAAAGGAAAATGCCAGTTGTTTTCTGACTTAGCAAGACCATGTCAGAATGTTGTACTCCTTTCTAGACATTGCATTTTGAGACGGGATGCTGGTTGATCGGGACGTATCCAAACGAGAGTGGCAGTAAGGAGGGGAGGTCTGGAAAGAAAATGCTAGGGCTATTGAGTACAGAAAAGAGAGAAAAAAAAAATTACTTTTAGATGTTGAACTGATACCCCATACGCTTGATTAGACATTTTCCCGACAGCTCAAAAGGAAAGATTCAGAACCAATAGGATGGAAATTAGTGAGTGCTAGGGCTGATTTTTATTTAAGAAGCTAAATCTTTGAGTCAATTCTGAAAACGTTCTGCCTCTCTTTTCTACTGTTCACTCTTTTAGGACATGATGCTCTTGGTGAACAATATTAATATCTTAGAAGATCTCTGTCATTCCTAGGAATCTGTAGTAGTTCAGCAAAATCGACCATGGTAACAAGTTGCTTTTTTATACAATGTTGAAATAACTGAGCATCAAAAGAAAACTATATATTTGTGCCTACACACAAGTGCGTGCATCCATATAACATATTTGATTTCCTGTTTCTCTTTGGACAATTAAGATCTCAAGGATAAAAGAGGTATCATTCATAGTAACTTCTCTACTTGTGCTTATCACCTTCTGTTATGTATAGAATGTCCTGAATGAATTTTTTCCCATTTAATGAGACTGATGTCATTTCTAATACCCACCACAGACAGGTGGGGTATTTAGTGGAGTAAATTCAGTCAAAGAACACATCAGATTTTATTTGGATTGGGGAAGAAAGAAGAAAATCCTAATGGCGTTCAACTTACATAAGAATAAAGCACTTTCCACAAAGATAATTTTAGTGAGCTAGTTGGCCACACGAGGTCACACACATCTGCGTGGAATACATTTGGTGGCCACTCTTAGGTCTAACAGTGTTCACGGTGGGTCCCTGTCTTGTGTCTCCCCAGGCTATACTTTGCTTCTTCGTAGTTACCGGAGGACAGAGTTGAACACTGGAAAGAGCATTGCGTTTACAATGAATGAGATAATCACAGATTCACTTAAAATGTTATGAGGTCTTTCCTTTCTGCCTGTAATATATTTGAATGTTTTCTCTTAGTTTTATCGAACAGTTTGCTCTGATTTTGCAATATAGATTCCATTTTCCCTTGAGGCCACTAACAGAGAGAAATATTATGAATTCCTTATAGTCCATTTGTCCTTTTCTTTTTAGTGCCTTAATGTATTTTTTCTGTCAATCGTGGGTTTATCTGTTTTAACAGTTAAACGTTTTCTTGTCATTTTTCCCCAAATTTACTTGAAATATCGATGGCAATTTTCCTTAGAATATTTGCGATTTTCATTTCCTAACATATATCTAAAAGGGAGCCTTTTGAGAAATTTGGCCATCTCTAATCTCTCAAGACAACGTTTTTCTATTTGGATTATGGATGTCAAATGTCACCGTCCTTTACTTGCATGATATATCATGCTTTGCACAATTCATTCTCAAAATGTTCACAGTGTGATTTTCCTTAAGGCTGCTGTTGTAGTTTCCACAGATCTATTTTACACTTCAGGATGCTACATAACCTCTCCTTATCCTTAATTGGTGAAGATGCTTTGGGAACCTTGCTGGTTTCCACTTTATTAGGCAACAAAGTGAACAGAAGGGAAATCTGACCTGTGTGTCTCCTTCAGGAAAAATGACATTTTTAATACTCGGAGAAATGGATTGTTCTTCTGTATGGGCTAAATGTTCCTAGCTGGAACCAAAACACATTTCTGTCAAAATTTTCACATATCCAAATTCCATATGTGCAAAATAAGATAGATTTGCAAAATTAAGCAATTCATCTAGAGATTTAATAATATGCAAAAGAGGGTTGTTGAAATGACCACCTGCTCATGGACCACGCTGCCGATTATGTCTTAAACCACAGTTTTTTTTATCTCCGTATTTCTTTTTTTTTTTTTTTTTTTTTCAACGTTTATTTATTTTTGGGACAGAGAGAGACAGAGCATGAACGGGGGAGGGGCAGAGAGAGAGGGAGACACAGAATCGGAAACAGGCTCCAGGCTCTGAGCCATCAGCCCAGAGCCCGACGCGGGGCTCGAACTCACGGAGCGCGAGATCGTGACCTGGCTGAAGTCGGACGCCCAACCGACTGCGCCACCCAGGCGCCCCTATCTCCGTATTTCTAAAAAACTCTATGTTTTTACAGGGTGCAGGATTTATGAAATAGCTTATTTCTCAATGGTTGATACATTTGATTCAGATTAGACTTGACGCATATGAAATAATCTCAACAATGCAATAAACTAACATTTTAAAGTCTGTAGTTTTCAACTCCTATCTTTATTGAATTTGATGCTTACTGGTTCCTATTCCATAGAATAAATACCTTTCCTATGTAGCTGTAGAAAACAAGAGTGGAATTTACAATTCAAATCTGAATACATTTTTCTATTTTAAAGGTAAGTGCTAATCAATCCTGAAACAAATCTCTTTAGAGTTTTCCAAATATCATGCATTAATCTGCTCAAATTATCTTCTTCCTGTCTACCTACGGTAGCTGAGAGCCTACCTGATTATATTAAATTAATTTAAAACTCTGTTCATTTTCTCCATAATTATTTCTATAAACATTTCTTAATCTACATTCAGAAGATGGGGGGGGGATACGATTTTCATATGCTTGATTTCCTGCATTTGATTTGGAAAGAAACAATGAAATTCATTCTTCACTGATTTCTCAAACATGTTGTTCCAGCTGGGATTATTTCAGAAGAGGAATGTTTTCAAGGAAACATCGGGAGGACAGGAGTTATACGCTGTTATTCAAACAGATTCGGTAGTTGTGGTCAGCCGACGTTGAACAACCAGATGAAAGAAAAATGAAGACAAAACACATACCTCACTGGGTTGTTCTGATAGCTAAATAAGAAAATGAGTATGGAACTCTTATGTACTCAGGAATATAATATTGCACAGCTCGATTACTGCTTTGTAAATTACTTGTACAGATTAAAAGAGATTAATATTGAAATCTTTAGTCAACTTGAAGAATCTTGACTGGCCCAGGAAAGCGAGTGAAACTCATTAAGTATAACGCCACGAGCACATTGCATAAAAGGCAGAAAGGTATCGTGGTGGGCTGAATAATGGCCCCTGAAAATGTCCATATGCTAATCCCCTGAAACTGTGAACATATGACCTTGCAGGGTAAAGCAATCCTTGCAGGATTTTGCAGATGTGATGATTTTAAATTCAGGATCTTGAAATCCTATTATCCTAAGTTCTCCAGGTGGGCCTGATAGAATCACAGAGGTCCTTTTATGGGGCAGATGGAATGCTCAGTTAGTGATAGGAGAGGGGATGATGGAGGCAGTCAGTTGGAGCGGTGTGAGGAAGGGGTCATGAGCCAATGAGCTCGGCGACCTCTGGAAGGTGAGAAAGCAAGCAAGCGGTTCTCTCCCGGAAGCCTCCAGAAGGACGCGGCCCTGCTGACCCCTTGACTTCGGTTCAATCAAGACCGACTGGACCTCGGTCTGTCAGAAGTGTGTGATAGTAAATGTGTGCTCTTATAAGCCACTAAGGTTGTGGTAATTTGTTAGAGTCATAACAGAAGATTAATGCTGCTCTTTAAAGATATCTTCTCACTATAGTAGGGGATGACTAGGACCAGCTTTTTAAAAAAGAGCGAAATTTGCCAAAATTACTTTCCACACTCAGTGGTTTTATGTCACTACTGGGTTCACATACACTCAGTGAGGAATTCAGGTGCCTCTGGCTCTTCTCGGGTTTATAGATCTGCAACGTGGGGCCCGCAGGCCAAAGCTCCACCACCAATGGCTTTGTAAACAGTGAGCTAAGAGGTTTTTTACCCACGGATGTTTGCGATCGATGTTTTTATAAGGAACTCCAATTGTGAACCCCAGCTCAGTGAAATACTATCCCCTTTAAAAACAAGTCTATTCTTCTCACTCGTGGACTTGTTTTACAGAAAATCTTAATTATTTTTACTATATTTTAAATTTCCTCAAAAAAATGTGAAGCTTGGCTTTGTCTCTTGTTCTTTAAGCACCAGAATAATATTCTTGATTTTGTCTCTTGGCCTGCAAAGCCTCCTGGCTCTTAGAGAAAAAAGTTAGCCCTCTCTCTCTCTCTCTCTTTTTTAATGTTTTGTTTATTTATTTTGAGAGAGAGAAAGAGACAGCAAGGGAGGGGCAGACAGAGAGAGGGAGAGAATTCCAAGCAGACTCCGCACTGTCAGTACAGAGCCTGATGTGGGCTCGAACTCACAAACTGTGAGTCATGACCCGAGCTGAACCAACAAAGAGTCGGACTCTTAACCAACTGAGCCACCCAGGTGCCCAGAAAGTTAGCTGACTCTTGATCCAGCTGACAATGGATCCACATCAGGGCATCTATTCCAGGAGCATCTATGGCATATATTTTTCCTCTTTCCTTATCTTGGCATATGGTGGTACCATGTGCAATTCATAAAGGGTGTTTATAGACAAATTCAGGAAACTGATACCCACCAGTACTCGAAGAAAGTGTGGTCATATTTTCCTGGGGTTACTGAAACAAGAAATCATGTTGAAAAGCTTGTCTTCAGAAGGGTTTTAGAAAATGAAGATCCTTTAGTGATAAATAATAAGTTTAGACTCAGCAGGGAGCCGTGAGGGAGGCAATTTTGAACACAAATGAATTTGAACATAACTCCTTTCCTTATAGCACACAGCTGAAGCTCAGAGTTCAAGGATCACTTTCAATTAGAAAGTTCTTCATTTTCAGACTTCAGGTGCAGAAGAACAATGCTACAAACCTTCTGCCACTCTAAATTCCTTTTCGATGCTTTCTCATAGGTCTGTCTTCACATTACCTACATACTGGGTAATGCTGGCTGAGGAAGAAATTCCAGAGCTAGAAAGAAGGGCTTTTGAAATCGACCTCTTTTTAAAAAATATTCAATGAGTACCCAGGAAAGTTCTAGGAGTTACTGGTAGGAAATTAAATATTGAGCGATCTCTGTCTGCACGTCATCAACCATCTCGTCTGAGCCAAGATCATTGAACCAGTGATATTTTACAGCAATAGACCATGTTCTTAGGGGCTCAGCAATATTGCCTGGATGCATGAAACCACACAATATATTTTAAAAAGCGTTTATCAAAAATTAAACATAGTCATTGGAGAGTTGGCGCCAACTGATTGCTTTAAAAACTGAAAATCCCTGTCCCTTGGTAACTCTTCAGGCTACAGGTCCAGCGTCGCCATTTTGTTGCCTGTTCCTGTTTTCTAGGTCGGCGGTGCTCAACAGTGGCTCCTGAGCACGTAACGTGGAGCTCGTCTAAATTGAGGTGAGCTGAGAATGAAAACCATGCCCCAGAGGTCAGGCTTTGCATAAGAAAGGAACAGAAGTCTGTGCCCAATACACACTGGTCACAATGCAAGATGCAAGGTGTTAGGGACGAGAAGACAATGCATAGAACCGTGTAGATAACCGTGTAGACCATGCATAGAATCAACTGCACTATAAGTAGAAATATAAATAATAAACAATAAATATTAATAAATATGACACTCTAATAAATGCAATAAAAAGCAAGTAAATAAATAAATACATGATAAATAAACAAATATAGCTACCTCTTCCTTGGTCAATTTTCAAGGACAAAAGCTAAATTGAGCATTATGGATGAAATTGTTACAGGGTCTACATTTCATTCTTGACTTAGGGTAAAGTTGAATTTCCCAAGAGATCTGCTGTTTCTCAACTGAGGAGAAAGGCATAAGCTTTTTCTTGATCTGTGTCTTCTTTTATTTTCCTGGGAACAAATCAGTATTTAAAATATGCACGCTATAAAAAAGCATTATAAATTGTATACATAAATATGTAAAATTATATATTATAATATTATAACGATCTGCCAACACTGTTGTTTGAAGTTTAACTGTTATTGCATAATTACTGTTTGCGCACAACTGAAACGGGGTAAAAGAAATTAAAAAGACAAAAATTTCTTATTTTTGGAAATAAACAAAATTTATAACACTGGCTGACTAATGATGATAAAACCTTAATCCAGATAATAATTGAATTTTTACTATTGAGTAAAATATTAAAAAAATTAAGAAGAGTTTGTGCTTTGTCATCACCCTATTACTTCACACTGTATCAAACTGAAAAATATAGCTACAGATATTGTACCTATTTTCATGTAAAATCTTTTACTAGCCAGCAAAATTATTTTTGAAAATCTAGAATCTAGTTATGTTCTTTTTGTATTTCCTCAAATAATAATTTAAAAAATACCTGCTTTAGGAATTTTTGAAAAGACTATAGGGCTTTATCAAATACTGGTTCTGATACTTTTTTCTTAATAACAGCAAATAGATAATGGTGTTAAAATCAAAATCAAATTGGTAAAAAATTTTAAAAGTGGAAAGTGAGATTTTTCATGAAATCAACAAATGATATAACTTAATATTATTGAACTTTAAAATGTAGCTTTTCCTGTGAACGTTTAGATTCTAAGCAAAAGCAGTGCATATCCTTGATATTGAGAATAAAGAGTAATACTGACTCTACAATTCTGACAACAAATCCCAGTATGTGGTTTTTCTCCACACCGCCAAGTAATTCTGGGGTACCAGCCAGTTCACGTCCGGCCCTATGTATCTGGAGATGGCATTCGATCCCAAGGTTAAGGGCTCAGTCCCACAAGATTGCCCCCACCCCCACCCCCACCTTCAGATACTAATTGCAAGTTCAGGTTCTCTCCGGTGCTTCTGAAGAAACAGCTATAGATTGGAGGTTCCAACAACCCCTCTATGGGTTCAATTAATTTGCAAAAGTGACTCGCAGAGCTCAGGAAACCCATTTGTTCCCTAGATTACTGTTCTATTACAAAAGGTCTTAAAGGATCAATGAAGAGATACATTCCACAAGGTCTGGAACCAAGGAGCTTCCGTGGAGTTAGGATCCTGGCGGGGAGGCACATGAAAGTGTTCTAGTTTACCAACCTAGAAGGTCTTTGAACCCCATCCTTTTGGGTTTAACGGAGATTTTATTACATAGGCATGATTGCATCACTGGCCAGTGATGATTTATTCAATCTCCAGTCCCTCTCCCCTCCCCAGAAATTTGGAGGGCGGGGGAGACTAAAAATGCCAACCCTCAGATCACATGGTTGGATCTCCTGGCAACCAGCCCCCAGGCCTAGGTGTTTTCCAAAATTCATTTCATTGACGTAAGTTCAGCTGTGTTGAAAGAGGTTTGTTATGAATATCAAGACACCTTAATCTATTTTATTGTTGCCTAAATCTCAAGTAAATTACTTAGGAGTTCTTTGCCAGAAAAAAGAGATTGAATATAAGTTTCTCAGTGTAAATTACAATAGCACAGACTATTCTTGGCTTTCATAGTGTTTATTATTATTATTACTTAATAAAATCTTGTTGTTAACAGCTATTTGGGACAAATGGAGAAGGTTTGGAGATATGAGGGGACTTTGTCAAATTACGCTGTGGACCTCATTCCGCTTTCTGATGGTTGTGTAAAAACGTCTATTTAAGGTATCTCCCCCCTCTCGTGCTAAAACCTTGGTGTCTATTAGCCGCTGCCATCACACTTCTATATCATAGAAATTCTTCCATACTTGTGCATGTATTTAGAAAGGCCAAATGTATTTTGAGGGCCACCAGACTCCTTAATGGATAAAAATATATTCATAACATTTGCATAGTAGTCACGTGAACAGCGGTGGCACTGGCGTGTGCCTAGGTCAAGGCATGAGGACCAAGTGTGTTAGCGAAGAAATTAAATTTCACGTCAGTAGTAACATACAGTTGTAGTGCTCTTTTGAGACTTAGGTGAATATGAAACTATTTCTTTTTGTCTTTTTATTTCCAGATTCATAAAAATCAATTTGTAGGGTAAATTGGTATATCAATGTGTATAGAAGGATAGTTATGATCTTCCTAGCTTCGAAATTAAGTCTAGGGGGATGTGATGGACTGAACTAGAAAGCATTAATCACAGTTTATGTATATGTATATAAGACTACTGGAATTGTATAACCCAGAAGAAATTTTATGGTCAAATAGGTCTGAAATCAGATTTGCAAGATTAATTTGCAAAATAATCACTTGATACAAGGCAACTGCTACCCCTTGATGCGATTCATATGTTAAATATTTGTTTCACATTCACTTTTGTAACTGACAACCTAATAGAAATTAAAATGCAAGTATGGAATTTATCAAAATGGAGTCTGGAATTTGTGGCTTCTTTATCTTGGGATACAGAAAGATGAAATCTCTACTTACAATGGAAAAGACCCAAACTAACAGAAAATTCCTGATTTTTCTCAACCCTATCAGAACGCTGAGATGGCAGAGAAAATAGCAGGAAGAAAATCTAAGAGACAAGGTGCCTGTAGGGACAGAGGGGACTCGAATGTGTATTCACTTGTTGTAGAAGCAGCAGGATGCCCTTGACATTCAGCTACAATAGGTGAGGAACTGATGAAGGCTGAGTCTGGACTGCTGGAACAGTGCAAAATCCCTAGGGTGAAAGAAATAGCAGGAGTTCACACCCTCAAGCAGACCTTCTCCTCAGACTCTACCAGACTTTCACAGAAAAGATCAGCCAGCCGTGGAACTGACTCCTGGGTGCCCCCAGCAATAACCTCATCATTTACCTTCAGCCTCTCCTGCCCAGCACTTCCTGGGATCACTTCTCAAATACAGTAGCCGCACCAAAGTCCGTGTCTCAGTATCAGCTTTGGGGGAAACCCCAGCGAAGACAGGCATCAATGACACAAGATAGTATGTATGCGTATTGATACATATCATGCATATAATTGATTAGCGGCATGGAAGAAAAAGGTGATATTTATATGTATATTCCTTTCCTAGGGCTGCTGTAAAAACTACCACAAAGACTTAAAAGAACAAAAAAAATTATTCTTTCGTCACAGTTTCGGAGACCAGACGTCTGAGATCAAGGTGTTGGCAGGGCCTGGATTCTCAGGAGGTTCTGGAGGAGGATCCTTCTTGCTTCTTCCTGGTTTCTGGTGGTTGTAGGCAGCCCTTGGCCTTCTTTGGCTTGTAGACACCGCCCTGCAGTCTTTTCCTCCAAACATCTCATGGCCTCCTCCCTCTGTGTCTGTGACTCTGCATTTCTACATGGCCTTTTAATAAATTCCCCAGTCATTGGATTTAGGACTCTGATCCAATCTGAATTTATCTTAACCAATTACATATGGAAAAAAAACTGTAGCCAAATAAGGTCACATTCACAGGTACTGGGCGTTAGGATTTTGTGCCTTTTTGGAGGACACAATTCAACCAACGACAGTGTGTTAGGTTTGTTTTATCGTTATAATCTTGAATACTTTCCATATCATATTAGATAACGATGAGTAACGACCGCCCTTAGACTGATCGCAGTCTGCCTACCTCAAAATACAGCTCTAATTCCAGAATAAAAAAATTACAAGTCTCTTACTGTTGCTACTAATCAAATGTTTAGATACTAACACCTTAATGACGGAAACATTTTCTAATGTTATTATTTCCTTCATGAATCTAAGTAATCACATGTATATATTACCCCTACCTATTACCCATTTTTGTGTCCCCATGAGATACATGTTGAGTGAGGCAGTGTGCCATAGACCCTGTTACCCTGACACATTTTTACTAAGAATGCCAAGAACATAAAGCCTCGATTGCGCTTCACCAGGCTTTTCCTTTTTCTTGATTGTTTTTCAGACCTCATTTATCTGAACAGAAAGTTTGTAACTTTTTACCGATGTCTCCCTATTTCCTTAATCCCCTGGCCCCTGGCAACCACTTTTCTACTCTTTGTTTCTATCAATTTGACTTTTTTTTTTTTTGATTCCATGTAGAAGTGGTACCATGCAGTATTTGTCTTTCTCCGTCTGGCTTGTCTTACTTGGCATAATGTCCACCCACGTTGTCACGACTGGCCATTGCTTAAAGCTATGTTTGCAGCGAGAAATCTTGAGATATTCAGTCTTCACATGTGCAGTTTCTTTCTGAACAAAGAATACACTTCTGTTTGTAAGAAATGTAGCAAATCCCCCAAGCTTCTCCTATAACACAACCCACTGCATTTATAGGCTTCTGTGAAAGCCCAGTGGCTTTATCCCAGTGGGGCTTGTGGGGCTTTGGGCTTGGGGAACTGACATTGTCATCATGCTCACATTCCTTGCTGTGCGGGGAGTAGCAAGTCCTTTGTCTCTGACCCAGAAGACTCATGTTTTATTGAAACAGTAACAAGTTAACTTACATGCTTGTATATAGGGTACAAAAAAAAAAATCTCGTATCCCTAACAGGTTTTGATAATTCAATCAAGACTTGTATTAAGGAAAGCATATATATCATTAAAATATGACCACGGAAGAGAGTTACCATGTTGGTTGATTTATAATTTCTTCTTTATTCTCTTGTATATTGTTGGAGAAGTTAAAACAATGAACAGCTATTATTTTGCAATAAAACATGTTTACAAATTCCACTAGAAAGCATTTTCATTTGTTTTGAATTATTCATCATGTAGCTCAACACTGTGCCACTCCTGCTTTAGCCAAATTGACTTTTAGTCATCCTTTAGACTTGTGCTCAATTTTCCTTTCATCTTGAAAGATTTTCCTAATCTCTTTGCTATCCATTTCTTCACTTTCTAGTACATGTGTCATTTGTAATTATATATTCAATAGTGTGATAGCTTGATAAAGCGAAGGTGGCATTTACTGGTTAACTGCAAATTCTATGAGGTCAGAGTCTGTTTTTTTTTTTCTTTCCATACTCTTCTCCAAGTCCTCCTCCTTCTGCTCCTCTTCTTACCCACCTTCTCTTTAAAGCTGTTTTTATTGGAGCCTGGCATACAGTATAAATATATATATATATATATATATACACACAGTATATATATATATATATATATACATATATTCAACAAATATATATACAGTATATATACTATATATATTTATATACAGTATAAATATATATACACATATATATACTATATATATGTATATTTATATACTATATATATACAGTATATATATATATATATATATATATATATATATATATATATTCAATACATTTTAAGTGAGTTAAGTAAATCCTTAGCTTGGAAGTGACAGAGTCTGGACTCAAACACTTAGTGATACATGATCTCAATGCTTTTGTCCTTTGCTCACTGTGATTTTCTAATTACTTTTGGTGTTATGATAACCTCTTCATGTCTTGTCGATTACAGAACTTTCGCTTTCTCAAGCGGAAATTCCATAACCTAATTCTCTAAGCTATACACTGACATGCAGGATTTGTAAATGAGGTTCTTCACCATCTGAGCTCCTATCCACGTTTTCATTACCATTTTCCTCTTTTCCTCTATTCCTCACCTTGCATAGTCTGTTCTTGTCACACTTGAGTGTGCCATGCTCTGTTTTACTCTGTGACTTTGCTTTGGGGGGTCTCGTCCAGCAAGTCAACAGGCTCACTTCTGATCACCCTCCAATTTTCCCATGAGGATCATTTCTTCAGGAAGCTTTTGCTGACACGCCCCAGCCCCAGCCTCTACCCCAAGCCTGGAGCTTCAATCCTACACACTCATAGGTGTCTTTAACACCGTGTGTTTACACGTATTGTAACAAAAATCACTTTGCTAAGTAACTTTTCATTTACTTGTCAATTTAATCTTCAAAATCGTAGGTGTAAGCTAATTAATGACAAGAACTCTGACTCATTTGTTATTGTTATGGCTCCTAGAATAATACACTATTTCAGGTAAGTAACAAATGCTGATCCGAAGTGACAATGAATGGACACTTATTAAAGTGTCTTGAACTGTAAAGCAGCCAGGTGGTAGCTATTTGGTCCATATTATTCTTTAAATCTTATTCTAAACTGAGAAGTCAAATACATGACTAAGCTGTTCAGGATAGCTCCTAAAATGAACTATAAACGTTTAACCTTATCACATTTATTAGGATGATGGGCTAGGAAGTCTTTAATAGGTACTACATGAATTTAATTGAATGCTTACTATATGACTGGCAGTATTCTAAGTACAATACATATATAGAATCCTGTTCCTCCATAAAACCCTTATGAAGTGGGTACTAATACTTCGTGATTTTATCCATGAGGAAACTAAGGCACAGAGAAGTTACATAAATTGCCTTCATACCTATGAAGTGGACAAACTATGCTTTAAATCTGGTGAATCTGTCTCTGGAGCTCCTGGTTTTAATGTGAAAGCTGCATTCTGGTACGTCCATCTCAAGGAACACATCCATATTGTCCCCTGTTGTTTGCTTCTGTGGACATGCCTCAATTCCAGAAATACGCACAGGGCCATAGTCATGTTGTGTTGGACAGAAAACATTTCTTGAGTATGCTGAATGAATTATCAGTATCCTTCATAAATATGGCACCAAAGATGTGAGCCTAATATTCCAGATATGCATGAACAGAATAAAGTGGGAACTTACAGGGGCGCCTGGGTGGCTCAGTCGGTTAAGCGGCCGACTTCGGCTCAGGTCATGATCTCGCGGTTCGTGAGTTTGAGCCCCGCGTCGGGCTCTGTGCTGACAGCTCAGAGCCTGGAGCCTGTTTCGGATTCTGTGTCTCCCTCTCTCTGCCCCTCCCCCGTTCATGCTCTGTCTCTCTCTGTCTCAAAAATAAATAAACGTTAAAAAAAAATTAAAAAAAAAAAGTGGGAACTTACATTCCCTGATGTGGATTGTTATTCTCCTATTAAAGATATCGTATCAAGCCTTCATGAATTCATAAGGTCCCAATTACCAGATCATAACTTGAAATCTTCATGATATCCGTTTTTAAATATCCAACGCTAATTGTTGGAAATAATATTCTGGAAGACTAGATGGCAGATCTGTGAATGTCACTTCCATTTGTCAGTGTTTCTTCCAAGTTGGTCTTCAAAAGTCCTGCACCAGAGTTTTGTGGCTCTTTTTTTGTTGTAGTTTTTTGTTTTTTAAATGTTTTATTTATTCTTGAGAAAGAGATGGACAGAGTGTGAGCAGGGCAGGGGCAGAGAGAGAGAGAGAGAGGGAGACACAGAATCCGAAGCAGCCTCCAGGCTCTGAGCTGTCAATACAGAGCCCGATGCGGGGCTCGAACCCACAGACCACGAGACCATGACCTGAGCCGAAGTCGGATGCTTAACCGACTGAGCCACCCAGGAGCCCTGAGTCTTGTGGTTCTTGCTGGACTCTAGGGACCTATCTCCCTCCTCCACCTACTTAGAATCTGCAAGTGATGCCCGACAATGTCTTTTAGCCGCCACTCAGCTCATTCTGAAGCACACTCAAGTTTAAGAATTATCAGTCTGGATTTTAAACTTTCATCTAACTGGGCATCAATAAATCGCATATTAGGGCTGAATTCTTTCCATGCCTGCAAAGTTGCTCTCAGCGAACTGAGCCGAGTGACTGTACCTTCCCCTTCTTTCAAGGATGAGGCAAGGAATCACTTCCTAATGTTGTCACTGACTTTACCATTGTGATATTGTTGGGAATGTTACCAACTTTATCACTTACTGTCCCCCTTAAAATGGGCCCAGAGGATTAGTGTGTCCCAGAACGGAGATCTGGGAAGGCCTCACTACCCTGAGCCAATAGTGTGTGTGTGTGTGTGTGTGTGTGTGTGTGTGTGCGCATATATGTCATTATACACACACCAGGTCTTTTATCACTGACATGCATGTTAGCTGTTATCTGCTTGTTTACTTTTTTGACTTATTTTTTTAAGTTACTTATTTTTTTAGTGATATCTATACTTAATGTAGGACTCAAGCTCACAACCCCAAGATCTAGAGTCACATGCTCTTCCAACTGAGCCAGCCAGGCGCTTTTTGACTGTCATTATTTTTCTTTGTCTGTCTTTTGGATTTGTGTTATGTGTCTTATTATACTGGACACATTTCTATAGTCTACCTTAAAGCCTTTCTGAAATGAGGCAGAGTTTAGGTTAAATGAACAAGTAAATGGAAAGAAATACATAAAACAAGTCTGCAAGTGCATTAGATGCTACTATTGAATTTGTGTCCTTGAAAAAGCAAAGAGTTTGTTTGCATTGGCAACTGGCTCATCTTCAACAGAAAATATCACCGACTGTCAGGAGGAGAAAGGGCTAGCTTAGGGCCAGAGAGTTTTTAAATTTCTAGATGTTAAAAATAGTCAGGTTATTTAACATATTAACAGGCTTCCATTCACACTGTTTTAGTTGAGAAAGGCAATCTTCAATTCAATCAGGGATAGAAGAGTGGCTTCTTTGTAAGATCAGCTATTCCAGTCATCTAAAAGGTCAATGACATCTGACCTTTTGCAAACCGTTTATAAAGCATGGGGGAGCATAGCATCTGTGGGCTTATCTTCCTGGTCTTTCTACAAATAAGTCATCTTATTAAGAGGCGACAAAGCAAAGAGTTTTTGTGTCAGCAAAGCAAAGATGATTGAGAACACTTCAAAAAATTAAAGTGAGTCATTTCCAATGTGATTTGAGAGGCAATCAAAACAAGGTAGAGCAAGAAACTTTACCAAACTTAAATTTTCAAACCTGTCCTATTTAGTGGTTTTCTCATTTTTTTCACCACTATGATGCAGAAAATGTTTTACCAAGTCACCATATACTCAGGGTGCTAGAGGACTGTTTAGATCACTTGAGTAATTTCAGATAGATGGTAAATCTTTATTTTGATCATAGATGTAAATATGGATAACTTAAAAATTGCTAGTTTATAATTTTGGATTATTGTTTTAAAGACACAGATTTATGATAAAGGGGTAGAGGCCATGTAAAAATTACTTGCTTAGAAACTTAGAGTGCAAGCATAATCAGAACGTGGTGAAAAGTTGTTAACAATCTATATTGTAACATAATTTTAGGTCTGCACAGGATAAGAGCTAAAAGGCAAAGTATCTAGCTTTCTCGCGATACATAAGGTCATTTTATATTCTAACGGTTTGAAAATACTCTCCACTTACAGATGAACTAGTTCCTGACTTATATACGTAAACTTTTGGCTTCAGTTTCCTCCAAATCCTGTTATCTTGAAAAAATGATCACATATTTTTGCAGTTTTCTTCTCATTGTGCATACATTCGCATTGATTAGAAGTTAAGGTTGGGCGGGGCGCCTGGGTGGCGCAGTCGGTTGGGCGTCCGACTTCAGCCAGGTCACGATCGCGCGGTCCGGGAGTTCGAGCCCCGCGTCAGGCTCTGGGCTGATGGCTCAGAGCTTGGAGCCTGTTTCCGATTCTGTGTCTCCCTCTCTCTCTGCCCCTCCCCCGTTCATGCTCTGTCTCTCTCTGTCCCAAAAATAAATAAACGTTGAAAAAAAATTAAAAAAAAAAAAGAAGTTAAGGTTGGGCTAGGAATTTGCAAACGCCTTAGGAATGTCCTCATTTTCAAAGATGACTGATACAGAGTTATCTTCCCGTGGTATTATTAAAAATTTGATCTGATGATACCCTATCAACAGGTGGACAGCGCTTTCAACAAATTCTTGAAAATTCATTCTGTATAGGCTACAATAAGGTTCAAATATTGTTGACTGCTTCTGAATGCAAAACTATAAAAGTAACAGTACTGAGATATTTCTTGAGGGGTACAAAGTGAGACTGTCACCTGAGAAAGAAACCTTTATTATAACATCAACAAGAAAATGTAGTCACAGTGATAGTATTCATTAAGTAACAGCTAGCATGCATTTGCTTTTTATCCGTGAGGGGTCTTATTTTTATCATTTCAGTTTCGCATGGGTGTGTGTGTGTGTGTGTGCATGTAAAAGAAACCTTTTATTTTTGCACATCAAAGTAAATTTTATGAAAATACTACATTCTTTCTATTAGAGGAGTTACACTTAAAATGAAATTTATATAAACCCAGAGGCACACAAACGTTTTTCAGCACATGCACAATTTAATTTTCTCAGTCGCTATGTGGTCGTGCTGTCTGTTGACGCCGTCACAGAGGGAAGAGGTGTCTCAGACGTGTAAACTGCGAAGGATGTATTGCTCCATCAACGCACCAGTAAGTTCTGCAGAGGCTTCCTCTGCCGATCAGAAGTAGCTAGATTTCCACACCGATTTAATCTTTGACCTTTTAACTTGGCCATTGTTTTTGGGATTCTGTGCCGTGGCACCTGTTAACTTGGAATCCCACAGAGACTGTAGGTCTCCTTTCATTGGCTGTCAATCAGACATCAGATTGTAGCAATTTTTAGCTACCATTAACTGAGTCTGGATTCAAATTGTTGACCCATAGGTCAGAGGCCCATTACTAATCCCTGAAGCAATTCAGTCTCCTAGTTATTATGTGTCATTTAGTAGGTTTGATTCATGTGCACATCTCTTAGCAACATCAATAGAAATTCTGTGTGGGTAACAAGAGTGATGAAAGGCCCAGATTTTATTGAAACACTACAATAGAAGAGCAGTATTAGTTTTGTGATTTCGAGGTGTGACGTCTTATTGATTATGAAGAAGGATCTGTGTACGCACAAAAACCAATGTGGCCACAGCACTAATTGCACATGAGACAAACGCGCAGTTTTATAGGAGTATAGAACATGAGTAATTTTTCTAGCTCCCTAATGCAATCAATGTGTATACGTACGTGATCTATGCCCCTTTTAATACTCATTTTCTAGGAAAAATCTCTCTGTCTTAATAGGCTTTTTACCAAACATGATTTTTACAGGAATTGCTTTTGCAGCAAAGGTATTATTTATTCAGGTAAAATACTGCACTATATTACGAAGCTTTCAGGCAGTATTTTTGAGCAATAAGCATTAGTAGTTATATGAATAGTTTGGGGGAAATGTATTCTATTAGATTAGTTTTGTGTACAAGGAAAAAAGTCACCGAGTTTATTAAAAAGTAGAACTATAACCAGAAGCATAGGGAATAATTTGTATTCAGGGCTATATAGCAAACAACATGAACAACCATTTTCCACTTTTGCAGAGAATATGTAGCAGAGGTTTGGTAAGAGAGAAGGAAGTTAGATCTAAGAATATGTTAAAGGAAGAGGGTTAAACCCCAGCTAATATGTCATGGCGATAAAACTGGCTGGCATTTATTGAGGGTTTACTATGAGCTGGGTGTTACTCAAAGCACTCAGCATGCATTAACCCACTTATGATTCCGAAAGCACAAGAAAACAGACACGAAGCAGATACGATTATTTTCCCTAATCTTAAATGAGACGCAGGTGAGGCCCAGACAAGGGCTGCTGGGGGTTATATTGCTGGTTAAGTCGTGAAGCCCAGGGTTGGATGAGGGCAGGCACCTCCCGAGCCTAACCTCCTACCCCGTAAACCGCTTCAGAACGTTTCTTTTGCATTCTCCAGCCTGCAGCAAAGAGTTACCTGGAATCAGTCCCATTCTTTCTCTCAAACCGATCTCCTAATCCCCACTTCCCTGTTTCTATCCCCAGATACTGAGGCAATTCTCCTTAGCCAGTAGGTTGGCTTCTCAGTCATGTCAGCGTTTGTCCCACTCTCCGGCCCAGCATTTTGTCATTCATAGTGTCCTGCGTCTGACACCTGCTACGTCTATTCCTTCCTTTGCTGCCTCTTGCCACCCCTCGAAGCTTGATCTTTATTATATTATCCCTGGAAGATTGCAAAATAGTCTTAGGTTATCTCCTCTCGTGACCCCAGATGACTCATCTTAAGGTTCAATTATGGTGGTGTCACTCCTCTCCTGGAAATCTCCAAGCCCTCCCCTGCTCTGCCCCCCAGTTCTCAACGGAGTAAAGAATAAACCAAGAGCTTCTCCTGAAATGCAGCGTTCTCTGTGATCTTCTCTCTGGTCTTCTACATTGTGATGTGCGTTTTTAATCAAACTGGATAATTTATACTTTTAGAGCGTGCCTTTCCAATCTCAGTGATCGTGGGCGACATTTTGTTCTTTGACCTTCCGACGTTTAGTGTTTATAATCCTCTTACACTATTATCTACTCTTTTCTCATTGTCTGTGGTCCTTTAATAGAACCATGAACAATAGGAAGGCGTTTATGGATTATTAAGCATTTTTTTTCCTCAGAGTAACCGTGCCCTTAGCTAAAATTTCAGATTCTGTGCACTACCCAACATCTACTAAATGAGAATGTCTGTCATCTACTACGCACCTACCCCAGCATCTATCCCCATTGGACCAAATGGGGTGCCCGCCTCTTAATTCACAAAGGACAGCAACAACAGTCCTGACTCCTCACCATTTTGTTTGAGACTTGTTCAGCCATCTTCACCACCCTTTGATTCTAAATGTGGTTCACTGATTTAATCACGTGTGTAACAGGATGAGTAATAAAACCAGACGGGCCATGTTTCCACGATGTTCTTTAATTTACTGCATGACATATCACAGACCATTTAATGGGCTTCCTATTTGATGAGTGTAGTTAATGAGTCACATTTTACTTCCTTACAAACCCCATCCCCAATGTCTTTATTACTGAAAACACACTTAGAGTCCAGACAAAAAAGTGGACCCAGAAAAGGCATCCTCTTTCCATTAAAGCCCAAGGAGAGCATTCAATCCATGATTAAGATTTCATATTTAACTTCCCATTCTCAAACCCACAGTCATGATGTTTCTTGTGATTTCTATGCACAAAGGTGTCCATGAGACATAGGGTTCTTAGGACTCTTACTTTGGGATTCTTCAAGATATTAAGATACTAAGTTCTAATTAAGCAAAGTTCTAATTTAGCAAAGATATTTATGTAGCATGACTTGTGGGGGGCCCACGTCTTGGACTCTCATCAATGCCAAGACAAGGTGTTTGCCTAACAGTTTCCTGATCCAAAGAAAGAACCATTGTCCAATTATGTAAGTGGTTGACATCCGACAACTCTTGGTGAAGCTCACTTGGTTCTTTTCGTCTCTTGAGAAAGGGGACGGAAATCTCTTTATCTACTTAGACCATCCAACAAAACCTCATGTGCTGCGCTCTTCCTCCTTAAGCAAACAGACAATGAGGACCGGGTTAGTATCTCTGTTGCAGAAAGGATGGGAGGTACAGTATGGGTAGTTGAGTGGTTCCAACAGCAGCTACAATCCTGACATATATAATTTTCTCTTTAATGCAATTCATCACATATTATTATTTTGGAAAAAAAATTGTTTGCTGGATGTGTACAACAGAAATATGGGGCGCCTGGGTGGCTCAGTCGGTTGAGCATCCGACATCAGCTCAGGTCATGATCTCGCGGTCTGTGAGTTCAAGCCCCGCATCGGGCGCTGTGCCGACAGCTCAGAGCCTGGGGCCTGGAGCCTGCTTTGGATTCTGTGTCTCCCTCTCTCTCTGCCCCTCCCCTGCTCATGCTCTGTCTCTCTCTGTCTCAGAAATAAATAAAACATTTAAAAAAATTAAAAAATAAATAAACATTAAAAAAAAGAAATATGACCGTGGTTACAAATAATTCAGTTTATTTTGTATCCTTTCTCTGTATTTATTGGCTTTATTTGAAAACAACATATCTTCATCCAAAAATACTTACACAAAGAACACATTTTCTATTAAAACATGGGGTGTTCCAGAAATATGGGGTCGTTTAGTTATGAAGATGATCGCAAGGTGCTCTTGTTAGCAGCCAAAAAAGAACCCGGCATGTTTTTATCATTATTCATAGAGACCTGATGGAACGATAACGGTGAAGGCAAAGAAGTAAAAGATATTTGCCCCCATAAATATCATTAGTCACATGGTAAATGGTCCTCTTTGAACCTTTTAGTAGACCATCAGCTGCACTGGGTAATGAGAGTGCTTGACAAGTTATAACTTTATTTGCACCTTACACGGTAACAACACAATCAAAAGAAGAATAAAAGGCACTTTAACTGGAACACGGTCACTAAAAATAAATATTCATTTTATTTTAGCAGGCTGTGATTTGGGATGGACTCATTCATTACATTTCTTTATCTCATTGTTTTTGTTCAACTGAACTTATCCGTACTTCACTTTACGTTTGTATATTATTTCTAAAATAAGATAACTTTTAGTAATATGCCACAATTTTAATGCCTTCATACGAGTTTAACAGAATATGTATAGTATTTTGTCACGAGCCATACTGTTGTCTGCGCTAAGGAGCACTAAATAAATACATTTTTCTGCATAGAGATGGTTCATGCATGTGTTATGGTTTTAGTTTATTTTAATCTGCCAAAGCAAGAAGTATGCTATTTTTCTTTATACAGTTTTTCTTAAGTTTATTTATTTATTCTGAGCGAGCGCGAGAGAGAAAATGCAGGCGAGGGAGGTGCAGAGAGCAAGAGGGAGAGAGAGAGAATCCCAAGCAGTCTCCACATTGAGAGTGTGGGGCTCAAACCCTTGAACCCACCAACCCACGAACCGTGAGATCATGACCTGAGCCGAAACGGAGAGTCGGATGCTTAATCAACTGAGCCACCCAGGTGCCCCTCTTTATACAGATTTTGTTCTCTACTTAATGTAGCAATTTCAACTTTTTCAAGCCATTGTTTCTTTCGCCTTAATGTTGTTAACAAAAATCATCCATTAACTAGGCTTTTACCTTACTAATATTTCGTGTTATTTAATAAGGGATATACAGAAGCGCCTGAGTGGCCCAGTTAAGTGTCTGACTCTTGGTTTCAGCTCAGGTTACGACCTCACAGCTCATGAGTTTGAGCCCTACGCTGGGCTCTGCACAGACAGCATGGAGCCTGCTTGGAATTCTCTGTCTCCCTCTCTCTCTGCCCCTCCCCCACTCATTCTCTGTCTCTTTGAAAATAAATAAACATTAAAAAATATAAGGAATGCACAGAATTTTCTCCATATAGCCTCAGGGTGTAAATTAGACACAAAAACATAATGACTCTTGATGGAACAGACTAACAATGTCACGTAGTAAGAACTAAACACTGATAAGAGTGGCAGCTGTCACATTCTAAGAACAAACAAGACACTGGTGTTTCGACCGGGGAAACATGGCAAAAATTCGTAGTAGAGATCATTTCTTTATTTAAGGAACAATATTTATTACATTAAAGTTATCTATTATATAACCATTACCCACATATTCAGTGATCCCATCTGTCAGCCATCTATTCAGTTCACAAAGTGTAAAGATTAGGTTAGATAACCTGCAATACATTGGTACAGCGTAAACTTCGTAGTAAAACATCAGCCACATTGTATAATGTGATTTCATTTTATTCTTCTTCGTTTTATTCTTTTTTTCCCCCTGAGTTGTCAGTTTTACATTCTGGATACCTGTGAGTTTTTCACTTTAAAATGGTTGTCACCCCCTCAGTGTCCATTAATAAATGAATAAATAAGATGTGGTATATTTGTGCAGTGGAATATTACCCAGGCCTCACCGAGGATGCCATCGGGCCATTTGCAGCAACGTGCGTGGATGGACCAAGAGGGTGTTCTGCTCAGTGAAATCGGTCAGAGCAAGAAAAGTACCAGATGATTTCACTCCTATGTGGAATCCACAGAAACAAAACAAAACAAATGAATAAGCAAACAAAGAAAAAGCAGAATCAGTCATAAATACAGAGAATACACTGATGGCCACCGGTCAGCGTGGGGGGAGGGAAAATGGGTGAAGGGGAAGGGGAGATACAGGCTTCCAGTTATGGGATGAATACGTCACTGGAATCAAAAGTACAGGATAGGGAATTAGAAGGAAAAAAAAATGGTTGCCATCTCCTTGCAGTGGAATCACAAAAGAAACAGTGAGTGCTAGTACTTCGATTATAATATCAGTTCTGCATTTGAAGTAAAAAAGTCACCAGCAAATTTCGAGGCAGTATAATTGCAAATGACCTGGTTTAATAGCAGTACATATTTCAAGTGAAAATTGAAAGGACTCAAGAGTTTGTTTGTTTGTTTCTTTCTTTCTTTCTTTTATTTTGTTTTGTTTTGTTTTGTTTTGCTCTAGTTACACTATCCAGCAACGGTACTCCAGGACTACCAAAAAGTAATAATGGTTGAATCCATATTGATAGGAGTAGAATACATAAATCAAAGAGAAGACAACCTTATATTCTCCACTATTAACACCATGCTTAGGTCTTAGTGGCTCAATTTAAAAGATGGCTGAAAACCACGTGAGCAGAAAGTGATTTCAACAATGACAGCATTTTTTTCTTGAGGACTAAGAAAAACAAAAAACAAAAAACAAAAAAAAGCACCCTTATTGAAGTACAATTGATGTCTTCTAACCTGTACCTATTTAAAGTGTAAAATCTGGGGGGCCTGGGTGGCTCAGTCAGTGGAGTGTCCAACTCTTGATTTCAGCTCAGGTCATGATCTCATGGTTCCTAGGACAGAGCCCCGCATCGAGCATGGAGTCTGCTTGGGTCTCTCTCTCTCTCTCTCTCTCTCTCTCTCTCTCTCTCTCTCGCACTTTCTCTCTGTGCCCCTCCCCCACCCCACTCACGCACGCACACACTCCCTGTTTCAAAATAAATATCAAAAAAATAAAATGTAAAATCTGATAGATGTCAATGTACGTGTATAACTGTGAAGCCATCATCACAATCAGGCCCAAACGTTTCCTCGTTGCCATTTGTCATCCTTCTCTCCCTCCCCTCTCCATACTACCCCTGCCCCTCATCCCCAGGCAGCTACTGTTCTGCTTCTTGTCACTTGGGATTAGTTTCCACATGCTACCGTTTTATATAAATGGAACTATACAGACACACAAACACACACACTCATTTTTGTTTGCTCTGGCTTCTTTCGCATGACGGAATGATGTCACACACATCCACGTGTGTGTATTGACAGTTCTTTCCTTCTTCACTGCTGAGCGGTAGTTCACCCTATGGCTGTACCAACTCATGTTCATCATACTTACCTCCTTGGGGACAGCTGGGTTGCCTCTATTTTTTTTTTTTTTTTTTTACTGCAGATAAAGCTGCTTTGAACATTCACGTACAGTTTCTGTATAGACATACGCATTCGTTTCATGAGTGGAAGAGCTCGTCCTTTGGTGGGTATGTTTTGCCTTTTTTTCTCTTCACCTGTAGGCCCACCATAAAATTTTGTCATTGATAGTTGATGTACTTGCTTATCAGATGCCTATCAATGCACTCAACCCTCTGTCCACCCATCACTCTTTATTTTTTTGTATTCATTACAAAGTAAATTGAAGACATCAGTACAGTTCACTCTAAATATTTCAATACGCATTTATTAGCTAGTGTTTAGCATTTGTTTACCGTTTTTTCTTATGATATAAATTTTACAACCCATGAAACGTACGCAAAAGCATACACTTGCTGAGTTTTGACAAATATGGGCATGTGTGCAGCCAAAACGCATATAAAGGTATAGACCATTTCCAGCACCCCAAAATGTTGCTCGGTATTGTGTTCAGTGAGTCCCTACATCTGCTACACCCCAAATTGGAAGTTTCATACAATGATGTGAGAATAGTATAACCACTTTGGGAAAAATTTTTGGCAATGCCTTATGAAAGGAAACACACACTTACCTTAAGATCACAGTACTTAATTCCTAGGCATTTGCCCAAGATAAATGAACATGTGGTTCACAGAAAGATTTGCACAAGAGCATTTAAGGCTTCACTCATGTTGGCCCCAAGCTGGAGCCAGCCTAGGAGGCCATCCATGAGAGTGGTCAAACTGACCACAGATGATTTAGAAACAAGAGTATATGAGGCACATCTGAGGCAATCAGGGTGTGGAAAAATATACTGACTGTTTTGAGATATTTGTGTTTGTCCAGGAAAGGAGATAATGGGTACTCAGTGTAGATTTTAAAACAAAACTCAATGCAGAAATAGAAATTGTACGATGACAGGACTTTGTCGATCTACCTAGGAACTTTATTGCAATTCCAGCAGCATGGTGGTGGAATGCGTCATCTTGAAGGTGCTGAGTTTTCTAGTTCTCTAAGGACCAACAGTCTTGGATACTTCAGATGAGGTTTTGCCTTTTTTTTTTTTTTTAAAGCTAGGGCAAGAATTTAGAGTTGACTACCAAGATAACTTCAATTCTAAACATCTCTGATCTACCTTTGCTGTCCTTTATCTTTCTGTTTACTCCCTGTCATTGTGAGGCATTTGGGAGGGTGTTACCTTCCTTCCACTGGGGATCAGAGGGGATGGTGAGGTGAGGTCACTTATCAAGGTCACTCAGTGTTGCGTGTTAGAGACAATTTTGGAAAGCAACATTTTCTTACCTTGCGTCCTCTACTCTTTATAGGTTACTCATATTTTTTCCATTACGAACCAACCTGGTGGGATAGGAATAAACCATATT
The DNA here is from genome assembly GCF_018350175.1 of Felis catus. Taxonomy (NCBI): domain Eukaryota; kingdom Metazoa; phylum Chordata; class Mammalia; order Carnivora; family Felidae; genus Felis; species Felis catus. The sequence goes on from NC_058368.1 coordinate 74,265,657, forward strand.
TGAGTAAAGTCTTCACCTTGGCTTACTATATGTGATCTACAGTTATCTGTCTCTTTATTCCTCATTTGCTCCACCAACAGCCTTCAACAGACTAGAAAACTGAAAATCAACTTGACCTCCTTCTTTCCCTCACACTGCATATCTAATTACTCAACAAATCCTCCAAGCTTTGCCTTCAAATTACATTCAGAACGTGACCTCCTTCACCAATAGGTTTCTGTTCTTTCCAGGTCCCCACCTCCCCAAAACGTGACTCACCACCAAATGGCCAGAGCGATTTTTTTTTTAATTTCCAAATCTCCCCATTTCCTTCTAACCCAGGGCCGAAATTCTTGTGATGACCTCCCAGGCACTGCAGATCTGGACTCCAGAGGCCTCTGATTTCTCCTCCTGGATCACTCCACACCACCCACAACGATCTCCTTGCTGTTCCTCACCCATTCCGTGTACATTTCCACCTGATGCCTTTATACTGGCCATTCTTCCTCTCTGGAATGCTCTTTACCCAGATATTCACATGTGTAACCACTGCACCCACTCCAGGTGTCGGTAGACATGCAGTTCATTTTCTCAGTGAGACTTGTCCTGGCCACCCTCTTTAAAATTCAACCCTGCCCTCTGCTCCCCTGACCAGCACTCACGATTCACTTTATGCAGCTGTACTGTTTTACTTTTCTATAGCATTTATCACCTTCTACAACTAGACTATAAATGTTGCTTCTTTTATTTGTTTCTCTGTTTTGCTATTTTTCTCTGGATTGTTGAAATGGAGGCACTGATCACTTTCTGATTGGTTCACTGATGTATCCTAAGTGCTCCAAGTAATTTGTCACTCAACGAATTGTTATTATTTTTTTTTATATTTAATGAAAATGCTTTCATCTCCAGGGTTTAATATTTGTTCACCTACGTTGCAAGATTTTTTCCATGCATGATTTAAGAAAAGAAGACTTTACGGTGAGTGAAAGGCACAGATTTACTTCTCTATTCCAAGAATTTTGACAAATGAATCCGTCACGTAACCCACCACTCTATCGTGTATCAAACAGTGCAAGCATCCATTTGCTTTCCTCCACTGTTGATTAGTTTAGCATATTCCAGAACTTTATACAATCACATGGGAAAACCACGTAGTACGTGCATCTCCTTGTACTCAGCTTAACCTCTTTGCGTCTCGTTCACATCGTGGCACCTATCAGTAGTATATTCTTGGTATAATTTGCATGGCTCTCATTTTCATGCTACTGTGCAAATTCTCCCCTTTAGACTTGTCAAAAGGATTCATTCACCCGTCTACTGCCGGCCTTATAGATGTATGCCATTTAGCATTTTTGATACCAGCAACGTGCTGACTGAGAGGCACACAGACAGTATTTGGGATGAGTACAGCAGAATGATTGGGAAGTTTGCTTCTCTCATTACTGATTTTCCTCTTCTTTACATTGTGCTCCATTCCCCAGAGGAATGATGGATGGAAATGTGTATGGATTTGTCCAATCTGTCCCGGTGCGTTGATAGCCTTTGATTGTCTTGAAAGCTCCTGCCACAATTTGTCCATAGAGGGTCATCTCATCTACTTCCGCTTGCAAGCCTCCTGCTTTTTCTCCATTTTGTTTCACAAATATCATTACTGACCCTCATATTTCCCACAACGCTGGCAATTTGATCCTAAAGAAGGCTACATGACTTAAAGTGATCCTTAAAATTAATTTTCCATGCAACTTTTGTCATTTGTGCTGAAGTGATTTTAGGCTGAACTGATTTTTATGAAAATGCTAAACCCAGCGCTGGCCTCATTTATGGTCTCCTTAAATGCAGTCAGATAGATACCAGTGGAGCAGACTCAGGGGGTAGAGCTTTTAAATGTTAGGAGATTATTTGATTGTGACAATGTATAGAATTTCCAAAATATGTCCTTCTCTATCTTCAAAGAAACAGTCTCTCACATTCAATCAATTCACACCAATCTTATTTTAAATAAGCCACCAAGTCAAATTAGTAAAGAGAACGATGAAACTGAGCATATTATTTAAATGTAAATAAACGGCATTGTTTTAAAAGAGTCAAATACAATGTCGGGAATTGAACTTTGGCACTGTAGTATCATAAAAGCTCTTTCTTGCAATTAAAACAGTGATGGGTAGAGATAAGAGGTTTGGGAACAATTTATATTTCCCCCAAGTCAGGTTTCAAGAAATCGCTCCTAAGTTTGTCCTTTGTACCCTTCATAGTCGACTGCACAAACACAACATACTCTCTGGGCTAATTTTTTGAGTCGTAAATGTAAAGATTTTACAAGGGACACGAAAAGTGATCGAATAGAGGAAAGCATTTATATTGTGAAGCAACACTGGCAAAATTATTCGTCCTGGTTGTCCTGAACCAGAACAGACAAAATGTTGGCACACAAGATGTTCCAGCCTTCAGGACAAATATGCCAAGTCAGAGGGTTCCCAGAGGGTGTCTTGAAGCCAGGTCAATACAAGTCTATTCCCAGAAGTACTTGTTTGAAAACAACAGTTTGCTGCAATGAAAAAGAGGAGACTGATAATAAACTTGAGACTGCGGTAGAGGGTGAGACATCTAGAGAAGCGGGTTCATTGGAGAAGGGAAATTAGAAGCATGGGAGCGGTGGAAGCTTGGAGAAACAATACCGGAAGGAGTAAGGGCCAGCAGCCAGGGGTTAAGTCGAGAGCAGGTCAAGGGTCACTTCCTAATTGTGAGGGCTGGCCCTGCAGCCCTTTTGAAAGTTCCTGAATCACCCACCTAAGACACGCTCACAGCTGCTTGGATTTGGTGGGTGAATAAATACAGTAAGCGGTATATTGCTTTGCTGATTAGAAAATTGATCCACTCCTTCCTCCATCTCCACAACTATTTTGAGATGCTTTTTGCAGCTCTTCGGATGTCATCTGGGTCTTGACTCTTCTTCAGGACGTGAGTCTGGAAGCGCAACGGTGATTTCCCGGTGGTGAAGCTCATGTGGAACCAATACAAAGGAACAGGTTCTGCGCTAGCCAGTTATCCAAACAAACACATTTTTCTTGTGAGGTTAACTTCGGCTTTCCTTTTACTTAAATACACAGACGTTACTCAAATGCCAAGGAGAAAAGATGGGCCTACCCTCGGCCGGAGAGTCTTTCTCAAACCCGGATGATTCAGGCCGGCATTAAGCGCCACAGAGAAGGCGTGGGTGGGTTGGGAGGCTGTTTTATGCACCCGTGAGCGATTGAAGAAATTCGAAATTAATCGAGAGGGATCCTGTATTTTTCTCTTTGATAACATCCTCTTTAGGATTTCGAGCTCAGGGTTGACAATATGTTTCAACAAAGTTGCTCTTTTTAATGACAAAGAAAGGTGTATTCTGAAGTCCGTCTGACACAAACATAAATAATGAACCCGGTGTCAGTGCACAGGTATTCCAATCCTTCTGTTCCACAGAAAAAGAAAAGAAAAAAAAAATGGAGGGAAAAGCAAAAGGATTTTGCAATGTTAATGGTTGCCTTGGATGTATTGAGTTTTTTCCTTGGTCTTATTTACCGCATACCTTTTTATGAAAAATGACTGAAAAATGCCCTTTTGGTCACTTCTTTTTTAGATTATTTTTTTTTAATGTTTATTTATTTTTGAGAAAGAGACAGAGCACAATAGGGGAGGGCTAGAGAGAGAGGGAGACACAGAATCCGAAGCAGGCTCCAGGCTCTGAGCTGTCGGCACAGAGCCCGATGCGGGGCTCGAACTCACAAACTCTGAGATCATGCCTGAAGTCAGACGCTCAACTGACTGAGCCACCCAGGCACCCTCCCCCCAACCCTTTTGGTTACTTTTGTGTGGTGTGTATATGTGTGTATGTGTGTGTGCCACAAAAGGCAACCGCAGTTAAAACAGCTCTCTCTCTCTCTCTTTTATTTAAGTTCATTTAAAAAGCATGTTATCAAAACCATAAATATTGCTTATACTTCTGCTTACAAATAAACAAGAAGACGTTAGTTCACAAAAGGACACTAGGTTTATCTGAGGTTTCTGAATATACTCTCCCTTCCATCAAAATAATATCCCTGTGAAAAGTCAAGTTTATGCTCTGTTTTCTATGTCTGTTTCTATAGCACTGTGTTGGCAAAGTCACCAGGAGGAAGGGTACACCCAGCAGTTTTGACGTGGTGACAGATTTCATTAAGAATGAAAAATTCTTCGAGAGGAGAAAATGAGACCAGTGAGGTAAATAGCCTCTCTTGAAATTCAGAGAACTTTCTAATAACTCCGTTTTCCTGATGAGCCACAGGTCGTTTGTTTGCTTTGCAAAGACCCAGTGTTTCAAATGAGGTAGCCTCGTGGCATTATTCTGCTCCTAGGTATCCGTGCCGACGAATAGTAATATACAAGTGTATGAAGAAGTAAATGGTGTGCACAAAATGGCCTTTTAAATCACTGCCTAGAGTTATGGTGAAATATTGACTTTCTCGCAACAATAAATTCCCTTTTCGGGTTCTCAGCCGCCATCTGACTGCCAGGGTGTTGTGAATGAAGAAGTGACACTTGGTGACTGGCATTCCTGTCCTCCTGCCAGCCGCTCGCTGGGCACCCAGACATGGCATGCCACGGATCTCTATGCAGTGCTAAATCATTCTGTCCACCAGCTAGCTTCTGTGGCAGATGTATTGACCACAGCTTCGGAGAGCATTCCGTGAGTAATTTCGCGCCAAGCTGTTTACTCAAGTGTTTGGCTTTTGGAATCTTGTTTGCTAATGGTTCTGCAAACCCAGGCTATAAAATCTACCCAAATTCATTCCTCCTTCTCAATTCTGCTTTATAATTCGTCAGGCCAGTTATGGGCAACGGGTCTTCCTTCTTTGAGAGGCACGGGTTTGACGTTTGGGGTTTTGTTTTTTTGTTTCAATTAGACAGGAACACAAAGATGGGCTCCGTTTTTATTTTAAACTACCATCCTTCGTGGGGTTTAGTTTCCACAGTTTATGAAGATCATTTTAATTTTACCTAAACTTTGCCACGAAACAAAAGGCCAGATGTTACGATTTACGACTAATTTTTATAGGCAAGATTTTCAGCACGTCCTCATGAGAAAAAGTACGGTGTGGGAATAATAAAGATACATAGATACATAAAGTTATGGTCTTTTGAACACGAAGTTGTTGAGAAAAGGCCACAGAGACGTGAAAGCGATAAGCAGGTGCCGTAGCTGGTCTTTCTTTCTCGAGGATACATTGGAGCTGTTTGTAGATTAGTTTTAATTATCCCTTTGAAAAGTGTGCAGAATTCCAGATTTGCTCAGTTGAACCACTGTGCTGTGTATGTTTTTTCTCAATTGATCAGATTTGCCAGAATTAGTTGGGGATAGGAATTATACACTCAGAGAAATAAAACTTTTGATATTTAATTTACTTATGGCAGTCTAACAATGCCAGCGTTAAAGTTGAATAAAGCAAGTATGCTTACCATTTCCTTTACAATGGACTCAGGGGCACATCTCCAGCAAATGAGATCTTATGTGGGCCCAGGTCGTTTCCTAGTTGAAAGCCCTCATAAGGCGGTTTTAATGGTGACGCGAGGCTCGCTCCTTAAATTCACCTCACAGCGTTTACACCAACTTTTCTATTGAAATTACCTGCACAGAAGAACACCGCAGGATGCATTTCCAAGAATTCGTCACATAGTTGAGACTCCTCGAAAGGCAAGTCCCAACTCTGAGAGCATCTGAGAGACCGGTTTTCGGAGTGGCGGCACCGTAAGAGCATCCGTTATGGGCAAATGGCAATATGCAGGTTAATGACTAAAGAAATGACCTCTGATGGTTTTAGTATTCTTATAAATGCAGTTGTATTCTCAATTCCGAATATATAAAAGAGCAATATACCGCCTCACCTATTATTTTATATTAGCAATGCATCAGGTATGCGTGTCTCACAATAAGATTAATGTCTGTTGTAAACTGCGTAACTGGCTTCTGTAATGCACTGGGATACTTTTAAATGAGGGAGGTTTTTATTTCACCAGACATAAACGGAGTACTTCCTATAAATGAGTTATGTTATTTGAGGTCCTTAGAAGCACATCTGGCCCGTAATAACACTAAGTGTTGGCCGTTATTATTTTGGCTGTTATTGCCATCTTATATCCGATACTGAAGTTTAGGTGAATTTTCTCAGGTCTCACCATGCTCATGGGCTAAATAGAGATGAGTAAATTCTCCCCATTACTAGTTTATTCTTTCTTTCCATACTAAATTCTGTCTGCCCCTAGGGCAATTGCAATAGACCTGTAAATGAACAAACACCTCACTTCGCAGACAATGGACTCTTCAAACGTAATCTACTCCTCAACCAAGCACTGTTACACAGTGATGATCTTTTCTTTCTTTCTTTCTTTCTTTCTTTCTTTCTTTCTTTCTTTCTTTCTTCTTTCTTCTTTTTTTTTAATGAAGATAAAATTTAAGTCCTGTGAATTTTTTATTTTTTCAAAAAAATTTTTTTTAATGCTTACTCATTTTTTGAGAGACAGAGCATGATAGGGAGGCACAGAATCTGAAGCAGGCTCCAGGCTCTGAACTGAGAGCACAGAACCCGACACGGGGCTCGAACTCACAAACCATGAGATCATGACCTGAGCTGAAGTCAGACGCTTAACCAACTAAGCCACCCAGGCTCAGGGACTCCAAGTCCTATGAATTTTGATAGACATATACAATCGATGAAGATTCACCCTGATAAATATATACAATAATCCAAAGTTCCCTTGTATCCCTTTCATTCAATCTCCATCGTTCGCTGGTAACTACTAATTGACTTCTGATTTTGCCTGTTATTCATATAAATGAAATCATAAAATATGTACTTCATGTAAGTAGAATTACAATGTGTGTATTGTTTAGTTTGCCTTCTTTTGTTCTGCATAACGTTTTTGAGATTTATCTACGATGTTTATTTCATTTTTTTTTTTTTGGCCAAATATAAATGCTTTGTAAGAAGATACCAAAATTTATTTAACCATTTTCCTGTTGATCAACACTTGTGTTGATTTCGGTTTTTTTATTTTTATTTTTATTTTTTGTAACATTTATTTATTTTTGAGACAGAGAGAGAGAGAGAGAGCATGAACAGGGGAGGGTCAGAGAAAGAGGGAGACACAGAATCCGAAACAGGCTCCAGGCTCTGAGCTGTCAGCACAGAGCCCGACGCGGGGCTAGAACTCACGGACTGCGAGATCGTGACCTGAGCCGAAGTCGGACGCTTAACCAACTGAGCCACCCAGGCGCTCCTTGATTCCGGTATTTGATCATTATGATAAAACTGTGTGAAATGACATTTGAGCAAGTATTTTTGTTGGCATATGTTTCCATGTCTCGGATAAATATGTGAAAGCTGACATTGGGTAAAACGGTTAATGTTTAGCTATAAAGGAAGTTTCAAAGTCGTTTCTAAAGTGGTAATTCGTTTTTACTTCATTAACAATGTATAAAAGTTGCAGTTGTTGTACAGCCTGACCAATGCCTGATATTGTAATTGTTTTTAATTTTAGACATCTTAATAAAGGTAAGAAGCTTTAACTCGCATTTTTCTCATAGCAAATGATGGTTAGCCTTTTTATTTTATTTTTTTTTAATTTTTTTTTCAACGTTTATTTATTTTTGGGACAGAGAGAGACAGAGCATGAACGGGGGAGGGGCAGAGAGAAGGGAGACACAGAATCGGAAGCAGGCTCCAGGCTCTGAGCCATCAGCCCAGAGCCTGACGCGGGGCTCGAACTCCCGGACCGCGAGATCGTGACCTGGTTGAAGTCGGACGCTTAACCGACTGCGCCACCCAGGCGCCCCAATGGTTAGCCTTTTTAAAGTTTATTCATCTTTTCTTTTGTTAAATGCTTATTAAGGTCTTTTGCTTATTTTTATTGGGGTGTATATCTTTTAATGATGAGTTGTAAGAGCTCTTTATATATCGTGGCTGCATTTGTTTCATATTAATGTATAGAGAATATTCTCCCCCATGTTGTAGTTTGCCTACTTCCTTCCTTTTTGGTGCCTTTTGAAGAACATTTTAATGAAGTCCAGCTTATTGATGCTTTCCTTTACAATTTATGCTTTTTGTGTTCTAAGAAATACTCCAGAGTCACAAACATATTCTTCTCTTTTCTCCTAGAAGTTTCATAGTTTAGGCTTTTCCCATTTAGATCTGAACCCACTTCGAATAATATTTTTGTGTAGGGTGTTAATAAAGTCAATCATTAATTTTTTCCCCATATAGATATCCAATTCGTCCAACAAAATTTGTTTAAAAAAACCTTTCTTTTCCCTTTGAAATGTCACCTTTGGCAAAAATCAATTGACTGCATAATATGGGTCAATTTCTCCTCTGTTCCTTTTACATATTAGTCCCCCTTGATTCTAATACCACTGTTCTATCTCCTCTAGTCATTTTGAAATCAGGTTAATGTAAACCCTCCAACTTTGCTGCTCTCTTTAAAAATTTGCTATAGTGATTTTAGATTTTTCTAACTTCATTATACATTTTAGAACCAAATCGCAACCTCCACAGAATGTTCCGGAGGATATTGATTGAGATTGAGGTGCATTTATAGATCAGTTTGGGAGAACTGACCTTGTTGAAATAGTGAAACTTTCAATCTATGGGCAAAATATAAGTCTACATTATTCTCGGGGTGGTTTTCATTTTTTTCATCTCAGTGACTTTCTATAATTTCCAGTGAAGAGATACTTTTGATATATTTTTGTTAAATTTATTCCAAAATATTTTATTTTTGACACTCTTATAAGTGAGCTTTTACTTTACTTTCCTACTGTTGGTTGGTAGTATATAAAATATGATTTCTTTAAATTTATTAACTTTTTATCCTTCAACAATTTTACACTCACATACTGGGTTAAATAGTTTTGTGAATCTCAGAATCTCTCGTGTAAACAATGATGCCATCTGCAATTACAGACAGTTTTCCTTTTCCAATCTAAATGAATTTTCTCCCTTGGCTCTTTGGGACAGGGCGGACCTCCGGTCCAAAGCACATTTGTCTCTTCGATGACTTTAGGGTCAGGCATTCACAACTCAGTCATTAATTATGCCCTTTATTTGCATGAAGACATTTCTCTCTATTCCTAGTTTGCTAAGGATGAATTAGATGAAAAAGAGCTTATTTATTATAATCACCTGTTACGTTTATGGATTTTCAAATGTGAACCCCAACATTTTCTTTGAAGCACTGCTTTAGCTCCATTTCATACATTTTAATATATGGTACTTTTAATACAATATATAGTTCAAGATGTTTTCTGTTTTTTTGTTTTTTGTTTTTTTGTTTTTTTTTTTTGTTAAGATTATTTATTTATTTTCAGAGAGCATGAGCAAGGAAGGGGCAGAGAGAGAAGGAGAGAGAGAATCCCAAGCACACTCCACACTCTTAGCACAAAGCACAATGCAAGTCTCGACCTCATGAACCGAGAGATCATGGCCTGAGCTAAAAGCAAGAGTTGGACGCCTAACTGAGCCACCCAGACAACCCATTTTCTGATTTCTGATTTCTAAGTTCTTCTTTGACCCAAGCACTATTGAGAAAGTTGTTCAATTTATAAATATTTTCAAATATTCTTTTTGGAAGATCTGATTTCTAATTCAATTCTACGTGGTCAGACAACACTCTCTGTAATCAGATTTCAATTATTTTAATTGTTTTGAGAATTGTTTAATGGCCTGATACATTGGCTTTTCTTGGTGAATATAACAAAGCACACTTGTGAAGGATTTTTTTTCAGTTGTTGAGCACAATGCTCTATAAATACCAATTAAGCAATCCATCTTTCCACTGATGTTTTTTCTAGATATTTTATCACCCAAATAAAGAGGGATGTTAACATATCCTACTATGGTTGCGAAATTACCTATTACTTACTTTGTCAATTTTTATTTCATGTATTTTGAGGCTTTGCTAGCAGACAAATCTACATTTATGATTGTTGTGTCTTCCTGGTGAATTGATCTTTATGTGATTATGAACTGGCCAGCCCTCTTTATCTCTGTAATACTCTCTGTCTTGATGTCTACTTTTCTGATGTTCTTGTGGCCCCTGCAGACTTAATTGATTGATGTTAAGCCACTTAAAGTACATTCCTTATGACTAGCATAAAATTTTATATTGATCTACTGTAATAACTGTTGCTTTTTAATGGGATTATCTGGTATATTAGAATAATATAATTCTTTATAACTTTGCATGTCAGTCTATTAATTTGCCATTTATTTTTCTGGTTGTTCCCTCTGTTTTTTTGTTGTGCTGTTTCTTTTTTACTGTCTTCTATGAAGTATTTGAATAACTTTTAGAATGCTGTTTTATCTCTTGACTCTTTACTTATTTGTTCTATTCATTTTTGTTTATTCTACCAGGAATCACAATATACATTCTCTTTTTTTTTTCATAATCTTTTGGCATGTACCATCTCATGTGATATTTAGAAAACTTGCAACCATAAGGTTGTATTGACTAACCCATCACCTTTTAAGCTATAGTTATTTTAGGTGTTACACCAATACACATTGAAAACCCCACAAAAAAGGTTACAATTTGTGCTTTAAACTGTTACACATATTTTAAACAAATAAGAAACAGAGTCTCTTAAATGTTCTCATATATTCAGCATTCCTAGCACTTTTTATTCCTTCCTAAAATGCAAGCTGCCCCCTGGTGTTCTTTTTTTTTAACCTTAAGAACTACCTATAGCATGACAGTGTAGGTATGATTATAACTGTAATGGCAAATAAGCTTAATTTTGCTTCATTTGCAAATGTTAATATTTTGCCTTCACTCTTGATGGAGATTTTTGTTGGACCGAATTCTGGGTGAAAGTTGGTTTTCCTTTAGCATGTAAAAGAAGGTCTTTACATAATGACGCAAGAGTCAGTTCATTCAGAAAACAAAACCATTATGAATGAAGATTTGTCTAACAATGAGCCTCAGAGCATCCAAAAATGCTAAAATTGAAGGGTGAAATCCTAAGTCCACAATCATAGTAGGTTTGAACATTTCTCTCTAGCAGTTGATAAAACACCTAGAAAAAAAAACCTATAAAAATATAGAAGACTTAATTGATATTTATAGAACTCTGTCCACAACAACTACAAAATAAACATTCTTTTCAAGTACACATTGTCTTATTCACCAAGGTAGACTCTGTATTGGGCCACTATGCAAGTCTCGCTTTTTTCTGTCTGACGTCAATTCTAATGAGAATTCCAGAGGTAATCCCATGATTTGTCCCTTGTACGTAAGGTATTGGTTTTGTTTGGCTGCTTTCAAAATATTTTCTTTAGTTTTGCTTTTCAGAAATTTGACTGAGATGTATTTAGGTGTGGTTGTCTTCCCATTTATGTTTGGGTTTCAGGGAGCTTCTTAAAGGTAATAAATATATGTCTGATTCTCCATGTTGAAAGTTATTATCTCTTTCCAAGGAATCTTTGCTGACCTATACTCTTTCTTTTCCTTTTGAGTTAGCAATTACCCATAATGTAGATCTGTTGACATTGCCAGTGGTGTCTTTGTGGCCCTGATTATTTTATTCCATTTCTTTTCTTTTTCAATTTTGATCATTTATATTGATCTAACTTCAAGGTCACTCTTTCCTCCATCATGCCCATCAGATTATTAATGATTCTGTGAGTTTTATATTTTACGGTTTTTCTATATATTTCAGCTGATACTATCTCCAGCACCAGATACAAGGATTGGGGGCACATGAGTCAGGCTGAGCCCATCAGTGCAGTCACCTTCCATCCCCTTCCCTGGACCCAATGATTAGTTTAGAAAAGGCTGCATGAGGTAAATCAGATGGTTCAGTGACCACGAACCTTACTTTCTGGAATTTACATTGAGTTCTCTGATATAAGGACACTCTCTACTTGTGACCTCAGAGTTGTACTTATTTGATCTGAAACTTTAAAAGTAGTGTTCCTCTTTTTTTTTTTTTAGGTTTATTTATTTTGAGGGGGAGAGGGAGGGTGGGAGAGGGGCAGAGAGAGAGAGGAAGATAGTGAATCCCAAGCAGACTTGGCACACCAGCAACGCAGAGCCCAACATGGAGCTTGAACCCATGAAATGCAAGAATACCACCTAAGCCGAAACCAAGAGTCAGACGCTTAATGGACTGAGCCACCCAGGTGCCCCCGAAGTCGTGCTCTTTTTAAAATGCTTATCAGTTATGTCAATCTTTGCTCAAACCCTCTGGGTGTTTTCAGTTTCTAATTAAATTTTTTTTAGTGTTTTTATTTATTTTTGAGAGAGAGAGAGAGAGATCACGTGCAAGCAGGGGAGGGGCAGAGAGAGAGGGAGACACAGATTCCGAAGCAGGCTCCAGGCTCCGAGCTGTCAGCACAGAACCTGACACGGGGCTCGAACTGGCGAACCATGAGACCATGACCTGAGCAGAAGTTGGATGCCTAATCGACTGAGCCACCCAGGCGCCCAGGCTATAATTTAGAGTAAAAGCAAGTATTCTTATGATGACTTACATGGCTCTAGATGACTTCACCCCTGAACTACCTTTCTGAGTGCCTTGCCCACCTGTATCCCCTTCTCACTGTGTTCTGCCCATTCTGACCTGTCGTCTCCTTCAACCGCATCAGGCACACTCCACCTTCAGAATCTCTTTCTTGGTTTCCCTCCGCTTGGAAGCCTTTTCCTAGAGATATCTCCAATGGTCCTTTCTGGAATGCATTCTAGTCCTGAGGCAAACACTCTCTTAGGAGAGGCTTTTCTCTTTGACAACTTTCTTAGCAGCCCTACCAAAAATACCCTTCCTCATCACCCTATGCTCCTTACCCTGAATTAGGTTTCATTTTTTCACTGAATATACATATATACATGTGTGCGTGCACACACACACACACACACACACCACGCGGTATACAATAGGCACTCAAAAGATACTTGCTGAATGAAGCCAGCAGAGATTACTGTTTAGGGTCTGAGATTAAAGTCAACTGAAGAATTCAGAGCAAAAGATAATAGCTGATAGTGTCATGTGAAGCCTGAATCAAGCTATGTCTGAAGCTAGACTTACGTCTTCTTTCAATATTTGAGCCAATACATTTCTTACACATTCTTGTTCTCTATTATTGTTATTAATATTACTTTCCCTTTTTATTGTGTTCATAGGATGGCAATTTGCATTCTCTATGTTATGAATATGTTAGACAAGAGGATTTGGGGAGGATCATTTTTTATCATCACCACCTACAAATTGGTATTTGACGTCAGAAAATTGCCATGTATAGCAAGTAATTAAAGTGAAAAAGAAATATTATTTGGTAAATATATGTTTTTTAAATCTCTAAGTAACTGATTATGGAAGTGAAACACTGATATCACCTGTTTGTACAAGTGTATGCGGCTTTCTTCTTCTAGTGCAAAGATTTTTGTGCTTCATTTGAAAGGAATGGATGGAGCATATGGAAGAACAACAACAACAAAACATTTTATCAGGTTTCAGGATTTGAGCACTATAACTTAGTTCTTCCCATAAGAAGTGCCACGTACAATGAAATAAAATAACTAAAAAAAGTAATAAGCCATATAACAACATTAGATATAGCATAAGAAGCTCTAAGAATAAGTGCCATTTAATCTGAACCATGGAGATAAGTTGATTTTTCACAGGTAAAGATAAATCGATGAGCACATGAGGCAAGAAAAGAGAAAAGAAACAGCAGGTTGTAGTAAAGAACCAGAGTATAACTTCTGGTCTGATTTAGCAGATGATGAAAGATACTTTGGACTCACATCTTAAAAAGCCTCAACAGCCATGCACAGATGTGAAATTATACTCCTCAGGTAATTGGGGGCTTCCAGGGGGCTGGAAACCAGAGAGGGTTGAATGCAACATATATTGTAGAGCATAACATGATTAGAAATGTATTGGAGAGGGACGCCTGGATGGTTCAGTCGGTTGAGCGTCTGACTTCAGCTCGGGTCATGACCTCGCGGTTCGTGAGTTCGAGCCCCTCTTCGGGCTCTTTGCTAACAGCTCGGAGCCTGGAGCCTGCTTGGGATTCTGTGTCTCCCTCTCTCTCTGCCCCTCCCTCGCTCACATTCTGTCTCTCTCTCCTTCAAAAATAAATAAACATTAAAAAAAATTAAAAAAAAAAAAAGAAATGTATTGGATAGACTGGAGGAAGAATATACATAAACCTACTATCAGAACTAATATTGGGTCCTATGGACCTGACCCAAAGATTTAGGAGTAAGATTGGAGGAAAAGGATATTTCCCACTTTAATTTCCCTAATAAACATACTTCGTGTATTGACCATTCAGAGTATTTGCAATGTCTCAATGTTGCCATATTTCTCCATACATTCTTACCTATTTACATGATTTTCAGAGCATAAGTCCCTTTTGTTCCATACACCTTGGAAATTTTTGTTTATTACTTAACACAGCAGTGCTGTCTTCTTGAGAAAAGCATGGTCTTCCTATGACAGTATTAGGTACATTTCTATACTCCCTAGAAAAGGAGTACACAAAGCAAAAAAAAAAAAAAAAGAAAGAAAAAGAAAAGAAAAGAAAAAAAAAGATTGCTTGAAATTCTTTACCAAAGGAAACCCATATAATTCAGATACAGAAACCCACTGTAATTTATGCAGACAAGTCATTTAAAAATATACATATTCCTGAAATTAATTAGAAATTTCAGTAGAATATAGTTCTTTGAAGATAGCATTGAAATACTCATAACACGAAAGAAACAGGAAGATGAACTGGTTGAGTCTATAATGACCAAATTGTCTGATTTTTTAGACCGTAGATGGTTTTCTTGAACCCCTGTATAGATTCTCAGGATTAACCACCTCATTCTACCAGGAACTTCTGCAAGATGTATCTTGGCTTTTAATGTCTTCTCTTATGGCCCCTCACTTGGCCCTAGTACTTATCACTTTATTTTTAAATCATTACTACAGTTTCTTTTTGCTGGAATATCTTTTTTCTCCAACCGATTGTATACCTTTGTTTGACCTTCCTGAAGAAACGCTTCCAATGTGTCCCTGTGATGTTCATGATCATTCTTTTCTTCTTGGACATTGTTCAACCTTAACTGACCTGTATAATTTATAAGTTCATCGACAATCTTGTTACCCCATGATCCTAGTTCCCCATTCTTTTATCACAATCCCTCTTCTGAATCCCTTTTTTCCTAATTTTTCCTAATACAGTGAGTCATGTCTACTCACGTCAGCCTTAGATATCATTCTGCCTTTATTCATACCGTCAGTCCCAGATGAGATGCCTTGGGTCTTCCTGGTTTCAGGTAAAGCAAACTCTAAACTTTCACGAGAGACCAAAACCAGGCTGGCTTAAAGAAGAATGTTATTTCACCGACCTGTACCCCCCTGGGTGACTGGCTGGGAGGCTCTGCTCCACATGGGCATTCAGAGATTCACACTTCTCCAATGATCTAGCTTCACCAGTATATAAGCTTTTATCTTCAGCTGAATAATTAAAACTGGGCACAGGCACATCCATGTTGCAGTGGTCATGAAGAAGGAATCAGAGATGGCTATGTAAGCAATTTTCTGTTTAGCAAGTAAGGTAGAAGCTGTACATATCGATTCTTTCCAGATCCATTTAGTGAAGACTTAACTACGTAGCTATATAACTACTTGCAAAGGAGAGCTGGAAATGTATGCTCTAGATATAAGGCCATATTTCTTGCTTAAATTCCATTATTATGGCAAATAGAGAGATGAACTTTGCTGGCTACCAGTCTCTGATCCACTCCTCTTTACTTATTAAATTTATAACCATTTTTAACAGTTTCTAATCTAATTACTTCTCACAATTTCCAATGGTTGTCTCTCATCTGATAAGAAACCTTGGAAAATGGGTCTATGTTTTACTTTTTAAAAATCAACTTTATTGAGGTATAATTTAACACAGTCAGCAATGACATTTTAAAACATGCATTGATGAGCTTTGACGAATGTAAGTATGCATGTAATTCCAGCTATAATTAAATTATAAAATGTTTCCATCACCTCCAAATTCTCCAGCTAATCCTGACCTCAGTTGACCCCTGCTTGCTTTCTGTCACTGTAGTGACATACGGAGTCATCATGTGTACATTATTTTTACCTGGCTCTTTCTGATCAGCAAAATGATTGATATCTATTTGTAACATATAACATGCACTATATAAATAAACCCGTGGTCATAGTTCGTTAATGCAGTCAACAAATACTTGTTAAATGTCTACCTTTTATAAGATATTGAGTACAATGTTATCTCACCTGGTAGGTTAGAAGAATCACCAGAAAGACATAAATAATGAATAGATTCCTGAGAAGATCAAGCCTCTCTCTGAGATATTAAAATCAGTCTTTCTGAAATATGCGATTCTTTATATGAAAAATCTCTACATCGTGCAGAAAAATACGGGAATAATTGTGTAAATCTTTTGGTCCCAAGGAGGTGGGCTACATAATTAATTCACTATCTTAGCCAGATGATCAGAGTGTTAAGTCATGTGGATGATTTGTACCCTTCATATAATGTGCTGAGAGGGACCACCTCTGTGATCTTCCTCTGAAAACAATGGAATAACCACAGTCTAATAATGAGAACACTGTAGCAAAATCCCCCCTTGAGTCACATTCTATAAACTGCCTGATCAATCCTCCTTAAGACTGCCAAGAATCTTAGGCACCTGGGTGGCTCAGTCGGTTAAGCGTGGCTCAGGTCATGATCTCATGGTTCGTGAGTTTGAGCCCCGTATCCGGCTCCGTGCTGACAGCTCAGAGCCAGGAGCCCGCTTCCGATTCTGTGTCTCTCTCTTCCTTTGCCCCTCCCCTACTCACTCTCTGTCTCTCTCTCTCTCTCTCTCTCAAGAATAAGCAAACATTAAAAAAATTAAAAAAAAAAAAAAAGACTGCCAAGAATCTCAAAAGCAAGGGACCTGAGAAACTGTCACAGTCAGGAGAAGGCTCAGGGAAGCTCAGGCAACAAAGGGCAGAGTCAACAGTGAACGGAGAGCTGGGACCTACCCTCGTACGAATTAGACTGTCTGCCAGAGAAGGCATGCCCAGCTTGCCAGAACTTCAGGCTTCTCTTAAAAGAGGCCAGAACACATTTTTATGTATCTCTCAAGTTTTAAATGTTGGCAACTATTTCAAAAGATTTAAACCGTGGACAGGCCAAAATTACGTGGGCCAAACAAAACATATCTGAGGGCAGAATCTGGCCTGTAGCCTGCCAGTTTTGACCTCTGCTCTACAATAAGAAGATTGATTTTTAAAAATTGCTTATGAAATTACTCATTTATGTGTAGTCACACCTCAGGCTGGTGTTCAGAGAAAGTCAGACTTTGGGAGAGTTAACTGGGTGACCTGAAAATTACACTCTATACTTCAGTTAAATTAACCTTAAGTTAATTTAAAATGTCCTAATTATAGACATTTTGTGAGGCTTTTGCTGCAGAAGACTGAAATTTGAAATCTTGCTATTTTTAAAAAGATTGCGAGGAGGTTTCTGGAAATTTAACGTGACTGGCATTGCTAACAACTGTTGGTGCAAACAGAGCGGCCGAATTTGTCTGCCATTTTATTCAGATTTATGAATAGATAGATGGGCCAAGAGGAAGAGAAATAATAATCTTCACTTATAGTGGACATTTTTCTTTCTTTCGAGGCAGTACTCCGTAACCGGGCTTTGGCACGTGCTTCTTAACATCTGCATTGAGGTACAATACATCGTTAGCAGTATTTATGTAGTCAAATATGCCTGTGTACGCGCACATGCGTGCTTACATGGGTATGCACACGTTAGAATGCACGCTGCTCCATGACAGTTAGATTTATTAGATTCACCACCTTCAAGTCCTGATTTTGAGCTGCGTCTTTCAACTTTCTAAGCTTCACTTCACTCATCTGTAAGATGGGGCTAGTCATGTTACCCACCTTTTACGGCTTACAACAATATAACACATATAAAGCCTAAAAACAGCGTTCAGCCCATTACAACCCTCAGGAAGCATTAGATAATATAATTGTGTAAAAACATATGTATTCATGAAGATATATATGCTAATTTATGGAGACACGTTCCTTCTAATAAAGCATCGTTTAATACAATTAGTAGTCCCAGAGAAAATAATTTGTCTTCAATATCTCATTTGCACTATTTTTTTTTTTTTTGGTAATTTTTCAGATTAACAAATATTCTGTTAGTCCATTTGATTAATGACCAGAGCTAGAAAAAGAGCATTTGAAGGAGAAAGGGTATTTTCAAGGTCACTGTAAGTGATCTTTATTGGAAAGCCAGTGCTGAGGGCATCACTCAATTATGTAGAGTACACAACAGGAAATTGCAAGCGGCATATGCAGACGGGATCCCTGCAGACAGTGACATCAGCGGACAAAATGCAGCTGTGGAGAAAGGTCTCGGTGTATCAAAAGCACGAATTAAGAACTTCCATTACTGAATATCACACCCACTGAGTCATTAGAAAAGATGTAATTCTGAAGTGTCAGTAAGTAGGCATTCAGGATATTTGCTTTACCAGCCAGAGTCGATAAGGCGTCGCACTTGCCCTTGAGAGAGAGCCGGTCGCTTGGCACAAAAATGAAGAATACCTAAGATAGATGATCTGGGTCTCTGACACCGTTCTCAGGCTCTTTGAGGTCAAGGTTTTACAGTGGGTAAAAATGTCAAGTTCCGAAAACTTCCTGTTGTGTTTTCCATTACGGCTGTGTGTGATTCTTTTCAATAATCAGCTCACTTGTATTAGTCTAAGGTGTTCTTTTCCTGCTTCTGGTATCCATCATCGCTTTTATCCATTTTCTCCTGTTAGGTCAAGCCTTTATCACCTGCTACCTGGATTATTGGAACTGCATTATAATTGGTTTTCCTGATTCCAGCCTCTGCAGTTTCATCTGTGACATTCTCTCTGCCGTCAGAATACCTTTAAGAAATGCAATGATTATCATGCCCTGTCTGTTCCCCAGCATCCTTAAGAGCTCTTTATTGTCAATAAGATGATCTAAAGTCAAATTGCAATGTACTCCTCTTGTCATTTATATTGTATTCCAACCCTATCTGAGGACTGAACATACCCTGAAGCCTTCTGGCTCTCTGGCTTTCGATATCCTGCTTTGTCAGCTTCGAATACAACTGTAACTCATGATATACTTGCCTTTAGAAGCCTGCACTCTCGCCAAAACCTGTCATGCGAAAGCCACTCCTGACAAATAATCTTATGATTAATAACTACAATAATAATCTATCATTTTGTAGAATGCTGTGTGTCACGCTCTCGGCTAGATGCTTCACGTGAATGGTCTTTATTTGAGTTGTGAGGATACATTATTTTGATCCCCATTTTGTCAATGAGGGAACTGAACTTTGGAGATATTAATAATCTATCCAGTGACATAAGTGATAGTGATCCGGGTGTTTACATTAAGACTCTTGTAGCTTCCATAGAAATTTACTTTTGCATCTATAAACATCATTTGCATCATTATGTTGCCCTTCATGCAATGTGTACAGGTCTGTCTCTCCCATTAGCTATTTACCCTACTGGTAGAGACTGACCTTTTTGTTCTTTCCATGCCTAGGAAAAGCATGCCCAATATTTAAAAAAATAAATTAAGTGGTACACATCTCTATTCTGATAGAATTAAAAAATGAAATCTGAGGGGCGCCTGGGTGGCTCAGTCGGTTAAGTGTCCGACTTCAGCCCGGGTCACAATCTCACGGTCCGGGAGTTCGAGCCCCACGTCAGGCTCTGGGCTGATGGCTCAGAGCCTGGAGCCTGCTTCCCATGCTGTGTCTCCCTCTCTCTCTGCCCCTCCCCTGTTCATGCTCTGTCTCTCTCTGTCTCAAAAATAAATAAAACATTAAAAAAATTAAAAAAAAATGAAATCTGAAAAACTGATACTTCATAGGCTATCTTCTTCGGTCCTCAATGTGAGATAGGCAACGGATATTATCATCCCATTTAATAAATGAAGAAATCACAGTTTAGAGATAAAAGGTCCTGACAAAGTTCACACAGTAAGTGGTTGAACAAGGATTTGAGTACACATATTTTGTTTCCTAATATAATGCTCCACTGTCAACCGGACTTTTCCTTAATTGAAATATCAAGGTTACAGGCATTTGGAACAACCTAGATATCAGAAGAAAACTTCAGTGTTCATGAGGATTTGGGGCAACATTTAAAATTGAAAGGGGGAAGAGTTTGCGTCCTTGGGACTAAAACTCATGAAATAATCCCATCAAGGTCCACGGGGCTTAAGGAAATAATAATTTGTGGCGTTAGTTTTGCACTTATTTGTTCAGGGAGATCATTCTCTTCCTTCCGTACTTGACAGTGTTGTGCACCTCCTTCTGGCCGCTATTTTCTGATGAGAAATCTGCTGTCTTTTGAATTGTTTATCCCTTAAAGGTAAGAGGATGCCTCTTTCTCACCGCTTTCAAGATTTTTTTCTTTGTGTCTGGTTTTCCGGAGTTTATTTATGATGTATTTTGGCATGGATTTATTTGGGTTTATCCTGTTTAGGGTTTGCTCAGCTTCTTGAATATGTACATTTATTTATTTATTTATATTTTTCCCCCCAAATTTGAGACGTTTTCGGGCATTAGTTATTGGGATACCTTTTCAGTCCTATTCTTCTCTTCCATTTCTCCTGAGACTCGGATAGCGTGAAATGCCAGATTTTTGTTATAGTCTTACAGGTTCCTGAGGCTCTGTTCATTTTTCTCCAGTCAATTTTCTCTCTATCGTTGGCAGCGGGCAATTTTTCTCTTCTGTCTTCAAGTTAACTGGATCTTTTCTGCACCATCTTCGTTCTCCTATTGGGCCCATTCATGACCTTTTTTAATATCGGTTTTTATATTTTTCAGTTCTACAATTTCCATTTGACTCTTCTCATGTGCGTGTGACCGTTCCCTTTGATGAGACCTCCTATTTTCTCATTTCCTCTCGTGTGCGCGCGCGCGTGTGTATGTGTGTGTGTGTGTGTGTGACCATTCCCTTTGATGGGACTTCCTATTTTCTCATTTCCTCCCAGTGTGCTGGTAATGGCTCCCTGATGCATGTTTGCAGTGGCTGTTTTTTCCCGTGTCGGAATATTCCAGCATCTCTACCACCACAGTGCCAGGCATCTTGATCATCTTTTCTAATTTAATTTGATATGGTTTCTGGTTTGGGACATAATAAGTGATGTTTGATGTATCCTGTCCATTTTGGATTTTATGTCACGAGAATCTGGATCCTGTTTATATCTTCTGCTTTCGCGGTCCTCCTCTGACACCATGCCAGCAAGGAAACACAGCACCATTTGCTGGGTGGGATAAGTCAGGCTCCCTGGCAGCGCTCTGCAGAGACCACTCATTACTGCTCTTCTTATGACTTCCTCTGACACTGTGGGTGTGTGTCGGGTGGGGGCCCCTTATTGCCCAGTGAGGACGGAAGTCCGGCACCCCAGTCAACCTTCTTTGAAACCACCAGTCAGGGATCGGGGAACCTCACAAAAACCAGGTGAAGTTGGAAGGTGGGGCTTTCAATCTGACCTTTGCTCACAGCGGTGATAATGGAGCCACAGTTTACCCATGGTATTTGCCTGAAAGTTTTCTGTCTAGATAGGATGACCCTTTCCTGGTCCTTTGCTTAGATAGAGAAGCTTTGCTTGGCTTTTTTAAAAATCTGTATCCATTGATGTTTCCAGATGAGTGTCTTCTTCAGCACCCAGTCTGGACTATAATGAGCAGGAGACAATCCAGAGAAGCCACCACTATGTCATTCCTTGGGTCTCTAGGTTCCTAGAAGGCCTGTCTTCTTCTCTGTATCTTTCAGAGTCATTTTCTCTTTGCTTCATATGTAATATTCAGAGCTTTTAGTTGTACTCAGTAGGAGGAATAGGAAGAAATATATATACTCTATATTGTCCTGAAATTAACAGTTATATACAACCAGAGGCAAATTTAACCAATGCATATTATTTGAAGTCTTCCAGGTGAGTAAGATAAATTAGAGTCCCTGGAGTTAGAATGAAGTAGAAGGCCAGGTGCAAGCCCAGAGTTGCCCTAACGTTTAAGACTTGGTTGGAAAAGGAAAAGTCAATAAAGGAGATAGAACACGAATGTCTAGAGAGGAAAAGGAGAAAGTCTGACAGATGAGGCATCCTGTAAGCAAAGATATGTATGTTTTTCAAGAATGTAGGAATGATCACCTGTCAGTGTTGTAATACCCAGCTAGGTTGACACTTGGAATTCATCATCGTACTTTACTTGACAAAATGATTAGCGATTGTAGAAAGAGTATTTGGGTAGAGATATTTAAATGAGTTAAAAAGTATATGTTGAAGACAAAACTATGAAACGGTAAAAAGATCAGTGGTTTCCAAGAATTAATAGGATATCTCTGTACTCTCTGCTCATTTTTTTTGTAAATTTAAAACTAATCTAAAAAAATAAAGTCTATTTTTTTTAAAAGCAAAAAAAAAATATACAGCATTTTCAAAGAAAAAAATGTGTATATTGTTGAGAAATGGACCTACAGACTCTTTTCAAGAAGTTTTGTTCTCCACATGAGCAGAAAATAAAATGGTAGCCAGAGGAAGAAGTGGGGTCAAAGGATACTTTTCTTTTGGTCCTTTTTTTTTTAAGATGGTACCCGTTAAAGCAGAACGTAACAAAGAGGGGAAAATGGAAAGTGTGTAAGAAGGAGTACAATTTCCGAAGCAGAAATCATTCAGTAAATGAAAGGGGACAAGATCCAGAAGCATGAAGAGAGGAGGAAGAATCTCAGGGGGATAAAAATAGTTTTGCAAAAAGTCGTAAATAGGATAATGCAAGAGAAGAATCTTGGAGAAACATCTGTGTCGTTTATCTTTTAAGTTGTTGACACTCAAGATCATTTGGGTGTTACATTTTTATAATCACGGGTGTTATTAACCTTCCCTGGGGAAGAAGGGTCAGATAAAAAAAAAAAAAAGAAGTAGGGAAACTGCTTTTCCAGTTCAAAATCTAAATCATGTTTGGATTTGCCACGAAAATGGGACAATGTCCAAACAACACAGCTTCATATCCAGGAAATAAGACTTCCTCAGACAATATGAATAGATATTGACTTACTTATAATGCACTAGAAATGACAGAAAACCAATAAACTATGTTTAATTCTTTTGAAATGTCCCTAAGAACGGAACAGACATTTCTCTACTTTGCCCATTTGGAGCCATTTGCCATACTTAGCATTTGGTAGACCAACAACAATTAGCTTCTTTTTCTTTCTTGACATTTTTAAATTTTATGAAATATGGGGGTTCATATTTATTAACTACCTAAGCTATTACTTTTCTTAAAAGAATTTTCCCTATTTCCTCTCCCTACTCTACAAGTTTGGTCAAAAGAATGAACAATAGACAACATTATTGGTTATTTCAATGGCAGATAAGTTAGTCAGTTTAAGGGAATGAAATGCCAGTTCATCTGTGAAGTGATGCTGGAAGCTTCTGAACATATTTTATGCTTGACAGTAATAATATTGAATTAATATGTCCCCGCAAGGCTTAGAAAATCTGGTTCAAATTTAGCCCAATTTATCAAGGTTTGGCAGAGTTATAAGAATTAACAAATCATGCTGTGACTTAAAATTAGCATTATGAATATTTAGGAGCTGTTAAAACTGTGGGCTAAATATATAAAATGTCACTGTCATCATATAAAAACACAGTTTCAAACATAAGAGAGGAAGGCTTATTACACAGTTCAGTATGGTACAAAATACTGCATTTGATTTTGCTTTTGAGATCAATGTCTTTATAAATGTTTTCTTTTCAGTAATAAAAAGTACTTTACCTCTGCCGCAAAGACATCAGCTCAGGATATCTCTCTGCCCTTCGATCTGATCTTACTATTTGTTCCCCGTACCACACAGGAAATGTTAGTGACACTCCATCCTTTTAACAAGCAGGAGAGAGCCCTTCTGGAAAGTCTCTCCCTCTTCGTACTGTAGAAACCAGGGGGGATCTGAAGGTTACATGCAGTTGTTTGAACCGTAAATGAATGAAAGTGGAAAAAAACAATTCTTTGACAAATGTATATGACATATATGTGTCCCTTGTAAGTCCATTATCTACACTTGTGTATCAGTACATTGTAGAACTTTTGTTCTCATTTCACTGTTTTGGTCGGAAATTTAAAATGACAAAAAAAAAAAAAAAAGAAATGATATACCTAAATAAAAAGGGTGATTTTTCTAATCGACAAAATGAGGTCAAATAAATTGAGTAGAGTGATAGATAAGTGATTATATCCCCAGAGAGCTTGTTAAAAGGTTACTTTGGATAGGCAATTGGGATTGAGGACCTTGTAGAAAGCTGATAACTTCATTTTTCATTAAAAACATTTTTTTTTTTTACAAATATGAGACTAAGTACTGGAAATGGCATTACTGATTATCTCTAGAGCAGTGGTCTTAGTGGGAGTGATTTTGCTGCTAACGGGCATACGCTAATGTCCAGTAATCTTTTTTAGGGGTAGTATAATTGGCATACAAGATTGTATCCGTTTACATGATAATTATAATCATATTAGTATACAACACAATGCGTTAATATTTGTATATATTTCAAAGCGATCTCAGCAACTGTAGCTAACATCTGTCACCATACATAATTGCAAAATTTATTTTTCTTGTGATGAGAACTTGTAAGATCTACTCTGCGGGCAAGTTGCAAGTATGCAATGCAGTATTGTTAACTATGGTCACTGTGCTGTACGTGGTAGCCCACGACTTATGTATTTTATACCTGGAAGTTTGTACATTTTGATCCTTCTCCACTGATTTTTTCCGCCAACAACCCCCACCTCAGGCAACCATCAATCTGTCATCTGTATCCATTGTTCATGGAAAAACTACCTTTAAGTGAGTGTTGTTCTTATGAAGTATCTTTGTCTAGTTATAAGGATAAAAATGAAGTTGTTAACATTTATTAGCCCCCAAATTTTTTCCCCTCACTATCTGGCCATCTCGTGTAAAGTCTTTTCTTTCTCCCAATCCACTTTGAATTATCTTGATACTGTATTGGCATTCCATATTTTGCACATAGTTTAAGCATTGGTTAAATTCTGATGATTTTTTTTTTCAAGCATGTAGAGAACACACTTATGTAGAATTCAAACTTTGGAATTCGTAGGTGGCATCAGTTGATAGTGAAACTTTCGAAGTTATTCTTTTGGAAACAACGGATGAGCAATTTTTGGTGGGAAAAACAGATCAAAACTAGGGAAAATGAAGTATTAAGGTAAGTTAGGAAGTAATATACTATCAGAAATGCAGTTTTGAAAAAGAGTGAGCTAACGCTAATTTTGTACTAAGAAGATCAAATGCTTTTTTCTGAAACATGATGATGTGTAAACATCAAAACATGATGATATATAAAATCCAGTGCCGGGAGGGCATTATAATGGGTATAAAAAAAATAAGCAAAACAAGCAACAGAACAATATTTTTGTAATCATTGTAGGTAATAACCAAAATAGTTCCGCCATAGTTTCTTTATTTTATTCAACCAAAAAAAAATTTTTTTTTAATTTTTTTTTCAACGTTTATTTATTTTTGGGACAGAGAGAGACAGAGCACGAATGGGGGAGGGGCAGAGAGAGAGGGAGACACAGAATCAGAAACAGGCTCCAGGCTCTGAGCCATCAGCCCAGAGCCTGACGCGGGGCTTGAACTCACGGACCGCGAGATCGTGACCTGGCTGAAGTCGGACGCTTAACCGACTGCGCCACCCAGGCGCCCCAAAACAAAAAAATTTTTAATGTTTTTATTTATTTTTGAGACAGAGAGCGACAGAGCATGAGCAGGGGACGGGCAGAGAGACAAAGGGAGACATAGGATCCGATGCAGGCTCCAGGCTCTGAGCTGTCAGCACAGAGCCTGAGGTGGGACTGGAACTCACAGACTGTGAGATCGTGACCTGAGCCGAAGTTGGACGCTTAACCGACTGAGCCACCCAGGCGCCCCAGTTCTGCCATAGCTTACATGAAAAGTAAATATATTTTATTGTTAGAGAGTAGCCCGGAATTGACACCATAGTCTTTGACCAGATAAAGCCTTAGCACAACACGTGGGGAGAGCCCTAATACTTTGGACAAGAGAAGAGGAAACCTCTTTGGTTTCCCAGTACTTGTACTAGAAAGAAGAATAAAAATGGCAGAATGTTTCCCTGACGCCTCTAATCCCTGGAGTGACAGAGAGACAACAAAGAGAAGGGACTTGGAAAATGCTGGGGAAGAGATTTCTCTCTAATTGCCCTGGACAGAGGTGTGCCCTATCATGGGAGTGCAGAAGAAAAATGCACTCAAATTACAGACTTAATTTTGTAAACAAACGAACAAACAAAGTACTGCAAACGCAAGGTTGACCGAGTCTCTTTTGCACAAGCGTGTCTCCTTGCCTGCGGTCTCTGAAGGCTGAAAGGTGAGGTCTAAATAAGTGAGGGCGGTGCCCTTGTTCTCTGGGCAGAGAGAATGGAGAGGAAGGGAGGTGGGGGGAGGGAACTCAGATGCCACATTTGTACCATGACCTTGATTAAAGGAGGAAACAGATTGTGTCTTGTGCAGAGAAGAGTGATTATTTATCTACACTGACATGTGTTGTATGAACACCTTGTCAGATGCTCTGGGACTGTCATGAGCTATAGATCTTAGGGAAATCAGAGGTTCCTGATATTGTCCTCCTGGGAGCTGGAGCCCCAAATAGATTTACTGTTTACGAATCATCACCTGTGGTCAATAATCCTTGATTTTACCCTTCTAAGATGAGTGTTGTTGAGTGAAAGTTTTTTTTTTTTTTTACATGTTTAAACCTGCTTTTGTTTGTTTTGTTTTGCTTTGGCCAAAGGTTTACTTACAAATTTCTTTAGGTCGTATGCTAGTTTAAATGATTAGGTTTGCAACCCAGTGCTAATTTAACTTTAAACGTGCTTGCCATGATCAGAGCACACGCCATAAGTACACAAGTGTTACATTCCAACGCACGTTAACACAGGATTTGAGCAGGAGGTAAAACATACATACATACATGCAGACATATGTGCATAACAGAACCCACAAATTAAAGGACTAGATAGGGACGATAAATTTAAGTCGAAGCAAATAATTTTCAACATAACATATTTATTTTCTCTTTAGTATCTCTCCTTTTGTTTTTGTGACAGAGACATAGACGAGGAAACTTACTACCTAATGATCTAAAATGATATCTAAGATGATCACATCGCTAGATTCACACCATGAATCATCTAGAATGCTCTCATTTTTCAGCCTTAGAAGGGGAATCTCTTTTGTTTCATGCCCTCTGTACGGTGGGAGATAGAGGCATTTTAGATACATAAAGAAGGATGTTCACACATCTATGAATTGTGATACCTACCCCCCAAGTGGTGTTTTTACAAATGGGCTAAACATAAAAGATAATGGTAGAGGAGTGGCCTCAAAAGATAGCACAATAGGAAGACCCAAGACTTCGTTGCTCCCATGGAAATATTGATTCAACAACAATAACACTTCCCTTTGTGGGAAATCCAGAAATCAGTTAAAGGGTCCTGCACCCCAGGTAAGCACAAAAGCAGCTGCATTGAAGCCAATAGGAAGAACATGGTACCTCTTCACCATAGTATCCTGGCACGGTGCCATACTATTGGGCATACAAAAAAAATAACACCAAAATTGGACCATTATCTGACACTCTACACAAAAATGAGTTCAAGATGGATTAGAGGCTTAAATGTAAGAGCCGAAATTATAAAACTCTTAGAAGAAAACTTCTAGCAGAAGGGAAAATCTTCATGATATCGGTCGTGGCAACAATGTCTTGAAGATGACTCTATGAGCACAGGCACCAAAAGCAAACATGGACAAGCAGGGCCACCTCAGCCTGAATAGCTTCTGCACAGCAAAGGCAACCATCGACAGAATTAAAAGACAACTCACAGAAGGGGGAAAAAAGTATTTGAAAACCATAGGACTCTTACAACTATTGAAAAATGAGAAAGGACTTGAAGAGATGTTTCTCCAAAGAAGACACACAAACAGCTAGAAGTTATATAAGAAGATGCTAAATGTTACTAATCATCAGGGGAGTGCACATCAAAACCATAATGAGGGGCGCCTGGGTGGCGCAGTCGGTTAAGCGTCCGACTTCAGCCAGGTCACGATCTCGCGGTCCGTGAGTTCGAGCCCCGCGTCAGGCTCTGGGCTGATGGCTCGGAGCCTGGAGCCTGTTTCCAATTCTGTGTCTCCTTCTCTCTCTGCCCCTCCCCCGTTCATGCTCTGTCTCGCTCTGTCCCCCCCCCAAAAAAAAAAAACCATAATGAGATGTCACCTCCCACCTGTTATCATGATGATTATTTAAAAAAAAAACAAACAGAAAGTAACAAGTGTTTTGGGGAAGGCGTAGTGAATTTGGAACCCTCATACGCTGCTGGTGGGAATGTAAAATGATGCAGCCATTGTGGACAACAGTATATATAGAGTTTCCTCAAAAAATTCAAAATACTGCCATATGACCTGCAATCCAACTTATGGGTATTTTTCCAAAACAGTTGAAAATGGGATCTCAAAAAAATATTTGCACCACCAAGTTCATCGCAGTATTATCCTCAATAACCAAGAGGTGGGAACAACCTAAACGTCCATGGATGGATGAATGGGTAAAGAAAATGTGGTCTATGCATAAAATGGATTCCCATTCAGACTGTAAAAGAACGAACGAGGGGTGCCTGGGTGGCTCAGTTGGGTAAGCTCCTGACTTCAGCTCGGGTCATGGTCTCACATC
Source organism: Felis catus (assembly GCF_018350175.1). Lineage (NCBI taxonomy): Eukaryota > Metazoa > Chordata > Mammalia > Carnivora > Felidae > Felis > Felis catus. The sequence continues at coordinate 74,294,511 of NC_058368.1, forward strand.
TTATGAGTTTGAGCCCCAGGTCAAGCTCTGTGCTGACAGCTCAGAGCCTGAAGCCTGCTTTGAATTCTGTGTCTCCCTCTCTCTCTGCCTCTCCCCCGCTCTCCCTGTATCTCTCTCAAAAATAAATAAACATTAAACACATAAACAAATAAAAACAATACAAAATACAAAAGAAGGAAATCCCGTCACATGCTACAACATGGGTGAACCTTGAGCATATTACACTGAGTGAAATAAACCAGTCACAGAAGGAAAAACACTGCATTGTCCCACTTGTAAGAGGTCTCTGAAGTAGTCAAAGTCATCGAAGGGGAGCACAGAATGATGATGTCCAGGGGTTGGGGGAAGGGATAACAGAGAGCTGATATTCAAAGAGTATAAAATTTCAATCATGCAAAATAAAGAAGCCCTAGAAAACGGATTTAGAATCTTGTACTTATAGGTAACAATAGGGTACCGTTCATTTAAAAGTTTGTTAAGAGGGTGGATGTCATGCTATGTGTTTTAACACCCACACAAAAGATAATGATGGAACACTGGCGTGTGTTTTCTTTGAAAAGATAATTGTAATTTTCAAGATCTCATGTCTATTTTAACTTCCAAATAAACTCTGATCAGTTTGGAGGTATGCCTATTTCGACCCTAAGATGCCAAATAAGGAGATGGTTTTAGAACCAGGGGAGAAAAGTAATACGCAGAAAGAACTACTTGGTAGGATCCATACATGTTACGACGTCAGAGGCAGTGCTCTTGGTGCAGGTCTTAAAGTTCAAAAAGAATGGGGTCGAAGTAAGTGGATGGTGGAACATATTTCCACCCTAACTATGCAAGGTAGAGTTTGAAATTCGCATAAATGTAAACCACAAACTTCAACAAAAGTCTTCCATGATACTTTAAGGTCGTTTTAAAGGCAGTCTCCTAAGTTTTTTTATTCAGGTTTGAAAATGATGCCACAGAAATGAACAAATAATGCATTCAAAAATCTAACATTGCCTTAAGAATATTTTCCAGTCTAACCCATTCCTTCTGGTCATCGTGTTTTACCACTTTGCAGTTCAATGACTCCTGATTACAATGTCCCTGATCAGATACACCGTCAGAACCTAAACTCATCCTACTGACATTAACTCTATCTGTTCTTGTACTTACTACACCAGATGTGGGATTTAGCTTATCAACAGATTTAAGAGAACACTACTATTGACTCTATTGTGCAAAATGCAAAGGCATTATTGCCAGTGATTTGGTATTAGAAGTTTGGTCCTTGAGAGGTCCCGTAGTAACCTGTTACCTGGCTTTGGGGTAGTGTTATCTGGGAGTGTTTTCTCCTATAGTAAAAGGCTATTGTTGCTGAGGAACTCTTACTGCCTTAGTGCCTAATTCTATCCAGCACTCCATGTCCAATGCAGCCTTTCCTGATAAATCCTACCTTTAATCCTTTTATAATTGCTACTTCTTTATTTTCAAAGGGTCCTCTATTTCTTTTATTCACATTGAAAGGTCAGAATTCTGCCAGTTCATTTAAGAAATGCGTAGCCCTTTACACAATCTTTGCAAAGAGAAAACCCTTTTAAAAAGAAATACTTGCCCTTCTTTAAGTTTCTTCAAATAGCTTCTGCTCCGTATTTACATTTTCTTCATGGCTTCCTCTGGAAAAGAAATATGGTCGTGCAGTGGCACAGCTTGCCAACTCAACATTAGATTTCTCTGCGGAAGCCTGCAGATGCACAGAAATTAAATACAGTAGAATTATGTAGGAAATGAATGATCTGTAAATTCATTTGAAATGCCCATAGGTACCCCTTTCCAAACTGGGGTGCTTTTAGTGATATGCTGCATTGATTTTCTTGTATGTCACATCACATTGGGTTTGTATGTCTCATTATGCGATGTTATCACTTTATGGTGCTGTGGCTTTCGTGGTGACACTGTGAACATAATGTAATGTGATGTGCCATGGCTGTGAAATGCCATTAAACTATGACACTCTAGAGAGTCCGTGAATTATGCCATTTCACTACTGTACTTTCAGAAGGCAGACAGAACTACAGGAGGCATTGAGTGTTAGGATTATCTGAATTTGTTTATCTATCTCATTTGAGTCATACAAAGTCACACGTGGGTGGAATTGGTAATACCACGAACACCACAGCAATTTGAATTTGACACGAGGAAACCCCCCTGTCCTTAATATGGGTTGTTGTTACACCCTGGCATTTCTGTAATTCTGGAGCACTAACGAAACAAGTGTTTTGTGTCATCTGACCCCATGTTTCCCTCATGTTGTACCAAGAAGGGAGAGACCTGCTCTTCTCGAATGTGGCCACTTCCCTGGCCAGGAGTGACCAGCATGGTAAGGGACAGTTCAGCGGTTTGTGACTGTTAACTCTCCTGGGTTTTGCTTCTCAGCCTCTGGCTTTCTCATAAATCTGCTAATCCAAAGAGACCTTCAAATTGGTATAACCTAGAGTTTTCTTCCCTTGATGCTTAGCGTCAGGTCACCATAGCGTTGAGTGGGAAGAAAACATACCACCTTTTCTGCTCATCTATGGCCTTGGCATTTTCAATTAAAAATACATTCCTTTAGGGGCGCCTGGGTGGCTCAGTCGGTGAACCGTCCAGCTTCGGCTCAGGTCACGATCTTGTGGTCTGTGGGTTCGAGACCGGCGTCGGGCTCTGTGCTGACAGCTCGGAGCCTGGAGCCTGTTTCAGATTCTGTGTCTCCCTCTCTCTGTGACCCTCCCCCGTTCATGCTCTCTCTCTCTCTCTCTCTCTCTCTCTCTCTCTCTCTCTCTCTTTTCCTCAAAAATAAATAAATGTTTAAAATTAAAAAAAAATACATTCCTTTAAAACTTTTTTTCTTTTTTTAAATATTTATTTAGATTCAAGTTAGTGAGCCTGCTGTGTATTATTGGTTTCAGGAGTAGAACCCAGTGATCACTGGGAAGTTCATCACTTCCATATAACACACAGTGCTCGACCCAACAAGTGCCCATCAACCATTTAGCCCATCGCCCCTCCAGCAACCCTCACTTTGTTTTCTGTAGTTAAGAGTCTCTTATGGTCTTCCTCCCTCTCTGTTTTCATCTTACATTTCTTCCTTTCCCCGTGTTCATATGTTTCATTTGTTAAATTCCACGTAGGTGAAGTCAGAGGATATTTTTCTTTCTCTGACTTATTTCACTTAGCGTAATACATTCTAGTTCCATCCATGTTGCCACAAATGGAAGCCTTGCATTCTTTTTAATCACTGAGTCATAGTATTCCTCTAAAGCCATTTTTTTTGCTTGTTTGTTTTACAGAAAGCCTTTCAAAGTGGAGCCTTCTGTGAAGTCTACTGTGGGGTCTATTTGTATGATGGCTGTGGTCAGAGTTGGAGCCCGGATAAGGTAAAACCAGCAACGATAGCAATATCTGAAAAGTTCCATCCCGTGTGTAAGATATGACGTTTTTTTTTTTCAACGTTTTTTGTTTTTTTGTTTTTGTTTTTTTTAATTTATTTTTGGGACAGAGAGAGACAGAGCATGAATGGGGGAGGGGCAGAGAGAGAGGGAGACACAGAATCAGAAACAGGCTCCAGGCTCCGAGCCATCAGCCCAGAGCCTGACGCGGGGCTCGAACTCACGGACCGCGAGATCGTGACCTGGCTGAAGTCGGACGCTTAACCGACTGCGCCACCCAGGCGCCCCGAGATATGACGGTTTTGTAAACATCATCTCATTTATTTTTTTATTTAAAAAAAATTTTTTTTAATGTTTACTTATTTTTGAGACAGAGAGAGACAGAGCATGAATGGGGGAGGGGCAGAGAGAGAGGGAGACACAGAATCGGAAGCAAGCTCCAGGCTCTGAGCCATCAGCCCAGAGCCCCACGCGGGGCTCGAACCTACAGACCGCGAGATCGTGACCTGAGCCGGAGTCGGACGCTTAACCAACTTAGCCACCCAGGCGCCCCAAACATCATCTCATTTAATTGTCACATGAAGTATATATTTTATTATTGTATTTTCTAAACAAAAAAACCCCACTATAATTCATCCAGATTTACTTATTCCCCCTGTGGATCTTTCCAATCCTGTTCCAGGACCAAATCCTTGTTACTTCTATTAGTTTAGCCGGTCAAAAATTATCAGGGAGGGGTTTCCATCTAATGATGTATTTGGACATGTGTTTTAATTACGACAGCAAAAAAGTAGCACCACTGTCATCAAAGATAGCCCGCTGCATTTGTATGAAACAAACCAGTTCATGTGAAGATGGCCCCCAATCGTATTATTATGTGTTGAAATAAGAACTTAGGGCCCGAAAGCTCTACAGGTGAGTGACATCACCAGTCCTCACTTAAAACTCCTCTTTGGACTGGGGCTCCTGGTGGTTCAGTCGGTTAAGCATCCAAATTTGGCTCAGGTCGTGATCTCACAGTTCGTGGGCTCGAGCCCCACCTCGGGCTCTGCTGACGTTGCAGGAAGTGAGGCTGGAGACTACTTCTGATTCTGTGTCTCCTTCTCTCTCTCTCTGTCCCTCCCCCGCTCCCCCTCTGTCTCTCTCCCTCTCTCAAAAATAAACATTAAAAAATAAAATAAAAAATTAACCTCCTCTTTGGACTTAACTGTATGAAGGGAAGCCTGTGGAGGACATGGGAGGGTTCAGAGGGAACACACTTTGTGTGCCCTTCTCTCTTCATCAGACAGGGAACATCTTCCATTTTGCTCTCCGTTTTCTCTTCTACACCTTGTTCATATTTGCGACCTGCCGAAACGTAATGCCGCTGCATGTTTTGTTTTGTTTTGTTTTGTTTTTTTCCCCTCCTGCTCTCAGGTTAAATGGCTTTCTTTTATACTTCTATATGATTCCATAAATAATAAATTTCTTGAAGTAATTAAAATACTCTTTCCATGCCACTGATGAAAAATGTAAGGTATAATGTAGCGTGTACTCTTTTAAAGCTTGACCTTGACTTCAACATTATTCAAGTGCAATAAGGTTGGTCCTAAGCCCATTTAATTTGATACTGTGTTTTGATAATGAATGGATGTATTCTAATTTTTCATGTTGGCTTTCATGTGCTTATAATACTTACAATGACATTAATAACTTTTAAGTATTCATATATTGCTTCCAGATTACTGGCATGATAATATGTTCGAGGAGTACTGCCAATTAGAAAAGAGTTTCTGCTTAGTACATTGGCTTCATTTATTCTCATTTATATCCAGAGGACATAGAATTCTTACATAAAAACATGTATTTTATAGATGCAGTTGCAAATGCCTAGTAAAATAATTCTAAAATATTTTCATAGCTGTGATTAGTTTTGGTCTCCTATAAACCACTGTGTGTGTATGTGTGTGTGTGTGTGTGTGTGTGTGTGTGTGTTAAATAAGATAGTAAGATTGTAGGGTAGGACTTTTATGTCTAATTGGTGTGAAACCATGAACCATGAAGCCTCTTTGTGTTCTAGTTTTATTTATAATTCTTTATGCCTTCAATATTCAAGTTTTTACTTCCACTTTAGGGAAACGATTTATATTCTGGGCCAGTACCCCCCATATTAGCTTTCCATTGTTGCACACCCAATTAGCACATGCCTAGGGGGTTAACATACGTTTATTGTTTCACCATTTCTTAGGATAAAGAGTCCACAAAGCGCTTAGCTGTGTCCTCTGCCCTGGGCCTACCCAAGCTGAAATCAAGATGTTGACCAGCTGTGTTCTTATTTGGAGGCTTGACTGGGGAAGAACTCACTTGTTTTGTCTTTTGACTGTGTGGTTGAGGGTCTCAGTTTCTCACTGACTGTTGGCTAGAGGCCACCCTGAGCTCCTAGAGGCTGCCTGTAGATTCCTGTCACGTAGCTTTCTCCACAGGCGGATCACAGACAGCCATTTTCTTCTTCAAGGCCAGCAAGAGAATCTCTCTGCCCAGACTACTAGGATAGAGCCTTATATAACGTGACATCAACATGGAAGTGACAAATGACCTTTGCCATATTCTATCAGTAGACACAATTTCCACTCGGGGGAAGTCATTGTAGGAAGTGAGGCTGGGGTTCGCCTCAGGGTTTGTACCTGACACAACACTCCCCCATCACACCAAGGACTTCTATCAGTTGAAAATACACTAAGTATCTACCTAATCAGTATTTTCTCTGAGTTTCTTATGGGAGACAGTTTGGTTTCAGGTCAGTATCCCTTCTCGTTGCGTTGGGGGCACTGTCTCAAAGGAGTCAAGTCAGCTGGACATTTTAAGGCTTGAGAACAGTCATGTAATTTTTGTTCTATTTTGTATTGCTATCTTCCACTAGGACATCGTCAGTATATTTTATACTGTTCCAATCTTACTGCGTAGGATTAGAGTGATTTATATTAACCTGTATAAAGGAGTGGGAATGACAATAATAATGCCAATTGCTATCATCTGCTCCGTGTGGTCGTATCATTTTCTCTCGACAGCATTGCTGCAACGGAAGCATCGCAGCATCTATATTTTTTGCGATTAGAAAACCAGGATTAGAGACTGTCGTGCTTGTGCCCAAAGTGAAGAGCGCCTATCTAGCAAAATGCATTTTGTTAGCTGAGGTCTGGCTAAATCGAAACCACTCATCCGAATTAGAGCTGTTTTGATATGAGTAATCCTAAGAAGAAAATTATCTTTTGTGTTTTAAGAAACTTTTCTGAACATGTCCAAAATCTAGTATTTTTTTTTTTTTCTTTTTCGATTTGGGATCATATCAAGTAAGCAAAATTCTGGAATTCTGACACTATCTGTAGAGCAGTGACTCAATTTTACACTTCCGACATTTTGTGTTTTATAATACTGTGTTTTGATGCCTGTTCTGTATATTGTGAGATATTTAACAGCATCCCTGGTTTCTATTCAGTACGACAAACAAAAATATTTCCAGCCATTGCCAAACGTCCTGGGGTTTGAGAAGTGAGGAGAGTCAAAATTGCCCTTGGTTAAGAACCAATGTTCTATGGTGAATTCTACTTGTTTTAAAGCTTCTGACTTTACCTCTGAGATCTTCCCAGGAATATTTTTTAATATTATGTTTCTCAGGCTGCCTGGGTGGCTGAGTCGGTTAAGCATCCAACTCTTGGTTTCGGCTCAGGTCACCACCTTGAGGTTCGTAGGATCGAGCCCTGAGTCAGGCTGATAGCACAGCTCTCTCTCTCTCTCTCTCTCTCTCTCTCTCTCTCTCTCTTTCTCCCTCCCTTACTCTCTCTCTTTCTCTCTCAAAATAGATAAGTCAACTTAAAAAAAAATAAAAGTTTACTCATAGATCCTTAAAAAAAGTAAGTTAATCTTTGGGGTGCCTGAGTGGCTCAGTCAATTAAGCATCTGACTCTTGATTTTGGCTCAGGTCATGATCTCATAGTGCATGGGTTCGAGCCCCATGTCAGGCTCTGTGCTGCCAGTGCAGAGCCTGCTGTGGTTCCTCTCTCCCACCCCCACCCCCCGCCCCTCCCTTGCTCTCTCTCTCTCTCTCAAAATAAACTTAAAAAAGATTACATTTCTCTAAATATGACATTATATCTGCCATTTTCCTTTCATTCACACCTTTGCAAAACCATACTTTCAGTGATTACCTGTGATAACATCATTGAACTAACTGATCACATATTTTATTTGTCAGATATTGAAATGGCGGTTAGAACATTCGGGAACTTTCAGGTCTGAAAGGGCATCCGAATGAGGACAAAGCCTTGAGCCTACAAAAAGAACCTTCTTTGACACACTTGTAACGCAAGTTAACTTCCTGCCATTTTAACAATCGTAGGAACTGATTTGTAATTTTTCCCACCCTGGATGCAACAGTTCCAGCTACTCAAGTTCTGCATCTGACCTGGTCTCAAAAACCATTTGTGTTTTCTCAAGTAAATTGAGTCTCCCGTCGTAACTTTGTATCTTGCTTAATAAGGTCTCTTCTTTCTGTTGACATTTATACTGAACTTGATTTGCTCTAAGACTTATGGGGGGGCATTCGTATCAAACAGGCTAATGTGAGAGACTCAGTCTTCCTATGAAAAATCCATAAGTATCTATGTTAGTCATTAGCTTGGACCCTAAGCATTTTATACCCTATCTTACCTAGAAAATGAATTCCATATTTGTGGGTAGATGTCTTTAAGTGGTTTAAACTTTTATTTTTTTTAAAGTTTTTAATGTTTATTTCTTTTTGAGAAAGAGAGACAGAGCTCAAGCAGGGGAGGGGCAGAGAGAGAGGGAGACACAGAATCCAAAGCAGGCTCCAGGCTCTGAGCTGTCCGCACAGAGCCCAACGCAGGGCTTGAACCCACAAACTGTGAGATCAGGACCTAAGCTGAAGTTAGTGC